>NW_026138073.1:3610000-4300000 GCF_025592945.1 Manacus candei | reverse complement strand
ATTCCTCTGAAGAACTCAGCCACGAGACTGTTTTTTTAATTATTATTTTTGAACGGAATATTTACATGTCTTACTCTAAATAGGCTCTGGCATTTCTGCAAAGGGACCAACTGTGTGACCTCGGCGGTTTTGAAGAGTGATGGGATCAGTCCAGCTGCCCTCGCCTTTGCTCTGGAGAGGCCTCTGTAGCAAGGCAGGCAGACCACAGGGAACGGCTTCAGGAGGCACAGGCCCTTACAAATACGGTATTTTCTCCAAGGAACCAGGAGGGAAGAAGATGGCTGTGGCAAAAAGGCCAAGGAACAAGAGAAGTTCCTGGGCAAGACCCAGAGAGGGGAAGCCAGGGTGAGCCCAGCCTGCAGAAGGGTTTACGTTCCCTTTGAAGAGAAATATTCAGGCTGTCAGGTAAAACCGAGGATCTAACCTGTGGGAGGACAGAAGATGCTACCTTGAAGAATCTGACTATTACAGGATTAACAGCTACAGTCCCTCCCTCAGAGGACACCGAATGCCAAAATCTGGCCTGAGGGTTTTAGGTGGTGAGGTTTGTCCAGGCGTGTCAGTAGGAACTCTACAACATACAGAGAAGAACACTGTCCAAACCTGTATTATCTAAACATAGGTGTCTCTAAAATACTAAACATTTCTTTTAGGGGATAAGAAAAAAACAGAGAGAAATACGAAGCCAAAATAGACACATTTCTTTTGGGAGTAAAACGTGCCCCTCAAACACTTGAATTCTACTGTACAATGTATTTATACCATGTTTAAGAAACATTTGTCAAGCATACAAAAATCCCCAGAAGTTCACTGTCACACAGCTTAATTCCTTATATTCTGCCTACATGCACATATAGGGCCAGTTTGTTAGGGGGTGGAGGTGTGTAGCAAAGCACAATCTAGCGAGACATGACACCATAACGGTGAACAATAAAAGCAAGCGCAGCATATGTGCTGGACATTTGGTGAAAATAACCCAGCCACAGCTCCGACTTCGGTACATTTTCCTGTGCGGAAGTTGGTAATTCAGTTTCTGCTCTAATTCAGCTCAGCCAACAATTAAGTTGCTCACAATCTCCCTGATCATTATTTATTGGAGAATTCTGATATTCTAGGAAATATATCTTTACTTTTCAATGCTGTTTTTACATAGAGCCCAAGAAGCTGAAATCTGGGGATTTTCTTCTTTTCCTTCTCTTCATCTTTAAAGTTTTTTTCCCCCATCTAGATGCTAGGATTTTCCCTGGCTCTAAGTTCTGAAATTGTAGCAATAATTATATTTCCTATTTTATTACTTGTAATTGCCCCTTTGATCAGAATCCTATGCCATTTAACCACATTTATATGGTCATCCTGCACATGGGTTCTAAATACAGAATGAGTCGTTTTCTAAGGGAAGACTACAGGAGCTGGGTTTCCCTTTACTGCACACACATGGAAACTCATACATTTGGCACCAATTTAGCTTATTATCATTTCATTCTTCCTTTTCATATTTGTTTCATTGTAAAAGCAATATAAAACTCCACATTCACTGGGAAAGACTGCTCATTCCTTAGTATTGGCTTCCTTCATCCAGCCTGTAGCAAATCCACCCTAACTCAATCTTGCCTTTGCAAAAGGACACACCAACAAACACATGAAATATCCCACAGCTGGCAGAGCTGAACTGTGGGTCTCTAAGCTTTGCTGATCACACACTGCAAGCCTTACCTCAGTGTGAAGCCTAGGAAACTTTTCATGCATAGCCCTTTTGTTCCTCCCACTGTCCAAGAGTTTGCAAAGACACAGACCAGCCTCCCCAGCTGGCAGACTGCCTCCAGGGAGGGCTCTCTCACACAGGCCTGTGCAAGAAGGACAAGACTGGCTGCCTCATCTCTGACAGCTCTGGCCTTGGCCACCAAGCACACAGTTGTTGGAGCCACATCAAGAAGCTCTCCTTGACTGTGGCTGCCCTTTGTGCACCGTATCTCAACAGCAGAAGAGCACAGTGCCCTCACCCCAGGTAAAACAGAGGACGGTTGCCAGGGGCCATATGGCTCCTAATAATGGTAAAAACCTGACAGACTCCAGAGAACTCAGACCTGTTCTTGATTTAGGCTACGCACCTGAAAGCAGCATTTGTTTCACTCAGCTTCCTCAAAGTGATGATCTCAGGAACCTATATAACCAGCCCAGGTCAAGAATTTGCAGTTCTTCAGAAAAAAGAACATGGACTTCTGAAAGGCCATCCTTAGGAAAGTGTTTTATTTGGAGGAGAAGCCAATGTGAAGCCAAATTCAACACAATCAGAGCAGAAGACTTAGACCTGGAGCAGGCAGACATCACAGGGAAGAGCCAGTGATGCCACAGTATGTGCCTACCTACACTGCTTGCTCCCTGCAGCCCCCAGCGGTGCTGGGGGATAACAGGAGCAAAGGAAGGGGCTGAGTGCGTGGTTCATCCCAAGTCCTTTTACTTACAAGCTTTGCTTGAGAGACTTCATTCTTCTGCTTAAGCATATTTGTTCTATGTGTTTTCATCACATTGTTTTGTCTGCTTAGCCAGTTTAGACAGACATTCACATTCTCCAGTCACAGGAAAAACTGCTGCTGGAAGGGGGTACTGCAGCCAAAAGAACTAAAGGTTTAAAGATTAAAGAAACCCTAACAGCTACTTGACTTGTACTATTTTGTGTACACTCAGGACCAGTAGCAACAAAGCAGACTCACCTGGACTCCTAAAGCATCACCCCTTCCAGGACACTCTTTAGGTGAGCCAGTCACCTGCCACTGGGAACTGCTATAGGAGGCTCCCTCATCCTAGAAAAGCAGAGCATCTGTGGCTACTCCCCAAGGTTTCTCATCACAGATACCTGTCCACCATCTACAGCCATGAAAAGATGTGTTTACAAATAGGAACAAGCTGGCACACATGGGAACAGGGCATCTTTACACTCCAAAACTTCAAGTCAATTTGGTTCAGTCAAACTTGAAAGGGGCAGCAGCTTGGCACTTGGGGTAATTTCAGTGACAGAAAACTCTTCTCCTTAGCCACTGGTAAATACAATCACAAATTCCTAGTCCTTTTTCTGTGGATACCAATAGGAGACTATGCTGAAAAACACCACAGAGATAGAGATCAGAGGTCTATTTTTGTTTCTATGTCTTGACGACCATGACTTTGATGGGGTAAGTATATTGACATATAATAAATTACTCTTTAATATGTTGTAGTTCTACAATTCTAGAGACAGGTTTGGTGGCTTTGCTCTCAACCACATTCCTGTAAAGAAACACTTGTTCTGCTGGAAAAGGGTAAGAACAAAGCTGTTTGTAAACAAAGCTGGAAAAAGGAGAAATCCATCTCCCACAAAGCTCAGAACTCCCCGAAATAATTTTCTGCAGAGAGCTACCATTACTCAAGGTGAAAAATTTCTTTAAACCCAGCAATCCTGAATTACACAGAATGCTCAAACAGGGCTGCACAGTACTGCTCTGAACTGGTATCACTTTTAATTTCCCACCTGATTGGGTTGAAAAGGTTCATATGTTGGAAAGTGTGGCAGGAGAAACTTACTGAAAATTGCAATCCAGGATCAGATTAAAGAGCAAGGATGATAAAGGGAAAATCTTCTTCATAAATGAGTTTCTTTATCCAGAATAAACTCAAAAGGTCCTGTGAGGGGAGGAAGGATATGTGTTTCATTAGGACAAAGAGAGTAGGGAAAACTGTGCCTGAAAACTCCTTCGTGAAGACAACTCATACAAACATGGCTTCTTTAAGGGCAAGGTATTGAAACCACTTTGGAAAAAAAATACTTTTATCTCCCAAGAAGATTTAACACTGAAGTCCTGCACAGCACGCCGCATCACCATTACATCCACAAAACACTAACAATCTCCAAAAGAGAGTCTCCCAGCCCAATTCCCAGTCCATCCTATTGTCATTGCCTGCTTGGGACAGAAATCCCTCCATGATCCGGGAGAGACATGCTCAGCATACCCATTCCTAGAGAAGCTGAAGACAAGACACCTCTTTTACAGCCTATGACAGCCCAGAGCAATGGATACATTATCTTTAGGAGGAAGACAAAGGGTAGAGCGATAGGGGTACCGCTTAAATAACTGAAGTCAAGAACTCTTTTTTTCAGCCTTTAAAGGCTGAATTTTTCCAACATTATACTATATTATTTCTGACCTTCTGGAGTCCCTGGGGAGAACTTGTTCTGCATTGCCCTGTGCTGTGAGAAACCCTTTAGCTCTCTATGCCCTGGGTGGAGTCAGCTTGTACCCAGTTTCATCAGCAACCTGAATAGCTCCGGGCTCTGAGCACAAAGGGCAAGGGAATGGCTGCTGGGTTTTGTCTCCTGTGTGCACTCATGTACAAACCCAATGTCTAGTGTGACAGCCTCAGAGAAAGCACTGGGGAAGTCTTTCCTTTTCTGGACACATTTTGCTTCAGAAATGGGCCCCAAGATTTGACACTGCACTCTGATGTAGTCCACCCTAAGGAAGTGGATGGCAGGTATCACCCTCTTAGCTCTGGTGTTATGGGCAAAAAGCAAAGGCTCTGTGAAAGCCAAGACCACGTCATGCTTCGTGTTTGTACTTGTCTCCACGGATGCTCTTCCTCTCACCAGCCATGCGTAGAAGAGATGTAGGAGAACTGAAATCCTACATGTCATCATACTTGGTGGACCAGTGGGCTTGTTGGGAATGATTCCTGTGGTTTTGACCCAGAACTAGGAGGTACAAATTCAACAGGGCAGTTAGATCACCATCATGCAGCACCTCGCTGCAGCATGGCCCAGCCAGCGCTCGTGCATGGTCAGGATACCATGGAATGGCTGCTGGAAAACAAGATGGCATGTGAGAAATGCAGAACTGAAACCAAGAGTGGGCGACAACCATAAAAACCGAAGTCTCATTAAACTCTGGACAGTTGGTAAGTGAGGACCATCCCACCTGAGTGCTGTGCTCCGTACGGGGCGTGGGCAGGGGTGACGCACGTGCTTTGGAAATCAGCGGTTCTTACACTGCTCACCCAGGAAGTTATTAACTTGCATGTTTGTGGGCAACTGCACAAGCTATTTTTGGTCATGGGACCCTGTGTAAGGAAAGGATTGCAAGGTTTTAATAATCATCTTTAGTTAACTTGGTTACCCACACAACAATGACTTTCTGAGAGGCCAACTGCTGCGAAAAACTTGAGACGGGCTTTACTTCCAGAGGTATTAAACTATGAAAATATCTAACCATAATAGTAAGCAGCTATAAAAAGAGCCCTGTTTATTTCACATGATTTCTTTGTATGCCACAGTGTTATGAGAATACTTCAGCTCAATGACAACATGGTAAATTGGAAAAGATTAACTATTTAAGTCTGCACTTACACAGTTCATTTTTGCTTGGTGTCGGTGACTGTTCTCCTTTCCCAACCCAAGATTTCACCAGTATCAGCAGGCACAACAACATTCTTACAAATTTAAATACGAAATTAACCTGATACTAAGGTCAACTCATGTAGGGAGCACGAGAGGAGAAACTGGGGAATAAATTAAAAAAACAAACAACAACCCAACCAATAATGCAGACTTCAGTTCTGTGTTGCTGTACATCATGCAGGTAGATCTGGAGATCACATACCCAATCTGAGAAATAATCTGGTATCTTTATAATATTGCAAATTGTATCCAGTAACTTTTCTGCAACAGTGGAGTATCACAGCATATCCTACCCAGAAGGTCAAACGTTGTACTACAGGGCTATGATGGTGTTTTACCTCATTCCTGAGAAATGCCATGAGGCCTTATCAAATCCCATTCTCTATTTAGGGTAACCAAGAAAAAGGGGGAAAAAAAACCAAAGATTGCATTTGTTTCTGGGAAGACCCACACCGCTCCATGGAGAGGACACTTCCACCCTTGTTAATCCCAGCTTCTTAAAGCAACACTCAGTAAGATAATGAATCCTTTAAATGTTACATCTTGTGTCTTGCATTATTGTGGTGCAGCAACTCTCCACATCAAACAGTCATCAGCACTATTACAAAGTGGGCTTATAAGAGACTGGCTGAAAAGGCGCTGTGTGAAAAGAAGTGGAAAATTAAAGCTGAAGCAGTCGAAGAAAGGGCTTAATTTACTGGCATGTACAGTATGCAAATGAGATTACTCTCAGCTTAACTGCATCATTTATGTCCATAATAACGGCATCATCATTACAGGGCTCAAATTAAATTACACCATAATTAGCATATCAAAGTGATTGGTTAAAGTTTAAAACAAATACCCAATTTTGTTAATGAACAGCTGTAATTGTCATGTACACTTCAATGAAAACTCCCTAAACAAATATATGTTTTAGAACAGAGAAAGATTTTGAAGCAGACAGGTCTGTGGCAGAGGTAAATTGCCTAAAAAAGAATGACACAGACTATTCTATTAATGTTAATATATGCTCATCGTTTTCAGGTAATAAAACATTCTATCAAAACAAGCCTTCGCCTCGCATTTTTTGCCTCTCAAACTCCACCACCACACCGGGAAGTGTCAGCAGGAAGAGATGCCGGCCGTGCCCAGCCTGCCCCACGCACACGTGGAGAGGGGGAGGAAGGAGGAGGAAGAAGAAGAGGATGTCTCGCTAACTCTACCCTGTAGACCAGGGCTGGAGTAAGCTGATGACATGATAACACATTAGGCTGCCTACAATTCAATTTACTCTAATCTAATCACATCTACGCAGCAGTTCCAGAGGTGGAACTGCACCAGAGAAGTTTTTGCTGTTCTTGTCTCATTAAAATAAATAGGGAGGTGGGACCGGAGGGTTTGTCACTGTCAGCCTGACAGCCAGCGACACATTTCCAAAGATCCATCACTACAAATGTACACAGCAAATATACAGTTAAAACACTCCTCAGGCAGAATGAGCTTTAACAGGGGAGCAAGTCTGCTCTGTGGTATTTTAACAGTACAGGTGAGCTCTACCACGCTTGGTGTTGGCAGGAACCACAAGGGGACCAGGCCAAAGAAGCCCGGTGTCACCTCACACACATGGGGTAATATAATCCCTCTACATCCCCCAAAAATATTCACACTGATATATTTGCTTATGTATTACCCGATACTATAGGATGCGACATGGGGAAGTATATTTTGTGCTAAAATTGGGAATGCACTTTCAAATATACTTAACAAGGAAATTGAATGTCTTATTAAATCCGTATTATCAAAACACTGTTCAAAAATTTAAAGAAAGTAGCTTTTCATTTTATTCATCGAGGAATCCATTAAAGCCTAAGCTCTGAAGTAGTATGTAAATTATGTGCCTTTCAAGGTAGAGCTAGGGCAAATTCACTCCATCAACTAATGATGAACCTCATTATGTGCAGGGAGTATTCATAATGAGGAAACAAGCCACCCGCCATTCCATGTTCTAACATAAATCCCTGTAAAATGTGAATATCTCCACGTCTAATTAAAGGCTACTAATTCCTATCATCCCCTACACAGCCCAAAAAGCAAAAACTAGAAATGTGTTTAAAAAGAAACCCTTTGATTTTACAAAACACATTTATTTGTGTTTACCATTCATGAGTTGCAATGTATTTTCTTTTTTAGAAAAATAAATCCCAGCGTTATAGAATAAAAGTTTGAGGGTACAAAAGTTTATTTACATTATCTGACTTGGTCTTACATTTTAAAAAGAGTTTCTGATTAGCACAGGTCAGGCTGCACAGCTTGAGAGAAGAATAAATAAAAAAGTAGAGAAAAGAAATCTCCAGGAATATGTAAGAAATATTTTAGTGTTAAAAAAAAAAGAGGGGGAGGAAAAAAAAAGAAGGAAAGAACAGTTTTGCTATCGAGGTTTGCTCTGGAACTAAGACTTCCTAAAAAAAAATAAATCTGGAGATCTCATAATAACTGGAGAAGGCAGGCAGCAGAGGCAGGAAGAGGGAGAGCCAATTAAGCAACCGAGCACACAACAGGTATTTAAAAGATTTTTTGAATGATACTCAATTTAGGAAGGAGCTGCTTCCCTTCCAAAATCCCGTAAGAATTAGGGATTGAAGACAACACTGCTTAATGCAGGCTGGAAGAAAAGTGCTCTTCCACAGACTTACCTAGATTTGATATTTATACCTACAAGCGCAGCGTCCACTCCTACGATCAAAACCATATCTCTTATTAAGTTACATAATACCCATCCTATGCATCGCTTTGAATTCATTTGCTCCTGCACTGAATTATGGATTTGTTCTCTGTACTTCCCGGCACAGAAGTGGACAGGTTTGCCACCTCCCCTGAACAGAAGACGCATCACTGTTTCTTTCTTACTGCTCTGTATTAATATTTTCCTACGTGTTCAAAACAAACCGAGAAGCACAGCAAAACCTGAGAACGTTTCAGTTTGGAGAAGAAAAGCATCCACCGAAGCTGAGCAACATACAGGATTAAAGAAGAATAAAAAAAGAAGAAAAATAATGGCATAAAGGGCTGGTTTAAAGCAACGTGATAACTCCTCGCAGGGCACGGAAGCACTTGGACAGTCGCAGAAAAGGCTGTGGTACCTTCGGATTATGTCAACCGAAAAGTTGAAATCCTCGTGTAAAAATACCCCTCACGTCTCATCCCTAGAAAAGCTTATTTAGGATTCATAGAAATTCATAGCCGCTAAGAGGAATATGTGCACATAAAAATCACAAATGCAAAAAAAAAAAAAAAAAAAGAGGAAGAAGAAAAAATAAATATTTAAAAGAATAAAATAAAGCACACAGATTAAACTATTTTAGCAACGCAGTTTTCTAGAAATAGCTGGGCATTTTACGGGGGGAGGGGAGATGGCGGGGGGGGGGGGGGAGGATCCGGCTTCTTTAAGTTGCATAAAAATAAAACTACGCTGCGCTGCTCCCCTGCCCGCCCCGCGGCTCCGCCGGGCTGTGCCGGTGGGGTGGCGGTGCTGGGCTGGGTTGTTTTTTTATTTTTTTTTTATCCCCCCCCCCCTCCTCTCTCTCTCTCTCTCCTTCTCCTTTTAGGTCAACCAGTCATGCACTGGGAAGACAACCCTCCAAAAATAACTTGTCCCTCCCCCGGAGCGCGGAGTTGAACAACCTACCTTTGTTCTGGCGCTGCAGATAAGAAGCGGCTCCGCGGCGGGAGCCGCCGCCGCCGCGGCGCGGGGCGGCCCGGGGGGCTCGGCCGGCGGCACCTGGGGCAGCGCCGGCTGCGCGGCCGCGGAGCTCCCGCCGCGCCCCGTCCCGGTCCGCGGGCACCGCCGGGAGCCGCCCCGCCGCCCCCCCAGCCCCGCCGGGCACCGCCGCGCAGGTTACACACGGCGGGGGCCGGGTGCCGGGAAGGAAGAGTTCGGCAGGATTTATTTGACACTTATTTTCCGGGCAGCCCTTTTGTGGAGTTGCGCCGTTTGTTTCTTATTGTCTGAGCAGCAGTTGGAAGCGTCTCCCCGAGGGGGCCCCTCAGCCCGGCTCGGCCGCTTTGACAGGGAGGTAACCATATTAGGATGTGTATGGCAAAGTAAACAATAACAGAGTTGCAATGAAATGGAATTTTTTTTTTTCCTTCCAGCTAATGGTGTTGGTGTCAGTCCTGTTTTTAGCCTTTTCCCACTAGTTTTGTTTTCTGGCTTAAACGGCCCATCTCTTTTAAAAAATTTTAAAAAAATACATTAAAAAAAAATAAAATGAAAGAAGGGGGAGGCAAAGGGGGGTGTGAAGGGGAGAGGCAAGTGGTACCAGCTTCCCAACTGCTCACTGCGAGGCTGCTGCAAATGTTTTGGGTAGCAGTGGGGAGAGGGGAGAGAGCACTTTTAACATCCAAATAAAGACATGTCAGTTTAATCATTGGAAAAAAAATACAATAACTCCCGCATGCATTGCCGAGACCCATGGTAGAATGAGGGAGTGAGCGGGGACAGGGAGGACAGGCACTAAAATTGCAATTTTGAAAGAGGGGGCAAGTAGATTAGAAAAGTCCAGTCGCATTTTGCACAATCGCTGTGAACTGGTGGGATGAGCTAAGTTTTGTGCAAACCCCTGCAAGTCTGCTGGCTTTAAAGCTTTGAAATCACTGCTTTTACAGGATAGAGCACTTTAAGCAAATTGTAAAATGCAGGTGTCAAGTTATTCGGTTTAATCAGAAACAGAGCTCAGAGCAGCCGCCATGCAAAGGGTCCCCTACCAGCACAGTCGAGAGAAAAGTTCTGCAGCAAGAAAACTCTCCCAAGTCAAACAATGTTATTTTAATACCTCGATTCCACGTCCTAAGCAAATCACCAAGAACAACAAGTGTAGCATCTCCTCGCAGCGAGGGATGAGGCAGCCGCTGGCAAGCGCTGCATGCCGAGGCTCAGCACTACAGCCAGCCTGCGAGGGGATCACAGCTAGAAGATGAAACAAGTTTACACGTCTTGGTGACGGCAGATTGGGGCAGCTCTCTGGTACAACAGTCCCACACAAGCTGTTGAGCTGTCTGCACCACCAGTGAGCATCCTCTGCCGCTCAACGGCCGGGAACATGGAGCGCGCCTCTGGAGAGGGCTGACGGGGATCGCTGATGCTCCCAGCCCGTACCAGGCACCAGTGTGATAAGAGACGCCACGAGGAGAGGTTGAAGGTAGATAGGCAAACAAAGTTGCTATGAGATCACATGCTTAATTTAGAACAAAGGCAATGTTTCTCTGACAAATATGATGCACACTTACCCTGCCAAATTCGCTTGTACTCGGCTAATCCACAGCGATCAGAACACCAGTGTTGACATCTAATGGTACCTGCAAGCATCTCTCAGCCTTTCCACATGGCGTAACCCTGCCCTGTTAACACGCTTTAAATTTTTCAACCATCTTGTTTAACCTAAATATCTATGAAATTACACAGCACGTTACTCATCTGTGCTGCGTGCGACTCCCCCCCAACAAAAATAAGAAGTTAACTTAACACGCTGATATCAAAATCAATAAATCACACGACCAAGTAGCAGTTCAAAAGTTCAAAGACATGATGGCCAGTTCACTACGTCGCAGCACTCAACCAATAATAACTCGACTCCATCACTCCTCATAGTATAGACAATTTCATGGCATCATTTTCATTAGCCTGTCTCACTGAAAATTGCTAGCTATTTATGTATACGCTAAAATAAATTAGCCATTTCATCGAGCACTGTGATTCTTATAAAATACATTAACACAATACTCAATTTTCCAGTTGGAGTAAATAAATAAATCAATAAATTCAATACAGAGTAATTTTTTTTTTTTATTGTGAAGCTTCAGCTCTCAGCATAAGTGTTTTTATTGGGTTTATTTGTTTCAATAAAAATTGAAATGGGCCAGTGATCTTAGCAGTAAGATCTGAGGGAAAAAAAACAAACAACCCAGCCCTATCTAATATTAACAAAGTATGCTGTGCAGTTCAGCCAACTGGTAATACATAATTTTTGGTCAAAAATCATTTTCATTACAGTTATTAAACAGCCACTCGATTTTGAAGAGTTCTTCTCTCCCCTCATGACCCTTGATGAGGAGGGGCAGCATTTTGCAGCCCAGGAATAAGCCCCTGGGCTCCCCTGGAGGGGGCTCAGGTCCTGCCCAGCTCATTCCGCTGGGCTGGGGGCAACCTCATACCTGATGATCTTGGTGCTTTCATGGAGAAACCTGGCATGGAAAAGTTACCAGCACTCATGTTCACTATTTTTAAGCACTCACTGAATATTACATGGCTGTGGGTAGGGGCATTTGGCATCAAGGATAAGATGGCAGGACGGGAGGATAAGGAAACATGGGAGAAGAGTTCATGGACATCTCAAGAATTAAATCCTTGAAGAGAGCTGTTGACTCTGGCCCTGTAGGTCTGTGTCACCCCATAACACATGGCCAGTAGATCACAGGCTATTTGGTGATGACATCCTAATGGTACAACTCAGTGCATCCTTTGGGGACCTCAGATGCAGCTCACAGCAGCTCATGCTCTACAGAGATGCACTCAGGCAGTTCCTCCCCCTGCCTTGGGTCAAACACTCATCATGTCAGGACTGGGAAACAGGACGATTCAGAATTTGGCCCAGCAAAATGCTCATACACAGGCAAGAACCCAAACTGCCCCAGTCCACCTGCAACAGTAACAACAGAGCAACAGAGGTGACCCACCAACCCTCCAACAGTGTCATGGTCCCAGTAACACAGCGCTTCTCTGCAAGTCTAACGCTTCCATAACAAACCATCCACCTGCTCAGTGATGAGGACAAGAATCTGTAGGGAACCAGGAAGAAATAAAATACACCCCTTGTGACACGAATCCGCTCTCAGCGGTGAAAAAACAAATGTATTAACTAACATGTACCATGTAAGCCTATAATGGCTCAACATAATTCCTTTAGAAAGGCTGCCTGTGAATAGCACACTTTGCAAACTGCTTGGTGCTAATAGGAGGGTACTTTTTGTTCATATTCACTCTTTAACCTAATCAGAAGAAAAGTAAATATCAGGTCCCAATTTTAATGACTGCCTATAAATAAAAGCTTTTACGCAAAATGCACAGTTTGCAAAGATAACGATTTTAAGTATGATGTCACTAGTGACCTCCTGAACTACATGGCACATGTCAGACAGACGTCTGTTTCTTAAATTGCAGTAATAAATTAGTAGCCACAGAATCAGTTCTGTCAAGAAAACGTGAAGCTTTCCTATTGAGATAAAAGTTTAATGACTGTTTCAGTTCAGGTTCGTGAGTTAAGATTACTATTGATGAGGGGGACCAATGTAGAGACACTACATCTCCCTCCTCTTCCTCTCACTCCTGTGCAGTATTAGTTCACCCCAACAGGATCCAAGGCTCTGACACACATGGAAGGCTTTCCTCTAACTCGACACTGATTAGAATATTAGTATTTTTAAATATGATACATGCATACTTGTACAGGTGTGACCACTAACACCATCCAACGTACCACGTCCCATCTCAATTACCTTGTTTTCAGTTACCAGTGAATTTGTCCAATTATAACCTTTTGCACTGAACTCTTCCCTTGCTGAGTTCTGTCACTGGCAAAAAAACTCAATCCAAAAGTCCCAAGGTACTCCTGAAAACAAGGAACACCCTGACCTACCATGGTGAGCATCCCTGATCACCACCTTTTGGATAAGCCACCAAACTCCCACACATTGGAGCACAGACATGAAAACATGCAGGTAAAAGACTTTAGTGGGAGGTAGGTGGGTGGCACCATTCCCCACCTACTGCTTCTTGCTCTTCATCTCTGCCCCCCAGCCGGCAGGCAGGGGTACAGGAAGCCACCTGATTTGAATAGAGAGGAGACATCACCAGCTCAGGAGGCAGGAAAATGAGCAGACAGGGACAAGGAGGCCAAAGAAATGAACCATGACTGCCTGAGCATGTCACTTATCTCATACTGAGGGTTGGTTACATTTCCTATCCATTACAGAGAAACTAGAGAGTTTAGTCCAGTTTGGAGCATTTTTGGAGGCCTGAAGCTTGGCCATCCTGAGATCAAGTTGTGTAGGTATACCCAAAGCAAAATCCCTGACTAGAGGGTGACCTTCCTCCTCATTTCCACATCCCTAAAACGTTGAAAATCCTAAGGTTGCTTTGGCTAACTGGCGTTGTGTGTTCACACACTGCCAGGCAGTATCTACTTCTCTAATAACTTTCTGAGTAACAGCTGCAAGGCCTTCATGGAAGGTTCTGGATATAGAAAACTTCAGCCCAACAGGGTTGGCTTTTAGTCATATGGGGAACAACAAGGCTTTTTCAACAAGAGGCGTGGGTCACTCTAGAAGAGTGACCTGCATACAGCACTGGTAAAAAAGCTTTATGCCAAAAAACACCCCAATATGAACATAACTATGTAATGAGTTCCATGCAGGAGGGAGTAATTCACTGCCAAGGCTTTCCACATCTGACTAAGGGGTCCATGCCCTTCAGCAAACAAAGGCACATTGCCTTTTCCTCCTTTCATTTTCTCTAAAAGATAAAACCCAAAATACCCCTCACCGCCCCTGTTGCCCCAGCTGACCTGCCCAACTCTGCAGGAGGGTGCAGGCAACACCTTGAGTGCAGCACACGGTCCTTACAAGTTGTGTGTGTCCCGCCTGGGAAGGGCAGGGCAGAGCCCTGTGGTGCTGCTGGGCCGTGCAGAGGCTCTTCTGCTCCAGTGCTCACAAAGATTTCTCGCCGGGCAGAGCTCCGGAGGAGCTTGAGCTTATGATAAGCAACAGCATACTTAACAGTTACATGTTACCGTTCATGATAATGCAATATTTCATTTGGGTGATTTAGAAGTCCCTCTTGACCAACTTACAGTGAGACACCAAACGCTTCATCAATCACAACCATTTTTATTCACAATCCAGTGCAAAAACTACAGGGAGAGTTGAATTTTCAGCAACTCATTGGGGAAGGGATTGCTACTAGCTCTGAAAATCCTCCTATCTCACCAATTTTTATGTTAGATTCAAATATATTTTCTTTCTAAGCAGCATTCCATTTTCCTGCCTCTCTCTGCCGCGTTTCTTATCGTGGTAGGGTGAAAGAGTATCCAATTTAATATCTGTTTTGCAGGACAGGAGATTTTTTCATATCTTATGCACTAAGGAAAGCTGCAGGGGATGGCTTAGCAGGCTGAGCATCAGGTTTTAAATACCTAGACTCCCCGGAACCACAGATCCCATCAGGTCGACTGAGCCCTTCATGTTTCTGGGGTAGATAAATTAAGTGTCACGCTGTTTACTTTGTCAGGATCTGTTCAATGAGGCCTCTGCAGTAAAGGTCCTGTCTGTTCTGCATGGAGCTGAAGGTTAAAGTCTTGTGGTTAAGACACAGCACCAGGTGACATCTTGATCTTACTAGCTCTTAATGGCAATTCTGCCATTTCTGTTAAGAAAGACAATTCAGAGATCTGCTCCCAAAACTTGCCGTAACGTTACCGGGTGACTGAAATTATTCAACGGCTTATCTGCCTCGATTTTGGTGACTGTAAAAGGGAAAAAAAATACATCTACACCTCCCAGATGTTTAATTCATAAGTTATACAAAACTGTCAGATCTATGGATGACAGAAGAGAGATATTCATCATTTTTACAGCCTGATTTCTGTGGCTGGAGGTAACCCTATGTTTCTGCAAAGTCATACCCTCTTCCCACTCCTCTGCACCACACGGAAGCAGTGGCCAAGCCCACAGTAATGGTTCACAACAGAAGCTTTTTAGAAAGAAATTGCTGGAGAGCAGCAGTGCAAAATAATCAGGAAAGACAAAATGTTAATAATAACAGTCACAAAATCAGATTTGACGGCCATGTGCAGAGGTGCACACCCATTCTCACATACACAAAAATCTCCTCAACCTTGGACACTTAAGAGAGGCCCCTCCATCTCCAAAAGGTCTGATTCATGGAGAACAGATTCAGTGTTGAAGAAAACAGGATGGTTTGAGGAGAGCAGCTGGAAATATGCACTGGGAACCTATTCCTGGCCTTATTCTTTCCTTCTCAGTTACCATTATTTTAATAGATTTAGATACAGGGAAGATTCTGGGAAAAGTGGGTGAATGGAAATAAAATGTAACAATAGAAAAAAATTGAGTTCTTCAACATAATTTCCCTTTTAAGCAGAAATTAAGCAGAAAACATATTTCCTTTTGCATTGGTTAGGGAAAGGACTGTCTTTTGATTTGTTTCCACAAGAGCTGACAGTACACATTCCCTGCTTAGGGTACTAGAAATAATCATTATCACTCCAAAAATGTGTGTTCTGACGACGTACCAAACGTTAAATGTGGCTGCTGGCTGTACTGGCTGCAATTCCTTCTCAGGTGGTTTAGCACAACTCCCACATTTTTCCTCCCAAACTACCCAAGAACCTGCTGGAGCTCCAGCTTACGGACATTTCGGGGCTGGAGTAAGTGACAAGGAACAGTCCTTCAGCTCTATTTACACATTATCACATTCAAACTGTTTTTCAATGGTTTTGGCTAACCAGTGAACACAGTATCGAGCCATTTTTTGAAAACACCTAATATTCAAGCTAAGATATCCAATATTGCAAAGATACTATTTGCACTGCAGAGGGGAAAACTTCATCAAGGAAAGGAACCAGACAAGTAAGTCTGGGTAAGGCCTTTTTTTACTGCAGTGCTTTGTACATTTGTTTCTTAGAGGCACGGCAAAGACCTTTAGAAAAGGTGATCAAGATATTCCCTGGCAAACCTTTGCAAATCAACCAAACTCAACCCAACCAGCAGAAAGTGCTACAAAGAACAAGGACTTTGCCCAAAATCCATCTATTGATCCTGGAATCTCAGTATCCATAAGTTTTCAACACCTTGGTTAAGGATGTGCAGTTCTGCCCTACATATTCCAGCTGTGGCAGGGGACAGAGCTAAAGGAAAAAAAAACAAGGCAGGCCAGGGGATGGCTGTGGAGTAAAACTAAACCTGTTAAAACAGTTTCTCTTCCAAAACTGCTTTAAAATAATTATTACAGCACCTTGTTAGCCTGCTCTTTAAAGTAAGTTGGACAAGAACATAAACAAACACCTGACCAAATTTCTGTCACCTACAAAGCCCTTGCAAGGCGGTTGGCTGGGAGATGTGTCTCCACACAGAGGAGAATGTCTCCACTCACAGAACATCATAAATCCTTAAGGAAAAAAGGTGGGAGCAAGAAGATGGAGGTGCATCACTCTCCCAGACATACATCTCTTGGCCCTGGGGACACAGAGTCAGTGCTGCAGCTCTGCCCTTCCATCTTTCTCAGCTCAGTCTAAGGAGATGCCCTCCATATTCCCACCTGCCCCCTTTGTGCTCTTTGCTGAGGAAAACTCAAGTGGCCCAAAGAGTTCCTGGTTGCTGCAGGCACTGACAGCTCTTTTAGCAAATAGGCAAATCCTTCATGTCCAGCATGTCCCTGAATGCACTGAACCATGTCCAGAGAACCTGGCTACAGGTCCCAGCTCAGGGAGTGAAGCAGAAAAAATAATCATTGGCCTTGACTCCAAGCTCCTGTTTCAGTGCTCCAAGTCACTAGTGGTCAGCAAGGAGACTTTCAGATGTGCCGGTGTGTTCAGAGGAAAAAAAGCTGGAATAAAAAGCAGGAGTCAGGGCTGTGCCTCCTATCCCAAGGGTGAGCCAGAATGCTCTCCCTGGCAGTGGGCTCCCAACAGGGCTCTCTGATGGCTGGTCACACCTGCTACTTCAAATCAACAAGCAAACCAAAGTGAAAAATGTAAAGGACAAGGTGAATTTTAGATGAAAGTGAAATATCCTTCCTATCAGGTCTGAGGGGTAGAGGATGAAACAGGATGGAACTGGTTTGGTTTAAAGCTGTAAAAGAATCACAGGGAGAGAGCACTTACGGAGAAATGTATTTTCATGTAAACTTTTATGCGGCCATCCCTTGTAGCTGGACATCAGGAAAGATGTTAATAAACATCATCAGGAGGACAAAAACACAGTAAAAAAAAGAAATCATACCACAAACCTATCTCTTCCAAGCTCTTCGAAATAGCTCTGCAGCTATATACTGCAGGGAGCCGAGCACACTCAGATACAAGTTTGCATCTTAAACGTAAGCACACATACATACAAACAAGGTTTTGCAGATATTTGTTAGCTGTACTACAAGATTTTCCAGGGCTGGTGCTGCAGCTTATGTTACCATGCTTTTATATAGCTGCAGATCAGCCCCCTAAGAAGCAGCCTTGGAGAGAAGCTGAAATAGTGACAGTTTGTGTTGCTGGGGATATTTCTGAGACGCAGTTGCTGTTTACTGTGTTTCTATTTCCAATCAAGCTGCAAAGTCCACCCATAAAACATGAGGAGGCATTTCTTTGGGTGTGGGACAGTGCAACACACACACAAGGAGGACAAGCTCTTCAGCTGCTATGCCTGGGCAGCGCTCCACCAAAATACTCTCGGTCTGATCTACAGCAGAGTATTTGGCCCATGAAGAAGAAAACTATATTCAAAGTCCCCAGTTACGAGGCTTCTCTCAGTATATATTTATGCACAAAGCTCAAATAATTTAATACCACGCCTCACTAATCATGTGAATGCACAATTCTTGCAGGGGCAAATGGTTCTTTTATCTCGTGCACCTCTTGTTCTCGGCTGGAAAAGGTGCCTCAGAATCTTACTGGCACTTTTAAAGATGGCATCTACCTATCTGTGGCATATACAGTCCAACGGGATTCATCGCAGACTCCCCAGGAGAGATTACCTATTCTACAAGGAGTCAAAAACTACTCCTAGTGATGGCAAACCACAGCCTGTGGCCTACTGGACAACCTCATTCGACTTCAAAGGAAAATTAACTCATACACTCTGGGGTGCGTTATCCTTGTTACACTCTTGTTACCCCATTAATGCTAATGGATGGACCAAGCGTAAGAAAAATGCTACAAACACCTAAAACAAGTCAAGAATATGCAAAAGCATATGCAAAGGGATCTAAAGAGCATTTCAACATAACACAGTTTCCTTCTTTATTCCTTTCCCTAAGAGCAAGAGGCATGCAGGATTGCAAAAACATATAATTTGCCAACAAATGTACAAACTACAGCTCATGAAAAATAGTGAAATAAAGACTCAAAATTCAAGGCCAGTACAAGTTCATAACATGAACTGGAGATCAGAAAACTGGCTCCTAAAGAAAAAAAAAAAAAAAGAACATAAATTCCATTTTTTCCTAAGAAAACTATTTCCTACCAACTTTGAAAACAAGAATGCCTCCAGTGATCTGACTGGGTTGTGATGGTTTTGGCTTGGCTCCCTTGCCCCTCCTCAGCTGAGTGGCTAAATGTGAGTCTAACCACGAGGTTCAGAGGATTGTCTTCTTTTTATTAACCTTCCACTTCGTGCTTCCAATTTTAGACAGCAGTAAAACCACCTTTCAGAAATTTCCCTTATTCTTAGTTACTCCTGAGGTGCGAGTTCATGTTTCTGTCCACATCTGTGATGCCAGACTATTGCAGAAGGACAACATTGAGTTAACATATTGGGGTTTGGCCTTTTTCTGCTTTTCTTCGGATTTTTTATTTGTTTTTTTAGAACCATCACAAGAGCAGTTCAATGGCTCCAAAAATGCCACTCTTGCCCAAATTTTGACACCTAGACACCAAATGAAATAGAGAGATGATCTCTTAGATGCAAGATTTACGACGACAACTTGCAACTGTCCGTTATGGTGGGGCAGTGTCATGACTAATTATTACCTTCGTTAGACACCCAGTGACAAGACAGGGCTGTCACCACAGCCCACCAACGCTTGTGAGGATGAAGTGAGATGGGGTGAGAACTGAAAGCGCCCTGACTGCTCCTGAAGAACCGTCCTCCTTCCAACCAGCTGCTCTTCCAAGCCACAGGACGCTTTCCAGCGTGGTTATGAGCTCCACCTCTGTCTGGGCCGTTCAAGATGAATCTTGTCTTTGAGCAAGTAAGAAAAATTCACAAGGGAGAAAATCAGATTTGGAAACTAAACGTTTTGTAATCTCCTGCCATGCAATTTGGCTTTCAGGCAAAATTCCAACCCTTTCAATAGCAAAACACCAGACAAATACACTGTCTTCTATCATCTCCTGGTGTATTAAGGCCAGAGTGTGATGTGATACCACACACATTTAAAAAGCTGTACAAGCAGAAGGGAGCGATGCACCCATGCACAGTGGTAGAGGAGACAGCAAACATACCACAGAAAAAATAAAACTGAGCCAAAATAACCACTTCTGTTACAACAAATCTATCTTCTTGTTCCCCTGCCGAATCGGGCATGGCTTTCCTGGCACAAAGAGTATCTGGGTGATCTGTGGTGCTGCTGCTGAGGTGACTCTCTCCATCAGGAAAGTCTGGAGCATCCAGCCTTTGGTCAAAGGAAGGGCACGAGACAAGGAGAAAAGAAACACCAGCAAAGCTGACCAGCAGCGCTGAGCACGACAGGCTCTCGGGCATGACCGGGCTGTTGCACTGCTCTTATCAGCACACACGAGTTCAAGGTCAGCCTTGATGCACTTACTGAAAACTGACACTGCCTGAGTCCTGCAGTCAGCACAGCTTCAAATCAAGGCTCCCAATTATTAGCAGTTATTTTGTTTATTATTACGGGGCCTCAGGACAAACAAAAGGAGCCCCATTGTGCTCAGCATCATACAGAAATGCTTAATTAGCCTTCTCATAGGTTGTTCCCTTGAGCTTCTTTCAAACGAGATATTTTCAAACATAAATAAATTCAAATTTCAGAATTCCAGAAATCAGCTCCTTGAAATTTGTTTCCATAAACAACTATCACAACTTTGCCTTTCCAAATTTCAGCTGTACACCAAACACTCCACTCTTCTGTTTACTTTAAGAAAAAATTATATTTTAAAATATTGGTCCTTGGTATGTAAACAGATCTTTGCCATTTACTTAAAGGCTGGATTTGAACTCAAATTTTCTCTAAACTATATGAAAGTTGCAAAATCATTGGTTTTCTCTTGTTTCTCTCCTACAACTACGGTATCTACATACCAACAATATATATGACAAATGTATAGGAACATTCACAAATTATAAAAACAAATTAAAAGCTGAGTTTTAACTTCATAGAAACTGATCTATGAAATGTGAAGCCATGCTGCAATATCATGAGTTCAGCAGGATAATGAAACCAGCACATAGCTAGATAAGAGCAGTACCAAGACACAAACAAGAGTTTGTGAAGGAAAAGTAAAAGCTCAGACTTTCCACCTTCTCTGGAGGCATCTGGTCATGTACATTATTAGAGATGCCAAAGCAGTTGTACAACTGGTCCAGCTCACATACAAGCACTTGATGCTGCTCTTAACACTTGCTAAATTCAAAAGGTGAAAAAAAGAAAGACAAGAGGAAGGTAACCCATCCTTCTGAGAGCCATTCACCCGCAGTATCCAATCTCCCCAACTTGTCAGTGGATGGATCCTGAGGACCAGACCATCACTTGAAAGTAGTTTACGACCATTTTGAAATGCAAATACTTTCTACAGAGTCTCCACCTCACTCTGATTTGTACCAATAATTTATAGGTCACCAGCTATTACATCCTATTATCTAACCCTTCAGACTCTGCTTTATTTCTCTTTACTCTTACTGTTCACTGACGTTTCCCTTCACCTTTGAAGATGCCTGTTTAATTTAGCTGGGTTTTCAGACCACACTTTGGATTACATTTCCCACAAGCTTATTCCAGCAATTTCTTGGCAATAAATGATATTTGGATACCCCACAGAAACCCCACATCAAATATTGATTACTGTTATTTTCATTACCAGAGGCTAAACTAGTTAGGTCTTAAGATCAAATTAAAGAGCTTGCTTCCATTTTCTGGTCCTTTAGAGGAAGGATGTAACTTCTTCACAACGAGGAAGACGCTGACACAGAAGGAAATAATTGCCCTAAGAATGGGCATTTCTCTGGCATGGTTAAATAAAGAAAATATAGTAAACTACTTTGCATGCAGAGGATAAAATCAATATAGGTTCCATTCAGGCAATAAAAATTACAGCATATTGCTTTAGATATGTACATACTCTTCATTTAAGGTGGAGTTTCCACAATTCCCTGCTGAATACCCAGCTTTGCAGCATGCACCTCTCTATAGCACTCAGCAATCTCTGCTTGACATTAGTACTAAACAATATTCATTAAGAGCATAACACTAAAGTGCAACATGTAAGTAAATCAAACTCTCAATGCTCTATTTTACAAATTTCATGGGCCACTGGGGATAATTAAAAGGGTAATTATACAAAGTTGGTGCAGTTTTGAGACTCAAATGACATTTTCTGCTTTAAAGCACTTGATAATCTGGTATTTTTCTATTAAGACAGTCTTTTTGTACTTTTATGGTCAAACAGCATAAACAAACAAGAATTGTTTCTAAGGTATTTCAATTCTTTTTTTCTCTCTCTCCCCCTCCACACTGTTTTTCTTGATCAATAACACTCACTAATTATTCCTAAAAGCCCTATATTATCAAGAGAAACGAGACTTTTAAAAAAAAAAAAAAAAAGACTGATCACCATAAAATGACACTGAGCCTCAAGCCTGGTTTAAACTGTAGCTCTGAACAAAAATGGCATTGCTTTGGGTGTTTACAGTGCTGGAGTGCTGTTTGGTTTGTCACTGTGTTTAACCACTGCTCTAAAGCCAGCAAAGTACATTACTGGTAGTAACAGCTCATGAAAAATACAGCGAAGAAACTGCTAGTGGCAGAAGCATTTAACTTTCTTGTTAGCAGCCTCCCCCATGTGGCACTTTAGCACCAGCAAGTTGTTTATTATGTTCTGTGCCAGGCAAAACTGATTAAATGGGGCTCTTAAGAATCAAAGCGTTATAAATTCATGGAAATACAGCAAGCAATAAATTCCATGGAATTAAAAGCTTACTAGTGCTATTAGCATTTCAGGGTGTTTGCATTGTTAATAGTGATGTGCAAAAATGATGTTCCTATAAGACAAGACAAACCAACAGAACATATGCTGTAGCTGCTACATTTTTATACCATGTCATCATTAATGGTCAGTTTTTTCCCCCAAAAAACTAAAAAGCTCATTAATGCTTTAAGGAAAAAACTGAACCAAAGGCATACAGAACCAAGGATTTACACCCCTAGTAAAAGAAAAGTAGTATAGAAGAAACGTTTTGACTCTATGGAAGAACAGGACGGATTCCCTGGAGCAGAGCTCTGCCCTGGCTGTGGGGAGGGGAGGGAGGGCCGAGGCAGGGTGACTTTGGTGACATTACAGGGACACAGTACAACACAACAACTTGCTAACAATTTAATAAGTAAACTCAACGCATAGTAATTCATAATACCAAAAAGAAAGGGCAGTCTAGTCTGACCTGGTGGTCAGTAAATCTGTCAACAGCTCTCCAAAGAGACATCTTTACTCCGGGTCACTCCATCATCATTCCATGGGAATGACTCTGGTGGCAGGTGACTAACTTCTCCATCATTACTGCAGAGTTCCACGTGAAACACTAACCCAAGCTGGGATGAGGCCTCCCCCTACACCCATTTGTTTACAGGTAGCTGATAACTTTGTAAATGGAACTCCTTTCAAGCAGAAACTTGGTAAACAAACCGATTTAGGTGTGTGGCTGAGCAGGAGAGGAATGGGACCTACTGTCCAAAACTGTAGAAAAAAACCCAGGCCTTGCAGAGTTTGTTTGGTTTGTTGTTGTTTTTTTCAGGGAGTTTTTTGCTTTGGGTTTTTTGGTGTGTTTTTTGTTGTTGTTGTGGCGCCTTTTTTTTTTTTTTTTTTTTTGTGTGTGTTAAAGGAACAATTTGTACCTTTCTGAGCTCTCTGAGCACACAGCAGCCAGATAACCTAACCTGCAATGTCCCTCTGGAGGGCAAGGGGCAAATCTGTCTCTCATTGCAGACAGGAAAATCAAATCACCGCCTTGTTGCCACAGTTAAGGTCTGACACAGGATAAAGAGCATATTCTGGATGGTACATCATGCACAGCTGGCAATGTGCAAAGTCAAAAAAAAATCCCAAGAAAGCTTTGTCCAGAACAAACAGTCCCCGTGCCATGGAGTGAGTCAGCTGTAGGGGTAGGAAACGAACCCCAAATCCTCTCTTGAGGGCTCAGGCTCTGCCCAAAGCACACATTAACAGCAAAAACCCTCTCCCAAGATTGAGGGGGTTGACATTTTGTTTGCCTCAAGCAAAACAAAACAAAGCAGTAGGTTTTAAACGGCTCAGAGGCACATCGTCTTTTTGATGTATGCATGTCCTGGCAGTCACACATCTGCATCAGGAGAGAAATAGCCCAGTTTTTTTGGCACTTATTTAGTCCTTTTCATCTGAAAGTTGAAAACACACCACCAGTGAACCTTTGCAGATCTGGGTTCTGCATATAAAAAGCAGCTGCTGAATACATGCAGGGAGCGAGGGCTTTTTCTTAATGTTTGAACAGTTCCAAGTTCAAACCCATTAAAGTCCAGGTCACACTGGGATCATGTCACTGTTAATGCATCCAGTTACACGCTGAGGGAAACCCAATATAAAACTATGATAAACTCTAGTTCTCCCACAGAGATACTGTGAGGTCTTACCCAGATGATGCCACAGATCACTCTTCATGGGCGGTGACCAGACAGGATGTCAATGTCAGAGGACAAGTCTCTTTACAGTTGTATTTGAAGAGATCTCAAACGTCCACAAAGCTTGTTGGGACCTTTTTCTCCCTCTCCTCTTGGGGGAAAATCTTCTTGTCAAGAAGAATTTCTTGACAGACTGATGGTGTCTCCTGCACATCACAGGTTCACACACCATCTCCTCCCACATCACCAGCAGCCCACCCTCCACTGTGCTTTGTGAAGGCACTGGGGCTGAGCGTGATGAACATCCCTAACCCCATGTTCCTTCTCCTTTTGGGGTCAGATCCTATGTGTTGATGGGCAAGGTTCCACTTGTTCTTGGGGGGCTTCAGGCCTGGCCAACTGAATCCTGCCCCAGGAATGACAGCAGCAGGGAAGCAGAAGACTTGGGACAGGTCAGCCCTGGCCACTCGTGGAGGTACTCTGGGGTCTGCCCTCTGTAAATACCTGGCATCTCATAATACAGCTGATACAGCCCTACTCTTGCTAAGGGGAAAGAGAGAGACACAAGTGGGGAACTGAGGGTACATAGCCTGATGATGGCAGAGTGCACAGGGAATGCTCAGGGTTTCCCTTGCTGCATGCAACCATCTGGAATACCAGGCAGAGGTATGCTCACTGCTACCTGGGAGAAGACAGCCTTCCTCCTCAGTAGCTTCTAGGAGGGCAACTTCAAAGACAAGTGACACTGGGATGCAGGAGATGTAGCACAGCACCACAGCCCAGCTGGGAATCACTGCAGGGCTTCAGCATCAGTTTCAAACACAGCCGGGTCTAGTAAACCCCAGCTATTTACCCAGCTCCTCTCTGAGCTTTCCATCTGAACTGTGCTGGGAAAGGAGGAAAAGGACTTTACTGGACTTTTTCACCTTATCAAGTATCTAGAAAATCCATTGGCTGATCTGGATGCATTTCAAGCCGAGTTAACCATGGCAGCTTTCCGAGCAGTAATGCTCCAGCTGGCCTGCAGATCATGAACACAGGACACACTGACTACACAAACTTGGGGAGATTTAGCGAGCACACACTATACACGTGGGATTTACACCATGCACATGTTGGATTTGCACTATTCACGCCATTTTCTGAAATTTATTACAGGGTTAAGAAACTGAAAAAGAACCCTGAATGCTCTCAGAGATTCAAAGTGTATATTTTGAATATTAAAATTCAAATTATCTTTAAAAAAATTGCTTTGTGCACTTGAGTCTCATTGAGGAGAAATTTAAAAAGCCAAAGTCTGCATTTTTAAACTACATTCTCTCAGATTCACCTTTCCAAAGAGGGACAGCCCAGACTCTCCGTTTAACTACACGAATAAAAATCCAGATAATTCTTTCAATTTTAACTAATATTTTGTCTAATTAGTATCTTTTTTTTTCCTCCCAAAACATGCATTTATCTGCAGTGAAATCAAAAGCAGAAGTGAATTGTTTTAAAGATAGTAGAGAGTAAATAACAAGTTTGGAACCTTGCAGCCTTACCCTGGTAATTTGTCTTGTATAATTGACTCAGCAGACATGCTTACAATTTCTTACAACTTTTACAAGACCTCCTGTGGGCTTATTTTAATGTTCTCCAAAACTGAACTCAAAGCTTTGGACTCTCTAAGTAAGTAGCACCAAAAGCAATCATCTCTCCCCTCCTTAAAACAAAAGGAAACAAAATAATAAAAGCACATTTTTCTCACTGGACATTGGATCTTGAAGAGGAATAAAGACACAAATGATTTGCACTTTTCCAATAATAACATATTTAACAATGTTCACTTTGCATTCGGTAAAGTTTTAGAAGCAAAATTTTCCCAATAAAAATATCTTTTCCAATTATTGGAATAAAAATTAAATGGAGAAGGATGACAGCAATAAAGCAAACACAAACTGTAAGAATAACTGCATGAGATTTTTCCAATTAAAAAAGGGTTAAAAAATCCCCCTCCCACAAAAAAGGAAATGGTCTCATTGCCCATATTATTGATTTAAGCTGTTGTTGGTTTTTAAATGTAGCACTTTCTATTTCTAAGATCTTTGCAGACAATTAGTAAATGTCACAACTGCATACTCCTGTTCCATTGGTGGAAGTGCCCCAGGAGCAGGAAATGCTGTGCCCTTCCACAGACATTTCCTTCCAACACTGGGATCGACTAACCCTTAATAAGTCAGAGGATTAAATTAAACACTTGTATTACAACTACTATAGATAAACAGAGGGGCTGTGAAAACTAACAAAAAGGGTATGATGGGAACAGAAAGTAGACTCAAAAAATGCCTTTTTTTTTCCAAGGGGGATAACAATTCTACTTTAAAAAAAAAAAAAGAAAGAAAGAGATCATCATATTACAACAAAAATCTATTTTGAAAAGCTGTATTATAAACTATGGATATTAATGGTTTGCAATGGAAATGACGTCAGAGTCTTAGTTACAAACGTCCAAATGTTTGTGCTACCCTACTAAAAAAAATAAACAGTGAGCTCAGAGTCAGAAATGACCCTTTTGAGCAATTAAGGGGTATTACGCAAAACACACTGAAAAGTATACGGCCAGCAGAGGTGGGAGAGCCACAACTTAAAATTCACAGGTTGCACTGGAGAAACACTGAGCAATTTAACATCTCAGAGGTGGTGTCTGAAGTTCCTGCCATTCACTGCAGCAAAAAATGCTTTCACATGTTGCAATGAGAAATATGGGCAGGACAAAAACTAACTTTTTTTCCTTTTTTTTTTTTAATGCCCTTTTTTTAGCCTGAGTTACCAAATAAAAAGAGTGTCCTCCTGTAATGCCCACTGACATCACTGGTCTTGTAACACTGCTGCTGTAAAACAGAGCTGCTATCGCTGTACAACAATAACTTAAGCATCACACAAGATATACTTCTGGTGTGGTAGAAAGCAAAAGGCAATAACTTTAGAGATGACTAAATAAAATAAGAAATATGCAATAAGAACCTATTTCTGTTGTCACTTTCTCATGTCTCTAAATTTTGCAACGCAGGAACGGGCACCATCTTTGCGACGTGAGTTTTCTAGAGGCAGGTTTCAGGCCTGTGAGTCTACCAGTGGTTCTTGCCCTCGTGCTGAGAAGCCCTGAGACCCCAACAGGCAGCAGTGAACCCATCATCCCTACTACCAGTAAGTGGAAACCACCCCTGTGTCCACTGGTCCAGGAGCATAACTTGCACAAGGTCGAGTGTCAGTCCAACTCTGGATTAAGAGTTCATTGCCTGCTCCAGAAGGAAACCTTCAAATGGATATTTCCATCTGCTTTTGTGTCTGAGACCAAACATGAGTTCAGGCCATCTCACCTGTAGCCCATGCCTGGGCTCTGGAGTAATGAGGACCAATGCTGCTCCTGCCTATGCCATTCCCAATTCTTTCTTCAGCCAAGCTGTGTTAAAATGCAGCACGTCCTGACATATTATCCAGCTTGGTTTTGAAAAACCAGGCTAGAAACTGCACAGTCTGTATTACATGCTGTGTTATGAGCTGTTTCCTTGGTGTATCTGTAGTTAGGCCAGGTTAAAAGATAATCACAGCAATGTACCTGTTGAACACAGTCCATAGCAAAGCTACAATCTGTAGGAGAGAGGAGGCTGTTCATGAATCACTGATGGCACAAGAACAGGCTCCAACTTTCTGAACACAGTTTTCACAACAGCCTTTCCCAAATGGCTCAGGATGACAAGTCCAACCAGCTTCAACAGCACTACCCATCACTGCAACAAGAACAAAATGCCTCATAGATATATCAGTGCCTTGCCTGTGATGTCTGGACTCCCTCTTGGGATGCCCTCTTGGGATGCACCCAGCTCAAGTTTCCTCATACAGAGAAGAGTGGTGGGAGGAATTCAACACCTGCTTGTGGCAGGGATGTTGCAGCCCTGAGCTGCTCCGTGATGGCACTTCCCAGTCTAACCATTTTAGCACAAAACTTATCAGATGAGGGAGGCTGGACCTCCTCTGATTAACAGCTTATCTTAATAGACCTCACAGCACTTTTTAACAACAGGCAAACATCAGTGCATCCTTTTTGGCTGCTTAAGCTGCAGTCACGACCTTTACACGTTGGACCATTTTCAATATATGCACCCGTGTTTGATCTGTGGGTGTAGATTAGGCTAATCCAGAGGTGCACAAACCTCTCAGCCTCGTGCTGCACGTTCTTCATGGATTCCAAACTGGTGACAGTACTTTGAATGCAAGTTGAGTAATACAAATGAGTCTTGCATTTCACTGAAGATCATATCAAGCATTTACAGAAGGTAATGGGAGAAACGCTGCAGGATTATGCAAAATACTGGCCAAATCTTTCTCCCTTTAGCAGTCTTCATGAAGACTAGAAGGATCAGCTCCAAAAGCATTGGCTAAGAGGATCAAAACCTGCTAGTGACTATCTTAAAGTGGAGAAACATATTTTTCTAACCAACCCACTTGAAGATGTATAAGATATTAAGAAATATTAAGAAGAAGAAAAAGAAGAACAGCTAAATGGGCCAAAAGCAAACAAAAGAAACATGTTCTCTGAGATTGCTAATGCTGGCAGACAATAGCACAGAAAGAACTCCTCTGACAGATCTTTGAAGTCTTCAATAGAGTAAGCAGTGGGCCATGTTAATGAGATTTGCTCAGATACTTCTTAAACTAATCCAAAACTTCTTAATCTATTTTCTGTATCTTTTTGAGCCGATTGTTTAAGAAAAGTCACAGCTTCACCCATCTCTGGACCAAACTTTTCATTCAAATAGGTAAGGTCTTCAAGCACATTGTGGTTCCAAAGATCCACACACAACCTTTTTTAGGGTTTGAAAAACATGCAGGTAATGTAATTTCTGTTACGGGAGATTACAGAAACGCTTTGCACCACACTTTACCTTTCAACCTTACAAAGAATAACTTTGAGTAACTCAAGGTCTTAGCAAGTAGAATAATATTACAACCTCTCCTAACAGTCCAAAAATAAATAAATACAGTCTTGGATGTGGCCTGATTGCTCCAGCTACAACCACCCCACTAGTACATGAGCAGCAGGAATCAATGGGAAAGGCAAACAGGAGTAAGGATGTCACCAGCACATCTTCTGGAAGTCACCAGAGTTCTGGGGAGAAACTGCACATGCTGCTGAGCCCTTCCTGAACAGAAATGTCTCTGAAACCAAGGCTTAGACTTTTGCCTGCAATGGCCAACAAAGTGGTGGCACAGCAACATGACAATGTGATTTGAGAACCATTTCTCTTCCTGATGAAACAAAGTTGGGAAAAAGTAATTCTTTTTTGCCCACTTTGTTTTTCACATAGACCAGCTACACAATCCATTTTTTGTATTGAGTTAAGGAAAAAAGTCCTTCTGACCTTTCTCCTGGTTTGAAGGGAAGGAAGGAGAAAATAAACCTATATAAGAAAGTTAAAGCTCAAACCCACAGATTTATCTGTTGATCATCTCATTCAACTCTGAGTTACAGCAGGCAGCCTCTAGTTTATTATCAGTATTTAATCAGCATTTAACTCTGACAAGCATTAAGATTTGAAATTTTAAACTAAGTGAAACTTTGCTAAAATCCTTTGTGTTGATTTTTTCGCTGTTAAAGGTTTTCTAAAGGATTCTATCTTTGCTATCTTAAAAGTCTATATGTGCCTTTTGTTATCGATAATGTACAAGTTTAGTAGCATGTTTTGTACTTTTCAGTTTTTCAGCATGCAAGCTATCCCTGATTTATAATGTTCACTGAACACTGTTTGATTATTGAAAACGCTTTTACATACATTTAAACAAATGACTTCTCCTGGAAAACTAACACTATTGTCCATAATTCTGTAAAAATACATTTCCCCTCCCTTCTCCCCAAATCAAACATTTCAAATTCTTACTTTGAGGAAAAACTGGCATATAATTAGGCATTATGCCTAACAGAGCTAAATAAAGGAGAATGTAAACATCTTAATTCTGACGGCTTAACCATCAAAGCCCCTTGCTGGATCTGCTCTGTTACTTGTGCTTGTGTTCCAGAGCTCCTTGGAGAAAAAAAAAAAAAAGAAAGCAAACAAAACATGCAGAATAAAAATCCATTTTACCGGCTCTGTGCTGTATCCCACCCCACATGCCCGAGGCCAGGTTCACACGCAGCGCTGGGACGCCCGGGGCCACACGGCTGCTCCTCAAGGAGTCGAGTCCTGCTCTGAAACTGCACTGAGCGGCTTAACCGCTAACTCAGAAGATGGGATTTCACCTGAAATTAAGCTATCAAGCAATTGAGCTCAAACTCAATCAACCAAACCCTTAACCTTCCCTGTTTCAGTGGCACTGCTCTAATTAGGACTCTATCACTATTTCCATTACTATCTCCTATTCTCATGGTTTATTATCTCGGCAGTTTCAATTCTCACCCAGTTTAAATTTGACATCCAGTTTCTTGGACCACATATCATTCATTATGGTTTTATTTTATGAAATATGTTGCAAAATTACTGCAGCAAATAGGTTTGCGTGGAAAACTGCACCCCTCACTGCAGTAGAAAAGGGATGGAGCCAAATCTTCTCTGAGGAACAAGTCCTGACATTAAAGGACACATTGAACAACTTGTTTTCCATCAGGTTTTGGATTTTGTTACGTAGTTTGAAAACACATCCTTGAACGCACACCCACTGTCATACACCATAACTGACCCATTGTTCTCCAGTCCTCAGTGTCTTCCCACTGAGCCTGGATCAGCTTCTGGGAAACAGAGTTTGGCTGAACTCTACTTACCAGCTCTGCTCAGGGGGGAGAATCAATAACCTACAATATGCAGGAGGTCAGACTGAAAAATCTAATGGTCTTTTCCAGTGATAAGTTCTGTGAATCACCCAAACTGCTCACTGCTGAAGGATGTGGGACATGAGTGGTGTACTGATGGCAGCAGTACAAAATATATCTGCTTCTAGAGATCTCTAAACTTTAGGTGAGTCTAAAGGTAGTGTCCTACATTCATCACCACCAAAATTCCTAATTTTCCTGGATCACATAGCATCATGGCCACGTGTGAACTAGGAACAAGAATCCCATTAATTCTGAGGCCCCCAATGCACCTCGCACTTCAGATTTTTCCCTTCTTCACAAAAACTCAAAGGAGAAACACCGCTGCAGGGCAAGGAAACACTGTCTCCTTAAACTGCAGGATCTGCTTCTTCTTCAGTAGCTGGAACACATCTAATACCTCATAGGTTCCACCACAAAAAAAACCCAGTAATATTCAAATCTTGAAGATAGGCTTATATCATATAGCTGACACACGCCATTGGCATGACCAAGGATTGCAATATTCAGTCAAACTTCATGAGTTTCATCCTAACTAAATAGATATTTTTGGCAACAAAGAACTGAAAAAAACCCCCACATCGTCCTCAGATCTATTTTAATTTAAACCAGAAGAGAACAGGGACATTTTTTCCCCCCTTCAAGTACATTTTAATAAAATTAAAAATAAAAATAGCTCTAATTCGCTCCGATGCATTTAGTCATCTGTAAAATTCTAAGTTTAAAATGAAATCACCATTTTATATTCAAACAAGGTCAAGAGAACAGCACTAACGAGGACTGACATCACAGCGAACAGCAGCCACTGCTCAACGCTTACATCAGTGTTGCTTGTTGCTATGGTGCTTAACCGACTATTAATTTCTGAAAGAAGGTGATTATAAAGCAGCCATATGAACCTCAGTCAGATGACACCCTTCAGTACCAAACACTGATCTGCTGTTACTCTTCTCTTCTGCAAGTTAATTTTGTGAATCACCACTTTTGTGATGTTAATATTCCCTTCCAACTTGAAACTTTGGACAAGAAGAGAGGCAAGGAGTTAATTTAGAAGCAAGGGACTTTCACGTTGCTTTAAATAAAAATCATTTTGCGGAGAGTGATATTTCTTTCCTTTTTTGCTGTGCTCCAAAAGACTAAAAAGCATGTGTTTTAATTTCTGCAGTGATAATAAGCAATCAAATTAACAGCTAAATTCTGCTCCCCTGCTCTGCTCGATGTGCTGCTGTAAATCCAGGAGTGTCTCAGCCTGGGACAAAGTAGCAGTGAAGCTGATTTGACCATTCCTTAAGGATTTGAAAGGGGACCTTGCTGTGGGGCTGTGCTGCTGCAGCTCCCAGCCCAGCACCCATGGATGCTGGGCTGTGGATTGGCCACGTGGCCACCAAGATAAGCCACAGCAGGGTCTTCCCATTTGCACACAGGCCCTGCCCTGCTACCAAACAGCCTTCTCAGAACATGGCTCAAAGCCAAAATGTGCATCTTTGTGGCCTTGCTCCTAAAATATAACTGGACACCTAAACTGCTGGTTTCCCAGGCAAAACATGGGTTTAAGGCACAGCAGTGACTCCCAAAGCTCCCAAAGTCAAATGCTGCAAACTTTATGCATGTTGCCAGAAGAGCTTCTACTTGTGCAACTAAGGCACAGTCCTGGTGTTCTTAGGATCGGATACATACATACTTCAGAAACTGTGTGGAAAACAATATTTGTATTTACCTTCTTCAGTTGCTCCTGTAAAGCAATCTTCAGTTACAGCCACCCAAAAAGGTCACTCTTCTTACCCTGCAGAGAAAGAAGGTGACACACGTGACTCTGGGTCAGTGTCAGCAACAACACCCGAAGCATTTTCATTGGCACCACATTTGCAAGTACAAACATAAATAAAGTAACAAATGAATCTAATCGTGTTTAATGGTGAATGACTTTCAGAGAGAGTTAATAAAAACAATCAAGTCACAGGACTGGTGCTTATCAGTACCAGCTAGTGTGAGGCTCTTGAGCATGAACAACTTGGTCTTTGGGAAGAAACAAAAGCAGAAAAAAAAAACCCACGAAGATGAGACATCTTTGTTCTCTAGCATAAACTTTCTTAATCTTGATGTCTATCAATCTATTTTCAGTTTGAATAATAGATGAGTTCAGTTCTTTGTTTCAGAAATCTGACTATTGTCTGAATGGGTTCTCTTTACTTAAGGCATTTTAAGACCATTTGTAACCGCTGCTATTTTAGCTTCTGGATCCTTTCTTTTTTCTCATCCTTTTCCATAGAGACACAGTCCTAGATGAGATTTTAAAACTAGCTGCATCTTCCTAATTCAAAAAGTTGTTTACTGTCTTGGGATATCTTCTCATTAAGCATTATCAAGAGCACATCAAGCATGCCAAGGTGGCAAGAGCAGTGGGTATTAAAAAGCGAAATAATTAAAGTGTATCTTTATAAAAAGTAGGAGGGAGAAAACAGCACGTGTAGGTTTTTTTTACCCTGTATATTACTGCATCTTGTGTACTCTCTCTTATGCAAAAGAGTATGTAATCTTTTAAGAAACATGACAATCTGCCACTTTCTGTTCATGTAATTGGGATCAACATATGGTACAAGAGAAAAGAAAAACATTTGTTTATTAATTTAGATCAAGTTACTAACTCAAACCACTAACAGCATTCAGAATTAATTCCACCTCAATTGACCAAATACTTTAACAGAGTAAAATTATAATTTCACTGAAATGCTGATCTGCTGCTGCAGGGGTGCAGAGTAATATGTAATACAGACAAAGAAATATGTGATAATTTGGTGACACAGATGACATCATACGAAACGGAAAGTCGGTGACATGTGGATGTGTAAGACAGAGCTACGTGAAACTCCATTTCACAAAATTCACACAGTGATGTGGAGTTTTGGGGGTGTTTGTGAAACTCACCAAATGGTAAGTTGCACTATTTGCATCACTAGGTTAAGCTTTTTACTGAAGCAGTAAAATACCAACCTCTGGGAAAAATCAGAATCTTCACTAAGTTGTTTCAAGAGAATATGAACTCATTCGCCATTTATTTTGGAAGGAAAAATGTTTTCACAATGAGAATGAGGCATTATTTCTTTACCATTGAAACCTGATTATTTTTAGCCAGAAGAAAAAAGGTTACCTTGAGATGAAATGCATATTGGTTTTATCTGTTGCTCACTGGCACTTTATTTTTATTTTTTTATGCTTTGATTGAAAAGCTTTTCACAGGCCTTGTAATGCAGTACCAGAACATCAGGGGCCAAAATTTGTACGTGTTTGCTGTATCTGAAGCCCTACATGCTTTGCTGAGGTAGACATATAAGACATTCCTTATTCTGCACTGTAAAGGACATAACACTACTCCATCATAATAGGTCAGGGCTCACCTTCCTGAGAGTATGTAAAACAATACATCTTTTATGTAAAATACGTGACCTTTGACATGTGATGTGCTCTTAGATTAGCAACAATAAAGGCTTTTATCCTGCTTTGCTGCAGGGGTTATCGTGGGTTTGACACTTTAAACCTCTTTTCATATTTATCTGTTTTATAAATTTTCTGGGTATTTGGCAGTCAGATCCTTATTTTGGCAGTATTTTGGCAAGCAGACTTCATTTCTACCCTGAGTCTTCATGATAGCAAATGAACCATCTTAAAACGTACTTTTTAAGGAAACTGCTGAAAATCACGTGTTTGCATAAAATGTGCATTCCATGTTTCTTTGGGCAGTGCTGAAAAAGGCAGGTAAACATTTTCTAAACACGTTTGTGACATATGAACCAAACGCGCTCCAAGGAAACCCGGTAACACCAGCCCAACCATCAGCAGGTGGGAGACCAACAGTCTACTGAGGGCAATGCACACAGAGCACCGAGAAGGACTCAGCTCTCCTCACAAATTACTGCCTGATTAAAATCCAGACTGCTTTTGTTTCTGGTTATCTAACGCTGGCTGTATGCTACCTGGCTTTCAAAAATTTGGATAATGTACCATTGAAGTTAAAATGAGCAGCAGAGACAGCTGTTCCCACCTGTGAAAATTTCTCATTAATAGTCTAAAAGTTGAGTATCTCAAAACGTAGAAACACAAATACAGACTTTCCTCCTGAAAATGTTTATACGGGTGAGCGAATTGATGTAGGCAACACACATTCCTTCCATCATGCTGTCTTTAAGATAAACACAAAGTACCATCAACACTGTAAGTGTGTGTGTGGAGCAAACAAAGAAAAAATCCCATCTTACCAAAGCAAGACACTTCGCTACACTCATATTTTCCCCCCAAGGAGATGATTAAAATAGAAAAATCAAACCACAAACAAAAATCCACTTTGCGAGCGAGTAGCAGTGGTCCTGCTGTCTCACAAGCAGAGGGAAGGAAGGTTTCCAAGCCCTCAAAGCCATCCCCAAGGCTCAACTGATATCCCACACAGGGAACAGTCCATGCAAATTTATGTGCCCTGCACAGATTTTACCAGATATTCCTGAAAACATGAGATTTGTTCACCATGTGCCTCAGTTTACCTACCATTGAGATGGGTAAATACTTTGGTAACATGTTTTGAAATCCTTGGATATGAAGATACTTTCTAAAGTAGTGCTTTCAGCAGGATTTTGGAAAGACAACAATAATCTTAAAAAGATCACCACCTGAGCCAGTGCCATAAACGCTTCAACAGAAAGCCCCACTACTGCTCTGGATCAGGTCCTACCTCTTTACCCAGTACCAAGGGACCAGAAAAATATCAGAGGCTTTGCCATTATACCTGCTGTCAGCTTGGACCTTGTAACTCTTTTGATCCCAGAACACTTACTCCACTTAGTGATCTCTTTCAGGGCAGGGAGGTCATTTCAGGGAGGCTGCAGGATGGAGCCCTAACTTGAAGTGATCACCGCAAATCCAAATTTAACTAATAATATAGAGAATACACAGAAATAGAGAGCACTGCAGAATGAAAGTCTACTTAAAACAGTAACATTTTTACTAATATCTAAATGAGAAGAGTCTTGGGTATAGCCAAAAATAGATTGACAAGGACCTTGATCCCACACAAACTAGCTCTGAGTAATTTTACACAGGAAAGTAGAACACCAGTTGAGCTGCTCCCCTGGTCAAAATTACGCATGTACATTTTTTTTGCCAGTGTCCCAGCCCTGAGAAGCCTGCAATTCATTACAGGAAACCTAAAGTAGCAAAGGAATCTCACCTTCCCTACCTAGAAAGAACTCTTCCATTTTTTTTAAAAATCAAATATATATATATATAAAAAACCTATACACATCTGATAGCACAAGAAAAAAATGTTTTTGAAATGAGATTTTGATTCATTTTTCTTATAGAAGACCAGCTGAAATATATTGAATGTGTCTGATTAAAATATTTACTAAAAAGCTTCCTGGAAGCTTTAAAATACCAAAACCTGATCCTCAAAATAAGCACTTCTGTGCAGTAATTGCTTCTAAATAAAGTGAACCGTAACCACCTAATACAGCTGTTTCTTCCTTTCAAAACTCCCTGAGTCACATTCAACTGCACACAGGCTGAAATATGAAATATGTCCTACTATTCTCATAATCATTATTTTTTTTGTCCAGTGAGAAAAAAGACACAGTCTGTGATTCTGTCAACTGGATGTTTGTACAAGAAAAAATAAATGTTTTTCATTTGGTATTTTGCTAATTCTGAAAATACAGGATGTACACTGATCATGAAGAACAACATCTGGTACAAGGCAGGCTCGTGGCCCAATCCTGCACACAGGTTACTTTTCTCACACAGTGCACTTGGTGGGGTTACTTGCACTAATACACACAAATCATGTGTAGAATTGCTTTGAGGGTGGTCAGCAGTTGTTTTGTTGTACCTATTTTAAAGAGCTCTCCAGCAACCTAAAAAAAAATATATTAAATCAAATATTTTAAATAATTTGAGGGAGAAATATTTTTTCTGACCACTGTCAAGGTGGTCACGTTTTATTGTGCAGCATGTATTAAATCTCAGGAGGCATGGCACAGGAGATTTTCTACACCAGGAGTCATTATCACCTCCTCAGAAAGTAAAATGCAGGTGGAACAGTAAAACTGTGAGAGGCTGAGTGCAGTTCTTTAACCTCGCTTTGAAGAGGGGGAAATGGATTTGGTACAGGCCAAAACACAGGGATATCAATGCTTGCTACCTTGCTGCTTCTCGGTGGAAGGAGGGAGCAAATCATACTGTATTTTTCATTTTCAGTCATTAGCAGGCTGTTCAGAATCTCTGGCTGGTGCTTATTATTTATTCTAAACAGAAGTAAAATAAAATAAAAATAAATAACAGCACGAGGACAAAGCTATGCACAGCACATTTGCTCTTTCAAAATAATATTACCTTTCAAGTCCACCGTAACCTTGGAAAAGAATAACTCGGTGTAAGCCAATGCTACGAAACTAATCACGATCCTTTCCTCCCCCGCTTTTTAAACAGCTCTTACAGGGAATACGGGTGCAGTCCGCAGACAAGTTACGAACAGCTCGCTTCCAACACGGAATCTGAACTGCGATCGCTAAGTCTTGCATCTTTTAATGATGGATTGGTCGTTTGCCTCCGCGAATCGCCCCGTGTAACAGGGCCGGCCCTCACTGAACCCATCCCAGGTGGAGGTGAGGAAGCACCCAGGCTGTCAGGTGAGGAGAGGCCATCCCTGCGCCAGATCCCAATTCCCTGAGCCAGGGGCCATGATCTCCCTATCCAGATCCCATCTCCCTGAGCCAGGGGCTATCATGTCCCTCTGCCAGATCCCATCTCCCTGAGCCAGGGGCCACCATCTCGCTCAGCCAGAGCCAGCCATCAAACGCTGCCGCCTGGCTCGTATCGCCAGATCTTCCCCGCTTCTTAAAATAACTCCCCGTGCCTCAGTGCCAGCCTTAACCATTTTATGCCTGCGTTACAACTCTCCTCCTGAAACTTGACCTCTCCTGATGGAAGTAACGGGAGGAATTCCCGTTCCCGAGCGCAGCGGCGAGCGGGGCTCCCAGGCTGGCTGCGGGCACTGCTGCCACCCACTGCTGCCCGGCTGGGACCCACGGCCGGGTCCTCGGGGAAGGCTGGCGGTTCCCCACAACCCTCCAACGCCACTTTCCACGCACACAGTCACACAGAGACACACATCTTCCTCCTCTGCCGTGACCCCGGCGCTGCTCGGGGGCTCTTTCGCCCCACGCAGCCCCCCCTCCGCCCCGGGGCCCGTCCCTTACCTGGCAGGCGAGTGACACTCCTGGTCGTGGTCATGTGAAAATATTTTCGAGGTATCCTTTAACAGCCTTTAAATATTGAAGCCTAAAAACAATATTTGCTGTTTTACCTTTTGAAGCTTTAACAAAAGCTTTGTTTTAGCATTTACCTCGATGTGCAATAAGAGTTAATAATCAAATCCGTCCCAACCCCCACAAATGTTAAACAAAAAGATAAAAGAAATGCAAATAGCTATTGTCATGGAAAGTTAAAGTACCTGTCTGTATTTTTAAGTGAAAACTATTATCTCTATCAATCAAAATTTAAGAATACAATAGCACTAATCACACGAGGTGCTTTGACTGCGGTACTTTTCCTCATAAAAAGTTTTTTTTTTAACTGGTGCATAAAAGTAATACACTTACAATTAGACACGGTATTTGTAATTTTGTTATTAAAAAACCTCAGCAGTCTTATTGTTAATAAATGCCTCTGAGTCTGTAGGCTGATTCGTACCCAAGAAGACCAAAGTCCCTACATATTTTAATAAGGTTGATGAAATTTTATTCAGATTCTCACACTTTCCAACATGTGGTGGAACAGCACACTCTTCTGTTTGAGAGGAGTTACTCAAACGAAGGAAATAGTTAATTGGGAACCAAAACTACTACTTCTGGCCTCACCGCACATTTTTCCACATTTCTCCAAGCGCTGTCTGTGCTACAACCCTCAGCCTCCAAGACGTGCCCTTTGTCGTCTTTTCTTTAATTTTTGATGCCAATTCCCTCTCGTCAGACCCTGACGCTCTCCCAACCCAGCACACATTACGTATACACTACATACATTGTGCAGGCACACCGCACGGATTCTCTCCAAAGTCATTTTTAAAACTAATTTGTCCAGACGGAATCAGTAACCGAGCTGCGCAGTTAATAAGTGCAGGAGCGAGCGACAGTAATTACGCCTGTACTAAAAGAAAGAGCCCGAGATTAAAATACCTATAAGTAAATAGTTGAGGCAGGATGCCATTATGCAAACTCCGCTCTCGGGGAGGGATGTCTCCCACATTGAGGAGCAAGAGGACTGTCATTTTTTCCCCCTGCAATATCAGGTTTCCTACTCCACAGCTCTGGTACTCTGCATCATGGCTAACATCTCTAGTGTGCTATTAATATCAATGAAGAGACGATTCAATTTCCACATAAGAAAAACCTCCCTATTACAGCGCAGACATTCGAGTGAGGACCCTTGCGAAGGAAACAATAAAGACCAGAGGGTTGCCTTTTTCCCCCCACCTCCTTCTGCCTTTTTTTTTTTTTCCCCTGCTGCTTTTGCAGTTGCTCACTGTTTGAAAGCTTTTAGCTAACAATGGAAGCATTATCTTCAGGACAGTTACAAAACAGGATTTGTTAGTACAAAGAATAATAACACCGAACTCATTCCCCCCCACTTCCCCGCCCCGCAAATACCTGCCTATTGCAATATGGCATTTAGTACTTGATTCAAAAGTATATTCCAGAAACACCTGTGTTCTTGATCTAATTCCCTGCAACAAACTCCCTCAGCGGACCACGTTTGCTGAAGAAGGCTTGGACAGTTACAAACAAACAAACATTTTGTGCATTTATAAAATGGAACAGAAACAAAAGTATCTTATTCTACCGAGTGCAAACTTACCCATGAATGAGGAAGAAAAAGGCTTAGAGCTGTACAGTAATTCCCAACCAACTGCAGAAAGTTGAGAGTTTGAAAACACTAAAGCACTTTTGACTATCCAGCCTTTCTGTGCTTCAACACTGGCTGCAGTGTAAGGAAGGACTGAAGGTATGTGGTCTAAACACAACAAAAGCCACTGCCTTACTCTAGATTAAATATGCAGGAAGAGGCCCCTTTGCATAAACACAAACACTCAGCAAATGAGTAACTGGCTCAAATCAGACGCCTGCTGTGCATTCTACCTGTCCTGATCTCTGACAAGCTACACGGCTTGTTTAAGGGGATAGGAGCTGCAAAATCAGATCAAATCACAGCACTAAATGCTTTGCTCCTCTAATAGTAAATAACAACAGCACCAACAACTCCACGCCAAACGTTCATTTCTAATCTAAGCACTGCTCTGGCACAGAGCTGAATCGTGTGCTGTGCCCGCTTTGGCTCAGTCACCCATCTCGCCAAAGCAGAAGAAACACAACCAAACACCACCTGTAAAATTAATTTTCATTAACTGTACTGAAATCCAATACATTCCTGACCGGGTCTTTTCTTAACAAGGATTTAAAATTAATACAGAGACTTCTGGTTGACAGATTAAATCTGCATTTGCTTGTGCTGTCTCTGTTTTGTTTACTATATAAAAAGACATTCCACACACAGAGCTATTTTAGCTGTTATGAATCACTGCATAATGCACACCTATTTACTAGTTTATTTGGGGAAAAGGAAGAAATTTCTGAAATGTTCCTTAAAAACATTATTTTCAAAATATTACTCTCATAAAATGACCTCTCCAAACTATATTTACTTCAAAAACAACTAAATTAGAGACTGTGATAACCACCAAGCACATCTATGCATTTATTATTATAATCAAATATACATAATTATATACTGTGATTTACTCTTGCTTCTAGAGAAATAAATTATTTTTTCAGTCTCATTTATCCTTCCAGTCCAGAAATAGAATGAAGCAGCACGATTTTAAAGCAATTGGAATTCACCACTGTCCCTTCCTAACTTAAGGAGTCAAATCACATTGACCTTTTATTGTAAGTCCCAGCTACATGTTGGTTTTGGTAATTTAATTATTTTTTAATAACTTGCAGTATTAAATGATTGCCATTGAAACACAAATAAGATTATAGTCCTCTGCCTTACTCTCTCGAGCTCCAGACTACAGCGTAACATGGCTGCGTCCGGCCCCAAAATTTCATTCTGAAAGAGCACTTACACGCAGACAGACACGGGAAGATTCAGGCTTTAGAAGATGCAACACGCATTTACTGGATTCTCAAGCATGTGTCACAGATTATTTCAAAGGATACTGGATATAACTCACAGTTTTAATGGGGATCTAGGCGTGTTCAGTTCCACTGAGCACTCGTACAGTATGGAGGGAGTTTTTTACTTTTCCTTGGATAAACTCACCAGGTTAAGGCACAAAAACATTGATAACGTGAGCTAGTCAAGCCTAACACGGTAAAAATCCTTCATGAAAGAATCCAGCAGGAAATTTTAGAGCTCCTGTATCATTCACCATTTTTGCATTGAAATGACCTTCCAAATAAGGTGTCAGATAATACGGTTCACATAGATGATAGTGATCTAACCTTGATGCAAATAAACCATAGAACAAAATTTAATCAGTATATCACTGTGTAAAAGCCTTTGTCCATCCCAATGGAGCTTCTAATGACTGTTTTGGCAGTTCTGGCTGGTAGTTATGCCTCCCTGCTCATATATATCTCATACTGGTTGAGCAAGCTAATGGAACTGCTGTTAGTGGAATCCAATATTAATACTCTGCATCGTGCAAAACTGGATGCAACAGAATATATTACACAATTACAGGTAGTATCTAATTCCACAGGTATAAGATACTGGTCTCTAAATTAATATTTTAATAGAGAAAGTGTTATAAATACTACATTTCAGGTAAGATATCTATGAACTCTGGATCTGCCAGTCTTCCTGCTGCAAGCCTACTCTGCACTCACACAGCACAGACACAGGACCCTGACAAAAATTGGCAGGCAAGCCTTAGATGCTGAGTGACACATACTGATGCACAGAGTCAAAGATGTCATCTTCATGCAAGCTCCACTAGTTATGAGCCTGAGAGAAAAATGAAACAAAAAAAAAAAACAAAACAAAACCAAAATAAAACAAAAAAAAAAGCAGGGGGAGAGCAGAGCAAGACCTCCACAAAATAAACAGGGTGTACAGTTTCAAAGGCTACAGACACAGACATTTCATTGTTCAAGCCAATTATCAGTGGAAAATAATAACAACAGATGGATTCAGAGTCACTGACTTTTCATATGCACTTCATCTCTGCACAACAGATGATGAAATGCGAGAGCTATCTCGGAAAGGCAAAACATCTTTCAGTAAAAGAACTCTATACTCCAGATGGGGACCTTCTAAGGCAGCTGATTATCTTCTTATAATGTTGTAAGATAGACTTACTAAAACATTTCCAGAACTGATCAGATCAGATGAGCACAATGGCATCATTATGAGGAGTAAGTTGCTCCGGTCTCAGACTTGCAACTAAACTACTCAGAGATTTCAGTGGGGTCAGAGCTGCCCATCCCCACCTTTACATCAAGTAGTGATTCTAAAAAATGGGTCCAAAGCTGCCGTTCACAGTCTGAGCAAAAAATGGGGATCAGCTTTGCCTGGAGAGGGGATGCAGATGTGGGGCCATTGAGTCAGTGCCAGCATTAATTGGTCCCCAATAAAATTCCACCACCGTGAGCAAGGTGAGCCCCCTCACATTCTGCAAGCACACGTTTCACATGGGGACACAGGCAGAGACAAAAAACGTTTGCAAGCATGACTGTTTCCACTATAATTGCCAGATGTAGAGGGAACTCATCTTCCAGGAGGAATGCAAGCTGGGAGTAATGGAGTTACACCCACAAAAACTGGTGTGAGGCACAAATAAAGCAAATTCTTTCTCACAAAGCCTTTACAAAAACCCATCTTTTTATGGGAAATAAAAAATTGCTTTCAAAGGGAAATAACAAACACATGTAAATTTTGGTGGTTCCGGTGATAAGCAGTTCCAACAAATGTCACAAACACCTACCTAGCACAACCTTCTCCCACTCAACCTGAATACCACAAAGTATGTGTTTTTGATCACATGAATCAGGTATACCACAATCTCAAAACTTAAAATAAGAGTAGTGGAAAAATTAGCTCATTAATCTTTAAGACAACATTCCTTTAATGGAAGAATACTACATCAGTAGAGCATTAAACTGAACTGGTTGCCATTTCCACAGTTTCTTCTCCAAAACGTGGCAAGGAAAATGTAAAAAATGGCACACTCTGTAAATCAGTACTGCACACCGAGGGGTAGCAATACACAACACACACACTGAACTTGCACCTACTGCTAATTTATTTCACAAGTTACAAAATGTTTCTTAAGTAGGGGGCTGTTGGCTTCACAAACGTGAAGGGAAGAGATGAGTTTGTGGGCACAGCATTTCTCCTCTTTGTGAACTACTTTGTCAAAAGTAAATTCACAGGGGAACATACGAGCAAAGAGTAAATTTTGCCCAGGGCAAAATTCTGCAACTGCTTTAAGAAGCAAACAAGAACACAAAAGATGTGTAATACAACCATCTGGCTCTACTCATGCTATATCAATAATCCCCAAAATTTATCCCCACCCCCTTAATCAACCCACACTGATGCCACAAAACCAAATGGCATCACTTATGCTTCCTGCCCATCACATTTTGAAATGATATTTAATATGCATACAGTACATATTTGCATGTTAATCAATTACTTTAGGAAAAAATATTTTTGCTTCTTGAGCTATTAGTTCTGCTTTTTTCTACTTATTCACACTGGGATCTCTAAAACCACCAAGAAAGTCCTTGTGGTAAAGATACTCTCATATCAACACAGCATCTCAGGTATCAGGATAACGTACCGGTCAAAATTTCAATCTCTTCTTCTCTCTAGTTTTGTGTCACAGTGTGAAAATAGCAGAGGGTGAATAATAACGTGCCAGCAAAATTAGTTGTTCAAGAAACACGGGTAAGCGATCCATTTTGAACTCGAGGTTGGATGCATTTCTAAGCAACACCCTATTTGGGAAGCAGGGAAGGAATGCCAGAGGGAAAGCAGGGTATCCCATGTGTCTTTTATGTTGAAGATTTGCACCAATTTTTCAGGCCTCCCCCATCCAGAAGCCAGCCTCCTATGTAAGGGAGGAATACAGGGAACTCCTGGCCACAGATGGAGGACAAGCCTCCGATGTGCACTGGCTGAGTGCTGCCCTCCCTTCCCACCCCAAGCCCATGGTGGAAGACCACCTTGGGATGGACAGACAGAAAGACAGCTATGCAAAGTGACCAGAAGGGTGGCTCCACAATTGTTTTGGGGGGGGACTGTGTTCTTGAGGGAAAAATCACCCTCCTAACCATAATGATTCATACCACGAGCGTGCAATGTGAAACCAGTACCAAAACCAACACTACAAAGACAGTCTCTCTCTGGCGCTTCGTCGACTGACGGCCACGGCCCCGGGGGCTGACTCAGAGCTCTTCTTCTTAATAGACTGTTCTGCAACAACTCACCCAGCCCAAACCCTGCCTATCCCCACGTCTGGCTGGTTGGCACCCTCCCTATACCTGGGCGCTGCCCGGGGGGACACAAGCCACAGAGGGAACAGTGCCCACGGCCCTGCTGTAACACAAACAGATGGCTGTTACAGAGAAATACAAGCCCTGAGCACTCATGGCATAGGTGGAAATGTTTTGCAGTTATTTTCTTTGGAAATAAGCATATGTATAGCGGTTATGTCTGCTCCCACATCCAGACTACCAACCTGAGATCACAAACACTTTGTTAATTTTTTTTTTTTTTTTTAAATCCATTTTTGGATTGCTTCTGCTGTTTCTATGGCTTGACTTGTACGGCCTCTTTGTAAGAATTGAAAACAGTCTCCCACAAACACAGGAATGGGCAAATGGTTTAGAGAGAGCTAATCCACACCTGGGCTACGTAAAAGGGGCTCATATTTTCCAAACAGAAACACAACCCCTTTTATATATGAACCAGATCTGGATCCAAACGCTAAACCCTTCGCCACATCCTACATGGGGCTCTGCAGTGGTCAGGGGAGCGGTGGTGGGTCGTAGCTGTGCCCACGTTTCTGCAGGAGCACTGGCTCCAACCCGGTGGCAGCCACGGACAAGGAGTCATCTTGACCACGGGCTTGGATGCAAATGGTAGACCCGTCCTGAGTTACACCACGGTGAACGCAGGGTAATCCCCATCCCGCACACGCCTCTTACAGAAGAATCTGGCCCTGTCTCGTTACTCTTGTTAGAAAAATGAAGGCTGTGACAGAAAATAGCTGAGAACTACATCTTGCCGATGCCAAAATACAATAATAACATGTTCAAAGATTTAATTTAGAAGACTACAAAGTCTAGCTCATACATCATAACACCTTGAAATAACACTTTAAGGTCAAATCCTGTGCATTTTTGGAAACCACCAAAACATAATGAAGTTTTACTTAAACACAGCATTTACATTTATAACGCATTTCAGATTCTCCAAGTAAGCTAGACCACATGCTAGGAAAATGTACTTCCCACAACATACAAATTAAGTCATGTACAGCCTTCCCTCCGCAGGCTGAACAGCCACCGGCACAAATGGAAGTCCTGTGTATGGATCAAAGGCAGCATGTGGACCTCAGAACATGATTTTTTATATTTTGTTTTTAATTGGCAAAACATCAAATCCCACTAGTAGTTTATTTTTGTTGCCTTCCTTGCCCCTTTTCTACCTCTCCCACTTATTTCACAACGGAACATTTTTAAACCACCAGAAATCTTTGTGGCAAAGATGATGTCATACTGACACAAGATCAGGTGTGAGGTATGGTATGAATAAATACTTATCCGCAACCACATTTAATTTTCAATGGTTGGGCATCAAGAGACAAAGAAGTTCTTATGCAGACATATTAACTGAGGATTTAATTTCCAACGGTCTGCATTTAAAAGAGCAGAACAACACACAGTGCGAGCCTAGAAGAAAAAAGGAAAATGAAAAAAAAAAATAAAACCACACAAAAAGCCAAAACCCCTTGTACCTCTCTTCTTGTTTTCGGGAACGCAATGCACAGCCCTGCTCTTCACAGTAATAAATATGCGATGCTTGATTACTTCGTCTTCTAAGTCACCGATACCATGCAGGATAATTGTCCTTTATGCACTGGCAATAAAAACTCTCCCTACGAAAATAAATATCTATTTTACAGTAATCAAGCAGGAACTAATTTTGTACTTTTTCACAAGTAGCCATTTACTTTGGCACTGAATGGTAATGTGTAGCAGAGAAGGCAGTATATGCTTTAACCCAAGAAAAATTAGACTTGAAAATTAATACACAGTGAAAGACAAATTTAAAGCAGCTTTCTTGTGTTCTGACATAAGAATATAAAAATGACACGAGCAACTAAAGATTAGTTTACATACTTTTCAATCACAGCTGCCGCTCAGTAACCACAATACCTTTAAAATGACATTCCACCGAAACAGATACAGTTTGGCTGCAACAGCGGCAAGACACAGTTAACATGAAATTAAAAGGGCATTTTTTATTTACACACATCATACGGCGCTGAGCCCCAGCACAATTACAATGGAAAGATTTTTAGCGTGATTAATTTGGAAATAATCTAGTGATAAATAGAGTGCATTGCAAGTGATTCTGCCGAGCAAATTTTTATCACCAGCCTTAGATGTCAAAACACAGTTTCAGGGACAGAGAAAGAACGAGTCACATCTTCTTGGTTAATATTTAATTGGGTGCTAAAGATTCCTCCTAAGGACCTCTGAACCATCACTGACAGCCCCACAAGATGTCCCTATCTGTGAAACAGATACCAACCCTTTCTGTATAAACTAAAATAACATTAAATTTAATCAAACCATTCAATTAATAAATCACTTCAGTGGACATTGCAGCCCAAGCCCTGTTTAATTACATAATTTTAAAAATATTTGCACACTGCAACCACTAAGATTGGCTCTGAGGTTTCATAATACACACTTAACACTTGAGTTGGAGAACAAATTTATTTAATAAATGCAGAGCTAAGTGCAATAATGCCACTCCACTCAAACTGCAAAAATCACTTAGCATCTCCTGCAAGAAAAAGCAAATAAACTTTTCCCCCATTTAAATTCATGTCCTCGTTATCACCAGCTCTGGCAGAAGCCACCTCCTTTCTTGCCCATGTCCCTGCAGTCAGTGGGTTGCCCAAGCCCAGGAAGGGGGTGGCAGACCTGGTGTTTCCCCCATGGCACAGAGCATCCCTCTACTCCTGCTGCACATGGAATCCTCGGCCTCCCTCTCCTTGCCCTCTACCTCCATTCCTCCTTCTCCGCTTTTCCCTCTATTTCTCCCCCCATGATACTCTTCTGCCCCTTGTTCTCTGCTGCTTGCTGCTGCTCCAGTTCTTCCCGTTCCCACCTCGATTTCCTGCCCTGAGCTTCCCTCCCCTGCTCTCTCTCTTACTGCCATTTGAGATAACTGTGGTTAAAAACCTAGTGGGGGGGGGAGAAAAAAATCCCACAAAAAACCACAACAGGACAGAGGGAAGAGGCTGGGGAGGAGAGCAAGGAAAGAAAATAGTTTATGAATGCCAAGCAGAACTACACAATTTCCAACGACAGCAAGAGACACTCCAGAGTACGAGGATGAAAAATAAAAGTCGTGGACCAAGTGTATTACATGAAGCAGGATTCAGGTTCTGGGATGGGTGTAACGCCTGTATTCGCAGAAAAACCCCATGTATCCAAAGGAACCCGTGTTACTGCCATATATAACTAGGTGTGACAACATGGGAGAGGTTTAAATACAGATGGACTGAGCGGTGGCCTTAAATGAAGGTGAAAAAAAGCAAAGCTAAGGGTTTGTCACAGCTTAGAGGCACAGCTGTGTGCACTCGTACAGACTTTGCATTCATTCATATAGAGCACAGCTTTCAGATCCTGTGGTTCCAGCACGATTTTTGGACGAAAGTTGAGCCTCAAAAATAAATAAGTCTATATTTGGCCTGCCCTGGATTCTAAATACTCTCAATAGTACTTTGCATAGAAACAATCTGAATTAATACAGGTTAAGTTTTACAGATTATAATATTCTTTACCAAGCCAATGGATGCACCTCTAAAATTCACTGCCCTGACAAATAGTAGAGCTCTTGAAAGTCTGCTTGTATTAGTTTTATGGATCTATTCTACTGCTTAAATCAGGTCTCATTAAAATTACCATCCACACAAGTTCTCCCACTGGGAAATCTACATGCCAGAGCTACTCCAGTTCCGCAGGCGGTGCTTGGAGGGGGTTGCATATTGCAAAATAGCTGCGGACACGGTGGGGGGGAGGACGGGGAGAAGAACAAGAGGACTTCAGGACAGCAAACAAGTTACTCCTTATCCTCCTCTGATTTTAGTCACTGCAACTTTTGCTCAGGTGGTGCAAATGCATCCCTGAAAAGAAATGCTACTGCCAGAAATTAAACTGGGGGGGGGGGAGAGGGGGGTGTGATGTAAAAAGCGTCCCTCGGAAAGCCAGATCTGGCCTCAAACATCCATTTTAGTGTTGGAATGGCAGGCTAAATATGCAAACACTGCACCTGACAACTTACACTAAAGCATATGATCTGCACACTGCCCCTCCAGTTTAATTTTTAATAGTAACAGTACTTAAATCTCAGCATTAATGTATTAATGTTCAAATGAATACAATTAAAGGCATCTCTATTTTCTTCAGTCCTAACGACCTGGAAGATCTCTCCACCCTTCATATTTGCAGGGATTATTACAAATATATTCAGTAGCCGTTGTTTTGGCAAAGAAGCAAAAACCTTTGCCTTTTAAATATAAAGTAACAGGAATAATGAATAATATATCTTCTGATTTTTGTTCTGCCATGATATATATATAATGATATATAAAATGTTCATTTATTATTATCACACATCCTAGGGAGCAGACATGCAAAATTACTTTTTTTTTTTGTCTTATAAGGGTCATTTATCACACGGAACATCCTCCAAATAGGTAGTCCTAAAATCTCAATTTACAAAGACATTTTTTAAAGCTGAATTCCTTAAACAGGGCTACTCTCCTGATGGTTAAAATAAAAACTTTATGATATTAAAATAGCTGGATTTAAGGAGGGATAAATGCCCTGCATTTTCTTTTAGAAGATCCTGCTCCGACAAATTAATGCCTGCCTGTTATTTTAACTAAAACTTGCCACATTTATTAGTAACAAAAGTGCTGCACGACTCTCTTTAGGCCAAATCCTGAAAAAGAAAAGCATCTACTAAAAGAGCATTAACTTTTATCGTAGCATCTGTGATCTTTGGGTGGGGAAAGGAAACACTATAAAGAACGAAGTCTGTATATACAAACTATCAGTCAGATTTTAACACTTATGCAGAATAATGCAAAGCTTTATTTCTTTTTGATGTTAGCAGGCTTTTTTTCTTTTGCATTCCATTTTTCAATATGTAAAATGACAAAATGCAAAAAAACCAACAAAAACACAAAAATGTGCTTGTTAGGGCTGGCCTAGTTTTTTGAAACACGCACAAAAAGAAAACCCACTCATACGATCTTATTTTAATATGTAATAGAAGAATCTGGCAAACATTAGCCAGAATAAGTCTAGCCAGCGAACACAGACTAACATACAAGTCTGCTGCTGCAAAGCAAAAGGGAAATCTGATCTTGCTCTTCCAACACACAAGAGCAGCATCTTTCACCTGAAGAGCACTGACAGAGCGTGGTGCAGGTGTCCACGTGGGGCTGTGGCTGCCCCTGAGCTAACATCTGCTCCTGCTCAGCTCCTCAGTGCTTACACCAACACCTCACCTTCTTCTTGGCTGGCATTTAAAAAAACAAAAAACAAAAAAACAAAAACCACAAAACCAAACCCAAACTCAAACCTCTCAGTCATCCCATCTCCAGCATGTCCTCAAGTCAAGAGTAAATGTGCGTCTTCTCCCCAAAGCAAGGTCCGCACTCACTCCAGCATTGGCCACTCTCATTTTGGGAAGCCAGACCCAGCAAAACCTCAAGCAGTGGCACAATGCTCTTTTCACAAAAAATTCTGTGCCCAAAAATCTGCTCCAAGCCATGCAGCTTTGAAGCGGTACCCAGAGAAAGAGTCAGGCATAAAACTACCTCCGGGGGGGAAAGAAAAGAAAAAAAAAAATATTATCAAGAAAGAAAATGGGAATGGGAGAGCTGGACTCAGCACAGCTAAAGACTCTGATGAGGAGGGAGTGGAGGTGGAGGACAGCTACAAAGCCCTTAATTATAAACCTAAAAATGTTCGAAAACCAATCTCACGCTAACAATTTGCGTATTTTGGGATTACCTACGGATGAGGAAGGTTCAGCTTAATCAGCTATCTGTGCAAATGGATTCCCAACGTGCTGGAGCTGAACTCAATGGACAATCCCGTTAGAGTGGAAAGAGCACATGAAACGCCCTTGAGAAACGTGGCTAATGCCACAAACACTGAGGAAACAACCGTTAATAAATTCTTCCATTTTCAGGCTTAGGAGGCAAAGGGCAAATGTTGAAAGAAGCGGAAGATGGGAAGGGCATGGCTACGCTTCATAAAAAGTCCATTTCATGTGTCACATATTCCTGAGGCAGGTCTCAGTCCTCACATTAAAACCAACATTTTTAATCCACTAAAATAAGCCTCCCAAGAGGGAAACAACTCCATCTCTTCTTTAAGTCACCTAAACTTAAGATGTCTCTCCCTCTTCTACGATAGGAGACAGCAGAAGAAAAGTCTCTATAAATAGAGAGAATAGAGAGTCTTCATAAAAAGAAAAAAACTGGGAAAAGTATCTATTTAAAAAGCTTGCAAAATGTATGAATTCAGGTATCAGAGGCACTTTGTAAAACTCAAGTTAGGGCTTTCACTTTTTGATCAGTGCCATCCCACAGGACAGAAGCTGCTCCCACGTCTGACCACATCATGCCAGAGATTCACTTGGCCTCTCTCAGGCTTGTATTTACCCAGGAAACATGCTGTGGACCACCACGTATGGAGAAAATCACTAGCAGAAATAAACAAACTGGATAGTTCCCCAAAGCCAGGTTACACACTGAGACAGACCATGGGTTTGACAACTGCTGTAAGACCAGATCTCAGCCTGCCACCCATGAGCCACAGCCCACACCAGCTGTTGGGATGCAGGGTCAGGAGAAGACCCATGTGGTGGGAAAAGACCCGAGGAACTCTGCAGTGCTGCCATTATCAGCCATAAGCAGCCACTCAGACTTCAAAAACCCATCAATGATACTGTGGGGCCCAATCCTATCAAGGACCTTATGCATCCTTACCACTTAAAACACATCACCATGGGCAGAGGACTCTGGAGCATCCCCGCTGTCCCGAAAGGACCAAGCCTGGCTTCAGCGACCCCCCTGCAGACCGACTCCTCTCCTACCTGGGTCTGATCCAAGCGCTCCCACAGCGCACTCGTACATTTTATTCTCTCTCTCCCTGAAGCTTTGGCAACTGAAATCTATTATGATATCAAAAGGTAGCTGACAACATAAAATGTATCCCGCTGAGTTGATGCTGCACGCTGCTAAATTTACAACAACATAAGTATCATAAAAATTATAAGAACTGCAAATTAACCACTGATTTTTTTAGTTCAGTGACATAAATAACAGTAAAGATCTGGAAAACTTCCAAACATCTTTACAACTGTTTAATTTGTCAAAATCTATCAAGTGTATTTCAACCACAAACCTGTCCTCTGCAGCGCATTAGTTTTCACGTACTTATGCTGGCATCAAAGGCAGCAAAAATAAAGCTTCTGTAATTACTGTGTTCTGATGCACCTTTCCAGTCACGCTTTTATTTCTGCCTCTCTTCCTCTGTACTTCTCTGTTGACACTAACAGTCAGCAATGTTTTAAAAACATTCACACTAAAAAAAGACAAAAAAACCCTCCACTACTGCTTTCCACCCCTCCCAGGTCTGCTTGGGATACTCAAGGCGGCACATCGCTTTGTTTGCCGATTGGAGTGGTTTTCCACTCACGTGCTGCGCGTTCCTTGTGACGCTTGCGTCAGCAAACCCTTTTATTTACTCCTTTATTTGTCCACCAAGCCCTGTGAATGCAAAGCCACCCTTCCAGCAGCTGCAAGAGAACGACAAAAATAATAAATTTTATAGGCTCTGTTGCTTTCCTTGGGGAACGAGCTCATTTTTATGTAGCTATTTATTTTGTACGACTAAATAGCAATTATTGTATTTTCTAAGACACAGATTTACTAAAAAGAGTACATTTCTTTCACAATCATGGAAAGATTAACTAAATTTGAAGTCCAAATGTGTTGAATTGCTGATGCACAAAGTTGGGCTCTTTCTGAAAAAATAAAACAAAATGTATTTCTATTATTTGACAACTCAGGGGTTGTGGAGCTTCTTAAGCCCCCAGTGCTCTGCCTTGCAAGAGAGCTTTGGCTGTGGCACCAACGCAGTGGCAGAGGGGTTGTCAGTGCTGGTCCCAGCACGAGCCAACGCAGGCAAGATGGTTTTGCCTTTTGGAGAAGGAAGTGGTCAACATCTTTTCATATGCTATTTGTCACCCTACATGTGGGTTCGCACCAAGAAACTTTGTACTCCAAATGCTGCGAGGTAGCTGTTATATAAAAAATAACAAATAAATCAAGTAGGTGCTGAGAACTAAACAAGGCTTTTCTGTCATGTTTTTGCTTTTACAAAGGCTTCTCATGGTAGGGAGAAGGGCCTTTCCCTTTGAGCTGGCTTCGCTTTCCTCAGGAGCCATTTTGTACCTTTCCTGTACTTAAAACGTGAAATATTACAGGAACTAATTAAACCTTCTTAAATGGGAGAAACTAATAAATCCCTCCCTCTAATGATACAGAAGTGCACTTGTGAGTGACTGCACAGAGCAAACACACTCACTGCAGTTCCACAGGCATGAAAGCCCATTGCAGAGGCTGAAGAGGTGTGGGTTCACAAGATGTGGTTACCCAGATATTCCCATGTGCTCCCTCTGGACTCGAAGGTTCACCTGCTCTCCAGAGCTGACACCCCATCATCCCAACCAGCCAAGGTTTGGTGATCCATCACTTGTGGACCATAAGAGTGACATGGTTCAATCCCACAGGCTGGTGGGCTGAATGGCACAGCGTGTTTTCTGGAGGGTTATATATGCTGGGATGTGTTATTTCACACAAGACAATATCCCAACACACTGGCTATGCATATGGAAGCAGGAAAGGGAGGTGAAGGACTGGGTTTAACACAATAGGTTAAACTCAGCCTCCCACTCCCAGTAAATCTTTTCATACTGCAAGGGCAAAATAGAACTGCTTACAGTTTGTCTTAAAAAATAAGATTTATGCTTCAAATACAGAAAACCAACCCAGAACATAGCGCAGCTCTAAAAATTAAGCATCCAGATATACAAGAAATTTTAAATTAATTTTCCCACTGTGTTGTTTGCAAGAGCATTACACTTAAATGGCCACAACTCATTCAGTGACACCCAGAGGTACCATGCAAGCGCTATGGAACAATGCAAGTAATTCAAAGTTCTTTGATTAAATCTAATATAATTGCACATAACTGGAAAAAAAATCACAGCAAGTTGGCTTCGCATATTGCACTGCATAAATCAGAAGCGATTCCCACAAAATCTCTCCTTTCCAGACTATTTTATCTAGGCAACATATAGCTGTTACAACAATTTTTGAGTGATTTTGATTCCCATTGTGGTATAATGAGTAATGAAGAAAGCACGTTTTTGACTCTGGTTTGCACTGATGAGATGTGTTTCTTCTTTGACTAAACCCTCGGTGACTCAGTTCTGCCACTCCACAACAAGGAGTTCTCATGTTTCCCTCTACACAGAAAAAAAAAAAAAAGTCTTCAACTATCCCATTCTCAGCTCAAACGAAAGGGAAGACCTTAAAAGTTCCTATAATTTGTGCTGCTCATTGCAGAGTAGGACCCCACACCAAGGTGCCATGCAAACCCAGAGTCCCAGGCCCAGCAAAGAGACACCAGTGCTACAAAACACTGTCTTAGGACAAAAGTGCCCCAAAAATTAAGTTCTGTGCAGGGAAAAGGAGACCTTCAACATGAGCCTGAGGAACATTTCTCACTCTGTGCAGGGGAAGATGGCTTGGCCAGTATGACTTCCTTAACACTCAAAAGCTTGGCAATAGCCTTCTGCAACCATCTTTCTCTGGTGTTGCCAGAAAGGGTGACCACAAAAACTGCTTCTTGCAATGCAGAGAGAGCTGGCCTTTTTTTGTGCTCAGCACCAGGTTTTTAGACTGAAGTTTCTCTTTCCAGTAATGTGCAATGTGAAGGCTTTCTGCTATGTAGGGCCTGCCTAATATTTTCAGGCCTGTAGACTTAATTACAATCTACTCTAATGGGCACATGGCATTAAAGTATAAATATTAATAACATTAACCAAAAAATAAAAAAGCCTTGATTGAGATGGCAAGCTGAAGACTGAATCAATACATCAACAGTAATCTTTTTCCTTAATCACAGCTGCTACTCCACCCTTTTTATTGATCTTTTTCCTCTTTTTTCTTTTTTTTTTTCCTTTATTTCACTATAATCTTCTGATTCTTGATTGAATTAGTTCAAAACAATTGCACACCTAGCCAGGATAAGCCACATTTTGGTTTTAAAACCCTTCTTGTGGTAGCAGCTGCACAGTGAGTTGTACGATGTTGAGACCAACCTTTCATTGTGCAGCTTCTCCCTCTCCCGGTGCTCATCCCTGAATCCACAAACTGAACAATCTGGCAGATTGGTGGGCAGTCAAGGTTTGTTCTGTCTAGGAAAGAGGCAACCATGCTAGACCTCACCTTCCCCTCAGCCATGATGATGTTTTCACGGATATATTTAAAAGAACTTTCATTTAACTGTCCTACTGTAATCTGAAAGCCAGCCAGAAATACAAACCATGTATTTTCTTCAGGTATATTTGTTGATCAAATATTTTACTTCAATGTTCTCTACAGCATCATTATGGTACTTGCACATGTTCACCCCAAGTATAAATCTTCAGCATGTCCTACCTGCCTCTGCAGCAGCTTTCCTGGAAGCGGCTTTATTGTGTTCTAGTAAACTTCACTCATGTTATTTATTTTCCTTTAAAAGAGAAGTTACACTTCACTGTATTCATTCCTAGCAAAGACAAGTTTCTGCCCATCAAAAGACAAGTTTACTGCAAGGACTCTTGTAATAATACTGATAATGGGTAGAAATTACACATTTTTATAAGGTAGAAGACAAAGCACTTCATGTTTTATAATAGTTGTGCTGATATCATAGTTTCACCAAACTGTGCTTTCAGACAAAATTATAGCTTTCCCTCCCGAGTGACCTAACCTGCAACTATTTAGGATAGATATAATGGGGCAAACTGTCAACTACAAATCAAGAGATGCACTGGCTTCAATGGAGATTTTGCAATTGGCTTACAAAGACTTATAAAGTGACGAGCTGACCTCGTATTTTCAGTAAAGAGTTGAAATATGCTACTGAAAGAAAACAAATCAGGTTGGGGAAAAAAAATAAATCACTAAATAAAACTTTAAAAGCTGGTAAAAATAAAAAAGAAAAAAAAGAGCCTTCAGGTTGCGAGCTGAAACGCAGCTCACATTTTAATAACAGACAATAATCACAAATATTACTGAACAAAGGAAAAGGAAACCAAAACATGCCGAGAAAGATAATCAAGAAATGTGCTTATAGGATGCCAGTCCGACTGATTAAAGATCTTCAGAAAGCAGGATATCCCACCTAGAGCCGTTAAGCCTTATCTGGATCCTTACACACCCCCACCCCTGCCAACATCAGATCTGAGGATGGACAAGAGGAGCCCATCCTTCTTCCTTATTACTTCTGCCCCTCCTTTTGTGTATGCCCACTGGAGCTGCTCCTAACAGCCTGTTAAATGTTTGTTACACAACCTTCGTTCTGCTTAGGTTAAAGCAAGAGGGAAGCTGCACCCAGTAATTTTTTCCCCCATGGAAAAGGAAGCGAGGGAAGAGATCCCAGGCCAGGGTGTGTTTTCAGAAGTGGCAGGTCCCTAAACTGGGTGAGATATATAAATGATCCAACACGACTCACAAACGTCGTTCTAGCAGGTAACGGCAAACAAACAGCAGTAGCTAGTTAATGATGATCTGCAATAATGTCAGGGAGACTTGTTCCCATGTAAGTAACCTGCCATGCCAGGGATACAAATTGTCTGGGATTTGATAGCACCTACTGCAGAGAGCAGCGTTATCAATGTGCTCGTGTGCGCAGATAAATGGAGCACTATTTCCCTGTGCTGCCGCTGTCACTTTCTCCGGTCCGTCAGCCCCTTTCTTAAACCGATTGCTATTTTTATTACACTCCTTAAAATATGAAGTGGGAGACTCCTTTTCCTGAAATACACTGGGCTAGATAGATGACGCCTTTTAAATAATGTTCTTTTCTTGCTGGCCCTGATTCCTTGCAATGTTGTTGCTTACTTTGGAGGGGGAAACAAAATAAAAGTGGCAAGCCATATCTCTCCATTCCAAAGGGAGTGGTTTCCCAAGAAAAGCATAGTTTTGTTCCCTTGCTATTTCCTTTCAGCACTGCAGACAACCAGGCAGCAGACCCACTACTAAAACTGACCCCAGCAGCAATGAGCCAATGCTCATACACACAGAAAATACCTGCTGCAGTTTGAGGGCAGCAGGTGGCATCTGGGGGGATGATCTGTCTTATTCATGGGATTTTATCACCTCTGAATTCTGTACTTGGTAGGAGAAAAGGAAAATTATCGTGAAACTTTAGACTTTAAGGTCTAAAATTAGGTGAGATGCTATTGAAAAGGAAAATAACTTCCAGCTTTATTTTAAGAACTGGAATTGTGTTTCCTGCTTCCATTGGTGCAGTTCTTCTGGAAAGGAAGTTGCCTGCAAGTATTGGATAAAATATAGAAAACCTTCTGGATTCAAAAATGCTCTCCTCACCCTTCTGTAAAAATAAAATCCAGAAGCTGGCAGAGCACACTGGTTCCACTGTAGGAGATACAATGCCAAAGGGGAGGGGGGGAAGTGCTTCCTAATACAATAGGTCATTGTACTTCCAGATCTACCACATATGTTACTCCAAGGGCTCTCAACCCTAACCTTGGAAATTCTAAGACACTGGAGCCATGATATATAAAGTAAGACCCAAGTTCCAAATATTTGATTTAGCAAAGTAAATATGGTTGTTTTTATTGGGTGCAACAAGCATTTTTTGCGGAGTGAAGAATTATGGTAAACATCTGCTAATCATACTCACAAAAGAGGTCATTGTGTTTAAATCCAAGGTCATATTAATAGCTATATTTAATTAATAAAACCCAACAGTAATATTACACAAGTTTCCAACAATGTCTGCTTCCTGACACTCAAGGACCTATTCATTAATGGACCACTTATATTGGTTTTTCTTGATATTGCTGCTAAATTTTTACAAAGCTTTTAGGTTGTACAACAGAGGTCTGACTTAGAAGTAAACTGCATCATGTTATACTATATGTCTCTGGGGTATTATACCATGTGGATGTAGTTTGTGAACACATGAGCTAACAAAAATACTGGAACATGGGATATTCCATGAAGGTGGTCTTGCACTCCAAGTTCCCATGTCTTCTCCCGAGCAACAGGATGGGTAAGAGCATCACATCTGCTTTTGAGCAAGGAGATAATGTTCTTCATCGAGTCATCCATTACCTAGATGGAAGTCAGAGCTGCACCTGCATTTCATGAGACTTTTTCTCCTTCAAAACAAAGAACAGAAATCCCAGCTCTTCAAGAAATGTTGGATTTCCTTCGTACTTCCAACCTGACTTTGGTTAAAACTGGAAGGGCAGTTTCTCAATGTGTTTACAAGTTGCCCAGTCCTGGTGAATTATTGCCCAAAGTGAGCCCAGTGTTTTGATAGTTTTAGTCCATTTTGCCTGTTAAGAAACAAGCTGTTGAAACATTGCTGATCTCAAACAGGAAAATGAAGCTGGTTTTCGCTTACTCAGGTGTTAAACAGCACAGCTTTTTTCAAATATCAGGAGGTGTCCTGGATGAAACTGATACAAATGAGAAATGAATCAGATCTTAGATCTTCTAATGTTTGATTGTTTAAATTTAAGGAAATGGAGATCTATTGAAAAGTAGGTTTTCTTGCACACCCAGAACCTCCTCATCTAACTGCAGTCATTGATGTCTATAGATTTTTTTCTGTGAAAGATAAATCTAGTTTGTTGCATGAAAAATCCTCGAATGCACTGATGTTTATTCACTGAATTTCCATATCCTTTACACTTGAAGTTATTTTCTCTTTTCCACAATGTATGTGAAAACCATGACATTTTCTATCTTCTACACAAGTTCCCCACACCATACTGTACCATCTCCATGTTATTATATATATTGCAGTAATGCCATTTCCAATTCATTACAAAACACTTCCATGCACCAGATGTCCCAGCTTTGGTAGGACCGAGTTATTTTCTGCCCAACAAGTCCTAAAAGTAAAAATAGTTGTTCCTGTATCTTTGTACACAGCCAGGCCATTTCACCTACTTGTGTCAAATTTCCACCCCAGCAGACATAGGTGCTTTGTCTTATCCTATTTTTAGACAAACTGCAACTGAAGACAACTGTGGAAGGCTGTGTTATGTAGATGGCCACAGCATTGGCTACTGAGTCCTGGTATAAAGAAATTTGGACACAAGAAGTCCCAACAACTCATTTCTCATGCGGCCCTCCTATTTTTCATGGCTTCATGTCAAGCCAGGTGGATTTTCTTAACATCTCCTGCCCTTAAATCTATAGCCTAAACATTTTCCAGAAGCCTGGATTTGTTCATGCAAAATATAACCTTGGCACAGGAGCAACAAAAGCTGCAAAAAACCACTACCCACAGCTTAGTGTCTATCATGGGCCTGCAGCCCCCCCCCCCCAAAACCTTGTCAAAGCAGAGAGAGTGAGTCAGAAGCTGTTCAGGAACCTCTGTATAATGATTCCCAAGTTCAGTCCCACCCCAAGAATAAAATTCTACCAAGTTCAGAATTTAAGGAAGGGTCACACCAGGCTGGACTAAATTTAAAGTTAGACACCTCACAGAGGAGCCTCTGGGTGGAACAGAAAGTTAAACCAGCAGGTGAGTTTACACAAACTCATGGCTTTGGGTAGTACACTGCAAGAGCATCAGTAAGTAGTGGGTAATAAATCTTAGCCTAAGTAATTCATTAGCCATTTTGGCATCACACATGAAATGCATCACTTTGATCTGATGCATCTCAGTGCATTCTGCTATCAGCTGCACTGGCTGTGCTTTGTTGAGATGAAGGGCTTTTTAATCCAAATCAGAAAGTGATGTTTCTGCACTGATGCTCTAATTTAGGAGTTATAATTAATAGACTTACTGCTAATCAGATTTCATCATGCCTCCCCTAAGGCCCCAAATGTGGGAAACAACAGAAGAAAGGACCAAAGGTGCCTCAAGACAGCCTCTAAATTTGTGTCTCTGATTTTGTGTGTTCAAACCCACGCATTCATATGTGTGAAATTGGTGGGAAACATGATCTTGTGGTTGAAGTAAATGCAGACAAACCAGGAGGCCTGAGGTCTGCTTCCACTCCTCCATCTCTTTGGGCAAATTACACAGGACTTGATTTTCAAATTAGGAATAGTCAGTAGCCTGCAGAAAAGTGCATGTCATACTATCCCACACAGCTGACATTAAATTGCACTTGCCTCTTGCACAGATGGCCTCTAACCCCTGTTCAGAGCACTGTTCCCACTGCTGAGTTGGGGAAAGTAAGCTCCACTCCCAGTACCACTGTGCACAGCCCACTGTAGTCATCTGCAAAGTCAAGGTATTTGGGTCAAAACACGGGACTACATAACCCTGCTCCTCCACATCCACATGGCACACAAAGCAGAGGTTGAGCCCACAAACAAGCAGGAGGAGGACAGTTTGCTCTGGGCTACGTTTACACCCAAAGAACAGAAAAGAAGGCTAGAAGCCATATTTACCAGGGTTCAAGACAGCCTTGAGCACACACTTCAGCTCCTCCCTGACAGCCACGCTGCCTTTGCAAAGCACCAGTCCCTGGGTCAGCAGCTGCCAGGGCAGCCCTGTCCCAGGGAGGAGGGACAGCCCATCCAGCCTGAGGCAACTGAGCCCACATAATTAACATTTCAACATTCATGCAACTGCTGCATCACAAAACCTCAGCATTCATCATTCTGTCATACCAGTTAACCCAGAGTAAGTTAGCCTGAAATTTTTGGTACGGGCTCCCTCGCTCCTGTCCAAGTCCCGCATGTCCACTGAAGGATTATTCAGTTGAGATATTCGGTTCAGCAGACAGTTTGCATCTTCATAACCTCTGTACTCATTTCGTGGAGCCCATAAAAGGTCACACTGACTCTTTGGCTTGAAAAACCCATCCCTGTGTTAACCTAGGCAGTCACACTCAGGGTGCTTTCAAAGCAGAGGAACTCACAAATCATGGGCAGTGCGCTCCTGCCCATGGTTACAGAAGGATTATCCAAGGCTCCTCCAGCCGTTGGCTCATCCCTGGCCTCCATTTTCTTCATGCCTGTGGTCAGACTAAAGTTAGTGGTGAAGGCAGCAGGCAAGCTTGCCAGCAGCTGAAGTTTTGCCACCAGCTCTCTGGAAAATGTGTAACCGTCAGCACCGGGAGCTGGGCAGGGGCTGCTCAGCCACCTCGGATCCAGCACAACCCTTGGGGACACCACACTGCTTCCTGGTGGCACAGAGACCCCTCTCGTGCCACCTGCAGCCTTGCTGTCACCACATGTGAACACAGCTGAAGCCTGGGGGGAAGAGGGTTCAGCCCAGAACATGCTCTTCCCTCACCCTTGAAACAGCAGCTGGTCCCAGCCAGCCCTGATACTGATCCTGACCTGCAGGAGCACCAGCACAGGAGCCATCCAACCTGAAACACCTCTGAATTTACCTTACCCCTTCCCATGGATGTTCATATAGAAATACTATTTTCAAACAAGGGCATTAATTAAGCCTCATCCCTGGAAGTGTTCAAGGCCAGGCTGGATGAGGCTTTGAGCAACCCGGTCTACTGAAAGGTGCCCCTGCAACTTTAATTTCCTGAAAGTAGCATTAAAACTGGTCCAAAAAACCCAAAAGAACAACACAGGAAAATGTCCAGTGCTCACACTGTAACTTCTCTGAACGAGATATCCCTGAACAGGGATCCTGACCTTTCCAGGCTTAAGGAGTTTATTCCTTGTGCCAGTTTGTATTTTCTATGTAAATTCATGCAGCTGCCTTGAAAGGAACTGCAGGTTTCTGTTAAGCAAAACTTTCTTTGTGAATCAGGAGTAAAAGGCACAAACTCACTACTTAAGAATTAAATGTATGTATTTTTATTGCAGCATGAACAGCTTTTTTTGTAAGAGGAACAAAACCTCATAGAACTAGGGAAGTGTTTATAAATACAACACTTATCCTTTTCCAATACATATATATTTTGCTTTATTAAAAAACAGAACCTCATCATTCAGTATCAAAAATCTCAGCACAAAATTCATATGTTTTTCTCAAGACAGAAATTCTAACTCATTTCCCATGCTGTACCCTCAAGCTCCTGTTCACTGCAAACAGGACATTGTTTTCTTGGTTTTTCTTTTTAAACAGCACAGAAAGAAAAAATAGTAGAGGGTGTCACTGCAAACACATCAACATGTACCATAAAAATGAAAACAAACCTGATTAACTCAGTTTAACTAAAGCTTCCAAGTTCCTTATCAGTACCTGGGACGTATCTGGAAGGGAGCTTTCCCAGCCCAAAAGGAAGTGCCAGGGGTGTTCCCCACTCCCAAGGGTAGGCAAGGTTGGGTGGTTTGTCCTGTTGTGATTTAAATACGATGTGATCCTTATTCAGTGCTATAAAGTCTGCTCCGAGCATGCCAGTACATGTCAGCTTTCCCTTCACTCTGTAAGACAACAGCCGCCCTCATGCAGAGTTCAAAAATATTTGATGATTTAAGCCAGCTTGCTCCACTTAGGTTAGAACACAAAGCAGACTGCAGTGCTCAATATCAGAATCAGCATTTTTCCCCCCACACTTGTGAATACATGTATTTAGATCAAATAGGCTTTTGGCATCATTTTCACATGCCTACATCCAAGCCTACTGGTACTAGAAATCCTCTCTTCAGTATCATCATCTGAGGATAAAGACATGAGACTTCCCATTCTCCAAGGACTGCCAGTCTCCTTAAACATAAATCTGCTATTGTGCAAAAGGCACAATCTCTAAGGATTTCTATCGCAAAAGAACAAGGAAAATAGCCCAATAACCGAGAAAATGGAGCAGTTTCACAGATTGGTGTGTTAAAGCAATATAAAGCAATTATGTGGTTGGGTGAAGGTAAGGAAGGGAGCAAAGACAGAAGAAGTTAAGGTGGGCTGAAGTGAAAGAAAAGTCTGATTTGGGACTACAGCAGCATCCTCAGAAATTGCAGACTGAAGAGGACTGCTTGGGACAGTTCAACAGTCACTGATGTGATGGAGGTAACCCCACTGCGCTCCAGATCACCCTCCAGTTATCACAGACACACAGAAACATCCAGCAGCATTTCTCACCAGGTACCAACTGCACTAAGAAGGGAAAGGAAAGCACTTGATATTTTGAGAACTACCACGAGTTTGATTCTGACAATGGCAAAAGACGTGACAAAACCTCCCATGTTTTTCTCAACAATTAGGCAATTCACAGTATATTCAATTTACTTTTTTTTTTCTCCCCACAACCAGGGTTGTAATTTTGTCTTGCTAACCAGGCACCAAGTAGCACTATCCCACAGGTATAATTTCATTATTTCCCTAAATGCCACATGTACGACAGCAGCATACACAGCATGTGTGAGGTAGTGGGTGGTCTTGTTTCCAGTGCTGTAATATTTAAACCATGGTAAGGTGGCTAGTTAGATACAAAGTCCCACCTTTAACTCTACTTCTAGATCCTCAGAGGTTTAGGTTTTTCAAGGTGATGTGAACCAGAGCCCCCCCACTGCCAGATCTGGGGCAGCCCTACTGATTTATAGCTGCTGCTGGGCATGCAGTACAATGCTTTGGGGATATATCACATTTATTAACTGTTCAGCCATGAGCTACCAGCTCACGGCAGGCACTTCATATGTAAGAAAGTGATGAGAATCATTAAGGCAGGATTGAACTGGGTACACAGTTCCCAGTTGGTTAATCATATTAGCAAATATCCTTGTCGTTTCCTAAGAGGGGTTGGGAAACCATCCAGGGGAAATGCATTGCCCAGGGCCTGACTTCAGAGAGACAGGCAAAATGACAGGGAAATATCAGGCTTAAAAAAAAACCCCAAGGTGTTTCCACCCTGCCTGTGGGGCTCTGCTGCAGCACTGCTGCTTCTGTAGCTGGGGCATCACCGGGGAATGGGCCAGGCTGGAGGGAGAGGGCTCTGTGCCAGGAGCAGGTCTGCAGGCGTGTGGCAACAAGGAATTCAGATGAATGAGCTTCAAGGCAGCTCTGATGTGTGAAATCACTCTTGCCCCTTCCTTCAGTTGCACGTAAAGGACTGCAGTGAGCATGCTGCAGGGAGAAGGGGAAGACCCAGCAAAGAGGCACTGAAACCTCGGAAAAATTAATGTCACAGGATTATCCCTGATAAAGTCAACAGATTTACACGAGTATTACTCAGAACAGGACGTGCCCAAGTGCTCTGGATACATAAGCAACAACAACAACAAGTTTTCTTTCCCAGGATTAACTAAAGAGCACGATTTTCTCTCCCGTTTTCACTATGACTGTGTAAAGCAAACACTCCTGCAGAAATTACTTGTGTTTTAAATGTTATTGCTAATCTGCAATACAGCGTGTATTTCGCTAGCAGAGTCATTAAAACGTGCATGGGTCAGGATGCTGAGGCTGCACTCATGGTTCTTTATAGTTACAATATTAGTAAAGTATTTACTAAATTGACTACCACCTACTTTAAGTTAAATTTGCTGACAGATAAACCGAGCATAACCTCTGGCATTTTCAGGCGTTTTCTTATGAATAGATGCATTTTGCACGTTTTTGCATGCTAGGCCCTTTCCAAAATGCTGATTTGATCTCTGATATCAAGGCTTACTCACCTCCTTGAAGGTACAAAAGAAAGGTAGCAGTGGCTTGCATGTGGAGGAATAAGACTTTAATATATAGAAAGCACAAAACTTACTCTTTTCAGTTTATTTTAGATTCAAAAGCTGTAAAAGAGCACTAAAAATTCTGTACTATTTCTGCATTGGTTAAAAAACGCAGCTGAGGAGAGATTTAAAAAGGGGGAGATATAAAAAGAATATTATTTGCATAGTCATAAATCATTATAAAACAATTATTCTGCAGCAAAAAAGCACTCGTTTCACAAGGGCAATCCAGCTTCAAGAGAGTGCACTATCTGTTAGCATCCTATTCTCAAAACAGACATCTCTGGACAGATTTGTTACAGTTTTGTAGATGCTAATGTGTAAACAGATTGTAAAATTATTTTTGGGCCTGTAATAGGATTTAATGTGTTTAAGAGGTAGTCTTATACCTCTTTAACAAAGAGGCTTACAATATGGTAAGAATGTATCACAAAAAATATAATGCTTTTAAACAGATAAATCCTCTTGGCAAAGGCTGTAATCTTTCAAACTTAATTGGTGAACTCATTAACGAACAACTGCCACTACAAGAAGAAAGACTATTGTCAGCGACTTATCGGGCAATGAGATAACAAACTTAATTATATTGTTTTCAGTGGATTTACATTTGCTTCCTTTAGGACACTAGATTTTCTAAACATTATTTCCTCGGCTGTATACAATTTTTTTCTCCCCTAAGAGAAAAGCAAACCTATCTACAACAAATAAGCAAAGGAAAGAAAAAAAAAAAACCAAAACCCAGAAAACATCAGAGCTTTGAAGTAAACACAACACAGTCCTAAAATTTCTGTCTTTATTATCTACTTGTAAAAAGTTATAAGCCTGTAAACTAGTTAATTTATGAGCCATGTTAATCATTTGTTCCCATTTGATCTGAGGTTTAGCAAACACGGTTTCCTGGGATGTAGGAGGATAATTTGCAGGTCCAGCTTGGCTCCGGAGGGGGCACTAACTAATTTGACACCGTACCATGACATTGATGGCAGACACACACTAATGACCGCACTGCTCGATGCTCCTGTCAGCCTGTCGCTGCGCTGAAAGGCGAGTTTCTTCTTTTTGCCAAAAAAAGTGCAGAGTGGTCCTACTAATTATTCAGACATGCACTATAATGAGAATCTTAGTGCTCCCTCCCAACATACGAACCACTCACCAAAGCTCCCATTTGTCTGATACAGTGGTTGATTAGAATTTGTTTCTTGAACAGTAAAACCGCAGCTTAAAATAAAGCGCAAAGGATAAACAGCCTTTTATTCTGCATAAAACTCAGAAAGGGGCCATTTTGGTTTCAAGTTGGGTTTTGTGTCATTTATTTACACCAGAAGAATAGGAAATTGGATTAATTTTTAATAGTACTTCTCAAAACAACATATATATCTTCATGGAGTTTTACTGTCTGGATCACTCAGGACATAAATTCCGTGGACAAAGGGAGGCTTGGAAGGTATTTTCTTTTCTTTCTCTTAGGAGAAATGAAATTTTCTAGAACAGAAACTTGTACCAGACAAATCACAGGTTGAGAAAAAAAGTGTCTACTTTTCCTAGATTATACTGTTACAGCTGATTCCTCACTATGAACTCTGAAAGTTCATAAGGACTTTACGTATTGCTGAATGATCTGGATGTAAAAGCATAAAAAGAAGAGTTAAAAAAAGCTGAATGGAGTTTTTCAGAATTGACCTTCAGTCCTTGCTTTAGGTCCTGATCCAGCACAGCTCTGGAGTGTACTTCAGCTGCGTATCTAAACCATATTTATAGTTCTAAACTTTTCAGACACCTCTGAAGCAAGGCAGAATTGCAATCCTCAAAGAGGCCAATGGAGCAACCGGCGCATGTCATATGTTAAATACACAGACTGAAGATACGTTACTACCCTGTAAAAGAGCCTGAATTTCTAAGGATAACACTTAGCTCTTTCTGAAAAGCAAACCCTTCTAAGAGCATTTCAAGTGGGCCACCCAAAGCCTAGCACACGCTACTGACTCATTTAGAAAAACGTTATAAACTCGAAAGTGTTACACACAAAGGTGAAGGAAACACGCGCTCCACCACCACCCCAGGACAGTTTGAAAGCCATTACCAGTTAATGGCTCTCTAGTGGTCTCCAGGAATTCAATCAGTGGTCTCCCCTCGCATGCCATATCTGCGCTGGAAAGCCACAACTCTATTAGGAACATATTGGCAAATCTGCGGTCGGGGGGATCCCTGGCACAGAGCTGAGCGGCTCAGGGCTGAACCCCAGCCAGGGCTCTACATCCCCCCACCTGTGTCCTCCTGGCTGCTCATCAGCATGCTCATCTCTGACTCGCACTATCTGTATTTAGGAGCGGTTTCATTTACATGGAGCCTGTTACCTACAGTTATCACACTGTTATGGTTCATCACTCCTTTTTGACAGGGCAGGAATAGCAAAGGAGCTACTGTGCAGCATCATGCTCAGAGTCAAGTGTCCAACAGTTCTGTCCACTTGGCACCAAAGCTCTGCAGATCCCCCAGCAGCACCTGCTACCTTCAGAAATGGTGACACATCAGGGCACCAGGCACTTCGCTGGTGGCCCCGGATACTCCAAAAATTACAGTTCAAATAAACTTTTACCAACTGCAGCACCACAAATCTATTGGAACGGCACAACTTCCGAGATGAAAGCAAGAGTGCATGTTTGGAGAGCCAAACTGATGTAACGTAAATACTGGGTACACGCTGTTACATGTCATTGTGCAGCGCAACATGCGAGGGGCACATGAATCATTAGCGAGAGAACAACCCTGGCACCTACCCCAGAAATACCTCAGTCAGCACTCAGCAGGAAAGAAGAGATCAGAAAAAGATCCCAGAATCATAAATGGAGGCTCAGCTCCCGCAGAAAGATACACTTAACAGCGTTCATCTCTTTGGAAAATAGAGGTACTGTATCCAAGATACGGCACCGCTAACATTTTCCACATGGCTGGGGATGGATTGGTGAGTGGACTTCTCCTAAACAACAGCATCTCTCTGTGTCAGCTGTTGGAAAAATGAGGACATGATGCATTTTGCACTCTGTTCTCATAAACCCCCAATATTAATTCAGACAGAGGAGAAGAAAGTCATCAAGTTTATTTCAAACCAGATTATGCCACGTTCAGCCATGTTGTGTGGACACGCCGCAGTAGCCTCCTCACCCAGCATACCAGAGTGTGAAGAACAATCCTTTTATATCCACAGCATGACTTGGCCAACTTTAAAACGCAACAACTAAAAACTCCAACGTCCTTCTGTCAGTTTAACTGCTAATTTGCAATGGATTCGGTTACACTTCCCGTTTAAGGCAAGTTCTCCCTGAGCACTGGCTAAGAAATCTTGGGCAAGAGGAAGCAGCAACCACCAAAGAATTAAAAAAAAAAAAAAAATTAAAAAACATCTCACCCACAGCTTGGGAGAAGTAGGCAGGAGCCCTCCTGCTGGCCCCTGGCTCTGCAGCTGGAGGGTGGCAACAGCCCTGCATCTCAGTGGGTCCCGTTGTAGAAGGCTGGGGTTCAACTCAAGGCTAAAGAGAAGCTGCACTGAGGGTACCAGGCCAGGCTGGGTGGCCAGCAGCGACGGCAAGGCAGTTCCCCCCCTTTCCCTGCCATCTATCTCTGCCTGTGAAGATGACTCAGGTGAGGCACGAAGGATGCCGTTCCCTATGAGAGCACAAACAGAGGAGAGACTCACCCTCTGTCAGGACTAGAAGCAGCTCTTGGGATAGATTCAGATCACAAATCTCCCTGATCCTGGTGCTCTGGCAAGGTTTCCACATAAGATGGCTGGATCACCACAATATGCCTCCCTGGGCCATGGGCAGGGGCTCTCTGAGGCCAGTTTGCTCCATCAACCTGCCTTAAAGCCCCTCCGTAGGTCCACAGGCCAAGTGAGGAAGATCTAATGCATTACAACTTTTCTGCAAAGTAACCTGCTAACTGAGCTTTATTGAAACACATGGGAACAGACTTAGAACTTATTTAGGTCTTTACAACTGGTGAAGTTGTATGGGTTGGTAAAAGCAATGTCAGGACCATAATTAATCAGTATCCAAGTACACTCATGGTTTGGGAATGGTCCTCTCGATCCCACTAGTTCACCTCTTCATGTCCACAACCACACTTTAAGGAAGCCTTTCCCCCACATCCCTTTTCTGCTATGGCAAGACAAGACAAGGACCTGCATCACTCAGCACCTGGTCCCTGTGGGAAACACTGGGGCACCTGCTCTCTGCATGTTAAATCACTCAGCTAGCTTCACAAATCTATTGCTGAGTTTTATCAGAAATGCCATTTAGGTAGCTATCAGATATGAAAGAACAACCAAAGCTTATTATTTTTCTTCTGTGTGCGACAGTTGATCACATGGAAAAAGTGCTCCTTCCAGCATGGCCTAGACTGGGCACAAATCTGTTAAGGATTCACTCAAAAGACCAGCTTCAGGCTAAGAATAAACCACCAGGTAAAATGAAATCAGAAGATTTTATTTAAAATCAGAGAAGGGACATACACAGGTGCTGAGGGGCACAGAGTAGCCTCGGCCATGACCCAAAGCAGACACTGGCTGAGGTTAGTGAGGCTCCTGCCTTCACATACACCAGTGTGTTATTTTAGAAGAGAAAGAGACAGGTTTGTGGTGATGTTGCCCTTGGGCTTCTGGGATTTTGTTTGTTTGTTATTTTTAAATAATTTAACAAGTTATGCCTCCATGTAACATATGAAGGTGATTTCATGTGGTAATTAGCTATTACATTTGACAAGGTAATTAATGTAGCAAAATACCACTGTACAATGTGTAAATGTAGTTTACTATCATTACAACATGTGTCTGCTTAGCAAAGCTGTTCTGCTCATAAAAACAAAAAAAGGGGGGGTGGAAACCTCCCAACTGTGCACATTCTATTATTTAAAAAGTGTAGGGACTGACCCTCATCTTTAAATACACTCCTGCCAAATAGCAAGACCAGAGAACTCTAAAAACTAATAAAATTGGCAGCATCTTCCAGGAGCAGTACAGAACTCTGTAGATATCTAAAACCTCTGCTAGAAATGCCTCAGACTTGGATGTCAACATTTGCTTACAGTTAAAGAATAAAATATCCTTGAAAACTGTTTTCTTTTCAAAAATTCCCCTCTAATGTGTCAGGTATATCAACCTAGAATGAAAGGTTGCATTTGCTCTTGGAAAATGAAAACCAGCAGCATCACTGAGAAGATGCTCAGAAATTTTCAATCATTTTAAATGCTCTGATGACTTTGTCTCCAGATGAAGCCATCTGAGCATGCAATGACGTAAAAGGAGAAGTCAAAGACCCATTTGCAAAGCTAAATACAAACTAACAGGAACAAAGTAAATATTATAAATATTATTAGCATTAAACAGTAAAAAAATACTCTCAAGTACAGAATACACTCAGATCGTGTACAGGGGTCTACAGAAAATACAAACACATTTCTGACTTAAATGCCCAAAACTAAACCAGAAACCATCATTGGTTACACCAAGACTTTCCCTGACTTATCAAGAGCAGGATTAATAGCTTTTAGCTTGGATTTCTACTACTTGTTTTCACAATAGAACATCTAAAATAGATTATGGTTTAAAATAATCCTGAATACAATGTACATCTGTTTGCACAGACAGACTGACAAAGAGTAAGAAAACAACACAAGAACCCACATACCAAACACAAGCAAAGGTATCCAATCTGTAATGCCATATTTAAGAACTTCCTATCCTTATTTTAGGGACAGTATCCTTAGTAACCTTTTAAGAAGAAAAAACATACTCTTTTCTGAAATCATCTTCATTGCCAAAGGAACCCTTGCAAACACAGGAAGGATCTGCTGACTGAAGGTATTTTTAAGTAGCTGTGCCTCTGCACTAGAGGTATTTCCATGGCAGAAACCACTACATACACTGGGAAAACTCTTAAATCCTCCCAAATGAAGGCTTGCATGATGAGTACCAAGGAGTATCAGAGCTAATGAAATCTCCTCCCAGCCCTAATTCAAAGAAATTTAGAAAAGTACTTTCAGAGGAAGAAGTCCCCCCCAAAGAAACCCTTAGGAGAACATTAATCTATCTCTTCTTAACCAGATGCAACCCACATCATAGGAATTGCTCCTCTGCTGCAGGGGACAAGGCTCACATTGGGACATGCACAGTCATGAGAGACTGGGCTAAAAATAATCCGCAAGGATGTTTTTCCAGCGGTTTCCTTACCCATTTCACAAGAGAGTATTTGTTTAGGGTATACTTGGATGTCATGGTGTGGTACCAGCAGGGCTCATTACCCAGCTCCTGGGTGCAGCTTGTGACACAGACAGACCTCCCTGCCCAATAAAAGCATGGGTTTCATTAATGTGACCAAACTCCACCCAGGGTTCCCCCCCTCGCCCTCATGAACCCTCCCCAGCCTCACTCCCCATATCCAGGATGCCAATGAGACGCCTGCCAGGAGAAACGTGATCCTGGCTCCTTTCACACTCAAGCACGAAGTAGCAGATGGGAGAAAAACCTCTCCTTTTCTACAGGTTCTTCTATTACTAATAGTTTTGATTTTATTATGTGGAGGTGAGAAACAAAACCAGACATTTGACTGCACTGGGGGGAAAAAAATGAATAAGGAAAGAAAAAGAGTACTTTCGGGGGGACACACACACACACATTTGAACGATTCAACAGGCTACAAAGTCTTGAACAGAGCAGCTGCCAACCTCTTAACTTGGACAGAGGGAGCCATCCAGGTGCAGCAGCACTGGAGACAGGAGCACAACTAAGGGCTGAGGCTGGATGAGTTCTAAGACCATTCCCAGCTGATATTTCTGTCATGAGAAAAAGAAACACCCGATAACTGCAGAGTATCTGGAAAACCACCGTGCTGGTGAACCTGAGCTCCCCACACAACTGCCCAATACAAAAGCACCCATCAGAGTAATCAGAAGTCCAAGTTGATGGAGATAATGTCCGTATCTCTGGTCCAGGTGCACTTGCAATGGTGGTGCAAGAGCCTCAAGAACATCACGAGCTTGTTGGACAGAGGCTCAAAAATTGCTTGAAGAGGCAAGCTGGAAAAGCATCTACCTTAGCAAGATTTAGAAAAACTTAATTAAAACAAGTTCAATTAATAGAGTAAGGAAGAAAGGAATACTTTAGAGCAGCTGCAAATTTATCCAAGAGTTCATATGCACTCACATAAGTCTATAAATTAACACTATTTTCTCATTATTAAAATACTGAAGTCTTTTAATTCTCTCTCTCACAAACCCTGTTTTTGTATACACAAGCAAGCAGCGCTACCATTTGCACTCTATCTCTCCTTACATATTTTCACCCATTGCCTTAGACAAAAAAAAAACCCCTGAAAATGCCACCACACTTGAATCTATCACCAACACTTTAAGGGTCATGTAGGACAATCCCAGAAAGTGACTGAGAAGTTCACGGAGCTCCACAACACTTCATATTTTACAGAAAGAGCCTCTTGTATAATGAGCGGAGATGAAAACAAAAGTCATTCCTTACATTTTTTTCATAAGGGTAAAAATGCTTCACATATATAATTAAGTTACACATGGAGAGATGTTTTTCTTCAGTACTTTAATTATTCATCAGGTATAGTATTGTTTTACTGTATGAAATATTTGATATACAGAAAAGCTTATTCTTTCAAAAGTATAATTTCAGCCTCTGTTCAATTATACTCTTCCTAGCAGCAGCTAAAAGAGAGTCTTGCAAAGGTTGTTTTCAGGCAGTGAGAAAATTCAGTCTTGCACCTCTCCCCTTTGCTCCCCTCCTGAGCCTTAACTATGTTGTTTTCTTACAATTAATTATTTAGGTGGTTCCAGTAACAATATATTATTACTGCTGTACAGTCACACAGACATGAGTTGAGCAGCGACACAATTCATCGCTGTTTCGTTTCGTCTAGGACTTGTACTGCCTGAGAAAAGAAATTTTCCTTGAACTTAAAACTTGCTTAAACTTAGCGATTCAGCATTTCAGTGTTATTTTTTTAGGACGTAACTAGCAATAAAAGATTGCTATAAATACGCTCTCCTTATACTCATGTACTGCATAAATATACTTTAATGGTGGTAATTGAAATTTGAATAGGATGCCAACACCTCAGGCAGACTGACGCGACATTTAATTTATACAATTAAACAGGAGGGTGGAGAAGCACTAAACAAACAATGTTTGTTAGTTGTATGTTCTCCATGAGACCTGTTTTCTCAGTTTATCTGTCCCGGGTTGGGTTTGGTGGGGTAACATCTCACGGAGCAGAGAATTAGCCCCTGGCAGGGTCTGGCACCAGGGAAATGGAGGGATGCTTGCCATGAGCGGGCACCCATTCACCGAGGCACAGAGGCCCTGAACGCCCAGACAGAGCTCAGGAGGAGGAATCATCCCTTCACGGACCCAGAGCATGAACGCAACAGCAAAAAAACATTTCAGACTGTGCAAGTTTGACCGCCAGCTCACCAAGTGCAAGGCGATGCTTCAATTCCCTCCATTCAAGGGCCCCGGGTTGGACCTTACACAACTCAATATTTCTAGAGACTCAAAAAGTACATTCCTGCGCACATAAATCATGGAATTACATGCAGAAGAAGCCAGATATGTAACAAGTGACCTACACATAAATTATAACTGAATTGGGGAAGCAATCGCAGCATGTACAAGTATCTTTTTCTACTGCAACACAAATCAGCAAAGTACAAAGTCAGCCCAAACTTTTCAGGCAGAAGGGGCAGAGAGGGAGACATTACAGGACCATGTTTTAAAGTTGAGCAGAGTCAGACCCTCTCATCCCACCAGGAACATCCTCTCTTCAGATAAACTATTTCTGGTAATCTGTTTAGTCAACGCTTTGTGTTTCTGTCTGCACGCTGATTCATCAGAGCACACCAAAGGATCTCTGCCATATAATAAATGCAGAACACACTGTGAATAGTGACCAACAAGAGTGCCTGTAATCGGAATCACAACTACTGCTAACGGAAATGTGACAAAAAAAGCAAGAAAGGAGAAAAAAAAGTCAGTTTTCTACATTGTCACAGCTGGAATTCCACCCTTCACATATGAGTGCAGAGAACTTAGTCAAAGTAAGGCAGAGGGCATTCAAATGCACATATTAGCAATATGGGATATTTTTAATGCATATCAAAATCACTCAGTGAGGGGTTTTTCTCTTTCTGAATCCACACTCTATGGCCCATCAGCATTACATCGGCTTTTAATACAACCAGGATTACAAATCAGGTGTCTCCCTGGGTAGTACTGTGACTCTGGGAAAAGCAGGTGCTATTTCCAAGTATGCATATGGGCAACCATTACAATATGAAATATGCACGCGGTGATGGGCAAGGTGGAACGGGAGGGGAATACAATAACACCGAGATAAAACACGGGCAGAGCCGGCAGAACCCAGTTCGTACCACGAATGAAACGAGTTGAACGAACTTACAGCTTGCCTTGTATGGCACCACTGAGCAAACCAGCCTTTAGACCTGAAGAGTGAAAAAACAGGCAGGTTTTATCAATGCCAAAAGCAAAACTCGCATGAGTTTTGGATTTCGATGCAGGAGAGGAGGATTTCGATGCAGGGCTCTTTCAGGACAAGATACGATCCGCAGGTTTGAAGAGACGTTGCGGCCGCACACGCTAGGACTGTGCTGTGTTCCCATGTGACTTTTTCTGGTTTATATGGACTTTCACAGATGTTACAATTCAGCCATCTCGCAAACCTGGTCCCACCAAATCACAACACTCCACAGCAAGCACCCTCATAGCTAGAAGGACCTCCTGCCTCCCTGAGAACACCCCTGCTTGAGGGTACACATCACCCATTGCTCTCTGCCATGGGCTGGAGAACCACACTCTCACAGTCACAACAAAAAAAGCAGCTTCCACTCATTTGAAGGACCCTTGCTCCTTCTCCAGAGCACACTTCCACCTTGTTATTGAGAAAGTTAATAACATAGCTGACCTCGTGGAATCAGCATCAATGGTGAGATACATTTGCAGGCAATAAACTCAAATAAATTAAACAGAATGAAAATGAAATGTATCAACTTTAGCCATTACTTTACCACAAAGCACCTTTAATCCACCATTTTAATTCTACCTCCAGTTGTGCCTTAAATATATATCCTGAGCGCATTATTTTTCCTCGGAATTATTTTTGTCTTTGCATCTTTCCTGAAAAATGAAGTCTCATCTTGTTTAATCCTTATCATATAAATACATTCAGCTCTATTACCAATAACTACACCCTAATCCTGTTTGGATAATTTATCAATGTTTCTGGGTTTCAGAAACATAAAAAGGTATAATCTCATTTTTCACTAATAGCATCATATTTAAAAGACATTTTATATTTGATTTTAAAGTCGACTGACCTGCTTACATAAAAAAGCTTGAGATTTTTTCCTTTCTTTGCCATAAACTACAGTAATGTATCCATGGGCTACTGTTGCTTTATTAATTTAAAACATAAAGATAAGGAAAGATGGTGCTTTACACCTTCAAACACACGTGTTGCAGGACTGTGCCTGTGTTGCAGCAACTTTCTTCAGCTACAAAAGAGTCAAAAGCTCACCCTGAACACAGCGCAACCATGGCCCCACCAAACTTAAGAGAAATAGCATTAAGTTTATTAAGCTGGAAGGTAACTGTTGACACATACTTGCTTTCAAGGGGTCCTTGGCAAGAAAGTGGCAGCAGTTACAACAAATTAACAGCGTACAATAAAAGCGCCATAAACATGCAGCATACATAATAAATCCAATCAAGTCTACAAGTCGCACAGATAAAAATGACAAATGGCCACTGTCTGGGAAAATAAAAAAATATACATTTCTCAAACGCTGCTGTTCATCATTACAACATGGTTTTGCCCCTAAATCTAAAATACAAATTAAGTGATTTTAATATGAACAGCATTGTACATAATATATTTACTTTCTAGCTTCCCCCTCTCCTCCCCCTCCCCTCTTTTCCAGCTTGTGAAACCAGGGAAACTCCTTCAACAAAGCTTCCTTTGGGCTGATTTGCTTTTTAAAGATCTGTGCCATGTTCCCAGTGTTTATACAGATGTGAGCTAAGTGATGCTGAGCAAAACACAACGAGCATCCCTGAACTGACAGAACACAAATACCACCCTACTTTCGGCGGCTCTTGCTCCATAATTTATTGGCTGACTGCATTAATTTCCTGCATCTGATCTGTTTCTAATTCTAGCTGCTGGGTTTGGGGATGTGAAATTTGTAGCCAATACGAGGCATCTTAAAGTTTGAGCAGTGTGCACCGAATTCCAGCTCAGAAAAAAAGAGGCCATCCCAAAAGGGAACAAACAGAGGTGAATCTGGGTCCATTCAGCATCTGGATATCTTTACTGCCAGATTTAAGAGCCCTTCTTGCTGGCGAGTAGCAACTTGGCAAGGTGCAGCTTTGAAGCCTCTGTCTGCTCTACCTGCATCAATATTCCAAAAGGAGCTGCCACAGTGGGAAGACTCTCACAGGAGAGGGAAGATTAACAAGCTCTCATGCAAGAATAATTAAAAAACTAAATATATAAAGTGCTTCAACTGCACAAACTCCTCCTTGTTAATCAAAGGGGGGAAACAAAAGACTTCCTTAAATATCATCTATATGGTAAGTGTAATAACAGAAGTAAATTACAACAATTACAAGTCATTAAAGAGAGTAATTAAAAATAACTGTTTAGATAACAATGACTTTCTTGAAATCCTTATAATAGAGGTTCAACTTTTCAATCATTCTCCTGCAATAACTCTCATAACTTCAGAATAATTGCAGAATTTTTATATACTGAAAGAGCATAAAAGTGAAAACTGTAAATTATATGCTAACTCCAGCTGTTAAATGTTGGCATTTTGTCTTAAAAAAAAAAAAAAGAAAGTTCAAAATCTGTTTCCTTAAACCAAGGAAATGTGGAAAAAGGCCATCCTGCCAGTGGAAACATTCAACAGCAGAAAGCTCACGCTGCGGTTTCTTGCCGAGGCAGCAAACTTCTCTAAAAGGGAAGTTACTGCCAACTCAAATACTGTTTGCTTTCACACCCAAGAACAAACTGTGTGCATGGTGAAGGCTTCCTGAGGGCTCAATGCAGCTGGAGCATGCTGAATAAAGGTAACTAATGTCAAAGCTACTGTAAACTTGTTCTCATTTTTCTATCAGCAAGTTCTCATCAATGAAAACAAGGCTATTATTCTGCCATCCTTCCTTTAAAAAAAAAAGAAAAACACAACCCCCCCCCCAAACCAACAAAGAAATGAACTTTTATTTTTATTTACCCTCATTTTATTCCTCTAGTTTATGGTTTAGGGGATTTTCTTGCTGCTGTTCTTAAGCGGACAAGCTTGTTTGCAAAACTTTCCCTTGCCCTTTCAGAGGACAGGTCAAGCTCAACTTCATAAGCACAATACAGATGAATTTCCAGGGCTGAACACAATATGTAACAAGGTTCCTCTCCCTGAGCAGGAAATGCAAAGGGAGGGTTTCACTGCAACTTGACAAATTAGAGCCAGAAAGCCTTGCCAAAGCAAACATCATTACTGGGAGCGCAGAGGACAGTTAGATGGGTGTCCTACCCTGGCCGGGACAGTCATGCTACTGTTACACAAGATGGGTGTGCAGTTCCTCAACAAGGACTTGTGCAGGGCTGGGGAACAACTGTTTCCTCAGGATAAGCGCAGGTAGTGCCATCCCCATCTGGTCTGGCTGCTGCATGCGGGTATTAGAAGTGCTATCATTTTCAAAAACATGTCTATGAGTGATTTTTCCTCCTTGAGAGTATGCCTGGAAGTTAAAAGCCCAAACTACTGCATTTAAAGAAAAGGGATTTTTCCCCTTGCTCAAAGAAACCTGAGAAAGTGCGGCTATTGTGACAGCATAAGATAATAGCAGTTTCACCGACGGTTTCACTTTGAAATCAATAGTTATATTATTTTGAAATACAATGAAGGAAGGAATTAAGATTCTTGTAACATCTAAGAAAAAACTAAACATTATCAAATCCTGCCTTCCCTCTTCTAGCCAGCTGGCATACCCAGAATCAAACACAGTTAATCATTTAAAGGAAGAATCCTTTTCAAAGTAGAAAATCACACCGTTTATTCCAGAACTCCTACTCAATACTATTTTTTTCTGTGTACTAGTGCCTAACACAACACACTGAAATGACATAAGGCATAAATGCATCTTTATGAAAGAAACCGTGAGCTTGAGCGAATGGACAAGTCTACTCAGGAGTCAACTCTTGTGCTTCAGCTGAGCTCAAGACAGGGCTGAGGTGGAGTTACCACCATCCTGACCTTACCCACCCCAGTGCACCCACACAGCTGCACAAAGTTGCAAGTCACCTGCCTTCTGATCATTTTGCCACCAAAAAAACGGGTAAAAAAAAAAAGTTACGACGCGCAACACTAAGCATTAGCTCCTTGCACATGGAAAGGAAAACCTAATCTTTCCTTTCGAAGAAGGAAAGATAAAAACTGGTCGGCTCTCCCCTGATAACAGGGCTGCGAAATAAAGATGCTTCTCGCCAGGCCTCTGCGATGATTGATGCTGCATCCTTTCCCTCCTCCATCACTCCCTACCTTGTCTGGTCGCTGGTGGAAAACCAGGCAGCCACGGACACGCAGGCGGATCTCGCGCCTTCTCAGGCCGCAATCCTCCCGCGCCGGGCTGCTGCCAATGTCCTTGCAACCGCCGGAAAACAGGCCACAAGGTTCAAGTTAACTGCAGAGCGTTACTACACTGAACATCTGGTCATGAATGAACGGATTGCCCACTAACTCTCAGCGTTGGGCAGCTGATGAAAAATTCAACATTTTCCTTGTTGGCACAGTTGTTTTGGAGAATTCTCTAGAGCTCCCTGAATTATATTAAGAAAATTTCACTGCAGCAATCTATATCTGTGAGAACAGCTGGTGTTGAAAGGGATCTGCTGCACTCGGTGTGCTGGGGGACCTCCTGTTGGATCATGCTACTCTTACTACATTTGTCCTTGAAAACTTAGCTCTGCCGCGAGGTCCTACAGACAGGACTGTTAAACTTAAAAAAAAAACCAAGGGAAAAAATAAATGTTAAATTAGGAAAGGGCAGCTGGGTGAGAGAAACAAGCTCTCCAGGTCAGCCAAAGACACTCAGCATCTCCACTGGCTCAGTGGCTTGCCTAAGCCAGGACAGGCTCTATTCTCTAAAACACAATGTTATGATTTCTCGCCACTTTCTTCCTTCTCCCAGTATTGTTTTAGTTCAGTAACAGAAATCTCCATTCTGATAAACTCTAGGTCAAACAGCTGAAATGCCTCAATAAATTGTACAACACAGATTTCCCTCCTGTGAAGTCCCTCGTTGAACTGCCATGTGCAGTCGCGCAGATAAAACCAGCTGTACGCCATGCACTGAACTTGTCTAAAACTCAAACTTGAAAAATCAACAAGAAAATCAGAGGGGGGGGGGGGAACAAATTCAAGCCAGAGCTCAAAAAAAAAAAAAAAAAAGAGAGAAGAGTGTTCATTTCAGGACAACAGAATTTGACTTTTAAATCTTAAAATATTTTAAAGAAATTAACTTCTTGATAGTGTGATAGTATAATAATAAAACATGTATATCTTTTTTCTTAAGGAAGTGGTAAACTTAAGTCATGCTAAATTTAGGCTATTATCTATGCAGCATAAATTTCACTTCTGTGTATAAATGCTAACTTGCATATTTCTCCATGGTAACTAAACTATGATTAAAACAACAGTGAAACCAGCCTTTAAAGCCACCTGTTTAACTAGGAACAACCTAATTTACAAAAATACTTAAACTTAGAAATTTCATGGGAATCTAGATCACGTTTTTCCCAGTAGAAAGCTCACTTTTCCATGATCACATAATTGTAATATACTTGGCTTTGGTTGGTAATAATTTTTTTCTCTCTTTCTTTTTTTTAAACTAGTGTAATTTTTTCCTGTATTGTTCAGCCTAACACAAGTGGTATTTAAGATTATAAAGAATAAGTCTCTAATAACCCTTTCCGAAAAGGAAGTTATTTTGCTCCTTTGAAGGGATTAATTTACCTAGAAAGTATCTTCATGTTTTACAAAAGGAACAAATGAAAGAAATGAGAAAATCCCAAACTGAAATTCCCATTAGATATGGTAAGACACCTTCAAAACTCATTTTTCTGTTGCGATATCCTTGTAATTTACTAATGAAGAAATGGACTGTTTTTATGGGTCAAATTAAAGAAATAATTATAATACGATCCAGAATAGTAAAAGTGTAGGTACAAGCAATATTTTCTTATTTAATTATAAAACATAAAAATAGATTTGAATATGAATCATTTTTAACCATAGAATTAAATTTAGTATTTAAATACCGAAAACCCCTTGAAGTAGAAATATAATCATAATAGGTTTGGTTTGGTGTGAAATACATGACTCATATATTCATGACACATATCTAAAAATGCCTCGTATTAAACCTTTATTATAATAAAAAATTGATCACCATTTTTGTCTACTGGTTTTCACATGATGTAATACCTAAGGCCAAATCTCTGGCTTTTAAGTAATGATGAGTGAAGTAGTTTCACTGTAACACCTCATAAAATGTTCAGAGTCCATTTCATTTACACTTGCCCGTCCAATGTCATATACAAATGTACGATGGATGCTAATTAGGTAACAATGGTATTAACATAATGCCTACAAAAATTGACATTAAAACCTTTCCCTGCTATTAACAGCCCTGAAAGGAGGACAAAGGAAAGCTCCCAAGTCATAACCAACACAGTGAGAGGAGAAGACCCACAGTGCCTGATAAGACATGAAATAAAGCCCTGGGTCTGCAGAAATTTATGAGCAGGATGGATTTTACACCTGGAGATCATGTCATGGAGCTCAACTGGACAACCATTGCACAGAGTTAAAGGAAGTATAGAGATGAGATTTTCTATTTGCAGCAAACCAGCTGTAGAAATGAGAGTCCGTAACAGCCAGATGTGGTTTGGACTGACAGTGATCCTCACCCCACCTCAAGCACTTCCTCAGATTTATTATTCTCTCATCAGTTTTACACCTGTTAACTCACCTAAAGATTTATTTAGGAAAAACCATTTGCTCTAAATGATCAAGAGCTTTTTTAAAAGGAAAAGTATTTCAGAACTCAAAAAAAGCTCACCAGAATCTCATTTGCTGCAGATGCCATCCAAGATCACAAAAACTGAAGCACATTCAATCAAGAAAGGCAAAATTATTTTGTTCCTGCCCCAAGTTTTTTGTTTTCTAGATCTGTCAGAATTTTGTGAAATGAGCAGTTTTGTTGCCTTTATGTAACCAGTCTGTCTCCTCTTCATTCCATAAAACAATCAGAGAAGGAAACTAAACACTTAAAACTAAGAAAGTAAAATCACGAGTACTAAGCAAGTGGTTTTGGGTTAAAAGGCAGGAACCACAAATAACTCAGTGTTATAAAATTGATCAAATTTCCAATTCTGTCTGCAAAGCAGTACACTGTTCACAGCCAGTGAACATCAACAGCCACGAGTCCTTCAGAGGGGAACTCGGTTCCACAGTACAGGAGAAACACCGGTAAGATGGGGTACACTGGTGGAGATGGGACAGGAGGACCAGAGCAGGTGAGCAACACCAGCTCAAGCAGAAGCATCCTCCAACCCCTTCCATCAGTGAGAACCTACAAAAGCAACCAGAGACCAAGACATCCATAAACTTCTCAGTGCTTCCTTATGCACAAGTCAACTATTTGGGGAAGGCGTTTCAACTGATGGATGAAGAGGGATGGTTACAAATATTGTCCTGGTTCTAATTGTCTCAAGCCCATCAGGACCCTACACTAAAACTGGACATTTTAGTGCTCTGATGTGTTGCTACAGATCTCTTCCGTGCTCAGAAATCAATCACTTGGAAAGCTGATGTGGCCCTGTTACACTAATTAAACTTTGTTTTGCATCAGAGTCCTGCATTTGCAGTGTGTGTACAGTATGTAAATTATACAAATTACAAGAAAAGTTGATTAGTGTAATTCAAATCTCAGCACAGTTACTAAAATTAACAGTGAATACAAATTATACAGAATCACTTCAGTGTGGCTGAGCAGCTCCTTACACAAAGCATGTTACCAAATTCACAGAAGTGGACACCAAAACAAGCAAAAACAAGCAGTGAGAATACTACAGACAGCCTTTCTCAGGGAAATTCTGCCCAAAAAACTAACTCTCACCCAACCTCATTAATTCTACACAGCTATTATTTGGGGTTAAAACATTCCTGTGGTGTCTGCAATGCTCTGTTTGCAGCTGTGACAGCCCCACTCTCAGCATTTTCTTACCATCTCTTCTCACATCAGGTGAAAGTTCTGTAATGCTGGAAAGAACACCAACAGTCCTAAAAACAGCCTACTGAAGTTGTTGAGATTTGAGGTTTGTCCTGGAGGTCTGGGATATCCTACCCAAACCCATTCACCCACCCCCCCAGAGAGAGCACATGGCACTACACAAGAGAAGCATTTCTGTTCCATTAAGAAAGTCCTGCTGGAGGTACCAAAATGTCCAGTTCCCCTTCTCCTGCCCAGTAACCTCTCCCTATGTTACTCATCCTTGGACCCCCTGCTATAGCAATACAAGGTGGTCCAGCTGACTTCTCCACTACAGCAGTGAGGCATCTCCTCAGGTGGATTCTCTCCACCTCTGGAGAGGAGCAATGCTTTGCTGATTCACTGAACAGCTATATCCAAAAAAAAAAAAAAAAAAAAGACAATCCACTTTTTTGTGGATACCTCATTCCTTTTGCTAACTGAGCGCTTCCCAAATACCACTGACTCCTTTCTGCTATCCCTTCATGCCAGAATTAACTTCTCTCATTCTACTAAAATCCTCACCTGTCCCAGAAGACATTTTCTGGTGAACCCTGGTGAACCCTGCCTCTTTGAATCCAAGGCCTAAGAAGCCTCCAGCTGACTGTGCAAGAAGATACTGCAACACCCAAGATGCTCATGGGAACACAAGAAGCCACCTTACACAACTCTGCCTTGACCTCCATGTCTTTAAATCAGTTGTTCTGACTGCCCATGAACCCGAGGATAACACAAGTCAAGGAGGCAGAAGTTTCAAAGGTAATGGAGAAATATTAGTTGTAGTCTCTTGATGTCTCCACACTAATCAGTTTGCCTGCCATTGCTCAACAGCTCAAAACAATCCAGAACTGGTATTTCAGCTTGATTTCTATCACTAAAATGCCAAGCACTAAGTTTTGACAATGAATCTGTGATGCTTGTAGCAATATGATTTATTTCTGTAGGAGAGAAAAGCAAGATGTGCTTAAAAGAGGACAGAGGTAAAAAAAGAAAAAAAAAAAAGGCATTTCATTTGAAAGGCAACAATGTTCTGATTGTGTTGGGAGCAGGGAAAAATACCCCTAAACACAAAGGGCAGCAGAAAACAAAAATTCATTTGAAAAATGCTTCTATAAAGTCATTAAATTGAATGTGTCCAAACCGGACTTTGGGTTATCCCAGACTCTGAGACAATAGTATTTTTCCTAGCCTGCTAGCAATGATAAAGGTCTGGATTAAACAGGAAGACAGGAAATTCAAAGTTAGCTAAAACTCTATTCATAAAAGGGGATGGGCTTACCAGTTCAGATAAAATAATGATTAAAAAAAGTATTAAGAAAATCTTAAGTCATGGATCTGATGAGATTCATAAAAAAGCTACATTATGCTTTATTCTATTTTAATATTGTTTCCAAATTTCCTGTGCTTCAGTGAAAACCAGCATCACAGTAAGCTGCAAAACCAGGGAAGTGCCTAATCAAGAGGACTCTTCAAATAAAACCAGTTTCATGACATTTCAGCAGAATTCTCAGACCACAAGAACACATATATAAGCATTTCAGATGCTTATCAGAAGCTGTGCCTCTGAACACTTCTCTTGCTCCCTCCCCACCACATATTGGCCACCTTCCATGTCAAGCAAGCAACACACAAGGCACGTCTAAGCAAGACACAAGCTGATCAAGTAAAGTGGAAAGACCCCTAAAATAAATAAGAGCAAAAGAAGTATCGAAGCTATCATTCCACCTCCCAGGCTGAAACTCTTGACTTTTGTGAGTTTAGATCAGAATAATAGCTGAGAGCAACAAAAGACAAGGAAAGATGTAGATAAGGCTCTGAGTGTAACCTGGTCTAGTCGAAGGTGTCTCTACTCATGGCAGGGGTTTGGAAAGAGGTGATCTTTAACAAGACCTTCCAGCCGAAACCATTCTAGGATTCTGTGAACATTCTATGTTGTTCTGTCTTCAGAATCCACCTATCACTATTGATCTCTTCATAATTATTCATGTCAGTAACTATCAATAATTAACTGTATTACATCTAACATACAAACAGAAGTAGATTAAAATTTCAGCTGAAAACTAGACCAAAGCCTGTCGTGCCCCAAAACACATGAGCAGCTTGTACAGACAATTAACCAGCGGCAGCACGTGGCCCAACACAACGGTGTGAGCAGCTGGAAACAGCTCCAGCAAGCCAGAGGTCCCAAGGACGACGTGTGGTGGTGAGAGGTCTGCACTGAGAGACGGTGGGGGAGAGCAGCCAGAGCCACGACTGCACAACAAGACACGAAGATGAAAAAAGCCAAGAGACGGCGCTGCGTAAAGACCGGGAAAAGCATTGTAACAGCGTTCCCATGGGATAGGGGCTGGCCACAGCTCCTCAGCAAACACAGCCAAGCTGCTCAGTGCAAAAGTTCAGAGCTACAGAACAAATTATTTCCTCCTTAATTGCCCTTTCTTAGGCTTTGCCCCTCACTTCCCCCCAGCCAGCACACGGCATTAGTGCCATGCCCAGCAGTTGCTCTGTGCACACTCCTCTGCCTCCAGAGCATCCACCCATTCTGGAAAGATGTGTTAAGACCAGCCTCTGCAGGAGAATACAGACAACTTAGTCCCCAGCTTGCCTGTGATGGAGTTATGCTGATTTACACTGATATTTTGCCTGCATCAAAAAAAGGCCTATTAATATTCCAGCACACTTGCTTTCGTTGTTGTCAATCGCCTCAGTAACCCCTCTTCTTTCAAAAACCTGAGATCCTTTGACTTAACATGATCTTGAGCTGTTTTCATGAAATTTGAGGTTTTCAAGTCATCCACTCCATTTCAGCATAATTATTTCCTTTAAACATCCACTTTAATGGCATAAGCAGTTTTGAACTTTTTATGCTGTTTCAATTCAAACATAAATTTGTACACAACAATAAAACACGCCGCTAATTTGTCATGCTCCTCTGAGCAACTGTGTCACTCACACCAAGAACCACTAACTGTGGTGTTTGGAGCTTTCGTTCCTATTTCACATCACTCAACTGAGCCTTCTGTAGAAAAGCTTTTAACAACCACATCTGGTCTTTAATAAATCACTGCACTTTGTCTTCCTGCCAAAACTCCTCCTTTATCTAACTTACATCTTCATGATGAGATAGGAAATCACACATTATGGTGGTGACAAACAATTGTAATTATGTCATTAGTAGCCATTTAGTCTACAAAGGTTCTCAAAAAGGAAATATAATGCACAATAAGAAATATAGGATAATACATTGATCACAGTTCTAATCCGCTTTTTACTTCCCAAGTGTAAAAAGCTGGCATAATTCATGGGCACGGCAGGCAGTAATAGTATACCACTTTATGAACTATGCAGCTATTTTATTCCCCTATCTACTTAAAAATAAAAAAGCTTTTAATAGCTTGATTTAGACATAAAAGTTATTTATGATGCTTCACTGATTATAATATTTATTTATTTAACTTTCCATGAAAGTGATTCTTTCTGAAATGTAAGTACATATTATGCTATCAAAGATCTCAGAGAAGAACATTTACACTAGCAAAGAAAAAGTGAGGAAGAAACTTTGGTACTGGAAAGAATTCAGAAAAGGCATCTCTGTACCCTGTATGGATTGGAAACCAGCACAACACAAATAGAAAGAGCTCTTCTACCATTTAGGAATTTTGAAAGCAATTAAAATATAAACAAGGGAAGTTTAAGAGTTCACTCAGAACAAAGGTGTCATTTAAACCAGCTCAGATGCTGGAATATTCACACATGAAGAGCAACTGGAGTCTGACTGCACTCACAGGCTCTGAAGGTGCCTTTCCCATTTCAGTTCAAATCCAGAGCGGGTTTTTGGGACAAAGTGCATTGGGCTTCACTTGGAGTTAAGCACACTTTAATTCACATCATGAAGCAGGCTCAGCAAATGTCAACTGGATGCCTCTCCAATGAAACCAGACCAGATCCAGGAGCACCCCTTTGAGCCCCTGCTCAGTGCCAGGCTCTCAATCCACAGGATCAGCTCGAACCTGGGACAGTGTAAAAACCTCTGGAAAGTTCACAGGGTGGATGTCAGGCCTATGGCACCAGCTGCTTCCCTCCACAGACCCACTGCAACTGCCCTGCATTGCTGAGCAATGCAGACATAGCTCAAGAAAGCTGCAAACCGCTCAAAAGAATTTATTTCTATTGCCAATCGTTTTACATTTGTGTAATCAATCCAATAATGAGATTTATTTATGTTTCCAAAGCAATCATTCCTCATTTTGAACACATGCTTTAGAATTATTACCCCCCTCCATCACTAAGTGAGGTTGTTCCCCACAGAAGCTAACACAGGTTTGGGCATTTTGCAGAAAGAACTGGATTCCAGCACGTATTTTGGCAACCAGCTCTCTGCATCCCTGCAATGTAAAATAAACACGAGGCGCCATAAGTACTCGTATAACACACAAAAACATCATTTCAGAAACTGTTATTGTATTGCCCAAAAGAGTGGCCCAATTTCCCTTCCACATTTGAGAAAACCAGTTGCACAAAGGACCCCAAAGAACTGCACTGAACCAACACACGGCACCATCACATCAGCTCTTCCACACCAGCCTGAGGTACTATGCCCCAAATTACTGTAGGTACCATTCTGGAAAGTTTATCTCTCAGTCTGTGAACCTTCTTCTGCCTGGTGTATTCCCCACCCCCTCATCCCACCAAGGAAAACCATCTCTCAAGATATCCAAACACCCACTCCTACTTTCGTGCTTGGCTTGTTACAGTCTCCACCATTTCCTGTTAACCGTGACTTCAAACCCGCACCTACTTTCAGTCATCATCCTGGTGAGCATCACTCACCTCCTTACCTGGCCAAAGTACCTCCAGCAAGGCTAAATTCACACTAAAAAGACCAAGTAGCTTGCTGGCAGCATAACCTGGAGGAAGCAAAGTCTCCACCAACCTCTCCCTCGTGTGGTGAGCCATCAGGCAGCAGAGATGTTATGAATGATTTGCAGATGCATCCCAGATTAAACGCCTGCTCTGGTACAGGGTGGGAGAGCTACAGCCAGGCCTGACAGCATGCAGTCAAATCTAAAAGACCACCCAGTTCAAATTCCTGTTCTTCCAAAAAACCCTGAGTCAGTACCTTAGGTGGTATCTCACCCATTTTTTTTATTCACACCAAGAGCTGTGCAGCACAAGCACTTTGAGTACTGGAATTTTACAGTCACGGGAAGAAAAATGATGCCCCAACCCAAAAGAAGAAGAATGTGTGACATTACATGGTGCTTGCCTAGGCAAAAATAATTACTCTTACTTGGAGAGAAACTTCAAATCAAGCAAGTTTTACATTTCCAACCAAGGGCCTGCAGAACCGAGCAGCACTCGCCAGGCACTGCAGGGAAACTTCAGACAAGGGCTGTTATGAGGGGGCTTTGTGTGAACTTCTTTGTGTGAATAGTGGAGACAAGCCTTCCAGTGAAAATTATACACTAACTCCTGGGAAACTCTTCCACACCAAAACCCACAGAATAAGCCCTTGCCCTTGGGCTTGCTACCGCACAGCAGCGTGGAGCTTGAAGCCAGTCAACTGGGTCACAAGGCTAAAAGCATTTCTACCTTCCCCAGCCAAGAAAACCACTTCCCGGTGGTACCTTTCATCTCAGCCAAGCTGCAGCACTCCCCACCCTCCTCCTACAAACAAACAACATTAACCCTTGCCTCCTAGGGATCCCACTGTCCCAAGGCTTGGCAATAAGGAATCGCGAGGCTGAGATAAAAGGATTGAAGCATGATGGGAGAAGAGAGAAAAAGAATAATACAGAAATTTAATAGTCTGACATCAGTAGAGCTCACTGTGTCTACCTCTGAGCTGTGCTCAGCTGCAGGGGAGCATCTTACTCTTGCAACACACACTGTTAATGGGCAGAGCATGTAGGTAGGACACATCTCCCATGGGTCTTCAAGAATGATGGAAGGAGGGCACAGAGGAATTAGTCTTTGAAAGCCTTTCACCTAAACCATGAGGGGAAAACCCCACCATTTTGTTCTTTTTTTTTTTTCCCCTCCTTAAATTATTTTTTTGCAAACTTAAATAAAACTAAGAGTAGGAAAGCAGGGGAGAATCGATGAGACTGCCTGTTCTGCCCTGAACCACCTACAAATGCCTTGTCTGGAAAAATATGAACTGAGCAATCAGTCACTACTGGACAAAACAGGAAGATTTCAAGACAACCAGCTTCAGGTTACCAATAAAATGGTTAGAATTGTGCCTCCACAGGTACACACGGGCTGGATTTTTATCCTTAACAAGGTTGCAGAAAACTTTTGCTTACATTTAGGTGCTTTCAAAAAGTGAAGAGACAGACTTTCATTTGACCTGGTGCGACAGCCTGGCTGACCTGGAGTGCAAGGCTGTAGATGATTCCCAGAAATGGCACAGCTGTCAATTACAAACAGGCACTGCAGGTAAGGAAACCCTGCTGAGAACTATCAACAGCCCTCAAACAAAAAGCAGTTTCTAAATTTCCCAGTACTAATAGTTTCACACTATCCCTTTGAGGAGCCATTTTTTTCTTGTTTCTACCTCAGGAACCCAAATACAGACCAGACCTACAGGGATTATACTGGGAGAGGGTGTAGAGTGAGGAGCACAGCCAGATACATGATGTGTTTTGGATTGAACCTCAAGCTTCAAATACTTTATTATATCTTGCAGAGTCTTACAGGAAGAGAAAGAGAACCACACTGACCCAGCCTGCTCCTCCAGAGCCCTGGATCTTCTCAAACATAAATAAATAAAGAAGTGAAGGTGTTCATGCCCCTACATGAGCTCTGGGTGTCTTGTAAGAGAAACCGCTTCAGAAGTAAACTCCAGAAGGGCCCGTCCAAGTTCCAGACTTCAACCTCCAAGAACTGTCTTTTGTTTTCTGCAGAAGCAGCCAGGAGGAGAACTGACACCCATCTCACTTGCCAGGCTTCACTGAAGAATTCAAATGAAGGTCTCGTTCTCACAGAAAAATTTGTTCTCTTGTTTATCTAGTCCTACCTTGCAACTGAAACTGCCTGGTGAACCAGACTGATGGGCCAGATAAACTACACTATGCCCAGGACAGTACCCTCCATGTTCTTTGAATACCTTTACCACTGCCGGTTTCCAATTTACTTGCTGGTATAGGTGACTGCTCTGACATTTTTCAACCTTGCATGTACTGTTTTACCTTCAAAAGGGAACCGAAACCCAAGGACTTTCAAGACAGCACTTATTTCTTACTTGTTGATATGCAACACACCTTGAGCTTTTTAAAGACTCTTGTACCATCCAACATTCCACTCCTTGCCTTGAGAACCAGTTTCTAACAGAAAAGATTTCGCTTACTGAACCTTGTTTTGCAGTTCTTCGTAAACATAGTTTTCTGCGTATCAGGAGAAGAGAGTTGAAAGGAACTCTTTGCAGGAAGGAAACTGCAATTTTAATTGTATAACTGTAATCAAAAAAATAAAGACAAGACTACCTCAAGGTTTGCCTGTCTAATCCAATGCAATGAATCAAGGACATTCCCTCCCTCCAATTAATGCATTTAACAAAAACCTAAATGAACCAGCAGCTGAGTGACCATGGGGATGGTCTATAATAAGCTGATAATCATTCATTATAATGCATGCATCTACTTAAAAACCCTCTCTCACATCTTTTGTCTTGAAAACGGGTGACAGATTCTCACCCTGACAGCAACACCAAAACACAGCCACCCCAGTGGCTTTTTAAGGGAATTCAGTTTGCACCCAGCACCCAGCAAAAGGCTAACGCTGACCCCAAGGAGGTCATGGTGATGTTTACCCAGAGACGGTCACCACTGCAACTCACACATACTTGGGGACAGGCACACGCCATGCAGATCCAAAGATGTCTGGGATTGGAAAAAAAATCACATATGAATGGCAGGGCAGAGGAAAACACAAGGACCCATCTGCATCAGCCTTTCTGTTTTCTCGGCACAATACACAACGCTCCATCGCTCAGGGACCATCCAACTGGTGACACTTATTCAATAAAAACGAGAAGGAAAAGGGGCCCTGAGAAAGCACCCATGCCTGTAAAGAGCTCAGGATTTTACTTGTGCATTTGTGGGGAGAGCAGGGGGGCATATCACATGAATCACCACTTCAGCTTCAGCGACTACCCCACAAGAGACTCTCACACCTGGTGTGAGCTCTGCAACCCATGTCCCCACCAAATCCATCAACACTTTATATAGTCATCCATGCAGCAAAGTAGCAGCACTATGAAGTTACACTGTGCACTACTTAATGCTTTCTGAAGATCAGCATTAGGGCCACCAACTCCGAGAAAGAATTGGCCAGGTTTCTAAAAATAAAAAGCCATTAAGTACCAAAAGGAAGCATAATTGTTGACTTTTAATATTCAGGGAAAATCGACAGTAAATAACAATAATTTGCTTGAAATATTGTTCCATACAGCATGCTCACAGAAATCCAGCATACAATTTTCAAGAAACTGCAGGCAAATTAATTGTATACTTTCACCTTTTATGCTCTACTCACACAAGAAAAGAGTAACATTTTCCCACACATTTAGTAACCCATACCTGTTCGTAAAGAATCTAATCAATAGCACCCACTTAATTTGAGATTAGATTAAATACGGACAAAGGGATCAGAGAAGCTTGTAACAACTGTAGTATTTATCCCTGTTTTGAATCCACTTTTGCCAGCTGGTTGTCCACAAGGCAGAGAAGTAGGGGGAAAAAAATGCAGTGACCACATTCACAGGCACACCAACAAAAATTAAAGACATCTCTTCTTGTAAATCGCAAGTATAAGGCAAGACACAAGAACTTCAGAAACTGAAAATCATTCATCTTTCCCCAATCCATCATTTTGGAAGTTACTACAAAATTCAACACAAGTAGATAGGACCAAGAGAATAGTTTTTCCCTTGTTTTACTCCTACAAATGAAATATTAATAGATCATCTTACTTATTAAGATTTTTTGAAGCAGGTATGTTCTGCGAGTACAAGTACAGAGCCAAATTTCACAGCATTAACCGTACAGTGCCTTTATTTGTGTTGCCATATGCAGCATCAGTCTACGACATTTGGTATAGATAATTTTTTTTTCCCCTTTCCTGGCCACAACTTTGATACAGTGACTCATTACTGCTGTCAGATCACAAACACCAGGGAAACAGCTCCAGAAAAAAATATAATAAAGAAAAATCTCCATGCGAGAACTCCCCATTGGCTTTAGTGCATCATCATGCTGGTTAAATATTTTAGTTTTCCATAAGGAAAAATCACCTGGATGCTCCTGCAAGGATTATCTAACTCATTCTATCTTGTTATGCTTTCCCTACTGCTTGTGTACATTCCATCCCTCACATTACCCCATGATTTAAAGGACTCCTTGGAGAACCTCAGCTCCATCACTGTCCTTTCCTCCTTGCCAGAAAAGGGAACAGCCAAGCAGCAACCTGATATTCTGCAACTGTGTGTTCCCCACCACTGCATCACTCCCACAGCTGGGGGCTGACAGTCACCCCTCCATAACACTGTTCTGTACAACCCCCTGTCAAGCCACTGGATTCATGCACAGGAGAATAAAACAGATTTTCAGCTTCTCCAAGAGCATGAACATGGGTTGTGTAGTGCAGAAGTAAATTTGAAATCGGTTCTACTGTTTTATTTAGAATAATAATTAGTATTAAAAAAAGCAACACTGTTGTTGATATTAAAATATTTTATATGCTGTTTCTCTAAAAGTACCCAAAAAAAAGTCCAGAAATGAACAGCCTAGCTATTTCAAGTTATTTTTTGAAACACAAAATAAGGGGAATAAGCCACTTCTCGTTACATCAGGCAAAGTGAATTTGAACACTGGGCTCAGGCCAGGCCTTGGGCCCCTGGAACAACGAAAGGCTCTTTGCTCTGCACAGAGCTGGTGCTCTTCTAAGCTCATGGGGCCACAAAGCTTCATAATGCACCTCCTGGGATGAAGAAACCCCATTCCCTGAGGCTCTCCCTGCCTTGGGAAGAAGAATAAAGCTTCATGCCTACATTCTGTCCTCAGTTTAGTTCACACTCAAGCACTTGAGAACATTTGTTTTCTGTATTTTTGTTATGAAGAATGATTTACATGCTCTTCCTTTCCACATCCTTAGTATCCATACCTTCAGGGGAGGAATGATCTACAAAAGATGCCTTATGATTGTGTAAGGGTTAAGAAAAACAAAACCCAGATCTTTTTACACCTGAATTCAGTGGACCCTTGCAGCTCCCCAGAAGAGAAGATGATGGCCTCTCCCCTCTGGTGGAGCAGCACTGACTGAGAATAACGTATCGGTCTCCTATTGCCAAGGCTCTGCCATGGGCTTTGTACAGAACCACTTCATCCATAAAAACACCAGCTTACTGGTACAGGGGGTTTAGTTTGTTTTGGAAACCGTGTAAGGAGTAGGAATCAACTTTTCTTCACCTTTTGGTAAACTTTCTGTATGCAGGTTTGCATTGCCATGCCCAGTGAGGTGCTGGGATGGAGGAGCAGCAGTGTGCACACTCCCAGGACCAGTGAGCTTTCCCACCCATCAATGCCAGACACACAGCAAGGAACACAACCCACCTAACCCCTGGGACAGCACCTGTAAAAAAGGAACAGGAGCACAGACATAAGCACAAGGGAGTGGTCAGACTCCAGGAATGCCAGAAATAAGAGTCTGATGGCTAAGCTGAACCAAAGCCCTCACTTCTGCTAGGCCAGGTTTAAAAGAAACACCATGCCTACCTACCTGGGTTACAATCTCACTTTCATCCCTGTACAAAGACAGACTAGCAAACCTATCTGTTCTGCTGCTATTCTGAAGAATGTCTTGTAGATGATTGTCTCTTCATCAGCTTCTCATGTTGAGCAACCAAAGGAGATACTGCGATTCTTATCGCATTTCACATATGACTTCACATAGTCTTAGAGAAGATAAACAGACAAGCTGCATGTTCTGTAACATTTGCTTTAGAGGTTTCAGTGGTAAAATGTTTGAAGCTGTTTCAAAACTAGACTGATGCACTGTCTGAATATTTTCCCAAAATAACTAAGATGCTCAAAGATCATTGCATTTACTGTAGATACGTGGCCAGGTACCTCTGCTGAGGGGCACTGCCACAGAATCTGGAATTTTGTCACTGCAATCTTTCTATTCAAGACATCAAAAGACTCTTCAAATGTTAGGGCACACTTATTCCTTTGTGGTGGGTGCATTATTCAGAACAGAGTCTCTCCAGCTACCTAACGTACAAAATCCACAGTTAACTGCAAAGATCCAAAAGGCATTTCCAGTCCAGCTGCAGAGACGGCTGATGTGTAATACTTAGGAAACTGCTAGAGAAAATAATGATATTTGAAAAACACAGTCAGCTCAAGTTACCAGCCTCATTTATGTTACTAAACCAGCTAAAGCCATGACATACCAATATTGCAACGTGTCGGTCAGTGATTACACAGATCAGAAGGTCAAATGATTTTCCAGCTTCACTACTATACAGTCTGTGCACACAAACAAGATCAGCTGAAACCACACTCCAACAAAGTGAAACAAACCATTTACAGGAGAAAAATAATACAAATCAAGTTGTTCACTTCATCACCGATCTGTGCTTAACATGATTGCTCAGCTGCAGGGTTATTTTCAGACACGTGACAAATAAAATTCAAGACTATTTTTCCTTATACAGATTCTTCCACAAAAATCCATTGTCAGTTCTTCATCCGACAAAAAGCTTTATGCTCTGACATCATCCCCAAATTAAAGTTCCTGGAAACTTTTAAAAAACTTGGTGGGGAACCCAGAGCACTTGGTTCCCAGTCCACTGTATTTTTAAGGCCACCCTTCTCTCAGTATCTGCTGCTAGAGAGGGACAACTGTCCCACATTGTTCCTGGAGCCAGTTACTTTCCTGGCTTTCTGACTGTGTTCATATTTGAAGCATTAATAAACATCAAGTTTAATTTTTTTTCACATTTGAAACTTCTTTATATTCTTGTTTGCGCTTTTGAAGAGGTTGGGGGAAAAATTAGAGACTGTCCACAAGTGAAAGTTATACTTTATAGTTTCGTTATTTATACATCTGACAACCTCATGGAGTCAGCCAGCCTTTGGCTCCTAACACAACCCCTAAAACCATGCACTTTACAAGCATTTTAAGCATTTTTTATTTTGTTGGGTTTTTTTTAAACGCAGTTCACATTTAGTTAAACCTCTTAAATCAAAGTAATTCTGAAATATTTACATTTAATTTTCACTTTTCTTCTCAGCTCTGCAAATAAGAACACTCATCTCAGCACCACTCTCCAAGGGTGATAAAGGTATACTTCAGGCTTTCCAGGACCATTCCTTCTTCCCTTACTTTCTTCCCCTACTTTCTTTCCCTCGTGTTTTTTTCCCCCCCCTTAACCACAACAAAAAGTTTTTGGCCTGAAGGAGTGTATGTTTTGATCAAACCTCTCATTCCACATTAATAAATACACCAGCCAGACTGTTTGCAAAGACTCTCCAAAGCCTACAAAGGCTGTGGAGGAGAAATGAAACTCAGCACACTGTTCCCACTCCCTGCTTCTAGGCAGTGTAAAGTATTTTTTTATTTACTCAAAGCGCAGTTACACAAAAAGGGGGGAAAATGCCAATTCTCATGGTCTTTCATCCTATTTTACTCAGTTTTTACTCAGGTGAGCACCTGCAATATCCAGTCATGGACATCAGCAGGAATTCTGCCTCATGAATGAGCAGAAAAGTAATTAAAATAAACACACAAGGTTTGATTCTGTATACATGAATCATTATGATTAAAACCAAGCTTGTTTAAAAGCAAAAACTTCCTCCACAAGTGCTTATTTTGCCACACTGAACATACGTAATAAACTTCATAGATTTGTTTGTCCCTGTTAAGTGTGAAATTTAATACTTCTATACAGTAACAAGTATATATAATTAAATGTATAAGATACCCAGTACAGCCAACTTAAGCATTACAAACCATGCCAACTTGTGCACTTCCCTTCACTGTTACTGTTCCAACCACGGCATGTTAGGGAAAATTTAATTTCCTTTTTCTCTTAAAAAAGGGGGGGGGGGGGGGGAAGTGTTAAAAACATTATTTTTAACTCCTCAATTGGACTCCGAGTCTCCACTGTAGGCGGGCGAGCAGCACGAGGGGTGTCGGGGTGAGAGTGTAACACCCGGCTCTTGCTGCAGCTCCTGTTTGGCTCAGGGCAGTGACTCCACTCAGGCTTCCCAGCACAGGAGCACATCTGTTCCCACTGGAATCACTGCAACTCACCAGTGCAGACATAACTGTTTGGTGGGGGTTTTTTTATTATTATTATTTTGCAGGAACTCTTGAATTAACAGAATGCAAATGTTGTACAGGCTCTGAAGTCGGCTATTTTGAAAACAGTATTTCTCATTTCCCCAATTTTCTTCTTTCGTTGTTTTTCTTTTTTTTTTTTTCCAAATTAAAATGATCACTGGGAAAACATCTTGAATTTCTTTTCTGCTTCTTATTATAAAAACCTTGCTCTTCTGAAACTAGAGCAGATAAGTGCCTCTAAATAGTGCTGAAATACGTTTTTCAGACTCTCATCAATACAATTTAGCAAATTATGCAAGTGCCATCTTAGGCACAAGCTTCACTGAGAATCATAAATCTGATCCAAACACATAAGTCAAAAGAAAACTTTTTCTAGGAAATTTAGCGGTTTCTGTGTCAGGTATTTTGCATATCAAGCATAAAAGTTGACAAATTTCTGACTCTTTTACTAGGAAATTATCATGGAGAGAAGTTGCTTTCTATATTGAAAAACTGAAATAGCTGAATATTTTTTCTTGAAACAACTAAGAAAAAATAAGGTATTTTGCAGGAGACCAACTCTGGGAAATACCAATCTGAGCCATGAATACCCAGCACAAACATACCCAGCACAACTACAACCATGCAAATAAACCAGCTGTAACAGAAGCAGCAGCAATCGCTGTGGCCGTGCTGAACGAAAAATAACCTCTTCCAGCTCCTCACCTTTGAAGGGTAAACAAAATTTCTGAAACCACTTCAGCCCTAAGATCTCTCAGACGACAGCAGTTTCGCTCACCTTAAATCCGAATTTAAAGGCATTTTGAGTCGTTACGGGAACCCTAAGGATGATTTTGCACGGTAGCAAGATGAAAGCATATGCACATATTCTCTTAAGCACAAATGGAACACGAAACATGGCAGAGTAAAGGTTAAGTAGCATTTGACTGATTTTTACCTCATGGGAACTATAATTTACACGCCGCATTCATCCAAGGTAAGAGGGTTCAAATGGCACAAATTAAAAGCCTGCAGTTTCCTACTTCTGTTTTTAACATATCATACTGATACACAGCCAGTTTTTAAAGTGATAAAAGGTTTCTATCAAAATATCAAACAGCAAGAAGATGCACTATTTCTACACTGTCAGCATTGCTGTGTTTTACTGCATCCTTCCTCACTCCTTACAGCCACTGTCCATGATTATAAAATAGTAACAGTCCAGCTGCAGTCCAAAAGGACAAATTAATCTTCCAGACACCCAGCTCTTACAATCAAATCTTGGACAGAAATTTCCAGGAACAGAAATAATTAAATTAATGTGGGTTAAAAAAAAAAAGAAACCCACAAAAAAAGGCAGCAGCAAGCACCTACAGCTACCCGAGGAGATGTCAGCACAGACAAACGCTGACACGTGCGGCCACCCCACGGGCAGGTCCAGCATCCCCCTCAGTGCCCAGCCCAGGACCAGTGACTTTCTGCTGCTCTTGGTGATGCTGCCCATAAAGGCACCTGTCAATCCACTCAAGTGAAACTGCTCCCAGAGTAGGAAGGGAGGTGCTCGTGTCCGGAGGTGGGGATGCTACAGCAACTGTGTGGAGATGGGCCCCAGGGTCACCTCTGGCACTAAGGATGGCTCAGAGCACCCAAACTCCCTCTTGCACCAAGGCACACAGCGCCTGGCAGTGCTGGGCCTGAGGGGGTAGGGAATAAAGAAGAGATATAGGAGATCTGGGAACTGAGGAATTCCATGGGGTCTCCTTTTCACTGGACTCTTGCACACTTCAGTTCGCCCCAGCACACGGTGCCCTCTCCCTGCACCCACACAGCCTTTCCCAGCTCATTCTCTCAGCCAGCTCCAGCCCCAGGCAGCAAAGCATCAGATACCAGGGGCTGCTCCCAGCCACAATCCTCCTGGATATCCAATCACAGTTTTCAGAAATGTCATATGCTGTTAGGAGCCCACAGTTAATTAAAACAACTCCAGAGAACTCTGTCTCCATCAAAGATCTTTCTGGAGGCAGCACTAGGACATTCTTGAAAACATTCCTGAGCAGCTCTTAGGCACCCAGCAAGCAATTACTTGGAAAAACTCCACAAGCCTTTTATATTTTTTTTTATTTTTTTGCAAGTAGTCATCAATGGACTCGGGGCATCACAAAACTAGCTACAGATACTATTGCAACAGTCATTGCCAAAAATCATGAATGATTTTTATCAGCAAGGCAGAGAGATACTCAGTGGAGCTTTGGCAAAACGCCTGCTCCCCATGGCTACTGCCCTGAGGACTCTGCAACCCTTCCCTGAACATGCACATCAATGTGCCTAGAGTGCCTTCGGGATTCTAAGCACTGTGCTACCACAGATACTGACTCTGGCCACCTTTCCTTGACAACCAGAGCAGAGACACTGCAAAAATTGGGAAATACAGCTTTTTCTGGGTCAGTAAGTCAGTGTTTTTCCCATGTCTGATTGGCTGGGACAATTCCACTTCAGCGTTAGTGTTGACAGAAAATATGTGCTGAGAATTTTAGCGTTCAGGATGTTCTTTAGTCATTTTGGTGATTTGATGTGGCACAGGAAATATTAGTGCATATTCTGTATTTTCAGTCACACTCACCCCATCATTCTTATTTAAAAAAAAAAAAAAGACAACAGAGTCAGATCACTGAGACTGAAATTATGAGCAATCTGACAAAAGTCAGAGATGGGGGAGGAAGGTGATAAAGACTCAGCCAAATGTTAAACTACTAGTTCAGTCTGATATTTTAATTTCTATTCAGCTTTTATTAAACCTGCCTCCAAATGAGGAGGTTGATGTAGAACAAGCCTTGCAATGATGTGTTTGCTGTCTGTGCTCACTGGCCCCTTGCCTTACACCGCTGTGGGTCCTGACTAATCTCAGCACTACTGGTCTTAGAGACTTCCAATACCTTGGCTGTGAATTTAATACAAAATCAGATAAAGATAAGCTATCTTGCACCTTTCTTTCACCAAATATGACAAATCAAGATCTCACTACTCCTTTCAACAGGACTGTGAGTTTTGGACTTGATCAAAGTGTACTTGTGGTTAATTACGTACTGAGATCACTGTATCAGCTGCACTGGGCAGTGTTCCACTCCCCTGCTAATCAACACATCTCTGGCATTCTCGTCCCAATGCAGAATAAAGCTGCTCTTCCTCTGGCAAAAGCCCCAAAGTACAGCTGTTGCTGCTAGTACAAAATTTACACTCCTCCGAACCACCAGAAGGGAACGGAGCAAATCCCAGATGCAGGATCTTCCCCAGCTGATTTCTGCAATGCACATTACTGAAGATGGGCTTTGCTTTTCATTCTGTTGAACTGGCAGAGTGCTCCACATCCTTAATATTAATTAAGTGCCTATTTTTGTGTATGAATGTTATTACAACATGCAAGGCTCCAGATAAAGAAGTTCAGCAGCGTCAACAAAAAATAAAGTGTACATGTTTTTTCATTTAATAGAATCACAGAGCAGTTTGTGTTGGAAGGGACCATGAAGATCACCCAGTTCCACCCCCTGCCATGGGCAGGGACACCTTTCACTGGACCAGGTTGTTCCAAGCTCTGTCCAACCTGGCCTTGAATACTTCCAGGTATGGGGAATCCACAGTTTCTCTGGGCAACCTGTACCAGTGCCTCAACACCCTCACAGTGTAGAATTTCTTCCTAACAACTAATTTAAATCCCTCCTTGTTTAGTTTAAAACCATTCCCCCTTGTCCTATCACTATCTGCCCATGTAAATAGTTGTTCTCCCTCTCTTCTATAAGCCCCCTTTAAGTACTGAAAGGTCCAATGGGGTCTCCCCTGAGCCTTCTCGTCTCTTGTTCACACAGTACTTTCTTGTAAAACTCTACTAAAATCCAGTACAAGGTAGAACTGCACTGCATTTCTTTCCCCAGAAAGTTGCTTTTACAGAGCACTGAGTTTAAAATCAAGATTTCAAAACACTGCATTAAAGGAGGTTTGCATAAGTTTCAAAAATAAACACCACCTCACCGTCTAAAGTCAGAACCACCTGCCTATATTCAGTTTTGGGAAGACAATGACCTAATCACGGCCATAATTAAGAGCAGTGGAAACTCCAAAATCAGGGTTTAGTTCACAAACCACTGGCATCTGCTGGCAGCCTGCAAAGCACCAGCTCCAGCTGGGTGCTCCTGTGTGTGCTGTCACCCTCCTATCCCCAGCACATCCCCATCCCCAGCTGTTTCTTCCTTTAATCCTGAAACTACGAAATACAGAAGCCAAACTCGCAGTTATCCTGAGAGAGACAGGCTGGACACTTCTTCCTCCCACACTGCCTTTCTACCCCTTGGATTTGTGAGCTCTGCCCTGGGGACGATGCACTGCTCTTTGCAGGACACCCAGTTCTAGCTGGCTAACAGAAATAACACAGGATAATGGGGATAGAAACCCTGGGCACCCATGTATCAAGTCAAGATGATGTACTTTAATTTCTTCCCCACAGTTTCCGCATTGCCGTAGGTTAGCCTAATTGATTTGTGTTCTCACCAAATTAAAGACACAGCACGCAGACAGCATGCCAGTGAAAAAATATGGCAACAGCAAAAGTTTACAAATTTAATTTGCAATTGTTTTAGCAAAACAGCTCAGTCCACTCCTTCAGTTTTGGAAAGTAATCAGCTCATGCTAGAGGAAGTTACCAGCTCCCAGGCAGGAGCACTACAACGCAGGCATATTTCATCAGAGATTAAGACCAGTTTTTCAGTTAAGAAGTGGATTTTGTAAGTGAGGCAACACTGCAAGTTACAATTCTGTGGGCTCAGGATCCCAGAGGAGGGTACTACTTGGCAGGTAATGCCAGGGAAAAGGTCATGGGCCAAACTTCCTTTTAAAAGCAACACTGGTGTAAATCCCAGCGAAGCCCTGAATTGTCACTTTGGTGCCAAAAGGGATCCCCCAAAGCAGTTCTTTTTCCCAAGCTGCAACCAGAAGGCAAAACCAGGAGCTTCCCTTGCCTACAACAAAAGGGTTAAGCCAAGATTTCAGTCCCCTGGTTCAAACCGCCCAGAGAGCACTCCCTGCCCAAATTACAGCAGCGCATACATCCAACAGATGCCGTTCAGACAGGGGCTTTCCTTGCCCTGAGGTACAGTTCAGTTTGTCCATTCTACTGTGCAATTACAGAATCAATAAAACATCCCTTTGAAACTCCCTGGACTAGTGCCGACACGCAGACAGTAGTCAAGCTGACATTTTTTTGCTGTTTCCGTTATTGCTACCGTCAAGCCTTCTGAGAAGCAAGACATCAAAACCCGGGCGCCGCAAAGCAAGGGAGGAAAAGCAAATGTAGGGCTGAGGTTTTGTTCCCGGTATCGCATCACTCCCAGGGCAATCACACAGCACTGGGCATACCTGCAAAAAAAACCCTGCTCAAAGTCATCAAAACAGGCTTCGGGAAACAGCGCGTTTCCGAAAAGCACGTGTGCCCCACCCTCCTGTACTTCAAACACATTAATATCCCTTTCTTTGCCATTTTTCTGGGGAAAAGGGGGAATTGCTGATGGTAGAGCACCCGACCTAAATGGGGAAGCTCTGATTTGGGGATGAACTTATTAAAAAAAGCAAACACCAAGCGCCCTGTTGCCTGTATGTGCTCATGAAGGCGGCGCAAGATGTGGACTGTATGTGGAAGTTGGGAGGTGGGGTTGAAATCTCGCCATCCATCTGTTTCTGAGCAGCGCTTGAAACACTGAAATAGAAATGGGAAGCTGCAGAGTGCCAGGAGTGGAACCTGGGAAGAAAAAACGCAGGAGCAGGATGACAAAGAGGAGGATACTGAATTAACATATTCAGAGTTATTCAAAGGACAACTGGATAACCAAGGACATGCCCAGCAGAGGGGTATTCACTGTCTGCAAAAATGCAACCTTTTTTCCTATAAGAATTAGCAAAATCTGCTCAAATAAATGAGAAATGTAAAACCGAAGGTCTGAGAAGCACTTCCTGAAAATTACCATCTTTAGATGTTTATTTTCACGCTCACTACATTAATCCCAAATTATTTCATCCCTCGTTTTGAGCTTTAAAGCCTGGTGTGTACAGTCAGTACCTCACATACCTACATTTCCAGGGGGAAAAAAATAAAATATCTAAAATTCCTCCTAAGTATTACTTCTGTACTTGATAAACTGTAAAACTTGTTACTGATGCCAGAGCATTCCCTCGGTTATCCCTCTCACAAGGTAGAGCATGGGAAGCAGAGCACCAGGCTCCCCCAAAAGGACCTGCCACGACAACCACAGATAAGGAAAACCCACCTCAGGGATAAGGAGCATTTCCAATTTCACACCAGATTCCTGAATCTCCCTTAAACAGGCATTACAAACCATATAAACTTCACAGGGGACCTACAACAACATTATCCAGTAATAATCTATTGGGAAGGCTTTCTGAGTTGAAAAAGGACAGCACAGGCAATTTATAAGGATGCTCATCACCAAAGCCTCAGCAACATATGACTCTTAAACTTTAGCATTTGTGAAGTTTCTTTAAACTGCTTTAACCCTTGTTAGAATCAATCCTTTCCCTAAAGGTTTATGTGCAGGTTCAACTGTTTGCAAATAGTAACAAAATCACCAGTAATACACAGTTTTATTTTGATGGTTTTTCACACACCGATGCCCCAGGCCCTCAGACAGAAGAAATATGCATACAAGGCACTGGTAGGGGTAAGGAGCTCTGTACCCATCTCCCAGACCTGAAAAAGGCAGGCTAAATAACCTCCCAGTGCCCTACAAAGCAGCTGAATAAAAACCACAATCCAACTCTCCCAAGTTCAAAGGTTAATTTATAAGATTATATTTCCTCCCAGAGGATGCTCACGTGTCTTCTATACCGACATAGGCCAAATAATAACTCATTTGGAGAGCAGCTTATTTCGAAGAGGTTTCACATTTAGCGATGAGCACAAGGAGGAGAGAGGGAGGATCTCTCACGTTCAGACTGTCTCAGGATATATCATATCTTTTTGCCAAACCAGTTCTCTCTGTGGTATAAGATCACGGGTGTGTTAACTGTAAAAACCCCTTTTAAAGCAACCCAAGCTGAAGATAATAAGGTTGTGTCATCTGTACAAATATTCTGTACTGGAATGAGCATTCTGGTGCACGAGAGGAAGAGCTGGCTGAACACAAAACAGTCAGAGCAACAGAAACTGAGAAGATCCTCAAGCCTGGTTTGTTAGGAGTGACCTAAAATGGCCCTGGTTTTGACTCACTCCTCTCTACCTCTTCAATCAGAGGACTCAAAGGGAAACTGCAATTCAACCTTCACAGAGTAGCACAACTGCAACAAAACTATTCTCTGTCATGAAAGAAAAAACAAGTTGCGGGTGCCTGAATGCTGATAGATCACTTTTGCTTTAAGAGTACATCATGTCAATCAAAACTAAATTCCTTATGCTCATCACAGGAGCTTGCAACCAAGCAATACAAAAATCTCATTCGAGTTCAACCAGTAATGTGTTCAAAGGCTTCCCAATCTGCTCTGTCTCTGGCATCAGCAGCAGACAGAGAAGAGGCAGAAGAGATCGCAAAAAAAAAAAAAAAGAAATAAAATAAAATAAAAAAAAACGCTTGCTGTGCAAAGTAGAAAGGCCTCTACACCAAAATAAAAATAAGCATTAAAATGTGTGTGTTGGACTAAAAGGATATACAGCAGGTTGAAACGTGCTATATCTTCCTCACTGGTGAGGAAAGACCTCTATAACTCACCACGAGCTTTGATCACTCGTGAGCTATCAGCTATTTCTTTGCTGCTTGAGTAAATATAAGTCATTCACAGCTGAAACATAATTTCTCTCTCTTTCCCCTGCCACTATATGTTGTGTGCGAATATGTCTTGTATATAGGCACACTAACACAGCGTGCTGTTCAAATACACATCAGAGTTCACCAGATGGTGGGGATTGCCAGACACTCGTCGTTGCCATGAGCTCGGAGCCACGGTGTAACTCATGAATGATGTGTCTAAGCTGTAAGTGGGTTTTGCATAGTTACATTACCCTCCCCGACACAAAACTCGACATAAAACTTTGTTCTCTGACTATGTCCAGCCTGCAACGGTTTATAATTGTGAGAATACTTAAGGGACTGTTTGGTATCACAGGAGGTTTTTCCTCCTCCCAGAGACATGGTTCTGAAGGAGCTATTTTAATCTGGGGGTTATGATTCACACACGTATACACAGAATTATACAGTTTCATAAAGCTGCAGCCACAGTCAGTGCCCGTGTTTGGGCACAATCTAAAAAACCCAACCTCAGAAAAACAAAGGTGTTTTACCAAAAATAAGCAAGGTTTTAAGAGGTAATCATCTTAATTATGCATAGGAAAAATAAATGAGATTGGAGTTTAAATTTTGTCTACGGGCCTCAGCATGTACTTGGGCATTAAGATATTTGGGCAATAAATTATGTGAGCATAGGCTGGGGTAAGGATGTGAATGTTGGGTGAATTGGCAATTTCCTAGTCTTTAATTAATGATGGTGTTGAGAAAGAATGTGGCCTTCCTTCTAAATTAACAATGCTTTTTAATCAGTAAGTGAATCTGCCTGTTTGAAGCAGAAGGTAGCTCTAGGCTTGCAAAGAAAGGAACAGTCTCCAGAAAAAGAAAATCTGGAAACCTGGCAATGCACTCAGGGTCCTACCAGACCCTCTCTACTGTCTCCAGCAGAGCCTGTACCTTGCCCGAGGTCTATAACAGCCAGGGGTGAAATAAAAACTAAGGGAAAAAGAGAAAATTAAGAGATATGAGGAGTTTCCACCTGGTTGTAAAGGGTGAGAGATGGCTCTGCTCAGCAGACAAGTTGTCCAAGGAGAAACTCCAACCCAAGACCAGGGAAATGCCAGGGCATTCCAAGGTGGAGGGATTGCACAGGGTCCCCTTTTTTTATATGCTTCAGACATTTCCACCTACAGCACAACCATCATATGCAGAGAGGTCATGGTGATCTCCATCCAGCATGAGGACACAGCATTAAGCCACCTGGTAACCCAGTAAACCATTGTGGAAAACAGTCATACTATTGTTTCCCTAATCTATTCCTATAAAACACATTCTGCCCATGTAGTTACTGAATATAATTCACCTTTCTTATTTTTAGCCCCTCACAGACTGAAGTCTGTTGAACAAAATCGGTTTCTGTGCCATCAATGCTCAGGAGAGACACCTTATTTTAAAGATCAGGGACATATTCTTACCTATGTATTAACTTTAAGAATGGCCTAATGGTTTAAAACATTAAAAAAAAAAAAAAGGGAAGAAAAAAAGAGAGTTACAAGCAGCATTTGTTATTCTAAGGTTTTACTAAGGATTGGATGCCTCCAAGGGTTAGGGCTTCAGCTCCACTTAAGCACACAAGTTCGCTATCCAAAATTTCTTTGAACTAATAAAATCCCTGGAGGTTATCAGATTGGGCTGAATATGGACTAAGGTTTTCAACTCCTCCCCTTTTATCTGTAAATACCATGAGAGGAGCTCTCTAGCACCCGAAGTCAAATAGTTTCCTGTCTTGGCTCGGAACCACTTCAGCAAACACTTGAGGCCATGAAAAGCAGTTGGATTCAGGCTCTGGGCAGGAGAAGGCACTGTCAGTCACTGCTGGCTCACCCCGGCCCCGTTTCAAGGAGCGTGTTTCAGCACGATGTGGCTGGGTTATGTACAAACCCTGCACATTTCTGACTCTCAGACAACTTTCTGAGGCCAGAGGGAACACTGTCTCTCCCCATCTCCATTCCGCCCAAGGGCACATCTTCCTCCAGTGGCCCCATGGGACAGACATGCCCACAGCCCTGCATCTGCTTAAATTTGGGGTGCCCATCAAAGAGATGGGTCAACCCTCCCGGAGACAAACGTTTCCCCCATCCTCGCCAAACCACTCTCTCTTCCTCAGGTCACAGGAGTATCAGTGAGCACTGAAGAGCCTGAGCCCACTGGGTATTCAGTTCCCCTTGTCCAACAACAGACATCTCAGGCCCAGCCAGAGCCTATTCATATGGAGGAAGAAAACAGAGAATCAAAAAGTCCTCTGTCTGGCACCAATGTGCCTGCTGGGAGCCGAGCACACACTGAATAGCCTGTTCATGGTGTCTGTGCTAAAAGTAAGGACCTGGCTTTATTTCTTTGTTGATGTTGATATAACTTAAGAAGCTGAAATAGTTGAAACTACTGGGAAATCTTGGGACCAGAAGACCCACGTGGGGGGCAGAGGCATCCCGCATATCCCACGCTATCCTCACTGTTATTTCTCACTCAAGGAGCAGAGCTGTGCTTTATGCTTTCAAACAGACAGAATATATGGTGGTGGGGAAGCACAAGTGTACAAAGCAATAATGAAAAAACTGCGTTGTGTTCCTGACTGGGAAGACTGGCAGTCTGAAAGGTACACACGCGAGATTAAAATAAAAACGCATGTAAGTTCTAAATGGTTGGGAAGTCCAAATTTACATTCAGGCTAGTTAGAAATAGTAGCCTTGACCCCTTCCAAAAAATCAGACCCATTTCAATTAAAAAGTCTTTTTTCTGCTCTTTTTTCTTTTCTTGAGGTGAACATTCCTGATTTTTTTAGCTACTTTATGAACAACTCTTCCCTGGCTCCTGAACGATCCAAGGCCCTGTATCTCATGGTTTCACAGCTTGCTGACAACAGGCAGCTCTTCCTTTCTTGCTAAGAAATTACTTACAATTTTTACACAACAAATACCAAACCACAGCCATCCTACCACCTTCAAAAAGAGATGATGTTTTCTCTTTTCTGGAGCATCTTAGCCTCTTCTGTTCAACTAGACCAGCCATGAGCAAGATCTTCCACAGTGACATTTTCAAAGCTACTTAAGATGTTTTGACTGCCCGAATTCAAACAGATACGAAGGGAAAAAAAAATCTCTTTGGCAAATTTGCAAATCTCATCCTAAACCTTAACATATTTCTGCAACATGAGGCCCTCGTTAGTCTCAGAAACCGATGGTTTCTGAAAGCTGTGGATGCGTAGGAGTCCTTGATGCCCCGTGTCAAGTCAGCCATCACCCGCAGCAAGAACCATTTCACATGATTGCCAGGCTGCATCCTGCACCAAGAACAACACAACTTATCTCGAGGTTCAACTCCACATGATAACTAAGGGGAGGCCAACACAAAAAGGAGGCACAGATCATTCCCACAGGGTGCAAAAGCTGCGGAGAGGCTGAGAAAAGCCACCACAGAGCTGGGGAAGGAGGCAGGTTCGGCAGCACGCGGAGGGCGGCTGGCTCCGGCTCAGCTCCCTGGCACAATGGACCTTTGGGGAGCTGGATTCCCAGCTAGGAGCCCTAACAACTTCATTACTTAATTAAATGGTACACGCAGTGCAATCCGTGCGGGAGGCACAGGCAGGCAGCAGCCCTGCTCCCGCTCCTCTCCGGCACTACACAATGCAGCACATGTACTGGCCATAAAGTTACCCAGGCAGTTGCTTCCTTGCCTGAATGCAGACTACAACCATGGCCTCTGGATGCAAATTACTGGCTTTTATAGGTTCCTAAAAACATTTCACTGTGTCTGCTGAACAATGTGGGAGTTGTAGAAAGGGCTCGATGATGGCAATGGTGTAATTAAAAGCTGTGAGTGGAAAAAAAAAAAACCATCAGATTCCTTCTTCCAGACAGAAAAACTGGTGGAAATGTACTTCTTAAAAATAGTTTAAAAGAAAATGTCAAAGTAAATAAATAAAAAAAAACCATATTCACTCCTCACTGCAATCCCACAAGTTTTCCAATAGCTTCCCTGCTCAGTGCCCGTGAAGGAAGCCATACACACTAGAGCACATCCCTAAGCCCTGTGCTCTATCTCAGAAAGAAACGAGATAGAGAAACTCTCCCTATCTAATCACAGGCCCTGTCTGGTAGTAACAGAAGTTACTATCTCTGCCTGCCTGTCAGGAGCTCTACAAAACCAATTGGTGCTGGGGCTGATATGGGAGCAAGAGGTGTGAGAGCTGTAAAGTCAGTCATGAGCGGGTTCTGCACAGCCTGGGATGAGCCACAGTAAAGCACCCAACCCAAACCAACATCCCTGGGGAACAGCTCCCTGCTGCCAGTGAGCTGCAGCTGCCCCACCACTGAAAGTGTTCAAGGCCAGGTTTGAAGGGCTTGGAGTAACCCGGTCTAGTGGAAGGTGTCCCTGCCCATGGCCAGAGGTTGGAACTGGATGATCTTTAAGGTCCCTTCCAACCCAAACCATTCTGTGATCCCAGCAGAGAAAGAACAGAGGGGAATCCCCTTACAAATTCTAAGCATATCCCAAACCCCAGTAACCCTCTTCAAACTGAATTCTACATTAACATTTATTTGATGTATTAAAACGTACGGAGGGGGATGACTTTTGCTTTCTCCTCCCTCACCCAAAAAATAAATTTACAGCCGCATCAGCTGGCAGTGCTGCTGACATCAGAGTGGGTGGCCTGCATTAAGCCACTGCTGGCAGCACAGGGACTCACCCAGCCTATTCCCAGTTTAAATGTATAGGGCCAACACTGGGTTTTGAACACATTTGGGCAGGACTTGGTCCCAAGCAGCCTCTGTGCCTAATACAGGAACTTCCTCCGACAGCACATTACCGCACACTCCAAGTACAGGCATGCTGCACAGTGTTTCTCCAAGCATTTGCTGTGGCCTCAAACAATCAAGAGGTTTTTTTTTTTTAAGCCCCCCCCCCTTTTTTTTTTGGAGAAATGATCAAACCGGGGGTGGGGACAGAACATCCTGCGTGAAACCGCATCCTGAACAAGCATCACCACGATTCACTGTAAATAAATACTCTCTCCTTGCAGCACTTCCGTCAACTGTCACTGCCTTGGCTCCAATCACCTTTCAAGTCCAAACAGGAAAGCAGAGAAAAGCGAGTGAGATGGCAGATATGAGGTTTAATTTGCTTTTCACTGCAGTTTTCATTGGTGGTGCGCTTCCAATTCGTCGGCATTGCCAGCTGCCTGGAATCACTCCTGGACCCAGTTTTTTCCTGTTAACCTTCATAATTGTATTATTATGGGCAAGCCCACAAACTGTGCTACAAAAAGCTGTAAAAAGTGCAGCTTCCACCCTTTATTAGATAAGCAGCCAGATCCAAACCCTGCTGCTGCAGACAGAGAGGCAACGCAGATTTACTGAAGATGTTTCTTCACCTATGTTTTACATAATGCAAGATATGCCTGCTAAAAAAAAAAAATAAAGCTTACGGAGGGGGGTGTGCGCAAAGGGATTACAGGATGAAATAAGTTTGACCCCAATTTTCTTGAAAACTTATGAAAACACGTACATAAGTTTGGGAAGATCAAAGATGCGAGGGGATAGCAATGCCAGGCAGGAGGGCACAAGCAGGAGCCAACTCACTTCATGCATGCGAGCTCGGTGGGGGGGTGGGAACTCTGAGCACCCCGCTGTATTTCATGCGAGCTGATGATGGGGAAGAAGAGCTGCCTCTCGTGCGCACCCCCTCGTGGGCAGCAAGGCTGGAGGGACAGGGGAGTCTGCAAGGATGCACTTGCCCAGGAGCTGAAAACTAGAGGAAAAACCCTCCTGAACCTCAATCAGGCCAAAGCAGAGCACAGCCCCCTCGCCTTCAGAAGGGGAGCAAAACCCTTTCGGCAGCCACAGGGCGTGCCGGGATGGACGGGATCCCCTCCCTGCTCCACACGCACCCAAGGAGCAATTTAATTAATAAAAGTAAAACTGAAGTATTACATGTAGCAGCAAAGCATTATTAAAAGCTGTAATGTCTCAAAGGTTCCTATGAAGTCATGTTCTTACAATTCACTCCAAAGAATTTAAAGACAAAATTACATGCTTGGTAATACTCCGGGGAGCGCGCTTTTCTATGTGGCCCATTGTTTGTGTATGATGCATGGCTTTGAGAAAGTGGCATTGTTAGAGGGATCATAAATCACAAAGGGGAAGTTTGATTTTTTTTTTATTGGTTTTTTATTTTCTTTTTTAAAGAAATCTTATTCCAGGCAGGGCTTTCCTCTGCTGCAGAGTTTCCAGCTTGTTTCAGCAAATGAACTGACATCAGACCGACATGCACTGTAGGGGTCTCAAGCTGCTCAGATGAACATCACCTTCTTCCCTACAGCCTCTCCAGAGAAATAAGCATTCTGCTGCCAGTACCACAGGTTTTGTATCACTGATTCCAAGGGAACGTTTATTTTTCTGAAGATAAAATCTTGAATATTAAAGAGCAGCAGTAAAACTTCTGCACTGCCTTTTGCAAAGACTTCTTGGTGTGGTTTGCCACCTTAGTTTCTTCAAGTGATCTCTGGTTTTAAGGTGGTTATTTACTCTTAGGTGGCTTATTTCTGAACTTGGAACCAGTGGGCTCGGTGCACTTCAAAAGCAAAGAGCAAATGCCAAAATCACTTACTACCCACAGGCAACCACCCCATCCTTCTCCAGAGCATATGAATTAGCCAGCAGCCTGCCCCCCCAGAGCAACCACAATGAAGTTATTGCTCTGATGAGGTTGATGACCTACACATCTCACCAGAGCTGAAAAATCAGAACAGTCTCCACAACATTGCCCAGCTTCAGTTCAAACTTTAAACCTACCAACCAAAAAAAAAACCCCAGATAAAAAACAACAAAAACCCAAACCTAAAAACTAGCCAACAAAGCAGGAGAAACAGGATGTCACCATATCCCAACAGTTCACAGTAACTCCCTGCTGAGAACAAACCACAGAAAGCAATTTGCAAGGGAAGAACCAACACATTCAAGAATGAATCAACAGGGATCAGCTAAGCCAGAAAGCCAGAAGAGTCTCCAGGCTCCAAAAGCCCAGCCAGGCACCACTGGAGGGTGATTTGCAGACACATCCAAGCACACACCACCAGCTGCTTAAAGACAGGAACCCCACAGCGCAACACAACCAGGTACCTTCTTCCCCAAGGGGACACATCACAAACATCCCCTGGTTAGGGGAGATTGCTCTCTCACACCATCTCTCATGACCTGCTCCATTTGTCTCTGTTTTGTGTTCTATGTATGTATTTTATATGTCTATTCATACATAGAGGAAAACCTCAAGCAGCATTCCTTCTTAATGTGAAGAAATATTAAACTTTTCAAAGGAAATCTGAAATAGCAGCTGTGGTTACCTTTATGGATACACCAGTACTTCCAGCAGTGCAAGATTTCCAGCCACAAATCGTCTCTCTATAAATTACATTTCCTTGGGACTCTGTCCTATATCTCTGCATCCATACAGCTCCTGTCCTACACACGACTAGCCCTCCTATATAGTTTTTTACTATTTTCCTGGATGTTTTCCTGCTGCAGTATATAACAAGTACAAAGTATTTGTTTTTCTCAAACTTTGTCACCAGATAGTACCAGGTTAATCCAAGTGGCCTCAACTCCTGGCTGGTATAAATCAGCACAGCTCCACCAAGTGCAGAAAAATTAAGAAACTGTGTCAGTTTATATCAGGAAAAAATCTGACCCCGTTCATCTGGTTTGGTTTGAGACATTCACTACAGTCAGAATGTAAGAAGAATAAATTAGCATGGATTAAACCTAGGAAAGCCTGCTGGGAAAACTTGACAGTGTTCAAATACACATACTGGAGTTAACTTCATTCACTCATAATTGTACAGCTTAATAAGTCATGTGATCTAAATACCATTAACTAATAGGATCAGTCCACTACTAGTTATCCCTAAATATAAGAAAAAAAAAAAAATAAACAAACCAACCTTTCTGTTTAAGGACTGACTGCTCACAAATTTACGATGGTTGACTCAAGAAACACATGGCACATTCCTCTGCCAAAACATCTGCCTCCTTCAGGAGAGCTGACTGCACCCAGTGCTGGTAGAAGGTCTCTGTCTACAGTGTTCTTACAGCATGGGTATTTGGCTGCCAACACTACATGAAGGAGCTATTTATGCTCCATAAAAAGCTTGGACGTAGTCTGGAACACAGGCAAAAATGAGAGCGCTAAATCAAGCTAATTATTTTGAGAACTTCCAAGTAGAAACATTATTACAATAAATTCCACGTGTTTCTCTCAACTTGTGCACCTTGCAGAGGAAGATTTCCACTCTGTGTGTTCAAAAAGGCCATTGTATGGAAACAATTAGAGCATACAAGCTTAAACTGACTCCTACCAATGCAAGGACCCTTGACCCATCTTTATGGGCATTTTAAATAATTTATGTGCAACTTGAATGCAATCTGCTCTACTTGACATCTCTGACCCAAAGCGTATCGAGGTTTATGTTGGGTTTCTTTAACATCCAGACCCTGTCAAGGGAAGACGTGATCTACGCTGTAACAAGAGGAGCTCCACTCCATCAGCCTCTGAGGCAGGGCTCTACCAATCCTCGCTGCTGCCACTCTGCCTAAATGTTCTGGTAAAAAAAAAAAAAAAAAAAAAAAAGCTTATTTTGGTTTTCCTGAGGGTTTTTCCTAGCTCTCCTGCAGGATGTCCAGAAGGGAAGCAGAAAGAGCAAGTGATAAAGCTGGGGGAAAAAAGCAGGGCTTCACCACGGTCTGAATCAGAGCATGGTCATGGCTCCCACGGAAGAAAGAGCTCATTGCAAGGGACACAGCCCTGCTTCTCCTGCAAGGGAACATGAGCTTCTGAGGAAAGAATAAAAAAAACCTTAATACTTGCTCTTTACCTGGGAGAACGGATTAGCCAAAAACACCTTCTGGGAGCTAATGCAAACCAGTGCCTGCACCAGATCCTCCTTTTCCTCTCAGAAAGGAGCTGAGGGTCGCAAGGAAGAATAACAGAAATCCTGCCCGTGTAATTTAGAATGGATCTCTCATACACACCTGAGGCCAAGTGATCAAGGAGGTGCTTTGAAACATGGAATGGTTTGGTTGGAGGGGAATTTAAAAACCATCTAGTTCCAAGTTCTGCCATGGGAAGGGACACCTTTCACTTTGGACTCTCTGCCTGTATCTTTAGAGGGATGTTGTTAGTAACCACAAGCTAATCCACCTCAAGCATGAGTCTGATTTAAATCAAAGTGATTTAAATCACTGATTTTAATCATGGTTTATATCAGAAAGCAGGAAACATGGTTTAAATAATTGATTTCAATCTTGTTTTGCATTTGTTCTTTTATATTTATTTTCTTAAAGAAGCATTGATTCTAACTAGTTAGCAACTTAATAAAATATGACCTTTTCATTAAGCTTAAACTTTTTTCGCTGTTAAACAGGTTTTCACACTCATTTGTACACCTAGGCTTTAGCTTATGACTACGTTAGAAATCAGGACTATTTTTGTTAGTTAGCAATTTTAGTATGTGTATTGATCTTTATTTAGTTGAAAAATGAAACTGCAACAAAATGAAAAAAACATTTTTATTTATTAAATGAAGGTTGCTTAAATATGCTGGATACATAATGAGTTTATACATTTATGCATGTAAAACATTTACTGAACATAATCTGTTGTAAGCAAACAGAATATATTAGGATCACAGCAGTACTCGATCTCATCCTTCCACAGCTTTATTTTATCTCTAGATTGGAAAACGAGAACAAGGTTTCCTCTTTTCAGCTCCATACTAGTTTCTCAGTTTTTATGGACTCACCAAAAGAATCACTGAAACTTATCATTCAGCCCCATTTCTGTGAACACTGAAACTCAACTTCTAAAGCTCATCAATATTCACATTCTCTAACACAACTGAAAGAGCTAACTCCAGTTAGGTCTCCAGGTTAATTTTCTGTAAGATTTCATCAGAAAAATTTATTCTTTGTATTTAATCACTTAAACATAATACATTTCTTGCAGGTTTGGTATCACCATTTAAAAATGGCATTTTTAAAATTAAAAATTACAGAGTTTAAATAAAAGTAATATTTACACATTGTCTAAAGTGAATTCATTTTGTCTTGCCCATTTAACGTGTGGTTCTAAAGAACTTAAAACTGCCTAAATATTAAGCAGGACATAAACTACTACAGTCAATAAAATGGGGAACAAAGAAAAAGGAAGGGAAAAGAAAGTCCACTTCTTTCTTAAATTTTAAGGAGTTACTAAAGCTCAGGAGGTAATTAAAACAAACAAACAAAACTTGGTTTCGTATCTTCGTTCTCTGCTACCCAGTGACTTTGTAAATATTTTGGCTTTGCTGCATGGGGTGATGTGATCCCCCACAGCCTCATCCATGCCTGTGCCTGCCAGCAGAGGAGCAGCCATTTAGGTTGAATCCACCAGAGAACCCACGAGCAGAGCAAAAAACCCAAATTCACAGTGTCACACTACACATTTCTCCTTCTGAAGAAATGCAGAGTTTGCTCAGAGTTACTTTTAGCCAAGGACTGAGAGATGGAAATTTTGGGGAGGAAAGGGGGTGGGAGGGGCATCACTGTCCCAACTTCTACATCAGCTCCAAAAAGGCCTCAGCATCCTCACCCCATCCTCACAGTAGGGATCCCAGGATACCCACACAAAGCCCCCCTAAAACCAACTCCTTGCATTACAGTCTGCTGGGAAACCCTACTTGAAAAAAAAAAGGCAGCTGGGGGGAGAAATGAGGGGGAGGGAGAAAAGAAAATCGTTCTATTGACTACAGCATCTCTACCACACATAATTCAAGGACTATAGGCAGTATGACTTGGGGGGGTGGAGGGGAAAAGGGAGCTTTTTTTATCCTTTTCCATCAAAGAAACTCATCAGAAATAAACTGCTATACAATCAGGCAAATCCTCAGCACATTTACTTTCAGCAGACCTAAATAATGACAAAATAACCCAAAATACTGTGAAGAAACTATACGTATAATGTAGTAAATAAAAGTTTACCAAATCCCTGGAGAGCTACCACCAGGACTGAATGTGGCATTTCTTTCCTGAAGAATTTACAAATCCAAACTCACAATAGAAAATTTCAAAAGTAATAATTACAATCTGCACAGTAACAACTATTTGGGTGTTTCCTTTGGACTTAAAATAAAAACAATTACATATAAATACTACCTAAACACACATGCAAGCTCAATCAGGAGGGACTGAAATGGAAGAACACGCAGCTCACAGGCAACTAGTTCAGAAAATATAAATATGCTATTCTTTAAATACACCTTTAAATACAATTTCAGAAGTTTATATTTTACGGTAATTTAAAATCCCATTTTGACAGTCTTGCATGTACCACACACTACCCCCTATAAAAATCACATATAGAAAGGTATTCGTGTCCTTGGTTAAAGCAAGATTAACACAACAAGCCCTTTTTCAAAAAATGCAATTTAAAACAGAAAAAAGGGCTTGTAATAGGAAGGCCATTTTACTGTTTATATTATAATTCTAAGTGACTGGATGTAGCATAATGCTGTGATTATTTTCCTGCAGTCATAATATATGTGATTTAGAGTATGTTTAGGGAAAATGTTCACTGAGACAGAGCTCTGTAAACAGATACAGAATTTGGGCACAAAAACGCAGCCCCCTCGTGCTAACCCACATCCAGCCTTCTGTGCAACTTTATTTGCTGTTCATAGTTCAGTGCAAAGGAGTGAAGCTGTCTCCAATGCCATACAAATTTGGCTATCAGCTGTCCTATGCAAATTTGGCTAATTACGTATGCATTACTGAGCTATGAAATAAGTCTCTGTGTTGTGGTATGTGAATACACATCCCGCTCTTGTTTTTGAGCATAATAGTTTTCAGTGTCTGCTGAGTGTTCATATCCTGTGGACTTGTCTTTTTTTTTTTTCCCTTTTCCTTTCTCTCCTGTGGACTTTTCCTCCCCCCACTTTTTTTTTCTTTTAATGAGACACCTTCTTTTTTTAATAAAAAAAAATGAAATTAAGACAGAATTCATTTTTTAAACCTGTTCTTAAAAGCAATATGAATTCCAGCCAGAGAGATCTGAAGTAAAAACCAAAGACTGTTATTTTATACTGTGTAATGAACTAGCTTTAAAAAGGTTGAACGATAAACAAACAACTACCCAAAACATTTTTGTAGAGCTAATTATGTACTACGCAAGAAGTAATTTTATCCTTATATCCACATTTTATGTTTTGGGCACTTCTATTTCATGTCCCTTGACACCTTCTCCAATAATCCATCTACTTTATATTGGAAAGCCTCACATGAATAAAACTTTATGGCACTACAGGCATTTAGCCTTCCACTGACATTCCTGGCCTGTTCAATTCTGCAATTCAATCAAAATCAAATCTCAAAATCCTCTTGTCAGCCAGCACTGCTTTCATATGCCTGAGCCCTGTGTAAGGATAACTGCATCCAATCTTTCCCCCAAGCAGTGCTTATATTGTTTTATTACAGTTCAATGAGTGGAGTTCAAAATTACATGCAGCTGCCTACTACTGTGGTCTGTCTGTGCTACGCATGGACACAAGTATTGCCCACCAGGCTTGAAATCATTCACTTACTGGTCTGGCAAGAGAGACTGTGAGCACTTCACTGTATGGAGGAACATCCTGCCTGCTAGATCTGAAGAGGGTGATGTTAGCAGATCAGTCCCTTTATAAAGGGATTGCGAAAGCCCTATGAAATGCGACTCAAACGTGCTCGATGTTAAGCATGTGGCTACTGCACATAAAAGCAAAGATAAACCTCAACATGCACTACTTATTCGCGGAAAGCTTGTGAGGGAAGATAAAGGACTGGGGAATAAAAGGCATCTCACTGAGTTTTTATATGTGTTTTAAATTGACAACGCTTCATTTAAGCAAATTTTATCTTTTCCTCCTCCCCCCCCCCCAGTCTTCACACTGAAACAAAAGGACAAAACACAAAGCTAATTAAATACAATTTAATCAGATGAACAATGCAGCAACTCCAAATCCAATAGCTTAAAAACTCCTGCTAGCAGGAGCTCCCATACAGCCTGGGAGGGAAAGAGAGCATCGAAACCGGGCAGGATTTCCATCCCTGACTGGCTGGGGGCTGGAGGCAAAGAGAGTCAAGAGGCCCCCTCCTGTGCTACCACCAGGGCGGGGAAGCAGCAACAGCCACTAGCTGATGCAAAGGGGTCTATCCACAAGCTGCCCAGCCAGGTACTGGCACAAACACCCCACGACCAGCAGCACCATCCTCCCAAGCACATGCAAAATTCCATCAGTGGCACGAGCAACGCTCCCACAGGTTAACATATCGCCCATCACATTAGTGTTTAGTGATCATTTTCACTTGGCTTTCCATCAGCATTTCACAGTATTACAAGAGCAACCAAAACCAAAAGAAAAAGAGAAAAAAAAAGCCTTTTATATCAAAGGCTATTCATCAAATATTGTACCATGACTAAATTCTGTAAGAGCGGCAAGTGAGAAAACAGAGGCAACACATCGTTAGACGTCCTGCCGAGAAAAAGCTCTCTCCGAGATGAACCCCATTACCTTTCAGCACACAGGTCTGAGAACCAAGCTAACCACACAACAAACCGCCGACCTATGACAGCAGCACTGAACTGCTCGTCCACGAATCAAGGCTTCATTTCTTTTTCAAAAAAAAAAAAAAAAAAAAAAGAAAAAATCCAAAAAAATACAGAGGGGGGGAAATAAGCACACTCAGCTGCTGGGCAACTGCCCACGTGTTGGTTACATAGAAGCAAACCTTGTCCTGAGGCTGGCCAGCATTTGGGCTTTTCATAGCCTTCGTTCAAAAGTAGTGTGGATGACTGCATGTGCATCAGATGTGTGTCTGTCAATCTATTTCTACATATACTTGTACAAAGCCTGGACAGGGAAATCTGGAAATGTGACAGTGGTGACCGATCCTGGAGTCACTGACTGTCACTCTCCAGTGCAGAGGCACAGCCCCCAGCTCGAGCTCTGGGATACAGCCCACACAATGCAGCTTCGAGTTTCCACCCCGCCAAGGGTTTGTGGTAGGCCAGGCATGTACCCTTCAAGTCTCATTACTGTACAATGACAGATTTGGGAACACTTGTACCAAGTCTTAGGGTGCCAGGATCACAGCTCTTTCAGTCACCCCCTTCCCATCTGAAACCACTGAAGGCATCTTTCTGCACAAAACTAACACTTCTCCATGAGAAGTGGACTAGGTTATGGAGCACCAAAGCCCTGGAGGAGTTCCTGCACAGCTTCCCACAGCAGCCCTGTCCCCCTATGCCTGACATACTCAGAGCCAACATGGAAAATCCCTGGAGGAAATACAACTTCCCTCTATCAAGGGGCAATGAGGGTGAGGGAAGGAGTAATAAATCCTCCACCGTCTACCAGCCTGTAGACTAGACTTTGCAGCTCCACATATGGTTTTTCTGTAGCTGAGTCACATGGTTTTGGTCTGAAACCTCCAGTTTTGGGGTATTCTACAACCTTGGTCACAACTCCCCTAGGTGCTGTGAACGTACTATGACAGCACACACATTTCCACCAGCCCCCAGGATAGGGGCATCCCAGGGCCCCACCAAGGACCAACCTTGGCCAGAAAAGTGCTAACAAAACATCAGCAGGTACTCAGCAGAGGAACCCCTCTCAGGAGCAGTGATACCGTCCCTGTCAATACAGAATGGCACATCAACATTACAGAATCCAAAACTGGAGGCAAACCACCTGGGCGTGTGCTGGGGCTAAGGAGGGGAAAAACCGTCTCGCTCCACATGCACACTTGTAGGAAGTGACAAAGCCTCACGTCTGCCTGCCACCCGAAACATATTTAGCAGCCTATAGATAGCAAACCAACGAGACCGATCTAGCGCGAGCCCCGCGCACGCGCCCCACCGCTCGTGGTGGCTGTGCACCTGTAGCTTTCCTGTGAATCCCAAGGGATGAGAGCAGCAAGCAAGGAGCTGCAGCTCCCAACTGCCTCCTTTATCACCACCATCACAGTATTTACTGTAACACATGTGACTTAGTGAAGCCCCAGATTAATTAAATGAACTCCTCCATTAATCAATCAATCAATCCAGCACAGAGCAGTTGAAATATTGAATTACTTAAGAGCACCATCTTTATATAGAACTTTTAAAGGTCTGCTCTGGAGGACCTTATCCCCGATAATTAAATTCAGCCTCACATGGAGAGAAGCATAAGAAACCCAGAGGAGGCCCTGAGGCTGCAAGAGCAGAAGCGCGGGCACGTCCCCAGGTGGGAGGGAAACACCAGCTCCTACCCTGGGAAACTGCCCCATCTGAGGGGGTCAGTGAGCTTCTCCCAGAGCAAACATTCCTCCGAATCCCCCTTGAAAACACACCCCCAGACCCTGATAAGCGAGGGCTCCTGCTTGCTCAATCAGGATCACTAATCAATTCATTAAGAAAACCGAGATCAGGATTGCCCAATCCTCAGGAACAGCTCACTCCCAGCTGGCAGAGCTGGAACACAGGAAAGGAGGAAAGCAAGGCCACGTGCTGGTACTCTGGGAATACCTGACTGCATACATAATAGTTGCAAAACCTGTAAAGTCAGAAAAGGTTATCTAATTTTATATATGGTGAAATTTAGGCAGAGAGAGTTGAAACACGTTGTTCCGAGATGTGCAGAGCACTGGTGAGAATGTCAGTAATAAGAACACCAATCTCCCATCATCCTGAAAGACAGGCACACAAACTGCTAATACGATCAATTTTGTCATCTGTGGGTCTACTTGAACCAGCATATTCGGACATCAAAACAGGAGAAATGAATTCTACACTTCTTTCCATCTTCATTTCAGTTTGGATGAGACTGGTGTCTCATCAGTGGGAGGAAGGACAACAGGGAAAAAATATCCTAGATCATGCATGTAATCATTCCAATTACTAAAAAATCCCTATCATCAGAAACTTTTCACATAGCATGAGAATTGCTGTTTCCCTTAGGCAACAAAAAATAAAGCTTCACAAGGCTCCCCCTCAAAAGCCAGACCTATAACATCTAGGCAAAAATAACTAATCCTGGTATGTCTTCCCCACCCTCAGCAAATATAAATATTTTAGCTATTTTAGCTGCAAGAGTCTGACTTAAGTGGTTATAACCTCTTCTGCCTCCAGCCCTTCCCACCACCAGTTATCCTGCTCTGAGCAGGGACCTCAGTGCAGCACATGGACTGCCCTGACTGCTTCTTCTAAATACAAAGAGAACAGAGTAACAGCCCTGAGATGTTGTGATAAGATACAGGACCCAGAATCAAATAAAAACGCAGCAATATGAACACATACTTCAGTTCTCAACAGTCACTATTTTTTTTGGCAAAGACAATACCAATAAAGAAGAAAAGGCTTATTACAAGCCCTAAATGTAGGATGGCACAGCATGTTAACATATTGCTGTACATCCTTTACAGATTTGCCTCCAAAGCTATATTAAAATAACATTAAGGTTGCAAAAACTAGGCAACAAAGTTGGCAACATCAACACACAATCCTGATTTACACCTTTGGAATGAGTATTACAATCAAGTCTTACACAATCTTATTTTTTTCCTGTGGGACTCCCTTTTAACACACAGTTATTAAGCATTTCTTTTTACCCTTATAAAATCTGTACTCCCAATAGCAGGCGCTGCTTATTTAGCACATACTATCCAAACCCAAAATGAATACAGAATTACCAAGCTCTTTTGACCACGTCTCCAGTTCCCTCATACAGTACCAGGAGTTTTAATGTAAAGAAAAGCCCTCTCACCTCCACTTGCAGAGACTTTTGACGGCATCACAAACACCACTGGTGGGAGACTGAGACAAAGCAACAGGGAGGCTCTCAATTGCTGCTGGTTTGAGTTACCCAGTAACTCGAGGCACCAATCTGAGCCCACCCTGACTCACAGTCTTTATGGATTCTAACAGCCCCAACTGGCCTCAGCTGTGGTCACAAACCCCAGATCACTTCTGTAAACTCGCCCCAGGTGTCTCTTGGTGGGCACGCACAAATGAGGAACAGGGAATCATGTGGCAAGTTTGGAGCACTTGGGTTTGGATGACGTGCCAAGGCCCAAACGAGGCTTTTTGGGAAAGAAGAAATAAAACAAAAAAAAACCACCCAAGGCTACATGATCATGTCAGGAGTTTCACAATGTCTACCAGCCTAGAGGCTTGGTTAAGGTGGCCTGCCAGACTATACTACTTTGAAGGTTGTTTTCACATATGCCTGTTTTTAATGTAGGTCATTTCTTGAGAATTTTTTAGTCTTTTAAGTTTTTACTTTTTAAGAAGTGAGAATTGAAAGAGCAGCATGAAGCAGCTACAACCCAGGAGTGCAGTTAAGGAGACAATATGATACAGGTGTGGCAGGCAAGAGATACACACCACAAGTCACCACCACCAGAACTAACACCACAGCCAGCCCCTGCACTGCACTGCTGGGTGGCACTGGGAGCTGCTGGTAGCAGGGCAGGGGGGGGCATAAGCCCCAAATTCTGAAGATCACTCCAACAGCCAAAAGTCTGAAGTTCCCCCATGGTGGGTCCCCAAGGAGCAGTGACTCCAAAGCAGTGTGAGAAATCAGGAGCTCCCACTGCTCCTCGGGGTACCAGCTTCCACTTGGTACCTGGCAGCAGGTACCTGGAGGTCCCTGCTGCTACAGTGGCCAACCAGTGGCATCACCACTGCAAAAATCTCGATGTCTGACAGAAATCTTTCTGCCAGCAAGAATTTCTCCTTGTTGCTGTAGGGGCTCACAGAGGGTGCTACCGAGGCCACAGCACCCTATGTGCCACCACATGAGGAGGATGCTGAGGCACTGTGGGAAACATCCTTCCCCACAGCACCCAGGCAGGACCCTCCACGCTCGGCAAAGAGCCACACGGCTGCCCTGGCTCACCCCCCCAGTGAGAGCTCCCGCACACTGCCTGCACGGAGACACTGCAGCTCTGTTAAAAATACAGACACATGCATCCATACACTAAAAAAGAACAATTCTTTATATGGCAACGAGCCGTGCTGTCATTCCTGTCCATTATGCACCTGTTTGGGTTTGCTTGGGCAGCTGAAGAGACACGGTGAGATCAATGGGTGCTCTTAGCAGACTTACCACACCCCCAGCAGCTTAATTTCTGGCCCTCTAAATTTTGGAGGAAGTCACAAGTGTTGTTGAGCAGAAGTGGCGTATCTCAGTTTTGCTAAATACTTACATGGTATTATATGCTGGGGAAGGGGTTGCACTAATACACAGAAACTCTCAAGTATCACATTTTTCCCCTTGTCTATGGTGTTCTCCATCCTCCCCAGTAATTTGCACTTTCTTCTCTTTCAAAGACTCCCATAAAAGCCATTTACAGTCAATACAGTCTTATTAGCACCCGGTGTATGTTCTCTTCTCAAAGTACATGTTTACTTTGACTTCCCTCTCACGGAAACAACAGGCGACTGTTGCCATTTTATATCACAGACTTTCAGAGTCCAGGACATTTCTGAAACAGGTTAACAAAAGAGCAATTTAAATAAATCAGCAAAAAAAAAAAAAATCAATGGAGAAAAGCTTGCACTGCAGTTGCTCTGACTAAAGAGAACTGCAAAAGCCAAAAGGAAGGAGTTAACCTTTGTGGGAACAGCATCAAACAGTCGCTGCTGCTTCAGTTATCACTGCACCGGGACTCGCTGCAGGAAACTGCATCCCTCGGTAAGGGAAGAGCATCACCTACACACTCACAATCCTCCAAGGGTCAAACCTAAAGCGCTGCCCTTTGAATGTGGGGAACAACCAACGCCAGGTACACAAGAAAATCTGGTAGATTGAACAGGAAACTACCGAGAACTATTTCTGAAATGTAAATGAGACTCTGCTACTTTCATTTCATTCTTGCCGTAGCACTGTGCTGAGATGAAGTTTCCATCTGTGATTTTCAGGACAGGATATCAGCCATTTCAGATGGCATCCGTCAGAAACCAGAGAGATACATTACATTTTTTGTTTTATAAAAATATTTAAACTCTATTTGGTCTTTCCCTGGACAGAGCTTATGGGAGATTCATTCAGTGTTTTGGAGAACAACCTTAGTGCAAATATACAGCTTTAACCCCACCATCCTTTCCTTTTTATCATCATTCTTCAATAACAACTAGTAGAAAGTTACAATTTGAAATGGACTATTTACTTTAAAAGCCAGTTTTGACAAGGCCATGCTAAATATCAATCTTCTATTACTCCTTTGAATAGACTCGACCTAAAAAAGTTAAAACACTTTATAAGGAATCAAGCCTCAAGCTTTTGAACACAAGAAAACATTTTCACATCTCTCACGGAAATTCAAGGACTCTTGGACTACCTGTGAAATTTCCTGTCCATATGCAAGAGACAGCACATTCAGCAAAATTAGTTCAAACACTTGTTGTTTCTTTTTTCACAACATTTTCACCATCAGTCACACAAATTTATCAGCAAAAAGTGCTGAAGTCAATGATGATGCAATTAAGGCTTTGATTACACGATGACAGAAAATCAATTTTAAAGCAGATTATATCAACAGTTGGGCAAAAGGAGAGGCAGACATTATGGAAATCAGACCTTTTAATATCTTTAAGATTCCATAACCCCAGAGAGCATCTTTAATTCACCCTCTTTTATTCCAGATGGTCTCATAAAAAAACCCCTAAGTTATCACATTCTGGTAGCCCATGCTAACATACTTCCTATGACATGATGCTAATACGTGTTAAAAACCAACATTAAAAAAAAAAAAATCCAAATTGCAACCATTTCCTCACTAAGGTGACATTTGCAACCACACACAGTTTTTAAAGACAGGATACAACACATCACTTACTTCCACCGGGCAGGCATGGCAGTGCCTGGTGAAGGCATGCTGAGTTACACATAAGTATTTAAGAGCAGGATTTGGCTTCAGACTCCGCATGAAGGCAGGAATAGGGAACTATTGTGCTGCCTGTTTTCTCACAGCAGATCCCAACTAGCTTTGGCTATGGATCCGGCACCGCCAGCCAATTTCAAGGATAAAAAAAAGAGCCTCCGACCCTTTCCTTTCTCTCCCTTTTTGTAATCTCTTGCAGGCACAGCAGCTCCAGCAAGCAGCTCCCCTACCAGCCCAATATTTACACTAAACCACTAAAGGACTTTCTATTATAATGCTATCTCATTGATACAAGATTACTCCTGAACCACATCAAACCCCGCAACACTGTGAAAGGCACAAACGCCGTCTCAAGAAAGAGGCGCAGAGTGGATTATTTTAGTCTCGTTATTTCAACGGCACTTTTTAGATTTATGTAAAAAGTAATGCAATGCTACAGTAAGTGTTTCTCCCCTGGGGGCAGCTGGGTGTCTGTATGGATTAAATGTACACACGTAAACACTTGTGATAGCTAATTATATTCCTGAAAGCACCCGATTCTTGCCATTTCTTAATCCGACAAAATAAAAACACTTCAAAAAAAAAAGAATTTCAGATAATCATCAATTTTATCTAATGTCTTTGAAACTCTACAGAGATTTTTCACCTGAGAATCAAAAAGTGTTAAAACTCCTGCCTCTTTTAACTCTCTTTTACAAAAGCTGCATGGATGTAAAAACCCCAACAGAACACAGCACTTGCCGTCTCCTCTGGTTGCAAAGAACATGAAAGAGTAACCAGACATTTTTATTCAAATGAAATTATACAAATTTTTTTATCTTTTTTTTTTTTCCTTCAGCACGTAAAACCCCACCCTATAGTGAACACAAGCTTAAAGCAATCGCTTCCAATGGACCGTTTTACTTATTCTACAATTTCTTACCCAAATTACACAGGTATAATTATTTTGACACTGTAATGAAAAGAAAATGGGATTTGGGCACTGTGGGTTTATCTAATAACACTATTTCTTGCCAGACTTCACAGCACTGACAATCACAAAGAGCCCTGTCCATTCCAATAGGAAATATTTGATTTTACTGTAGGAACATTATTTATTTTCACCAAGTTGCTATTATCAGAAAGGATATGATAGCTGAATAATAAAAATGAAATCAAGAAATTCTGGTGTTTCAAGGCTTTATTTTTTTCTGCTCTCACTTTTGACATTTTCTTCCCCTGGAGAGACAAGATAAAGTGCTGTCATAAATGGGTGACTTTTCTTGTCAAATGACAGATTTGATTCTCCATGGCAACCACAAATCAAGGTGCTAGTCTGAATTAAAGCTTCTCTTAAAAGGCGTCTTTATGTTTATAAAATGAATTTAAATTAAATGGGTATTAGGTACAGTTTTTTACCTCCATTTATTTATTGACTAAGGAGCTCTGTACTGCGTGGAGCATATTTGCATTTTAAGGAAAGACAACATATTGTACTGGCAGATGCACAAACAAAGCAAGTTACAAGGTCATGCTACATATACTAGTTTACAGTACTATGAATGGTATACAGATGGACAGCAAGCAGTTAAGAGGTACTTAAATACTGGAAAAAGCACAAAAATTACCTAGAGAGTAACAGATGAAGGAAATCTCTCCTCATTTCATAACACTGCTTTCTTCCACACACAGTTAATAGAGAGTCATGTAATTGTCACAAACAGAATGCCAAAAGGGAAAAAAAATGTAGAAAATCAGATGCTTCCTCCTGTGCCCTTATGCAATCTTACTATAGAGCATGATACGCTCTTACAAATGGTTGTTACCATGACTTTCAAATACCCGAATTTATCCCAGATTTCTAACTTCAACTGCTCTAAAAATTCACTTTCTTGAGGTCACAACACATCTGAATTTCTTTATTCAGAAGATGAGTCAGTGGAGCCTCCTAGTTCCACAATTAACCTCCCTTATTATCTCTTTTTTAAAAAAACCTGAAACCCAGGGAACCTAAATTGCACTGTAATACTCTCCTCATTCCATTTCCCCAAAGAAATGGGAAAAATGTTTGCACGGAACATTAGACTTAAATTTTTAACATATAGGTGAAGTCAAATATATATTCTTATACGCATTCACAAGGAAGCAAATACTTTGAAGAATTCAGAGAGCATTATAAATAAAATCAAAATACTGCAGGTTTGTCAGCCAATTCTCTCGGTTACCGGAGTCAAGTGGCTCCATATTCACTGCCCTTGTAAGCTCTGCCAAATTTGATTTTAAGCTTCCTGAAGTTAAAGAAGGTTTATACAGTATTAACACGAGATCTTCTCACACATTTCTCAAGTTATTACACAGCCTTTTATCCAAAATCACAATTTTAAGCGGCGCAGGAAGGCTTCAGTTCAGCTTCACAGGCAGAGATGGACAGAGGATGTCTTCATCCTGCTGCCAGGCTTTCTGCTCCACTTCACCCCTGCCGCCCGTGTTCTTCCAGGGAAGGTGCAATAAAAGGGTGCCAGCAACTCAGAAATCCCTTCACAGCCTGGGTCCATGCAGGATTCGGTCCCTGCACCCAGTGGCTTGGGGGAAAACTCCCACCCTGCTGCTGTGGAGCAGCTCAGATGCAGCTATTGGGGTACCCACATGGCCAAACACACTCACTCCTCAACTTACCTGGGTGTAACCCACAAATACCCCAGTCTCAATATTAACAGCTTTTCAACTCAAATACCCCATCTTAAGAATTGAGGGTGGGGGAGGATTAACAGTCAGGCCTCCCTGAATTGGCATGTAAACATTCACTACATAAAAATCAAAGGACACTTTGCTAATGTACTACTGTATAAGTAACAACCTCATTAAAATAAGACTAATCCGTAGCAGAAATGTGCATTTTATGGGGTAAGCAACTGAATTTCTTACATTTTTATTGTGAGAAAAGAAAAAGAAAACGAGTCTACCTATTTCACTCGTACTGTAACCTGATCACAATGTTTATACATGCCCATCACAGCGCTATATAAATTAAGTTCCAAGAAAGGGTTTGAGAAAATAAAATACGGTTAACTTCAAACAACACCTTCAGCTCAACTCCTGAAAATCCTTGGCACTTCTTGCTACGCACTTCTGGACATACTTGAGGTTAAGAGCCAGCCTCCTTGAGGTCTAAATACTGTACTTTTAGGGAAAATTCCCCAAATTACTACTATGTACAGTGATTACTGCATATGGAAAATACTCTCCAGGCTGTTACACGAGCTGGATGCTGTGTGGTAGGTGCTGGGAGCATTGTCTGCTAATGCAAGCGGATGGAGAGTGACATCCACACCTCATGCTTACATCTTCTCTCCCTCAGCAGCATTAAGGTGCAGCAAACAAGTAGAGGATTAAGGTCATACCCTGTGTTTCTGCAGAAAAATGGGTGGTTTTCTAAGCTTTTAGAGCCAGCTGACCAAGGGTTTGCTGAATAAGCGGGTGGAAGAGCACTGAGCACTGAAAGAAAAACTTGTTGAAATTGTTGTTCACGTTGTATCTCATAAATGGGCAGCCACAGAGCCTTGTGCCACGGTGACATCTGGGACAAGCTGCAGCCAAACCAGCAGCAGTTCTCCACTTCAGCTCCAAGTGTTCCAAAAGTAAATATGGCACAGGCAGAAAAACCTTAGAAGTGCACAAATCTGGGGCTCTTGACCTCTTCGGGGGGTTGTGGTAGTGCTGAGGCTGCACCAAATCACTGGAAAACTCCACACAGAAAAGTGCATTTTCTACAGAAGAGATGCAAAGGAAGACAACTTGGTTTAAATGCAGTAGAAAAAGACATTTTATTTTCTTCTCTTCTCTCCAAGGTTTCAACCACTCAGTTAGTGGAAATACAGGATTTTGATTAGCAAACACCAGAAATTTAAATTGGGGTAAGCTGATGGTGTCAAGTCTTTGTGCACTCCATGGGCATTTCTGAGCTGGCTTTTGGCAACTACATGAAATCCTCTCCTTAACTGTTGTGAAGCAGCACAGCTCACCTTTTGTATTATTTCTAATGTGTGGCATTTCATTTTATTGAGCATGAGCTCAGAGCTAGAGATAGTCATAAATTTTACTACTTTAATAGTATATGTTACCTGACGTTTCCTAACACTGAGCTTTGGGATTTGAGACTGACCAGTCTTGACAGAGATGGATAGTTTGCATAAGAGTTATAAAGGGAACAGCAGAGGCTTCAGTGGTATTTTAAGCAGGAAAACTATGCAACATACTTTAGAAAAGTGAAAAGACAACCAGGAAAATCTTTGGTTGATAATCATAGTCAGGAAATGCCAGCAAATGTTTTGAGATGCTTGCTGAAAACGGGAAAGATGTTTAAAGCCAGCTTTGCTACCTTTAGCAGTGAACTATAAAGTTAATCACATATATTTTTGGGGTCCTTAACGTGGACCAGATGGAACTACACTGCACATAAATAAAAAACATTCTCTAGTTTGTGGGCTGGTTTGAATTTTATTTCATTGGATAAATGTGGAAGACAAAGTCAGTAGGTTTCAGTCTGAGTAAACCGTGAAGCAATTAACAGAGTTCCAAGATACATTTTCATCCATCAGAATCCCTACTGCCTTCTAGATTTCACATGGAAGTTATTGCAAATCAACGTGAGACCTCACCATGTCCACACCAACTACGTTTGAGCGAGTTCAAGTGCAGCCCCTGTTCCTGAGCTCCTGGGTCCAGCTACATCCTACTGATTCCTAAAAAAAAAAATCATTCTTCTCCTCAGTCATTTTGTAAGAAATAATACTAATTACTTTGGGGAAACTTGATAATAAGGTATGGAAATACTAGATGCAAACCTGCAAGGTAAATAAAGTAAGAAGAATAATCTTGAATCTCTTTTTAAGTTATAAAATTATTTACTTATTCTAATGTGAGCAAACATAAAAGAATACCTCTCCCAGGCTCCAGGCATTGTTACCATCAATTAACTAACAATTCCATAAACAATAAAAGTATTACAAAAACAGCAGCACATCCCCACCTACACATTAGCACCAGTCAGCAAAAACCCCAACAAAAAACTACAAACAACACTTCCTACTCCTTGAATTCCCAAAGGAAACTCCACCCCAGCTGCTGCAATCAAAAATATGGACTTAACAAAGTGCCTGCAAGGTTAAGTGGCAATTTTAGGTGTTACTTGTAACAGGAGTAAAACAATTTCAGACACAAGGGTGAGTGTAAGCTGAGAACTCCTTGAATATAGACTTTTCCCTAAATGACGGTTTCTTGTAGAAATTGTGTTCTCTGCTTTAGGATGCTGAAAGATAAATGGGTCTAGATGACAAAAGAGAAGAAAAAAACCCAACTAAACCACACATCACAAACTGACCCCAGGGGCAGAAGAGTTTCCTTGCAGCAGGTACAGATGTTTTCAGGAGAGGACTGTGCAACCACAATTGGAGGTGGAGGGACAGTGGGAAAAGGGGATTCCAGCCTCCTTCCTCCCCGTCTCTTCTCCCTCCTGCAAGTCCACACTTGCCTCTTCCCACAGGTTTCTCAACTGTGTTCTCAAGTATCTGTGGGTCAACAAGGCTCTGCCTTGGCACTCGTACAGCGCCTGTGAAATCCAGGGAGTCATGCAAATGTACCTGAATATGCAATATCTTCTTTTCTGATTCATTATGAATAGGCAGGAGCCATTTTAGCCAGGATGGTGCACATCTTCATTATCTACTTAGGAAAATATTCTTTTAAAAAAATAATCCTGACTTCCAGTTGTTCCACTGATGGTCCAGAGATCCCTGGACACACGCACACAGTTACTGCAGGCAGTCATTGCTCCTGCCCTGAAGTCAGACAAGCACTGAATGGGGCCAGTGCCAGCAACCTGCAGAAATGCAGGCTGAGATAAATTATGCAAATATATTGTGCATCTGGAAAATGGGTGTTTTAAAGTACATCATCGCTGTTCAGCTGACAGCAAGCCAAGCCCCTACCTGGTAGTTCTCCTCCTGAGTATCTTTCCTGTGTCAAGTTAATAACTCTCTGCCCCCAAAAAACATTATGGAAAAATTCAACTGTCCCCTGGGAGTTAATGTGTTAGACTCAGAGAATCAATTCAGTCTTTAAAACTGTGAAATACAAGGATTTTAATCCTGTTTTAAGTCCAAGTTTTAATACAACCTGAACTTTGAACCCTCCAGGATTTTCTTCCAAGACCAGGTGATCAAGAGGAAGATCTTCAACATATATGCAGTAACAAATTAAAATGAAATGACTATGGCAGAGGGGGACAACTTATAAAACACCAAGTGTAGGAAATAATTATTTACCTTCATAACAACCAGTCTCTTCTCAGTTTCTGTGCCGTAAGTGTAACTTTCTCCCAACAGGAACTTCTTAGAAGATGTTTGTCAACTTATGTCATTCACAGATACACAACAAAGGAAAATGTACATCTCTCTAATGAGATGCACAGCCAAGGACGGTTGTCAGCATCATAGCACCGCTGTTGTGACATGTATTTCATTTTATTCAATACATAACAGGGAAGCTGTTTAATCCAGCAGTCCAAGCAACGTCCAAATAAGCATTAATAATGCGGTGAATAACTGATCATCACTAGATGGTTTTCAGCAAGATAAAGGTTTTTCCCTCCCCTTTTAAAAATATCCTCTGAGTTAGAAAACAAAGAAGCAGAAGTTAAGACTGTTGCCTGCTCCCTCCTACAACGGGCACATGTCTGCAAGTGCCAACCTGCTCGTGGCTGAGCCCGTCCTTGTGCACCGTGGATTGCAGCACTACATCAGGAGACTGCAGCAGCACAGCAGGTGGAGTGGGGGGCTCAGGGAGAAGCAATTAATATGGATCATGTTTCCCATTTTTCAAGGTAGATGGCAAATTCGGTTTCACAGACATGTACAAGTTCGCGTACAAAACCCACTGCATAATACAAAGACATCTGTGTTTACCAAAGTAATCATTATTGTTTAATGCGTATTTTTTAGACCATTTAACAAATAACTTGAGCTCTGATGAACATGGTGATTTTCATGATAGACTTAAAAGGAAAAAAGTTCATAAGAAATGTGGAGCTGCAAACATGTGCTAAGTATTAGGACAAGAACCACAGATTAAGGGCAGCGCTTTGACCTCACGTATTCTCACCCTGTGCGCGCTCAGCCAGCACAGTCCAACAGGGAATTGGTGGTTTGCTGCCTTGCATCAGAACTTGGGAGTCATCCTTGCGCTGCCTCCTGCCCCAAACCTCGAGGACACACGGAACGAGGGTGGGCAGCACCACGCTGAACACCAAGAGCAACCATGGGACTAAACCTCCATTGTTTTGGGATCACCCCACAGTCAAGGCTGCATCCACCCACAGCCCCCTCAGAGCTCAGTGCAATGGACACATGGGTCTTCAGAACCAAACCCATGGGGAGATTCCCATCACTATTCCTGCCTTACAACTTACCACCATCATCTCTGCCCCACCACAACTCCCTGGTCACAGGACCAAGCCCAGAGGGAGAACGTGCTCAGCCCTCGGGGGCTTGAAGGGGAGCTGCAGGCAGGGCTGGCAGGCAGGGATGGGGGAGCTCAGAGGAGTGAACTGAGTCGAGACCCCGCTACATGTTCAGTGATTATAAGATTAGTGTGTTTTTATTTAAAGTATTATCCGTTAACATCCCGTATTACAAAAGTAGCACAACAGTATCGACAGACTGTCAATATTAATAGGAGTGTCTAATGTTTTATCAATACTAATTTAATTTCTGTTATCTGCAGGCTGCAGGGCCTTTCTGAAGAAACAGAGGAACGAGAATGAGAAAGCCAAAGCAGTGACATAACAGGAAAACAAGCCATTCCTTCAGCTTCTCCATCATTCAGTGGCACCCTGCTGTTAACACAATTATCCTTGCTTCTTCTTTAGAGAAAAAGTACCAAGAACAAAACCCTCTGAGGTTTTTTCCCAGTATCACCAAAACCTCCACAACCCTTTTTTTTTTTTTTTTGGCCAAAAAACATCTTTGCAGAACAGGGTTTCTGCTAACTATGTAAACCCAAAATCTATAAAATAAATGTGTCAGACAAGAGCAAATACAGGTCGGATGAATAACTCACCCTTACAACACAGTGTTGATTCACAGAGGAGAATTTCTAGACCAGTGAATGACCCAGTCTCATACAGACCTTGAGGGCCACACAGAAAAAGCGTGGTTTTCATTTTACACGCAAAATATATATTTTTAGGGCAAAATTTATTGAAGACTTGTATTTTTAATGAGGTCTGAATAAGTGTCTCTAAGCATACAGGGCAAGGAGACGTGTTGGCAAGGTTCTGTGAGGTGAGAGAAACACTCTCTTCCTTACTGGTAGACGCTCAGCACGACCTGGATCACAGCCCCACCCCTGCACTTCCCATCACTACTAACATACTTTAAAAGAGAGAGGAAGACAGGTCCACAATGACAAAATGTCAAAGTGAACAAAGTAATTGAGCTAATCATGTAAACATTCATTATTACTAATATTAAAATATCCTGTTTTGCATTTTCTTTCTGTGACAGAATGAGCAGCATCTAAGGACTCAGAATTATCAGCTAAGAAGTGAGTAAAAGAGGAAACTGTCTAAAATAAAGACACAGTATCAAAGAAGAATATTTCTCTTGCTTTGGCACATGAATGATCCCAACTGTACTCGCTACAAAGCATTAAATGGGAATGCAGGGGAAAATATTCTTCTCCTTAAATATATTTCAAATAAGTGATTTATGGTTTTCAAACTGTGAAGGAGAGAAGTGGAAAAGAAGAAGGCATTGGGGTAGGAAATTGGCTTACCTCGTGATACTCCACAGTGTGTGACCAGTTCCCACAAATGGGTGAATCCTCCTGTCCTCATTAACGAGGCTGAAGATTTCCTGGTCCCTCACGAGCACATGGAGGTCCCTGCTGCACAGCAAGGCATGGGAAGCCTGCCCCATCACCAGCCATACCCTGAAGGTTTTACATCACTGCGCCAAATTTCAAAGAGTAATGATACCCAAAGCTCCTTTGAGAACACCTCAAGGGGGTGCTGAATGTGGGACAGCAACTCCAAGAAGCCAGTGATGGGCTGGGCGGGTGACAGACCTCCCCTCCATGCTCCCCAGTGCTGGGCCACACCACCACAGATGGTGGCATCATCCAGACCCCACATTAGAACAAGATGCAGCAACGTTTAAAATGGTGGTGGGGGAAAAAAAATCAACTTATATTGCAATCAAAATGCTGAATTCCCCCCCCAGCCGGTCTCTGCGTTCCCAACAAGTTCTCCTTGCCAGACCTATTGAAACTTCCACACAAAATTCTGCCTTTAAACAGATCTTTGCTGCTATCCATGTCCACTGTAGTCATAGAGATTAACATTAACCGGTGACAGAGAAGAAGCCATGTCTGTCAAATTGTTTCCCAGAATGACAGAAAAAAGGAAAAAAGGTAGAAAACAAGGGAAAACAGTCTGTGGCCTTTGAAAGGGGAACTGAGCTGCTGAACAAATCACATCAGGTAGTTGGGGATGGAGCCAACAAAGTATCTTTGAAAGAAAAAAGAAGAAATGGTGAGAAAGGAACAAGCATGAAATGCAAGGGGGAAAACTGTACCACAGGGAAGTTAATCCAAGAGGTGTCCCATAAATTAGAAGAGGATAAGAATAAAAATTAGGAATTATTGGAAAAGGATTAGTGTAATAGGGGTAGTTTCCTACCAGGAAATGGGGCCTGAACAGCTCATGTACAGCCCAGCCAAGGACCTCAGAGGAGGTGGTAGAAAGAAATTACAGGGCATAATGATGTAGGTTAGCCTGCAACTAAAAAAGCAAATTGAAGATGAGCTTCTGGGTCTGAGTACCCACCAGGACAGCCCAGGGCAGCTTGAGGGAGTCTGTGGAAGTGAACAAACCTCTCCAGCCTGCCCATGGTGGTTTGCCTTTCCTTTTTTAAAGCTCTAAACCTGGCTGTTTGGGGGTTACACATGCAGCAGCACCACCCTCAGAAGATGTATTCATTCCATCTCCGGGGTTTGGGTTGCACTGCATCACTCAGCTCTACACCCCCCAGCACAAACCACTGAGAGCAACGAGACACAAACTGCACAGCACAGTTCAAGAAAGGGATCTGCCATTTATGTCTTCCTCTTGCCTCACTCACCTCTTTCTGCTCACCACCTCCCTTGTCTACAACCACCATTTCTGCAGCACTTCTCCCTCCTTCACCTCTTCCCAAACTTCCAAGCCCCTCTTCTCCCTGCACGGGAGGCAGCTCCGATGGGAGCAGCAGCAGCCACAGCTCATAACTCGCCTAACGAGTGCCAGCCAGAAGTGATTTGTAGGCATCAATGAGATTATTGTTTTTTGAGAGAGTGGAAAAAAAAAGGAGGGGCACAAGCTTAAGGTGTTGTTGATGAATGAAGATGAAAAGAAGGTTTTAGGGTGAGAAATGTTTGTCTAGTGTGACCTAAACCGTTCAAACTTCATTTGATAGATGATGGACATTTATTCCCTGCTATGTGTCACTTCAAAGTCTGAGGTTTATATTAAACAAGAAGTCTTCTCCTTCTAAGCTGTTCTTCAGTTTTTCCCTGGAGTTTATCACACAGCACAATACTTGGAAATGTAATCACATTTAGTTCTTATAATAAAGTCATATGGTCACTAGTAGTACATATTAGAAAATGCATTTTATTGTTTTTCATTATGTAATTGTTTGCTTCGTTGCTTTTCATCTGTTTTTCCTTGCTGTGGGAGGTGGCACAGCCCAGGAATACTATTTTTCTGGGGATGATGTTCTATGGACAAAAAGAAATGAACAAACCTGCACTCCAATCGGATTCAGTGCCCCTGTCCTTCCCTTCTCTCTGCTCCCCACAGGGAAAGACCAGACTCACAATGACCTGATATTTCATGCTCCGAGGCAAAGTAAAACCACCTTTTCCACCCCACAAGGCCTGTGCCTACTTGGAGAAGCCATCAGCAGCAAATACTTAAAAGCAAGGACACCAGGCACAGCCGCAGCTTTAATCACCGGAGAAAAGATTTTTGAAGTCTTGCATTCAAGCCACCTGCAATTCTTTCTGCCATGCACATGTCCAGTGCCCAGAGAACGATGTCTTTCCTCTGGATCTGGGTTTGTAACCTTATGAGAAGTTGATGTTTAGAAAGGAGCAGTCTATATTGTGAAGTAAGTTCTCCCCAAACAGCTAATGTCATTATCACTTTTGTCAAGGGGGTTGGTTCCCTCTACTAAAAGACGTGATCATTCCATTATAAATGTTTATATTCCCATAACTAAACCCAAATATATTATGCTAATAAATTATGGGAAAACTATACTTGATGGGATATGTTCCTTTTTAGTATTCACACAAAGCACTGTGGCATTTAACCACAGGGTAAATTTACTCATTTACTACATCTATTCCTTTAAATGTGCCCCAAAAGTTGTTTTCTCAGCACTTGCTGAGAATATTGGCTTTCAATATTGGCTTTTGGGGAGTTCATTTTACTTAGATTCTCTATTAGAAGAGAACACCATGGACTCACTGAAACTATATTTCTCCACCAGAATGTTGATTCACATAGGAGCAAAAAGCATTTCATGCTAGTCCTGGCTCCAGCCAAAGACATCACCTCTTCTCTGTGTCCTAACCAGATAAAAAAGGCAAATGCCTTTGGTTTGAGAGGCTCTGGTCTACCACATCCCAAACACACAGTTCTCATGATAGTGCCCTTCCTCTTCCCATCATCAGCAAATTTCCCCTGCAGCCCAGCTAAGCCCAAAACTGCATCCAAGCTCAAAGGAGGAAGTTAGAAATAATGCTCCATCAAGTTGCTCCATCTCACTACACTTTTAGAGCTTGCAAAAAAAAAAAAAAATCAAATTCTATTGAATTTCTCTCTACACAGCTGCATCTCTAATGAAGCCCCATAAAAGTTAAAACTTATATTCGGTAATCATATGCAATTGAAACATCATAAAATGAGAAGTCAAGGAACTGTATGTGGGCTGCAATGACTTGTCTTATTGTATTCATTCCCTTAATAAATATATCTTAAAAATAACCTCACAGTCACACATTTGCAGTATAATATAAAAATAACACTGGATTCAAATTATTAAACAGGTAATTTAATAGAACAAGAATTGAAATGTAGGACAGTGTGCAACTTTATGCTATAGGAATAAGATGATTTTAGCCAACACAACTATTTTTCTTTTTTGCATTATCTCTGCATTTATAATACTTCAACATCCACATAACCTTGACACTGTAGTCACCTTAGTAACAAACATTCACTTATAATTGAAATCCCAACAGGGTGTTTGATTCAAGTAAAACAAAAATAAGAGGCCCCTACTCTGCTGCTTTTTTCTTAGTCACATAGACATGGGCTAAAAGGATCTAAAAATAGATATATTTGTACACTAATACATCTACAAAGCAGAACCATTTAATTTTAATTTAATGCAAAATGGAAACAAATGTAACACCTTTAAAAGACTCGATGCTAAAAAGAGAAGGAAATTATTTGAGTACTGGATCGGCGCAGCTTGGCGAATTCACACCAAGCAAAGGCCAAGATTTAAACCAGCCCTACAGCCAAGAGCAGCAGCTGTGCCAGGGACACTGGACCAGCAACCCCGGATGGGCAGAGGACACCCTGCACTGTGCTACCACAGCCCAGCGCTGATGGAGAGGGATGAGCACCCCCACCATGTTCAGATTCTGCTTCACGTAGCTGGTTTCATTTAAATTGAGGTGTTCAAAATGAAATTAAAAGGGCAAAGGTCCTAGAAGTGCACAGAAGAGTATGTTCATTAATGTGCTTGGCCATTCCTTAACAATGGCCAAGACCAGACACTTCAGAGAAAGGTACAAGAAACACCTGAACTGAGAGTTTTCACCTCTGGAAAAAGGGGTTTCTGCCTAACCCGTTGCTAGCTTTGTCCTAAAGCAAGAGAATTTATACTCTTCCTAACTTGTAAAATAAAATAAAACTACTCCTACTCAAGATACCTGCAGATGTTTGCAATTACCTATAAACTTAAATCCTATTATTGTTTCACACCTAGTCCTTCATAGCTTAGGATTTATGGTTTTACTTAATGATTATCTAGTTCTGTTTCAGGAAAAAAAAACCGACTTCAACCATCTGAAGCCATCTTTTACTTCACTTGTGTTGGCCTGCTCTTGCCACAACTCCAAAGCCATGAACTCCGAAGCTGCAGAAGATCCATCCCGTCGCCTCCGGGGCACCGGCACAGCCCCAGCCATGCATCCCACTTGCCCGCCGGGGCTCCCATCTGCCACAGCTCCGTCCTGGCTGCCACGCTTTTACTGAGTCCCTGATGAACGTGACTCAATTAACGTCGCCTGTAAAGCTCCTCCACCACAAATGAAAGGTGACAAGGAGCTGAGTAGCAGGGGGGACACAGACAAGAGCAGCCAGGCCGGGGGACACGGCAGAACTGTTACTGCACGTGGCAAAGTGGGTTTGAGCTGCCTGCACGCAAGGGGTGATGAGGAAGGATGCAGGGGAGAGAAAGAGACTCTGGGAAAGTGAGACTTTTAGAAAGCTCTTCCAACCCCACCGCTGGAAAGGCAAATTGGAGGTGAGGACATGGGTTTTACTGGGTTATTCTGGCGCCAAGTGTTTTGCCTACACGCCGCCCCTGACAGAGCAATCACCTTGCTGGGGGCAGGCAGGATGCCCACGGGCCCCATCAGAAGATCCTGGTGCCCAAGACAGCTGCAGGAGTGGGCTCCTTCTGCCGGTGGAAACAAGGACTCGGCTAAATGTGGCGAGCTACAAGTTTCTGCAACAACATGCAAGTCTCCAACATGTGGCCCGTAACGTAGCTGTTGCCATGGTAAAAAATTCATGTTTAGTGAAAAGTGTTAAATCTTGTATCATAAGTTAAATCAGCTGCCAAGACACATTTTCACAAGTAGGGGAATTTTTGTCTTTTCAGAATGGAATGTTTTTCAGTTGACATTGATTTTTCCCTAAAATAAGTCCCCCAGAAAGGAAGCCAATCACACGTGAGGCAGTCCAAGAGCTGAATTACTCTACTCCTTCTCTGAATCATCAACAAGTGTTGTGTGCTAGTGCATGTGTGTGTACAAATGCACTGCAGCTTCATAAATTCCATCCTCTTACACAAACCAGCAGTTATACAATTTATTTAGAATATTAAACCAATGATCCCAGCAGAAATAGCACTGATATTTCATATTTTGGGCGATAAGACTTCAATAAGTAACTTTTCTAAACAAAAAATTTCTAAAGAAATCATTTAGCTTAACTTGCCCTCAACTTTTCACAAATACAAGACTCAATGCTGAGCCTGACTATACAGTTTTTTATGTAGGTCAAGGACAGAAACAGTAAGAGTGCATTTACTTGCTTTTATGTTTCTTGTTCAGTATTTCAAGAGTATTAAGAGGACAGTTGGTTTTATTACAGTTTCAGAAAGAGAGACGAATTAGAATTAGTGCAGAATTAGCTAAAAAAAAACCCACAAAAAACTTGTTACTTTTATTAATATAAAAACTGTTGCAAAGAAATCTGTTATCAGTTAGGATCTGAGAAATTACATGTATGTGTCCTTCCACTCCTGAACAACTCAAATTTGGCTCGTTCTAGCATCTTATGGTTAATCTTCCATATTTAAAGCAAAATGCACTCCCAATAGGAGGTTTTCCCAGACCAGTCCTGCAGCTCTCACAGGTGGGCCACGGCCTTGATGGACAATGGAGAGCTCTTGGTCAACACTGGGTTTTCATTTTCCACATCTCTCTTCCACAACCACAAACTGGATTTTACCTTCATTGTGTCTTCTGCAGTGAGGACTTTGCCCAACAGATTCCTTTCTTTTTTACCTGCCTCCAAGTAGCAACAGCCAGCAGCCAGTCACATCCTTGTTTCTAAGTTAAGAAACACTTCTGATTCCTCCTCCTCTCTCTAATTATTGCTCCTCGATCGATTTGTCGTATGCCATGCCAAATTCCCACCTTAGCTTCTCACCTCTAGTCATTAGAACTCAAACTCTCCTCCCATCTTCTCCACAAACGACATTTCCAGCAAGCAAGCTACTGCTTACACTCTCTTACCTCTTTCTCAACTGAAACCAGCTCTACTGAAAGGCTGAAGCATATTTAGCCCTCCCAGCTCTCTGCTTGTCTCTTTCTTTTATTTTACATGGTTCAACGTTCACATTCTGCTCTCATTCTGCCTTCTCTCCTTCTTTCTCTACCCCGGTGCTACAAAAAGACATCTTCTGTGACACCTTAAAAAAAAATAAAGGTCCTTGAATTGCTATGACTTGCACCGCGTGGTATTTTCGGACCAGCCATTTGCTAATGTTGCAAACACAATTAGGAAGTCAGGGAAAGAGCCTACAGGAGCAGATGAAAGCTGCAGAGATAAAATGGAAAGCTTTTACCTGCCAAGCTCTCAGGTTAGGGTTCTAGGTTGCCCTCGGATCTAATAAAGCTATAAAAGAGCCATATTAAGGAGATGCATGGTCACATTGCTGTGAATATCAAGCATGGCTTTTTACATCCTCCTGTAGACGTGGATTTTTGCTTCCACAATCTGCAGGCTGGTAACCATAGGTGGTTTAAATTCTTGGTATTAAAAAAAGCTCAGAGCATTACTGACAATTAAAAACAGCTTTTACACGCGCACAATAACGCTTCTCATGCTTTAAAAAAATAATATGCATATCCATATTACCATCATAATAAGTGCCACAGAGTGACATGATATGATTGAGCATAATGGCTCCTTTGGAGCCATTATGGTCGATCAGTAAATAATACACTTTTGAAATTGTCTAACTACATATTTACACTTGTCAACTCTCATACACTTCAGTGACAGAATTTAAAAGAAACACTGTAAAAAACTGTAAGAACATTAAGCCACAAAAACATTATGCTGAAGTAGTATTAAGGTTTGACTTAAACCCACAAAAACATGGAAATTTCAGGTTAAGGCCAAATCTCTACAAATGACACTGTCTTTAGCTCACTGAGCTGTCCCCCAGTGCCTGCAGTGGTCCAGGCAAAGCGAGGGATGAGGCAGGGTTGGGAAGGAAGGCAGGAGACCATGGGGTAATGGTGGTCTACGTGAGAACTGAGCCGCTGTGGAGGGCTCTGGGCACCAAATTCATGGGTAAGAGTCAGCCCACCAGCAGCACTTAACTGTTCAGCAGGACATCATTTTACGGTATTTTATAAAAACAAAGCCTGGGCCTTTCTCTGTTTATTCAGATGAAATTCCCAATTAAGTTGAGAAAAATCAGTCTTCACTTATTTCAGAAGAGGCCCCACTGAGACACTGGGAGTTTTCTCTAGCTGAAACACATGGAGAAAAACTTCAGGCTTTGACCCTAAAAAGGCATTGTCTAAAAAATATGTTAAACAAACATGACAGTGAATCATTAATATCCCCAAAGATTCACTCCATGTGGGGAAAAAAAAGACTGGGAAGCAAGATGTTTTTTCAACAGTAAAATAATGGGCTTGGCGATGTCTTTTTTAATTGATAATTTTCTGTCTCTTGTTCAGCTGTAGTCACTTTTGCTCCAAGCAGTGGTGGCAGCAACTTTATTGGTTCCAGTAGAGCTCTGCTGAAAACAATAAGCATCAAGCTCCCAAATGCCATCTGTCTTTCTGTGAGGGTCACATCCTGCTGCCCTGGAGTCAAGGGGATATTGAATGCTTGGGAGATGTCAAGAACAGCCCTAGGCCCAAAGCACCACCTTTGCAACAAAAGGACCCCAAACACTTCAGACTCTCTGCACTAAAGTCCTGAACCACACTTTAAAAAGCAATGATGGATATTTTCCTAGAGCAAAGGTCTTCCTTTCATATGTGTCTATATCTATATCTATCTCCTTGCTCAGACTTATCTATTACCCAGTTTGTGAGAACAGAATCCATAAAGGCTTGGCAGGGCAGGCTCTTGAAGTTGTTTGAAGACACAACCACCACACCCCTGTCAAGAGGGAATTACAGCTCAGTTTTATAGTCAACTCTCCCCTCGACTGGCTGATGACAGAGCAGCCTCCCTCTCCGCTCAGCACCTGGGATTTTACAGCCGCTGTATATAAATGGGATTTTCATGACAAACAACTCTATATTCGGTTTTCTTGTATATCTGAACATGAGGATGATCTCTTAAGGCTCTGCTGGGGAAGAAGCATTAATGAAGACAAAGAGTATTTCAGGCTGTTTCCCCCAGGAGCATTATCATGATGACAGTATAAAGACTTTGTCCAACACAGGTACTTTAAGTCCGTATCCTCCTCCCAAAGCAGCTCTCCAGGACTCCCCTATGTGTGACCCTCACAGCCCCCTCCCCATGCCCAACATCCCACCACCCCACAGCCACCTGATGAGGACAGAATCTGCCATCAGCTCGTAGAGCTTTCTCTAGTCTCTCATTTCATAAGCCCTCCCCGGAGATATTTGCTGTTGTCTAAATATTATAAACCACAGTACGACAAAGACTTAATAAACCCTGTTGCCTTTTCACTTCGTGCAGCGTCTGTCTCCTCTCACCTCACCTCACAGCTCATGCAAATGTCAGAGCAAGAACAGTTTTTACATCTCCTCAGGTCACCCCACAGTGGTATCAGCAAAGGTAAACAAACCACTGAAGTCTGGCTATTTTTATTTCAGATGGCATGTAAATCAGTGGATGAAAGCTTGGAATAAACTGGCAATATGAGGGCAGCTTATTTAAGCTTCCTCCCCCAGCTCAGTGTTTCCTCAATGCAATATAGCTGAAATAACCTTACAGTAAGGGGGAAAAAAAAACAACCCAAAGAGATATAAATATTTCCCCCTAAGTCAAAGATATTTCTCCTTCTAGATGTCTGGCCAACTCTTACAAAAAGGGAAAAGCATTTCCCTACCAAAGGTAGAAATCTCCACCTGTAGGAACTCAGGAGGAGACCTGACACCATCCTGAGTGCCTGGGATGGGTACTAGTTTAATGTGGGACACCCCAATGAGGAGACCAGACACTACAAGTGCTTGGGATGGGCACAAGTTCTACACGGGACACCCCGATGGAGCAGAACCTGGGATACAGAAGGTGCTCAGTTCCTGCCATACCACAGACACTTCTCAAACAACAACCAGAGCAAGAGCTTCCTCCCAGAGCTCAAATCAGAAAATTACTGGTCCCGTGTAGAGCTGAAAGCCCCTGGAAAGATGGGTTTTTAAGAGCAGGAATTCCAGCTGCCACCTAATTGTCTGAGCAGTGGGTGCCCCAAACCCACAAGCTCCTCATGCCATTATCCCCTGGCAGAAAGATGTTACGTGCTCCCACTCTTCCCTTTCTGCCTCCTTGTTTAAAGCTTTCTGGCTTCTGGTGAGGAAATGATTCTGCCTTGCTCTACCTTTCTCTCCATCTTCTTGCTGTCTGTGAGGGCTGGTGAGAAAATGTTTCCGCTACTCTTACGCTTCTACAGCATCCATTTCTGAGGCCCTTATGGGAAAAAAAAGGCTGTCTCCCATCTCCTGCTGGTGATAGTTTTATCAGGTAATAGCACAAAGCAGGAATGATCCTGTAAAGCTGTCACCAATACCCAAAGGTGTCTGAACTGCAGCAGTGAGACACAGACCATGCCCGCTGCATTCACCCACCAATGGGCAAAGCATGAGCAGCATCCAAGGGACCTGCAAAGCCTGTCTAGTAAAGAGCATATCATTGCTTTAACCTGCCAGGAGCAGTTGTTTGGCTTTTCCCATTTTCTGCCTGCGCCTTGTATTTTTTTATATTTTATTTTAAGTTAAAACCTGTTGAAATTCAACAGCTCCAGACACAGCAGTGCCAAGGAAAAGGAGCCTCCGGTCCCTGAGAGGGACTTCCTTCCATGCTGCCTTGACATATAAAATAGGTTTCTTCAATTATGTCTTCCTTCTTACCTAGACATGGTGGTGTGAAAACATAATAAAATCTTGGGGGGGAAAAAAATTCAAGGAAGCTGAGAAATTATTCTTCAGATCACATTTAGAGGCCTTGGCTCCCAAGTGCTTTAATACCAAGGTAGCCACTTTCTCACCCCAGCTCTGCCCCTGTGCCACACCAGCGTGTACAGGCTCTCACACCTTCCCAAAGCACCAGCACCTCCATCTCCAACAGCGTAAGAACCATCCTGTTCAATAAAAAGAGTTACTGCAACACAGAACTCCAGCTACAAACCCCACTCTGCACTGTTAACACTCTGCATCCAACAGATGCAGGTGGTTTACAAGAGTTTGTCGTACACACACTTGCAATTTGTGCAAACTCACAACTTCACACACCATGTGACATCTCTGCTGGTTTGAAATATACCTTAAAGCATCTCAAGTATCAACTAGGTGATTTTAATTACACATTCACAACTTCTACTGAGCCAAGATGAAGCTTTGAAGATAAAATCTCTGCTCAGGACATAAAGTTCATCACGTTCACACAGCAATATTTTTTTCTGTTATGTGACTTATTGGAATAATGGATATTATTTGTATAATAAAAACAGATTACTTGAAAAACTGTCCCAAGAAATCATAAACATAGAAAAGTCAGGGCTTGTTCTACTACTACCACAACAAAAATTCTGTATGTGTTTTTCTAAATAAAAAAGGAATGAAAACTATCACAAATTTGGTCAGGATAGAGGTCTATAATAAAGCCTTCAATTTTGGTGTGACAAGATTTTTTTACTGAGAAGGCGTGAAATCCCCCTCTCTCCTGGTGACAAGAAATGCCCCTGATGCCCCAGGATTTTCAGGACATAGCCAAAGTAGAAATAATTTTCAAAACTAATATGTACACACAGTAACATGGTTAACATCATCCAATGAATTTAGATCCACCTACACGGTATAAATATATCTAGATAAACTGTCACCTTCAGCAGAATTCATTAAAATAATGTTGTATCTTCCTTGTTAAATGTAATTTTTTTAATTGAAATTTAATCTTACTGCATTATTTGGTAGATTTTTAATTGACATTTGTAGTAATTAATTGGTAAGCATTACAGCTTTGTCTGAAGAATTTAAAACTAAATTTGACATCGAGATTGGCCAGCCACTGCTGTGAGGTGCCTGCTGGGAGCATTTCATCATCCTCCCAGCCCCTCCTGCTGATCAGAGGTGGGAGATGATGGTCTCTTTCTTACAGTCATGAATTACATTACTAATGTATTCCATTACCACCACGCAAATGTCATGTTAATTCCTGATCATCATCAAGTCATACAATGGTTTCCACGCTGGCACCCAGCCAATTAGCGGTGTGGAAAAATATTCCGCCAATTATATAACTTGAATTAGGTTAAGGACTCAAGAGAAAGCAAAATAAATGCTTTGAAAATACTTCTGAGATAAAATGTAAGTTGACACTGTCTTCATGTGCTATAGCCGATGTTATACAATCTGATAGGCAGCTGCCAACATTCATAACTGTTTATTAAATCTAGCCTCTCTTTATGGTGGCAGCTAAGATCTGTATTTTTACCAATATTAGGTTCATTGTGTTATGAAAAAAGACCAAAATACTTAGGAGCATTCACACCAGCTTATAAAACTTACATTATGTAGTTTATTAAATTGTTAAAATTACTTCTTCTCTCCTCCCCCCGCCACAGAGAAAGTTCCACGGACAGAAAAGTTTCAGGAAAACAAAGTCTTTCAGTAGCCACTGATGCTTTAAGGAGCAAGAGGGATCCTGCAAGGACAGAAGTGGCATCTCCAGGTTGCTGCCACCTCTCCCAACAAGCAGCTCTGCCAGGGGGATGATGGGCTTGGTTCCTGGAGCTCTCCCTACTCCTCTCATCCCACTGACACACAGCCTGGGAGAACCCACTCCTGCCCCGCAGCTGTGGGACAAGCCCCTTTGGCTCTTGTTCCCTGGCTATTGCAAGAAGTACCAGGGGCAGACACAGCCCTCTGGATAATCAGGAGCCAGAGGAGAGGCCTGAGTAAGGGGCACCCTTACACAAAAAGGACCCCACAATCCTGGTGGAAATGCCTCCAGCCGTGCAGGGACATGGCAAGTTCCCAAGAGCGCCGAGCCCCGTCGGCACACGCCGTGCCGCCAACTCACTGCACCACCAGGTTTTTAGTACCACCCCATTATTTTGATTTGTTCTGTTCTTAACTCAATTTATCGTACAAGCATGGTTATCTCCAATTTAAAAATGTACACAGCACCAGTTCCTCGACTTTAAAAATGTATAACTATGAGCAATTTGTTAAAACCTTTTACCGTATCTTTCTGTCTCATTTTCCGAGGTGCTGCAATGAGGCAATTCACTGTTCTGGCTGCTTACCCTAGATGACCTTTGCCTGCCATAAAATGGTATACAACTAAACGCTCTGCTTTAAATAAAACCCTTGCCTCTTCGAAGGGCCCTACGTATTCAGTCAACACAATCACCAGAAACCACATTTGGTTACTCAATAAGCTGGAAACTTTTAAAACGTGTACGGCGGTGAATGAATTCCTGACATCACCAGGAACACTTGAGCGGGGAACAAGAGAGACTGCTGAGAAGTGGCTCTTGCTGCAGCTGGAGAAAGGATCACTCCTTTAAGCTGAACTCTCAAGGAAAACGAGAACAAAAACTGAATTAGCTCGACACGTACCCTCTGCAGTCAGCACATTGCTAGGCAACTTACCATCTCTTGATAGAATTATGGTGGAGGGTTGGTCGTACATCAGGGTTAAGATGAACACAAGCACCAGTTTGGGCCAACTGCTCCTTTCCAGTGGGAATGCTCAATGCTTGGTCATTTCCTATTATTATTTTGCAGTATTTTCAAAGCAGCTAGAGAGAGTCTAATGCATTCAGAAAGTATTTCAAAGCTATTATGTGACATGAAAATTTTAAGATAACTGGAAGTAAGTGAATTTCAGAAGGAACACCACGAGCCTTTTTCTTTGTTCAAGCCAGCATTTGGAGAGAGTTAACAATTCTTCTTCTCATTGCTTTTATTTTTTAATAGTGAAGGTATCCAGAGGGCACACTACTCGAACACTTTGTCTTTTCTCCAGATGCTGGTTGGTTACAGCTTCATAACTCCATACCTCAACCAGGTGTTTTAAGAGGATGCTTCAAAATCCCCCAGTCCTTCCATTTGCCAGCACTGAGACCAGACACAAAGTGTCATTACAGGCACTGCCATGGGGCTATGACAGTACCCAGTGATGCCACACCTCTCCTGTGCCAGCCTTAGAGGAGTCTTGATCTTTAATAGTACTTGGACGGTAAGAGTCACACCCCAGGCATTATTTACACTTATTAAAGAGGCATTAAGCAAATGCAGAGTGCTTTATATCGAGGCATGTACCTTGCATATAACCCCACATTTCCCATGTATACTTCATAGGCACAAAGAAATAATTAATTACCTAACCACCGTGATTAAAATCAATTGATTCATATGCGACAGAGCAGTGAGAAATTTTTGCATGACTGGAGAAGTCTGGAATTGGTCCCTGTTTGGGGATCTCAGTCATATCAGTGAGGTTGGTAATTCAGACATGAAGGAAATGGTAAGAATCCCTCTCCTGCATGCACACTTTGAGCTGCCATATGGGTTTATTCAACTGTTTACTACACCAGTCGGTAAAATCTGAACAGCTATTATAATCTTTGCTAAATGACATGGTAATTATGCTACCTCTGGAAAAAAAGAAAAAAATGGGAACTTAAAAAAAAAAAAAGTCACAATTCACTGAAGTGTGAATTTCTCAGGTTTTATAATCTTTGAATTGAAATGCACTTTCCAACACACAGAGAGATATTAAATATATAATAGAAATCTCCATTTATTTTAAAAAACAATTTGTGCTCCCAATTCCTACACAATTTAATTATGCAGATTTCCTGGGTTTGAAAGATTTCTTACATAGACCTTCCAATTTTGCTGTAAAATCAGATGATTCTGGTTTTCCTAAACTAATATTGCCCCTCCTCTCACCCCAGTTACTAAGGGAGGCAGTCAGGAGCGGGCAGGTGAGAGGAGAGGGCTCCACATGCCAGGTTGCAGGGGGGTGGGGACAGCTGGGAAAGGCACAACCACCACCCATATGGCACAAAAGGGACTGAGAGGTTTCTCAGCTGATAATCCCACCGGGAAATGAAAACTGGCCATTAACAGAGAAGGGGCTGCTCCATGCCACCCTCTCAAGCCTGACCAAAATTGGGTATTAGAGGCTTGGTCTCCGTGTTCCTCCAGGCTGGAGGAGCCTCCAAGGCCATGCTGAAGCACGTAAGACAACTCTCCTGTGTACCAGTGACACCATTTTGTCACTAGGATGCAAGTGCAGCAAACAGTGGAGCTAATTATTTGTTGGTAATGGCTCCTTTGAGAGTCCATCATGTGACACATGATGGCAAAGGGACCTCTCCATATTCATATTTAATCATGACATGCATTGCCCACATAAGCATGTTTAGACCCTGTCTATCTGCATGGCTTCAGTTTCAGGCCTCATAGTTCATAGGATTTGAGGGGATGAAGAGAAGAAAGGAAGGAAGGGAATATTTTTTTCTGTATTGCCAATATTTGGTATCTCTTCTATTTCATTACAATGAAGGTTATTTTGGTGACTTGCTTTTAAACACAGACAATACAAAAACTAAACCCAAACCCCCACCATATTAAAAAGGGGAGAAAAGAGTGAGGGAAAGAGAATTTGTAAGAAAGAATGAGTGAGAGTTACTGCAAATTCAGGTTTGGCGACTCACCAGTTTTACTTGCCGGCATCACACATATCCATTCATGACTCAGGGCAAACACAGGAAAGGATCGAAACCCTTCTCATGGCAAATGTGTCTGGAAGCCGGAGTCACTCAGAAAAAACGTTCTCAGGAGACTGAAAGACAAAAAAAAATGTTTTAAAACTTCACTCAGAATCATATCAAAGCCTATCGTTTTCCTTTGAAAATAAAAGGTGGTTATAAACCCTGGAGGTGGGGGGAGCATTATAGGAGCGTGTCTACGTATCAAACATTATCACACAGCAGACTTTATTTGGCTTTAAATAAAACCAAAACTTACAATATTAAGAAAGGTTTTTAGAGACATGCTTATTTCACATTTGCAACGTGCTCCTCCGACAGGCGAGCTTATGTTCCTTCTAAATACCAAAATGTGTCACCATCCAAATCCAGATTCTGCTCAAAAACACTGCACTGAGTACAAAATCCAGATACTTTAACCTACTTAGCATTATCAAAATATAACACTCTCTGAATTTCTGAACTATTTACTCTCTGTCTTCACTCACTGCATCCTGATAAAGCCTTAACAAAATGTAGAATCTCTTGTTACTATTAATCTTTCCTCTGAGATAAGGAAAAACACATATAAAAACTATTTGATGTTCAGGGTGGAAAGGCAAAATTTGCAAACATCAGTTAAGAAATACCAATTAGTATTTTTTTTCCCCAGCTATTAGTAACACAGATTGAGCTTAAGCTTAGCTCAGAGGAAGCTGCTCCCTGTACAAATGAAACATTCATTTTACTAATAAGGGTATTCTAAAATAAGATGTATAATATTTTCACTGATAAAGTATCTGCACTGAGTAACAACTCATACTCAGAAATACAACCAGAGGTGTTCCTGGGGCTGTTCTGCATCACACCAGTGAAACTACATGGGATTTAAACAGCAGGTCTGGTGCCTGCCCAGACTGGGGAAGGGCACTCATTCCCAATGGATGCATCAGCGCTGGAAGAGCCTCTGCTCCCTGGACCACTACACAACAGGATCTGCAGCAATAAATCCTAGTGGAGAAAACAAACTTTGCAATGGAAGAAACTGTCCTGAAGGACTGGAGCAAGAAAAAACATGAAAGCAAAAACCATGTGGTGATTCTGACTCCTTCATTCCCTAACTATCTCCTTCCATAGTATCCACAAGGCTGTTCCCAGCCTCCCTACATCTACCAGCACTCCGACAGGGGCAAGTGCTGCCATCTTCAAATTAATACCGTGGAGTTTATTATTTTGGCAGCCCACTGCCGCCTTCCTGAGAACATCTGGAAGCTTCTGTCTTAACAACAACTGCATGAAATTTTTTCAGACAAAATTCAGGTACTTCTCTGGCCCTGGGGCTTTCTCCTGTTCTTCACTGAATGCAATGCAATGGCTCAAAGATCACAAGAGTTCAGAAATCTAAATATAGGGATTATGCGACCCTATTACAAAACTGTGCTACACAATAAAAATAGATCCAAATGGGGTTTTTAAACAGCATTTATGCTAAACATGATTTCTTTCTTGGAGACTCTGCAACACCTGCAAACCAAAAGTGACCTGCATCTTGTATCAGTTTTATTTTATTCATGAGGAGCAGAGCACTTGAGAGAAGCAATGGAGCAGTGTCAGAAACACATATCCGAGCCTTGCTTTATTGCTGTGCTTGATGACAGATATGCAGATGGATTTGTAGCTGAGCAAAAAGCTGCATCTACATATGTTGGGGCAGGATTTCTCCAGCTGACCTGCTGCACCACAGTATTCAGCTGCTTAGTGATCTTTATCCATGATACGTCTGTAGAGTAGGAAAGTACCATTAGTCCTGTTTAGAAGACGAGGAATTGAGGCTCATTTTGGCTAGTGCTTGCTAAAAGAGTTCATGTTCGAGACTTTTGAAGCAAAATTATTGTCCAGATAATATATTTGGTCTGTGGCAGATGAGGGCTACAATGTACAGAAGCACTGTCCTCACCTCCAGATCACTCTTCACCTTCACATCCCTCCTCAAGCATAAGGAATATCTTGGCATTGTTTTGCCAACAAGGAGATTTGAAAGCTGGGAGAGCTTCTACACAAGGAACAAGAAATAGTACTGGGAGTAGGTAGACACATCAGGCCTGAACTCTGACAGTGCACCTGGAAAACTGGATGCTTCTTGCACCATCAAAAATTGACCTCACCATAATACCCCACAAAACATTTCTTCAGCCAGGTTTCCCAAGGGAACAAAGCTTACATGATCATCATGTACCTTCTGTGCCCAGCCCCACCTGTATCTTTTGAATCCCCTGGATTAATGGGAGCAGAGAGCTCCCAAAGACATGAGTTCTCACAGCATTAACTCTGGGGCTTGCACCACTGGAGGCCTCCAAACCCATTTGATCAGCTGTCTCCAAGAGCCAGCCGGCTCACTGGCAGCTCCAGGCTGAGCCCAGCACAGAGGCTGCCTGCCAAGGAGGGAGCCCAGCATGGCCTGGGGGCACAGAGGCAGCTCAGGCACTTCCATGGACCTCAGCACTGGAGAACCTGTGGAAATTACGTGTACTGCTGAGGGGAAGGGTGGAGGAGGGAGAGGAACAGATTATAGATTGGTTCTGATAAACTGAAGCCTTTAATGATCTACCCACACACTCGAGTTCGATCTGGCATTGACAAATTGAAGCTTTTAATGATGTGCCCACACATTTGAGTTGGCCACTCCTCTTCTACAACTCTCACAAAAATAGTGTGCTGGGTTAAAGATACAGAAACTCTAATAATGCTGCAACATGAGTAAAACTCTTGATCACTCTTTGACAAACCTTCTCCCCCAAAAGGTTATTTGATGGGACCTCCAACACAGACCTTCTGGGCTGCCCTGCTCTCATACAGATTCCTCAAGGGCTACAGCTCAGTAAGGGGCAATGAGATGCAGCAGCTTTAGCATAACTGAAGTACAAAGTCAATCAAACCCTGAAACAGGAACCTGGGCTTCATTAATTCCAGCAATCACAACGGTTTTATTATCACTGTATTAATCAGAATAGGAAACCTATTAATCTGCCCCCAACAAAAATTAATCTTCATAATATTGAACAGATTTGAAAGACAAGTTTTAATATTTCACTATTTAAATCTCAAAGGCAGAGGCACACAGCTCAGACAATCTGGCAAATCACTATGGACTTCATCTCATCAGCATGAGGTCCCTCACCTTTCCCTGATGCTCCCAGCCCTCTTCCTGCATCTCCACCTCAGGTCTGGTTGCTCCCAGGGCTTTTGAAGGAACTGAGAGCATCGTTTCATACATCAAACGGCAAAACTGGCTGCAGCCCTTGGTGCACTAAAGAGCTGTCAAGAGTTTAGGCTGTGACCTAAGGAACAGCTCAGTGCATCACATCCAGCCGTGCCTGCGGGGTGCACAGGCTGGAAGTGCCACCCCACGCCAAGGGCTGCCTGGGTGAGAGGGAGCTTTGTACAGCGGGCAGGACCCACCCGACAGGCAGCTGATGCATCACTGTGTGCTCAGGGGAATGAGAAGAGGTGCAGTGGGGGAAAAAGGCAGGGGGTTGCAAAACAAAGTATGTGAAATTCCCATGCTCCACCAGAGCAAGTCAGGAATTGGTACTTGGATCTGGCCGGGTTACCTGTGCCTGACCTTCATCGGTGCAGCAGAACCCCCCAAGCCATCACAGTGAGCTGCAAAACAGCCCACTGCTACCAGATGGGCATCAGAACAGAGCCCAGCCTAAAGAAGAAAGTGGACAGCAGAGGAAAAGTCCTCATGAAATGATAGCAAGGAGCCCGACAAGTCAGAAAGGGGCTGAGGAAATAAACAGCAATGTGACTGAAAACAGAGGAAAATGGCCCAAAGCATCTCCAGATCCCCATGCCCTGCCTGGAGTGGGTGACACAGATGAGCACATGGCTGTGGTTCTGCTGCTGCTCTTCCATCACTGTCCTGCCACGGCAATTCCTGATGGACACGTTATTCTGCCACTTGGCCAAATCTCTAAAGCAGCTTTCCCTGACACGCACATACACATATATAGATACACACACACCTCAGGATTATATTTGGCACAATCAAAGCCTGATCAAAGGCAGAACTTCAATCATCTCACGCACGACTCATGTCAGGCTGTTTACTGACTGCAATGGAACTACAGAACTCTGTTTTAACTAATGATTTCTCAAAGCCATGTTGCACAAAAGAAAACAGGTTCAACTTGTACATCAGTGCCTAAGAGACCGCTCCAAAACAGACAACTGTATGAAAAGTTGTGCCCATGTATACATATATACAAAACTGTTTTTAAGTGACTGTTTTAAATTAGGATAAATCTGTGTTCCACCAATTAAGCTTTGAATGCACGGCTGATATCGTTCGCTATTTTAAACAAGCGGCATAATAAACCCAAAAATTCAAATATTTTAGAGAAAATACTTGGAGAGTTGAGACATTAATTTTGCCATATACAATCTGTTTCACAGGGATTTAAAAAGCGTTATTGCCACCCTGGGTACATTGGAATAAAGATGAAACACCATCCTTTCCTATTTACATATTAAAAACTATGTGCCTTCTCGATACAGACTACCCAGCTTGCTGATACATGACTCTGTTAAAAACAGTACAGCCTGCCTAGAAAATGGAAAGCCCCAAACTAGATGTGTCCTTGCACTCTAACAGGTTTTCAGTGGAAATAAAATGTGCTGCTGGCTTGTTTATCTTCCCCTCCAGCGAATGTCCTGGGGGAGTGGGGCCAGAGCAGATTCCCAGGGCTCTGCCTAACCATGGAGCTGTTTACCAGCCACCAGCACCAGCAGCAAAATAAGAGGAGGAAGATCAGCTAGAAAGCTTTGGGATATCAAGATGTCTACATCCAGGTGGAGCTGGGGGAGGAAAAAAACCCCTCCCAAAACAGTCAAACAAAACACATTCCCCCCCCCTCGAAAAAAAAGTCCTAGCATCCTTATTCTTTTTTCTATTTTGAATGTAGCTTGAGATACTCAGCAATTTCCTAAAATGCTTCAATACAGATAAAATTTCTTGCAAAATAACCTTTTTCCTCCCCCCCATCCTTTTTTGCCCCCCCTTTTTTCCTCTTTAAATGAATTGCCATTAGAAACACATGCCCGAAGCATCCTTAAAAAGACCACAAAGGCTGCTTGCAAGGGGAACTTCACTGTGCCGAGTGGTAACATTTGTTCTCCCCTTTCAGCTGGGATCCACCTCAACTTTTTGATGTTGGTTGGAGCTTTTATTTGCAAATAGAGCAGAGCTGCTTGGGATGGAGGGCTCCTCCGGAGCATGCCATGTGGCCTGCACAGATGTTCCTTTTATTCCCCTGTCCCACAAGGCTCCGTGGCTCGCTGGTGTTAAACAGATTACGCAAGTAGAACACTTGATTTTGCATGTCCCCCTTTTTTTCCAACAGTTGTCTAATTTACTCAACTCATGCTGCCACCCCCCTCCCCCACAATCACTATAGAAAACACGGAAAAATGTGGCTGAAACGAGGAAGTTTCTCCTCCAAGACCAGAATTTTCAGGAATGCTCAGCATCTGCAAACAAGGCAGAAATGCAGAAGAACAAAACTTATTGGGATAGTAAAGTAACCAGCACATTAGCCAGGTTATACTAAAATAAAACAACCATCATATCCCAGTAACATTAGCTGCTACAAGTATCGTAATCTCTCACCCTTATTTAGATGTCCAAATGAGAATTGAACTTTTTCCAAAAAAAAAAAAAGAAAAAACAAAACAAAAACCTAACACCAATTATGGGTGCTAAGCATTTGAAAATCCTCGAAAATCTGGCCTTCAACTCGGTCACAAAGAAACGGCTTAATATCCCGGCTGTCAGGCAACCCAATCAACAACTGAAGTCAATGGGATCTGCACACTACCTTATTAAAAAAGAAAAACCCAGAGCCTAAGAGGCCCATTAAGGAACTTCAGCTACGGGGAGACAACCTCGCAGCAGAAGACAGCAGCTATACACAGCTTTGTGCATCAGCCACTTTGCTCTCATGCTTAATTTGATTAATCGTTTTGGTATTATCCCCAATTAGAAAAGTGTCTAACAGGAAAAAAAAAATTAAAAAACCTTGATTTGAGCCTAAGACACGGCAGAAAACGGCAGCTACTGAACATGCAACTACTTGGGACTTCTGGCATTTGCCAAGGATACAAAATTAAAGCTAAAAATTGTGGGCAAATACAAAGGCATTGGTGTTTCATCCAGACTGTGGATTATGAATTTTTTTTTTTTTAATAAACTGAAACCGAATTCCAGATGTTGAAAGTTGGGAAGTAAAAACTGCTTTAGCTGTAAAAACACAGAAAGGTGAGACAAAAATTTCTGCTGAAATATAATGAATCAGGGATGAAAGTGCAGCCCATGCACCCCCTCACCAGGAATGGGTTGGGACAGGGATTTTTCCCCTCTGTGTGCCAAGCCAGGTAGTGGCACACAGGTTTGTCCCAAGTTTCTTTTAATAATGGACAGACTGGAGCAGAAATCCCTGGGAACTCCTGCAGCAGGGAGAGGAATGAACTTCCCCTTCTGCTGCTGGGGCAGCTGAACAGAGCCCACCTGGACCTCCCAGCACCCACATTTGCCTCCTGGCAACCCACAGGTGGTACCTGGCAATTCCACCTGTGCAGTGACACGAGGGCAGGGGGGACTCATGGATGCAATGGATGTGAACTAGTACATCCCACAGAGACACACAAACCCATCATTTTCTTCCACCAGAGTCCAAATAATCCCTGACACAGCAGAGCCCCATCTGAGGCTCTGGGATGTTCTTCAGCATCCAGATACAATCCAAATTTGGATCCGCACGACTGGTTCTTGGTTTATTATATGGGCTTGATCACCACCAACACTCAGGGATTTTGAAAGCAGAATTCAGAGCAGTAATTTGAGATCACTGGTTTCGCCTCTGTTTATTTCCATCACAGCATCCACAATGCTACAGATAAACATACAAAATCCAGATCATCCCGCAGCATCCCACCAACTCCTTCCCAGGAGAGACTGAGTTTCATCCTAAAATTCAAGAACAACAGCAAATGTTTGGACTCTGATAAGAAGGGGAATATTCATCAGCATACTTCACTAGTGATGCAGTCACAACTTGCAAACTTAGTCACAGAAATATGACTGAACTTGTCTGCTACCACACAACAAAGTACCGTCTAGTGGTTAAAATCGGAGGACATGATTCAGGAATGCAAGCCTTTTCAAAGAAGAACTAAAACACATGATTAAGTGCTGTTGAAGTCAATAGGCTGATTCAGAGACCAACTTCTGGAGCGATGGATAATACTCCCCACATTGCCATATGGCTCTCAGTCAAACTTCCTAGAAGCATTTGCTAATACCGGGTTCCACCACAGCTTTTGGGAGGCCTGCTTTTCTTTTGCCCTTTTTTTTTTTTCCATCTTTCTTTTTTTAAACCTACGTCTGGGATAATTTTCACCCACTCTGAAGATCCTCCAGGCTCTCACTGACTGAGAGAGAATACGCAGCCGTGATCACTGCGGGGTGGTGCAGACTCATGCAATAATTAATAGCCTCAAATGAAAAGTTATCTATAAATATAAATAAATGCAAGAATGTATTATATAAATATGTGCCCTATAAAATAAAAATGCAAATGTATGATCCAAAGGCACTTTTTGTGGTGTTTAGTGAAAGGCACACAAGCATGTTACAGTGATGAAATCCAGCATATGCATCTTGGCCAGCTGAGGGATCTCTGCAAACAATCCCAATCCCACCTCAGAACTCCCAAGCCTGTTGCCTTCATGAGTTGCAAATATTTCATTTTTCCTGCCAGCTCCCTGTTCACTGCTACAGTAAAATACTCCGTGGCAGGTTTGCTATTTCTTATTCCTTTTAATCTATACTGTGCACAGACAGCACCCACTTGTCACAGCCTCCTGCAAAGCAGTGACACCAGCACGGCCATCGAGGCTGACCCACACCAAGAAAACCACATCCTGAGGTTCTCCCTAACTCCTGGGAACACCATCCAACAGCACCTCCTGCTCCTCAGCCATCCCTAATCCTGCCAACACAAACACGCAGCAAACCAAACCTTTTAGCAGGATAAATGGCTACCCAGCACCGGGCAAGCTAACAGTTACAGCAACTTGGTTACAGTCTTCATTTGTATTTATAAGATGGGAAAAGGAAGGGGGACACCCCTTGAAGAGACACCCACTAACTTTCATGCCCTCCCCAAGCCATCCAACTGAAATAATCCACTAATTTTGCACATTTCCTAATCCTTGCAAAGGCTGAAAACTTACTCTTTACATTTAGACACAGAAAAGAAGAAATAAAACAAAAGCCCAAGGAATTCTCGTTGGCTTTTTGAAACACTTCATAGATAAGGCGTAACATCATTTTTAAGCAGTTTGAAAACACCCTGTTACTGCCTACAATTAAATAAATGTAATCGCAGCCTAAGCCAGCCCTCCCGGCCATCTGTCTTTAAGGCAATGGGGAAAGAAGAGGCGCTACAACGTGCAGTACTTTTTCTGGCTATTAAAGTGTTTCTCCTTATTCAATATCTAAATTAAATCAAATGGAGTATACTAAGTAAGCCCATAAGACATAGCGCATGATGCAAGAGTCTTAAAATCCTTATCTGCTGAGCACTCCAGCTTAAAGGCTGATGTTTTATGTTCCCCTGCAGCGCACGGGGATCCTGCTGGCTTGGCCAGACTAGGAAAATAAGCTACGAATGACCAAATGCAACTGCAACTTGAAAAGTAGGAACCAAACCAGACACAACAAACCACAGAGCAGCCGCCCCAGCCCGGCCCGCGCTCGCCCAGTGCTGCTGCTCCCTCCCCAACTTCGCAGGGCTGCTGATAAGACGCTCCCGATCCCAAGCCCATGAGTTGGGCCGTTAATCACAAGACATTTATCCCGGGATGCACAGGGTGAGGAAAGCAGAAAGCCAGCGCACGCTGACGGAGGCACAGATGCATGGAGTTGTGCAAATCTGCTGAATTCCAAAGCAATGAATTCCCCGAGTTTAAGCGATTCTGAGAACGCCCATCAGGCAAAACCCACAGTCCTGTCTGGATGCTCTCGCCGCAGGTCCTGGCGCTGGGCACGAGGACGGCGCAGAGCAGGGGAGCCCATCCCATCGTGCACCCACAGGCACCACGTGGAGCAGCTGGAAGAGCATTTTGGGTCATTTTCTGCCCATTTTGGTCCCCAGCAGCCCTGCAGACAGTTCACAGGCCAGTCACTCCCTTCACTGACTGAGCACGTTCCTCCATAATCATGCATCTGTATCTGCATCCCACAGCAGAAGCACAGAGCACCAAGCACTACAGGGCCTATAAATACCAGCTTTCTGTAACACAAAAATAAAACCTGAGCTCAAGTCAAACTCCACCATCTATCCTCAAAGTTTGAATATGTTTTCCTCCTGAAAATATGTAATTAAAGCATAACTACATGTGGAACATCATCTTACATGTTCTATTAAAGGGACATTTACCACAAATGAGAGTTAAGCAGTTCAAATATTAAAATGTGAATGGAACTATTGCTGATAACAATGGCATAAATTAATACTGGTAATTAATTAAGTCTGGTTTTATTCTCAGACCATTATTGGAAGAATGAGGCTTTTTTACAAAATTTGTGTTACTAAATAATATAATTTACTTAAGTTCTTAAGTTTTCAGCCCAACCAGATCAATCTATTTAGTTTTTATTGTTCAACTCATCTGCCCTACATTTAGCCCTACACCTATTCACAGAAACAAACCATACATTATACCTGATTTCCTCCACAGAAAAGCTCTCTAATAACCACCACATCTACTAAGTATATTTGGAGGTCAAATTTCAGATCTCTTCCTTTGTTTATTTCTTTTCCCCTGTTACCTTTCAACTTGTGAGTGCCAGAAAACGGTTTCAGAAGAGAAAAAAAAAATAACTTTCTGAGCAGAAAAATGCAAAAATCACGTTTCTTCTGGACCAGACATCACAGCTTGAAAAGGGAAAAAGGGAGAGAAAAAGAGAGAGAGTCAGTTCATGCTGCAGAGCAGCCGCGGGGCTGGAACTGTGACGACAGCACTGGGACATCCTCAAATCCACCCAGCATTCCAATAATGCAAAGCAAAACACTGCTGCCGGTGCAGCCAATCCACAGGGCATCACAGTCCCACGGACAGAACACTATTTGTGATGAAAAGAAAAGGTGAACTGGAAATCATGGTGGCTCTGTTTTTTAATTATCTAAAATAACAGGAACTGGGTGCATGGGTCTCCAGGAGCATCTGGAAAAACTGAGTTAACATTGCTGAGGGCACGGGGGGAAGCCTGGCCTTAGCCAACATCCTCTGGCATGAAGGGACTGCCTGACATCAGCAGGGAAAGAATCAAACCACATTCTGAGAAGCTCCTTAGAGACGTAATATAAAAACCCAAGTAATATTAAAATAATAGTGACTGATTCACACTAATAGGGGCTAAGGAGGACAGAGAGAGAGGGGAGAAAAAAAGAAAAAAGGAGAAACAAACACCAACCTACACTAGTAACTACAAAGAAATAATTTCAGGGCTCAAACCAATGCAATTTTAAAAAAATTAAAACAATTTCATAAAACAACACTACTACAAGCCCACCCAGAGCAGCAAGAAGCCGTTTTTACCATTTCAACCAAATACAAAGCTGATATGCTAACTTAAAGGATCAAGACAAAATAAGATATGTGGGCCGACAATCTGAATGCCAAGTTTTACCCATGTGAATTTAGTTATAAATGCTTGGAAAATGTGATTCTCTAACTTAGAAATAGCAGCTGTAGCATTCAAAGGTACTCCAGTAATTACTGGAATGCTTGCTGAAAAACTAGACAGAAGCTAACATCTTACTTACATTAAATACGCATTTACCACAAATTAAAAGAGCCACAGAAAAGAAAAAAAAAGAACAAAAAAGAACAAAAACAGAAAACAATCAGGCAAGCAGATGTTCAAATAAGAAGGGGAAAAAATGACAAGAGAGGGCCAGATGCTCATCTCTGGTAGTTGTCACAGTGCAATGAAGGTGCCTTGCACCTCCAGCCTCCCCAAGTCACCGATGTTCAACAGCCAGAGAGTGCCAGATTGTCACCTCTACAACTGTAAGTGGTAATTTCATCCCAGATACTGCAATAACACGCTGCCTTAAAATCGCAGAAATGCTGCCTAGCCATCTGAGACAACAGTAAAACAAGCAGCAACACCAAGTGTAGTTGTCTACTACTGCCTGAGGGACTCATGGCTTTAGCAGCCGGGCTGGCATAAGGATTATATTATCGAGGAGTGCCCTGCATGGCTTTATTAAGTGCCAGTGAAATGTCTATTGCACTCAGTGCCTGGGAAATACTGTAAGAAACGCCAACCACCAACCACCAAACTACAAATTAAGCTATTTGACCATTCTGCGCTTATTATCAGCTGCTGTTCCCTGGAAATAAACCGTTCTGGAAATAAGGGATCAGGGATGTTGGCAGAGACGGGTAAGAGAACCTCTTTCCTGTGAACACAAAGCCCCAGGACACGCTGGTAAGGAGCAGCAAAGTCCACACCCAGGCTTTGGAAGGAGGTACCCAAAGAGAAGTTATCTGCAAAATGTGCATCACACTCTCCTGGCTCTCTTCACACCTCCCCCTTCGCATCCCCACTCCCATGCACCTTCGCGTCTATTCCCACACTTCTCTCGCTACCCACATCCTGAACATATTTATGTTGTAAACATCCATTTGGAAGCACTCAGTAAGCTTGTGGCACACAGAAGGATGCTGCTCTGAGTTCCAGGAGGCAGCCAGCTCCCCATGACCCCTCTCTCCCTCTCCCAGCTGCACAGGAGGGGAAAGAATTACGTGGCCCTCACACTTATCTTTTATCCACTCAGGATCCAGATTATTGCCTAATAAAACTTCACGGCAAAGCTATTAAAAATTAAAGAGATATCTCCCTTCCTACATAATGATTTGTCACAAGCCAGACCTAAATCAGGATTGATGAGGTTCACGGTACCTTCCTTCTTCTTCCCTTTTTATTTTTTTTTTTAAATTTGGCAGAATTTTCCAATTTTTTTGCAGCCCTTCTCACTCCTTACTGACACAAAATTTCTCCTTCAGTGCTCCAGACCTTACTTCTTCATCAAGATGAACTAAGAGGCAAAAGGCAGCTGAGCCAGCAGAAATGTTCCCACTGTCCTTCAGGAAACACGCAGAAGAGTCCAAGTAGTTGGTATGATTCAGAACTAGTGGTAGAAAAAGGACAAACCAGATTACAGCAACACAGAGGACTCCATCCAAAACCTGCATCCAAAGAGACTCCTGCTAACATATGGTGGAAATGTGACTTTTTGCAAATATCCTCCGCAGAAGCCAATTCCTCTCCTCCACCCAAGCCACATCCAGTAGCTCTAGTACAACGAGCTGTTACTTACATGTATTAGTCAGGATAGGCATCAGCCATGATACAAATTTTAATCCATCTAGCTAATGAGGAATCTGCCATCTAGTTAATGTGCTCAGACCCTCCAGAGAAATTAAAATCCACCTATTCAGGCTCCTTGCTAACTGAGCACTACCCATCCCGGAGCATGGTGGCTGCTTTTCCGAGTCATCACGTCCCGCACTCCCTCTGCGGCGCCGGCACCGCTCCACCAATACAAAGGAGAAGCACCTGAAGCAGAATCCCACTGGAAAAACAGAACTTGGAAAGAATGCGTTAGCAACTTCAATCCAAATATAAAATGCATTTAAAGGTCATAATTTGCATAACTACATCTCATGTTTTTTTGTTGTGCGGGGTTTCGGTTTTTTTTTTCTTTTTTAAATTGCTCTATCCTGGAAGGTGCCGAGCACTTCTGAGAATTGCTGAGCACTGCTGCCTCTCATTTAAAGTTTTAACAACTCTTAGGCCTGTTCAGTGCTTGGCAGGAGCAGTTCTGCAAGGCATCCTAGGACCATGCTAACAGGTACAAAGGATTAATAAAAACAACCCTGTTCAAAAACAAACCGTTGGGACAAAGCACCATTATCACGTGCTGACACGACTGGGTTGACATGGGACTTTTACTGTCTTATGATGCGCTCTTGGTGGTGGATTCAGAAATGTAGTAAGATGAGACCAGTAATAACAGAAAAAGCTCAAAAGGCCATGCACACAGAGTGACCCAACAACTCTCGTAGTTGCTTTTAATCCTTTTGTTCACTTGGTTCAACAGTTGCTCCAATCTGGATCCAACAAGGATGCTAGGCTGATTCCCTAAAACTTCATCTCCAAACCCATACCCAGTCCCATGAAAAGTGTCATATTTTCCCTGTAACTGGAAGAGTAGCAGGTACAAGGAGTGCCCTCTTCAACCAGAGGGAAAATCAGGAGATGCTGGAACTTTCAGCTCTTGCTTCCTGCACGAAATTAATTATAACGGCCAATCTGTGCTGCTGCTTAGTCTGCAGGGGAAAAGATGAAACAGCTAAATTGATATCACAGCAAGGGAAGGGCTCGTCGCAGCAATGTCTGAGGCTGCTGCAGAAGGGGTATTCTGCCTTTGCCTGAGCTACGGGAGGGAACTCTGGAGATGGCTGAAAACTGGCTACAAGCCTGCAGCTCCCCCAGCTTGTATGAATGTGTTTGCAGGGAACAACATGCTCAGCGTAGGGTTCAGAGGCTGAATGCAGCTCTATCACCATTAGCACCTGGCTGATGATTGACACAAACCACACACCACCTACAAAGACATTGCACAGACCAGAGCGTGTGGGAAACACAGGCTTCCCAAAAACCCTCTGCAACATCTCAGATGTTTTCCCACATTTCAATTTACCAAAAAAAAAAAAAAAAAGATCAAGGTTGCAGTATCTGTGTTAAATGGGATCTTTCATTTCCATGGCATCCTCTTGCATTCCTTTCAAAACTTAAGAAATATTCTGTTTATTCTGGCCTAGGCATAAGATCTTTCCCCCAAAAGCAAGTTCCTCACAGTGCTCTGCTGCAGACATCCCAGCGGAGAAGGGACCCAGAGCCCAACCATTAACCTAACTCTGCCATCTCACCACTTAAACATGTCCCTAAGCGCCACATCCACACATTTTTTGAACACTTCCAGGGATGGCAACTCCCATCACTTCCCTTGGTAGCCTGTTCAGTGCCTGACCACCCTTTCAGTGAAGGAATTTCTCCTGATATCCAAACTACACTTCCCTGGCGCAACTTCAGGCTGTTTTCTCTTGTCGTGACACACTTTTTTCATCACTATCAACCCTAAAACATGCACCTGGTAAGAACACACAACCTTGCCTCCCTTCTGACTCCAAGGGAAGGAGGCTTAAGCTCCCTATTCCCGGTTCCCCTAACCAGGGGTCTCTGCAGGCCCCAGGATGGCTCCATTCAGTGAAGCAACATGAAGTGAAAATCAGAGGAGGGACAGTCCAAACTCCCCAGAGTGTTCTGGCAAGAGAAGATCCACACAACAGCCTCAGGCGTAGTGAGGAAACCTACAGGTTCCCTTCACTGCAAGGCGTGCTTTGCCTTGCGTTCTTGTTTGTTTGTTTTTAAATATTCTGGCAGTGGAAACAGAGTCACTGTTTTGTTTTTCTCCCCCACATATGCTATATAATTTTGTTTCTAGCACTCGCTTCTTGCTTACTCAGTTGCCTATAGTCTGCCTCTCTCACAGGAACACTAGCTGTGTTTGTCCCCAAACTGTATCCTGATCCAACTGCTTTGTGTCATCCCACCAGCCCTGCTTGGGGAGCGACGATCAAAATATTTTCCCTAGGATGCAACGCAGAGAGATGGGCATATATGTTACTTTAGAGCAAAGCTGACCTACAAGACTGAAGGGTGTGCACAAGTGTTTTGGCTACTGAACTCGGTAAACACAACATGAAAAGAGTGAGTAGCGCTACAAACACTACCAAGGCTTTGTTTGTGCCAGATAGACTGCTAAAAAAATAGCACATTTCAGCCTCACAACACGGTCAGTCCCCCTGCAAATTACTGCCCAATATGACCACACTTCTAGCAACATTTAAAGATGGACAATAAATTAATACAGGACATCCCAACTGGCCGCGGGTCGCAGTCATCAACAAGTAGGTCAAACTAATTCTGGAAGCCTGTGAGAGGCACATAAAACAGTCTGCGGCAGCAGTCCAAGGCAGGGATGAAGCAATCCCCACTTGAACTCATCCAGAAGCACTGACACAAGCCCAGGTGCCAAAGAGATGCAGGACAAAGCCATCCCCAGTCCATGCAACTCGCCTCCCATCTCTCCAAGTTACAATTAACTTCCCTGACAAAATGCAAATACATTAAAAAAACACCCAAGCCAATTAAGACACAAGTGTTTAAAGACATGAGTAGTAATTACAAATGTATTATTCATACCTAATTTACAAGATGAACTTCTTTCAGTAAAATATTAAACTGTTTACATGCATTCAGGAAGACAATTTCCCAACCCTCCGCGTCCTGCTCTGCAGCAGTGACTATTGCTATGCAACAACTCCGTAGACTTACAGTGTACACCATGGAGTAATCAGAAAATGTTTGACCTCAGATATCTACTTGACCCCACAGAAATGCAGACTCGCTCGCTATAAAATCCTAAACAATGGGGCAGACAAGGTCAGAGGGTCAAAGCAAGTATTAACAGGTCATTGTGCAACCCACTTGGGAGCAATTACTTCTGGTCACGGCTAAGTGGACACTTGATTGAATACCACTAAGACAGCTCACATCCCACAGATAACAATCCTCACAGCGATTAAGAATTAAAGCCCCCATGATTCAGCCTTTATTACTCAAATGAACCTAACTATTCCATAAAAAACTCTTGGTATATGCATGATGCAAGGTCTAAATTGAAATGCCACCTCATTAAACAATAATATCTAATTTTATCTAAATGAATTTTCATGAAAGTACGCCACACAGCTCAGGAATTTTTAAAATGAATTATCACAAGCGATACATAATTTCACCAAAACTGCTGCAGGAAAAAAAAAATTAGCTTCAGGGATGAAAGGGAAACATCTATGCTGAATGAAAATTGCACTTCTTTCTGCTTGCAGAAAGGGTAAAAGGGGGCTTCAGGGCTTCTGCCAGACAATAGAGCCAGATTTTAATCAAATAAACACCCTTCTGCTATGTCAGGTATGGTCACCCTACCCCAACCAACAGTAAACACTTGCCAAGTAGGACTACAGACACAGAGGCCACTTTCAGAAAAGGGGATGTCACCTGCACATAGCCTCTAAAATTGGGGTTTATTATCATAAACTGTCAGAAGAGCCACCCATTACTGACTTTACTGGCCTCTATTACCTCAGCTGAAAACAGCTTGTACATCCCCTTCTGAGGGTGAAAACCCTGCTCTGGCACCTGTGAGGCATTTAAGAGCTCTTAATTATTTTACAAAAATGAGCAGTACACACGACTGCTTTATAAGGGTGTCCATCAGGAATCACTGAAAGAAAAAAAAACCCTATTTATTTTTGATTCCATAAGCAGAAGTGGCAGGTCCAACTGTCCTACAGGTAAAAAGCACCACCATCAACCCAAAGGCGTTCATGGCCTCATTTCTAAAGCTTCATGTGCGACTTCTTCCAAAGCCTGGCTCTCTCTCTGACCACCCCTGTCCAGCTAGTCCCTGGAATGCAGCTGGTACTCAAAAAGTCCCTGTCTTTGTTTATGGGTTATGCCTTTCACAGGAGGAGAAAAACAAAAAAAACCCCAAAAGTTGGAAAAAAACCCTAAAAAAAGACACGTTTTCCAAGATAATGAGCCCAGCATAAACATGTGGAGAAGAGCAGGTTGCACAGATGCTGGTGGCTGACCAGGGTACATGGAAGGCTGGGTAAGACCATCAGAGAAGTAATGCTAACACAGGTTTGGGCGCTTCTGGGGATGAACTCCTTCGCCCCTTCCCTGCTCCGCCCCAGCAGCAAAGCCAACGCCTCGGGATATTTAAGAGCACTGCATATGCAGACACTTGGATGTGCAAAATTATGCATGCATGTTTGGAGGCCATTTTAGAGCCTGGTTCGTGAGTCACACAGAAAGTAGATCAGAAGAAAAAGAAAAGTTTAAAGATGCATTTTTTTTTTTGTATTCTTGCTACTGCAGCTTGGCTTTGCTCCCCCCCCTTGCTTTTTTCTTTAATACTGAAACTCTCTGGTTCTTTGTCCTGTAGCTGTTGGAAAATTATGAGTTAAACCAGCAGTCTTTTATATTAGTGTTAATACCATGACAGTCAGTTGATAACATATCAAATATGCAAAATTCAAGCCTGACAGACTGGTGCTCACCACTGTTGGGTTATTGCACAGGAGCACACGAGGAATGAAAAGCTGCACGGTTGCTTCTCCCTTGTCCTGCTGCCAGCGAGGTGTAATAACGCTATTATGAAAAGCAAACAGGGATGAACTCTGCTCAAAAGAAGGTGAAGCCTGAACTGAGAAATCAATTCCTGCATCAGTCGTGCCCCTACAACAGAGTAATGCTGTTACAAAGTTCATCAAGCCCTCCAGATCCTCACCCTGGCAAGACTTACGGTATTGAGCATATTTTATTGGCACTGAATATTCATACTGTGGCAGCATCTGGAGACCAACTAAGGCTGTCACTGTGGGGAAAAAACAGCCCTGGAGTCCAGCCACCAGCTGGAGATTCCATCAGGAGGTCCACGCTTGGTTTTCCTCTCTTTCATGCACATCTCCTGTACCTCTGCCTGCCCAGCTCTAGGATAAGGATCTCATGTTCTCCTAATACCCCACGGGGGACAATGTGTTACAGACCCCAGTGCCCTGTTCCAATGGCAGACAATGCTGCTGGGTGCTATAAAAGCACAATGGAGATGAGAGTCCAAAAAAGATGTACTCTCAGAGACAGGCCCACTCATACCTGAGAGGGCTGTAATTCAGAAAAAAGTAGCAAAGTGCTGCTGGGAGACAGGGACTATTTGAGTTCTGTGCCCTGATGCAGCAAAGAGGTACTGGTGACTCTGGGAGACAGGAAGGTGGTTAAAATGGGGCAAAACCGAGAAGGACTGGGAAAGAAGGGATAAACTTTATTTGTTTCTGCAAGGCAGAACAAAGCCATGACGGGATGCAAGAGCAGTCCCAGGTCAGAGCAGTGCTTTGCAGCCGTGCACCCTCATGACAGAGAAAGCTTTGGAAGACACACACACACAAAAAGACAAATGAAGCCAAGAAGATGCAAGAGAACTCACTGTGAGCACCAGCTGAGTCAGAGAAGGGCAGGACTGTGAAACATCAAGCAGGGAATACCGACTGGTCTTACCACCTCAGAGTCATGGGGGAATCTCTCACCAGGGCTTCCTTGACCGAGCTGTACAGTGTGTAGTCTCTTCTTCCTTCCCTAATGCTTTCCAAACCACACGAGCACACCATACATAAAACACAAAGTTGAGAGTTATTACAGTCAGCCAGGCCAAAATCTACGGGATGGTTCAATGGCTCTCTGACATGCTTCTGATGAGGAATGTGAATGAATGGGAGAAGTCAGTCACACCTAAGCTAGCAAGGACAGTGGTGCCTCAGACCACCAAACCACTGCATGGGTGATGGTATCAGGTATGAATCTGGGCACACATAATTTTTGGGGCTATTTTTTTTTTCACTTGCTACTGTTTAATTTGTATGTTCAGGAATTTCTTCTCGAATTTTTAAGTGCTGAACTATTCCCTGACCCTTGGTTGTGCACTGCAACAGGAGCACTGTAGGCCACCTCCTGTTCACCCTATACTCTCCCCTGTAACACCTCTCAGGCAGCAATTCAGCACCTAGTAAAAATTAAACAATCAGCAGAACAACCCCGATTAAGGTTTGGCAACTCACTCCCTTGAAGTTACTTCTGAGGTTAGGGAGAACACCACACTGCCTGAGTGCTTCAGCTGCATTACCCACTATACATCACTCACTGAAACTGGTCCAAACAGCCACGTACACACCCCCATGCTAATGACTGCACCCAACTCAGATTCTGTCAGCAGAGACCTGCTGTCAGGTACCTCACATGTGAGTTTTTCAAGAGAAAAGCTGACACTTTTTTAGAAGAATACACAGGATTTTAAACCTCCCTGCAGCTCCCAAGTAGCGCATCAACACCTGCAAACCAAGACGTTCAGCTGCCAGTACAGATTTGGGCTTCCATCACCAGGACACGTCCAAAATCACCAGGCATGAGCAATGACACTTTGGTTTCCCTTCCCTTGTCTATCAGGTGGAAGAATCACCGCAAAGGAGGCCATGTCCTGTACCCATGGCTGGAGGGGAAGGATCAGCACAGGACTGCTGCAGGGGAAGAAAATCGGGAAATCAAGAAGGAAATGGCTGGGCCAGATAAAATCCCCAGTCCTCTCTCTTGTTAAACAGGATGTTTCTGGTTTAGAAACAGATGGGAAGAGAATCCACTCCATAGCTAAGCCTGAGGAGGTAGAAAAGCCTGAAATAAAGTCCCTTTGACTTTAGCTCTGTGTCTCTGACAGCCCGACTCAGTCATGGACCGAGTAGATAACAGGCAACCATTCATCAGCTCAGCCAACACACAAAGGCAAGAATTTCCCTTCTTAAAGAGATTTAATGATAGAGCTTTAGAAACTGGTTAAAGGAGAGAGACTGAGAGTGAACACACTAGGGATGAGACCCTGTGGGTTGTTATTAATATTTCCCTGAAGCAGACACTCTGATTTGCAGCACTGGAAGGACACAATTCCAAGAGCTAGACACGTTCTTCAAGCAAAACACTGCCCAGCTGCAGAGTTAGAGCTGAATTCAGAGAAAAGTTTTTCCACCGATCTAGTCTAATGGACTATTGACTTTTTTTTTTTAAATCCCAACCAGAAAAAGCTGACCATGAATGTTTGTCTTCCTTGGTACACTGGAAAAAAAAATATACAACAAACAAGCTGGCCAGGGATGTCAGTCAATTTTCTGTCCAGGGAAGATTTTTTTTCTACATCTTCCTTTGAAAATTGAAGATTAAATCATATTCCATAGGGACAGTCAGAGAGCGAGCCCACAAGCACTACTGCACTCATCACTCATACCTGCATCCTCTTCTGCTAGTGGATCCTTCCAAAACACACCCCACCTCTGCCATGCCTGCCCACAAAGGGCTGGAGATGATGTGCCTTTTCCAGGGAGAAGTAGCTGGGAGAAGAGAAAAGCAGCTTTCAGCTCTGCAGCTCTTTCCTGTTCAGCTCCCTGCAATGCTTGCCTTCCTTTTCAGTACAGAATACTTCAGTTGCCTGGAGCTATTCTAGTTTATACTGGGCATTCATAGCAGAAGCCCAACATCTCTTGCTGTTTTTGCTCATGGCTACCTAGGCAAGCAGCTCCTGTGCTACAGAGAAGCACCTTCTTAATGAAGCAGCTATGATATCAATGTTGTACTACTTCCAAGAGCAAAACAGTTTACAATTAGCTGAAGGTCTGGTATTTGACAGTTTTTTATGGCTCTTTTACAACTGTTTGCAAATCTTTTCTTCCTTTAAATTATTCTAAAAAGTGTTAGGGGAAAGCCAAAAGTTATTTTGTGCAAGCATGTGTCTACTTGTATGAATCCAAGAGTCTTTTTAATTTAAAACCACCATTACAAACGCCTGTATTTACATGATAGTTGTTTATGTAATGCTTTAAAGAAAATCTAAATGGAGCACAGAAGCCAATGCTAATGCAGAAGACAGTGGGAGTTAATGAACATGCTCCTGGGGCAGTCCAGGATATGGCAAGGCATAGTGCCTGCACCATAGAAATTCAATAAAAAGGCTACATCTCTCAAAAAGAACTTTTGATACAACCTCCACGTGTGCATAACCTGTGATTTTTAAGCCCCTCTTCTCATCTGGATCCCTGTGATGCTCAGGATTTCTGTTCCCATATTAGCCTAGCATAAAAAAAAAGTCAGAACACAAGATTAGGAGGACACCACCCCCAAAATTCAACCTTTCTCTTGAGGTTTTGAGCAGTTCAATAAATGAAAGCAAATGCAGAAATTAAGCTCAAAAGTCTTTCTTCAAGCAGACCTCTTCTGAATCCACACCTCTCTTCCTCTCATTCATACATGTGAACCTTTTAGTACTCCTGAATCCAAGTCACAAGTCCGGAACAGTCAGACTTCCAACGCGGAGCACCGGCCCAGGTCTTGGCTCCCAACAGCACAGCACAGCCTCCCACCTTCACCTCAAAGTATCACCTGCTCCAAGTGAAAGTACAAGAGAAAGCCTTCAGAGATAAAAAGCATGTTCTAGCCTGAGGCCTGTCAGCATGGCACATGTCTAAAGAGAAAAGTGAATCTGCATGATAGAGACTTGAAATGCAGGTGCCTGGATGGAAACAAGGATCTCCAAAAGGAGGCCTAAGTATGGTAAAAGAAAAGGAAAGAAGAATAAAGGGATGTTCATTTGCAAATGAAGGCAGGACAAAAAACAAAGCTACACCTGTAAGAAACATGTTTCTTTGCCAGATGCATAAAGAAGGTTATACCTTCACTTCAGACTAGCCAAAAAGATTAAAGCCATTTCCACCCTCACCCAAATCTCCAAGGAGACCAAACCTTCTTCAGCTTTTAACTGCAGTGAAGTTAGAATTGAGGGAGGATGCAGGAGAACCATCTCCCAAACTCCAGACCACAACCACTGTTCCACAGCATCCTCCTTGCTGCCAATGCTCCCTCTGCTCCCTGCTCTCCTCACCCCAGCCAACACACCCTGTGCAGCCGTGGAGCATCTCACTGGGCAGGACGGTGTGATCGATGCCATTCCTTCCTTGCAATCACACCTATGGTTTGGCAACACCGCACCCACAATCCACACTGACAGCATGCAAGATCCTGCACCTTCCAGAGGAAGCCCAGCTCCAGCTCAGGAGGACGCCTCCAGCAACGGGGAACTCTACCAAGTTATGTACTCTTATGCAAGTTTGGGGTTTCTTAAACACCTGAAGAAAAAAAGAAGGGAGAGAAATCAATCCAGTAATCCTTGTTGATTATACTGACAGTAATTATACTTGTGTTATGCCAACAGTATCTTCAGTCTTGAGTTTGCCAGTGCTTTGAGACAGCTCGACTGCCTCACGGATGAAACGAAGCTGCAGGTTTTAAGCCACTAGAAAGAGGACAGTAGGCGTGGAAAGGTGATTTGGGGATGCAGGACAAGTACAGCAGATGGATACTGGTGCCATCTAGAAAACCACTCCACTCCTACCTGGGGCAGAAAGCATAGCCTGAACTTTGCTCAAAGGAGCAGGGAAGGTCCAACAACACAGAGGAGCAGACCAGGGGCCACAACTCGAAGATAAGATGAAAATGACAACATGCCAGAATGATCAGATGAGGCTCTCATAGACCTGAGCATCAAAAGGCACTTTATGCAGCTTCGACCACCTTTGTTGTGGGGACCTGCCCCACGGAGCCCATGCAGGTGCCAGGCAGCTGGGACCTGTCTGTGCCTGGTGTGCCATCAGTGGGGGGACAGACACCTCCCTGTGCCACCCAGCCCCTCTGCTCCTGCTTCTTCCAACCTAAGCCAAAAGGTAAGAACAACAGAACCCCCAAACCCCAATTACCTCTCCGTGCAGCCAGATGTTGGTAGATTTATTAAACTTATAAATCTAAATTTTTTCTCCTAGGTGAAGGCTTTACATTCACATCAGCAAAGAATTGCCCAAGGTCTAGAGAGCTTGATCCAAGTGCTACCACCCTCCATTCATTACATGAAATATGTCCAACTCCCTAAATATATATTTTACAATATAAGTACATTGTGGGAAGACACAGAAGAGTCACCACATCACAGTTTGCTCAGCTGGATCCTGCCCAGATGTGGGATCACCAGTGAGCAACAGATAAATTTCAGTCCTGTTCTGACATTGGTTCTTTTTGCTGCTTTTGGTGAGTTGCTTAACACCCAGCATGTCCAAGTTTCATTGCTTTATATATACATACATAGATCTATGTATACATATACTGTGGAAATCATATTTATTCAACCTCCTACAATGTTCAAGAAAGCAACGAATTATGCTAAAGCAGTTGAAAGTGAGGAGCTCTATCAGAGACAGAGATCAGGAGCCTCGAGAGAACCAGCAGTGATTTCACATCAGCCTGCAGAGCTCTGGAGTGAGCAGCCATCCACAGCCTTTGAAAATCAGGACCCTTTCGAGAGAGCTCAAAGAGGGTGAAAAAATACTCAAGATCTTTGGAGGAAAAAAAAATAATATATATATATATATATATATATATATATATATATATATATATGATCAGAAGACACCACAGCCAACCCAAAGCACTTATGGGGAAACCACTGATTTGCAATTCCAAACCACTTTTCCGCCTGAATCCTCCACTTACTATCTTATCTGATCTTCTCTCAGGGAATCCCCCAAACCACCTCTGCTTTGAAAGGACCTCTCAAGCTGTACTCTGAGCACTTCTTAGCACTGAAGGTTTGTGTGAAATGCTAACAAACTAACAGCACTTTTGTGCACTGCTGCCTTTTTTGATTTCTTTTTTTTCTGGCAAGATTATCCTTATCAGGTACCCAGGCTCTGCTCTCTTTGCCAAATAAAGGTTGCCATACCCAACACAGACACACTTTTACTGGCCCACCACATGTAAACATTAGCATAAAATAAATTTTAAGGCAGCACACATGCCATGATCTGTATCAACACCATAACAAAGAAATCCTGCTTTACTGATATTCAGTAAGTGTTTTAAAGTCTAAAACCACAGGCAATTCTGCTTGGTGGCACAAAACCAGGTGTGAATGGTACAAAAACACTCTCAAGAAATGCCACAGACCCACCACATCACACCAACAGAGAGGTCATGTTGAAGCTGAGACCAAAGACACTGACTCTTTTTATTAGCAAAATGCCCTACATTAGATGACCTCAGCATTTCACATGCATTATTTAAATCCTCCAGCAGCCTCTTAATATGGCAGCCTCTTCCCATTCTCACTTTGTAGACAGAAGCACAGAGACAGAGGACATGGTGTAGCAACAGTTATGGAATAACAAAGTCTCCAATTTCTGTCAATTTAAATTTGGAGGCTTCGCAATTAAAAATGTCCTTTGCCCAAAAATCTATTCGCTGAAATCAGTAAGAAAGAAAAGAAGAAGATTCCTTCCCTCTCCCCTTGTTACTCTGTCTTCTAGGAGGAAAAAAAATTAGTAGAACATTTTCAATTTGGAATCAAAATCACTTCAGCAAAGAATTTTTGAGGAACACTGCATGGAAACAGCTCTTTTAAGCAGGGATATTAGAAGCCCCCCCCCCCCAAAAAAAGTGTCACAGAATAATGATGCTTTTTTTGAACAACCAGTATCAGTCTGTTCCTGGCATTAATTTTGGAAATTGTATAGCTAATATGACAGCTATGATTTGGAGCCTTCAAAAGGCATAAGCTATTGGCATTTTAAATACATTACACACAAACACGCACGCACCCCTACACCCACACTAACTCTGGAGATTTGTTCTGCTCCTGTCTGCTGGCTCTTCTGCGTGTACTCCACAACAGATTGCTTCCTTGTCTCATCCCAGTTTTTTCCTAAAGGGGCTTTACATCAGGCACCCAAATATGAAGGGTACAAAGAAACCTGCATTAACACACCACACAGCAGAAGGGATCCTCTGCAACTAAATGGACACAATCAAGCCTTTCAATTAAACTATTACCCAAAAAGCTGTGGGTGGCTTATTACCAAAGACAGCATTTATTTTAAAAAATGGAGAGTACCATTAGAAACACCTAATATAACTCTTATTAACTTATTTGAATCTGGTTGTGAGCACATTGGGTTTGTAAGTGTCTGCTAACATAGCATTCTGTTTGCCTAATTAAGTTTTCAGTAGGGGAAGCTGTAGCTCTCACACTAATACAGGGAACCAAAAAAAAAAAATCACATATAAACCAATGCTTAGCTTGATTTACCTTTATTGTATAAGGATTTGCTACAGGCTCTTCAACAACTGCTAACTAATTTTCCATCAAAAAGTACAATTGCCGGACAAATTCCCATTCCAGCCCAAGTAATAGGGATGATGGACTCGCCAAGTTATAACCCCCCCCTGCAATCCTTACAGCATTTACAGACCCTCTGGTTTTCCTCATCACTACTTCCCCTTCCTGGTCCACATCCTGAACCTTGAGCTTATTCCCCCAGTCGTGCTGCAGTAACGCTCTAGCTGGGGAGCATCAAGCAGAGGAAAATTACCATTAGCCAAAAAAATTAATCTTAAGAGGCTTAAAAGAAATCTCAGGGAATCAACTCCGATCTCCATGACAAATAATTAGCAAAATAAAGATAAAATACTGAAGCATCTCAGCTTTCCACTACATTCCAAAGCGGCTTATTTTCTCCCTAAATTTTACTCTTGCTGCATTTAAAATGCTCGCTTGCAACTTCCAAAAAAAAAAAAAAAAAAAAAAGGGAAAAAAAAACCCCAAGCGACGACAGAGTGTTTTGCCCAAAAAGACAAGATTTCTGCCTGGCCAGTCCCTGTACCCAGTCCAGCTCCAGGCAGGGCCCCCAGCCCATGCCCCAAGGGACCTGGCTCATGGGGCGAGAGCAGTCCTGGAACAGGCCCAAGACTTTTTAAGCCATATTACAGCATTAATATAATTTATAAAATGGTTAAAAATCAGAATGTTTTTCCTTCGTGAAAAATAACACACTTAATGCTTTTCATCTGGCACATAAAATTTACAATACCTCCAGGAACATTTTCTTTGGTTAAATCAACACTATTGGTACTTTTTTAGCCTATAAGCATATTACAGCCCCAGCTTTTTATGGTTTTTTTTGGTTGTTGTTTTCACCCATTGTAATAAACTTTTCAGAACCAGAAATGTTCAACAATAAAAAGCATTCCCATGTCAAACAATTTTAACCACTGCTTTTAAAACAATAATAAAAAAAGGGAGGCGGGGGGGGGTGTGGGGCGATCGGCTTCAAACCCGGCTGGTACAGTAACTATCTCAATGCAATTAATACAAAGTAATCATCTGCAGGGCCAAACTTCAGCGCTCTCCCCAAAATTGTTTCCACGCTGCTTCCATCAGGCAGCCGCAGCAGATGTTGGCTGTTAAAGGGCGCAGACGACACAGTTCATGACTTCTCGGAGGCGGCTGCGCGCCACATCTGCAGCCGATGAAGGCGAGCGCACGAGTGTGGCAGACACAGCGAGAGCGGCGGCCGGGGCCAAGCCAACCCTCCTTCCGTGCCGGGGCTAAAAATAGAGGAGGCGTTTCGCCTCGCCTCGCCTCTCCGGCCGGCCCGGCCGGCCTCGGGCAGCGCTGCCGGAGCGGAGCATCCGGGACGGGCAGAGTTCACGCCGAGGGAGCGAACGGCGGCGGCTGCCTCCGACTGCCGCTCCGCACCCGGCTCCTCATTAACCGGGCGGCGATCCAAGTTCATCTGGGCCCCAGAGAAAGGCAATGCTTGTGTTTAGACCGCACAATACTGACATAACATTAACAGATTTACATATGCAAAACTGTGAAGCAACAGGCATTCCCCCTCAATTGACCCACAGCTTGTAGTGGCTGCCGAGTTATTCCCTGCTTAGGCTCCGTAACCAAGTGGGCGTCATGCGACTACCATCTGGGTACCACTTATTTAAAGCTGGCAGTCTCTCTGTAATAGGCAAGCTGGCAATAAGCAGGAAGGGAATAAATTGCATCATTTAGTTAACATCCACTTGCTTTGCGGCTGTTAAAAACCCATGACTGAATAATAATTTGGTTATTTCTTTTGCCAGACAATGCTGTCAGCCAAGTCATACTACGCATGCTGCAAAACGTAAGCTTGAAAAAATTCCACTTTAAAAATAAAGAAATTTGCAGTATAATGTGAGCTAAGAAGTTTTTCTAATGCCAGCAACTCAAAAGCAATCGAGTTCTAAAAATAAACTTGCACTACTGTAGTCACCAGATTCTGCTTTTCCCTAAAATCTTTGGTTTTATCCGCCACTCATCCCAATCCATTAAATTTGCCAAACATTGCCAACCTGGCCTGTAACAAGCACAAGAATCGGGGTTCACTCGTAGAAGCGCTCGTTAGATCCCAACACCTCTCCATTTCATGCTACCCACTGCCCTTCTCATCCTTTGCCTTAATTCACAGATTTTATCATTTCCTTCTGTCTGACAACTGCTTTCACGCAAACCGGTATCAAAGAAAGTGGCTGAAACTGGAGACCACTGAAATACAGCAAGAACATAGCCTTTGTTAAAAAAAACAAAAAAGGAGAAAACAAAGAGCTTTTGAAGTGGGTTTCTCTTTAGTTTGCAGAAAATTAAGTTACCAATAGTAATCAATTTTTTTTGTCCCAATTTGCTCAAAATACAGTCTCTGCACACGTTATCTCAACATCCATCTCTCTTCAGGACTAAAGGAAAAGCCCATGCTGAGTGCACTTTTATACTGCAGAGATAACAAGGCTTTGCATTATACAGTGGGAAAAGTCAGAAGTAACGTTTCCATCAGGATTAATGGCGAGGACAAGCCAAGAGCACAGTCCACAGGTAGAAGTTTTCTCAGCACAGGCTACAGCATCTCCACCTTCCACAAAACCAGGCTTGCCCCTCCCTCATGACATTTTTAAGGGGTATCAGGGACTCTGAAGTTCAGAAACAAGACAACTGACAGTAAGAGGAAACCTGAGTTCATTAGTAACTTGTTTCCAGTATCAGCGAAGGAGACAGACTTGGGAAGAGGACGCTGGAGCAGAGTCAAGCTCTGCACACCTCACACATCTCTGCAGTGGGCACCCTGCAATGATGCCTCCAGCATCCACGCTGGGTACAGCACCAAACACCACAGAGCTGGGCATGGAGACAGCAGAGGCAAATGGGAGACAACTGTTCTCCCCTCTCCATCACTACCTTGACTCCATGCAGGTCTAGGGCACTAGGGCAGAGCTCAAGAGGTGGAGGTGCCAATGTCCACACCATGTCATGTCTCAGCACACTGCCAGCAGCAGGCAGGCACGTCAAAGAGCACGTATGGTTCCAACACAGGTAACCCCAATCCAGTACAGATCAGGTGCAATGGGACCTGCAGCACTCAAAATCCTTCCTAAGCCAACACACAGATGATTGTTCACTTAAAAAAAAATCATATGGAAAGGGACCTTTTTACAGGCTTCCACAGGACCATGCTCTTCTTGCCGCTCCAGATGGGATGCTCAGCCAGACCAAGGCAGGCAGGGAAATGCAGAACCCACAGCCACCCACAGCCCTCCACAACATGGGACCACCATCCTGGAACACAAGCAGCTAAGGGCCATCGTAACAGTTTACAGGCTTCTACAAACAAGAACGAAAGTAAGATGGAAGAAAAGGGTTTTAGTCAGTGTGACCCTGCACCGATCTGGCAGGACAGTGGTCAGATGAAGGGAGAGAAAAACAAACAGAACAGAAACAGAGTGCAAAAAGAAAAATCTGTCAGAGGAAGTAGAGTGCCAGAAATTGTTCCAGGACCCCATGGCTGGATGCCAACTCTAAAGCCTGCAAAAAAATAAGACTACAGAGTCCCTGAAACCTTCCCCACTAAAAAATTTGAGCAGGCTGAGATTTGTCAAGGAGTACTTGTGCTTGCTGTGCCTGCTCTGCCACTCTCACCCAGGAGGTCTCAGCCTGAAATACTTCTCTGGAGAGGAAACCCAAGGCATCCAGTAACTTTGGCAAGTTATCCTTTGGGAAACATGCATCCCCTAAAGCGTTTGTGTATTCCAGAGTGTTTGAAAAGCTTTGCAGTACTGAGCTTTAGCACTTTTAATTGCATATACCATACCCAAGATCATCAACCCAGTAACGCTGTCACCCATGTGGTACATTACTGTATGGTCAATCTCCCTAATTATTCTTGAGTTATTTTTTCCACTAGATCTACAAAATTATCAGCATAAATCTCTAAACATTTACCAGTCAACAAACTCAGCACAACAGACATAAGCTTGGCCCTGACAAATAAAAAGACTAAGGAAAATGTATTTATTTGTAGCAAACGTCCTTTCCTATAACCATCAAATAGATTACAACTGCATTTTTTTCCTCGCACTGCACCCTGGGATCCAGACATTTAACTAGCACACACTACAGTCCTGGATTAATCATAAATAGAATATATTTTTAAGCGCATTAATTATGTAACAGATGCTTCCAGGATTCCAATAGAGGTAATTTTTAAAATCCCAGTGCACAGTTTTATGAATCTGTGCAGTTTCAAGGTTGTTTTTAATTTGCACTCAATACTACACTTACTTAAAACCAAGAGGTAATCAACCACTGCCTAATTATTGTTTTTTTTCAGTGCAGACTGGAAGATATATCCTACACTGTTGCCGTTGGACATCTCAGTTGTTAACTGAGGTTCCTCCCATTTCTTTGCCATCACAGTGAGTTTGGATAACCAGTCATGTAAACGCAGTAATTCTGTATTTGCCTTCTCCTGTTAATTTCTCCTCCTCAAACTAATTTCTGCCATTCAGAAGTCTGTCTCCTCCCGCAGATTCCCGCTTGTGTAACAGACATTTTCAGAGCACACAGTGCACATGGAGGCCCCAACAAGGACAGTTGGGCAGGATGCTCAGGGTTTCCACACAGCCCTTCATTTACTGATGGGGTACCATGAATGGTTGGACTTGATCTTAAAGATCTTTTTCAACTTTACTGATTCTGATTCTATGAAATAGTTCTCACAATGTTGCAAGCACACCATCATGGTACAAGGGGCAAGTGGGCAGAGCTCCCAGCTACCTCCCAAAACCCCTCTAACACCCTGTGCTGTCTCACAGCAGTAGGTGTCATCACAGCTACACCTTCAGAGGTCCTGCTGCTGACTTGCTTTGAAAAATTGAGTTAAATTGAGTTCACTCATAAAACAGTTACACCATACTTAACAAAAATGGGATTTACCTCACTTACCTTGATGGTAACAACAATAGCATATCCAGGTGTGGGGGAATACATACTGATTCACAATATTTTCTTGCTATCTAGGTACTGGGAAACTCACTGCTTGCACAGCCAGCTTCAGCTGCCAAAAACCACAGGCAACCTCACCAATGACAACCAGAGCCTGCATGGGGTCTCCTGGCTATGGCACTACAGCAACAGACCCCATGAGGGGCACGGGTGGGATGATGGAGATCTCAGCAGCCTTTGATGGCTCCACTGGAGCACCCCAGGGCACAAGCATCACAAGCCTCCATGTCTTGGATGAGAAGTTTGCTTTTTTCTCCACCTCTGCACATCACAATTCTTGGATCAAGTCACAGAGCTGCATCTCTGCTTCTGTTGGCAATGCTTAATTTGTAATGACTTGGAGGGGCATTTTTCCAGGCACTCACTGTGTGTGCAAGCCGGGGAAGCAGCAGAGCCCATACCGTGGTAGCACTGGGCTTGAGCTCTCCCTTCAACAAACCCTCCTTCTGGTCCAGGAGGTGAGGGAAAAATATAGGAGCACAGACAGCAATTAAGGTTCCTATCAGATGTGGTGTTGACACATAAGAACGAACAGTGAGTAACCCTAACACAAGGTGAGGGTTATTTAGGAGCATGTGCAGAATATGGAACCTCAGCAGGCAGGGAAGAGAGGGGCTGAGAACAGGAGCAGTTCAGGACCACAGCTCTGCTCACCTGCACATCAGCCACCCTGGGGGATAACCGTGACTCAGGCTGGGCACAAACCAAGAAGGAAGAAAAGGTGGGTAACAAGCATTTTATTCCTACTAAGTATTTTATTTGGGCTGCTACTCCTTTCCAAAAATAAAGGTAATAATTAAAAGTGAGGGTTAACGCTTCACTTCTTACATTCAAATTCCTCAACTAGACAACGTAAAACAGGTCGTGAATGGGTTGAACTCAGCTGAAGAAGGTAGATGACTTCGTGCAACCAGAGAGGCCCCAGGGCAGGCAGCTGGGTGCTACTCTGGGTCTCGCTTCCCCAGGCACCACAGCCAGTCTCCCCTGGTGCAGAGGGAACCCCATTGACAGCAAGAGCCTAGCAGGTACAGCCCTGTCCAGAGGCACCCAGTCTCTCCTTGCACCTCCAACATGCTTGATTTTCCAGCCTCCCCCCTAATTATCCGTTGGCTCTGAAGTAAAACAGACGGGGGACAAGACACCCCACCTCATCACCAGACACCGGTCACGCAGCAAGGCTTGGGAGCAGTCAGGGACACCCTGCAATGCCACTCTGTGGTGCCAGCCTCTCCCAAAACACTCTGCTGATCCCCTCCCATCAGCGCACGGGGACGGCAAAGCAAGCCAAGCACTCACGGGCAAGAAGATGCCTCCAAATGGGGAGGGAGACCAACCCTCAGCACACAGCCTGGTGGAGGGATTAGGTCCCTGCCAAACTGTGGCGTGCCTTCGCCCCCATAATCCCTGTGACACGTGGGAATGCCGACACCATGCCAGGTTATCGGCAAGGTGATAAGACTCGTAGGCTGTACCTGCTTGGCATGGCTCGAGCGAGGCTCCCTCGGGGCTCCTCCGCTTTCACTTCCTACTAACGTGCACCTGCACCCATATCAAAAGCAGTAAAAGCATAAACAGTATTTAAAGCTTTACTCAAACCCCCACTAGAAGTCTGGTGAGCCCCACGCTGACGCCGGTCCACGCCAACACCTGGCTCCCAGGCAGCCCCGCCGCAGACGCAGCCGGCGGCACCACGTGTGGCTGTGCCGGCACCGCTCCCCAGACACCACGCACACCCAGCACACCCATCCTGCACAGCGCTGAGTGAGCACAGGCTTCGGGTCAGACCCTTTTCGGTGTGAACCCCACCTCTGCTCTCCAACTCAGCAGGCAGGTAGCAGGCTGAGTACAGTTTTATCCGAGTTTTATGCACAGCTGCATTTGCTTATTGCGCAGGTAAGTTTTTATGAAAACAAGAAGAAACAGCAGCAACTAGTAACCTGGGTATCTCAGTGTCCTCACCACAAATTCCTAGTCTCTGGACCAGCACATCATTGACTGCTCACAGTGAAGAAGGAAACCCAAAGAAGACAGGATGCCAGTACATGTACACCAACAAGTTCAGTACCTGGCGCTACAGGAGCAGCATTAACAGTTAGATAAAACCCCACACTTGTCAGCTTTGGCAGGGTGGTCCCATCAGCCGGCACTGCTGGGAGCCAGGAAAGGAAGGATCCTCTGTCCAGAGAAGAGCACGACAAGACACAAAGCCTCTGGCAGAGGTTTCATGTTACAGCAAAGTCAACCAAGAGGCCAGAGATTTACCAAGGGGGTGGCCCTGACCCCCTCAGACCCTCCTCTGACCTCCAGAATCCAATGAGGATGTTCAACTGGCAGAAAAGATTTTTTTCCTGCTTAAGCTAGTTTTCTGCTGGTCCAGCTTCCCATGCAGTCTCACCCTCCGGTCAGGCAGAGTCAGCTGAAGCATGGGAGATGCACCCAGGAACAAGCTGAGAGACCTAAATCTATTCAACTGCAGCGTGAACCAAGCCCTCACTCCGTACAGCACCAAGCACACTGTCAAACAGTCCGTGAAAGCAGCTTTCATCTGAGAAAAAACAAAGGAGATAAAGGTTTTCCAAGGAAACAATTCTCATTTGATACATGTCATGAAGTTGTGCGCGCGCTTGAGTCACGGCACACGTGTGGACCATTGTGATGCACTCGCAATGTGTCCTCCTCCTCAATCTGCTGAGAGCATCCACCAGGCAGAGGTTGACATGCGGAGGTGATTCAACGCCGAAGAACAGAAACACTAAGACATGCTGTTCTGAAAACGGGGGCTGTACCTGACACTACTTTTATTTACCCAGAAAAGTTTTCTGCTCTGTATGCCCTTCCAATTTACCCAGTGTTAAGCAGAGTCCCCATCCCACCCTGGATGGTTCGCTGCAATCAGACAAGTAGATGGTGCTTCCAATACAGGTAGATTTTTTTTCCTTTAGGACCTATGAGAAACACCAGTTGAAAACCTGAGTATTACTTTTTACCTGACAAGGTGTTATACTTTCTTCCACCCCCTCCTTGTGCTTATGGCACAGAAAAAAAATCACAAAGAAACGGAGGGAGAAAAAAAAAATCTTCCCACCAAAGTGTAAATATTTCTATGTAGCAAGAACAAAGTATTTCCATAAAGCTCTCAATAAAGGATAACTGCAGGCCAAATTTTACCCGTAGATACAGGCACAAAACTCCAGCTAAAATTACTCGGAGCTGCCCGAATTTCTGCAGGGGCCAACTCCAGCATACGGCGTTCACATCCAGAAGGACTGTGAGCTCAGGAGCTGAGGCCACACTTCCAGCTCTTGTCAGAAAGGCAGACGAGATCTGCTTCAAATCAGTGAAGAACTTCGGAGATGAGTCAAACCTGCAGGATTTGCTGCAATACTCGCTGCAAAAGAGGATGTGAGAACTGGCAAGTACGCTGTGTTTACTCACTGTGCCATCTAATTCTGGAAACTCGAGCTGAGATTCGGCGTTCGAGCACGACTCCAAGGGGTGGTAGGAAGATCTTGGCCCCGTTACAAAGCCACTCGCTGGGCAAAACTGGCGGTGTCTGCTCAAACGGGGCCACAGGCTGACCCTGACAGAGGTTCTGCAGCTGGCAAGCAAAGCCTCCCCACGGCAGAGGCTGCACCGCATCTGCCTCCAGCCCAGGGACGAGCCTCCGCAGGCATCGGCGCACATGAGGAACAGAGATGCTCTAAAAATCACGCACTGCTTCAGTTAATGACACAGATTTACACTGGGTGTTAGCCTGTTTTGCTAAAAAAAGCCGACCAGATTTTTTTTCTTTTTTCCTGGTGCAAACTGTCCTTTATAGAGACTATTAATAGCCCTCTTCCTTCAGTTTAAGTTCTACTTCTCTTCCTTGTTCTCCCACTGACTTAGAAGATAAGTTGCAAAACAAGATTTAATTTATCTCTATCTCTTCTCCTCATCCCTTCCCTCCTGTTACTGCCTGGACGGGCAGATTGTTTTGTAGGGAACCACTGCATGGAGTGCTGTTTAGATTTGTGCAATATTCACATTTTTAAGCAGAAGAAGATACCTAGTTTACACTAAACAGATCCCCTTTCATTCTGTCCTCATGTAATTAGTTCTGTGTTGCACACACTAATAACTTAGATAAAACACCTTGTTTTAAGCAGCCACCTCAAACAGCTGCAAAGATATTGCAGGCTATCAGACACCAGTGAAGACAAACAGCTGTGGATGGCAGACACCAGGAGATTATGCCGAAACAAATGCATTTTTATTTTTCCCTTTAAATTACAGAAGATTATCATTTTACTCAGCAATGCCCCTTATTAAATTGAAACTCTCCACATCAGAATTAAATACATCCTATCTACTCAAAATGAAGTGTATTATTTATCAGTAATATTTAATGACAAAAACCTGATAACTTTCTCCGATTATACCACTGATTTCCTCCAGTCATGCATCATTGGCTCTGCTGGTCATTAGCATTATCACAGTGCATAAACTCTGGCTTAGGCAGCAAGTTTGATAACAGAGCCAGACGCCTATAGCTACTATTTTTCAGTTTATTCGGATTTACTAGTTTACCTCTCTATGAGTGTGCCTCTATCTAATGGCATCTATTATAATCCCTAAAAATCCTAGAGAATAAATTTCCATTTCCATGCAACACTCTTCTGCACAATCAAAATTCCTTAGCAAATATAAAGCACTCTGTGAAAAATCAGATCTCCCCTTCAACTGTCTGAAGACCCTTTTCCTGAAAGACCATATGCCAGCCAATCTGAAAAATAAATAGGAAATATCTAGTCTTCTCTGACTGTTTAATGTTAAGAATATGCTGGATAGGCTTAAGATATTCTAGTTTCATTCACAGATCACATCCCATTTTAACTTTTACGAAACAGTATTTTTTGAATTCTGCAGATACTGCTTTTATAGAAGTGAAGGAAAAAAAAGAATCAGAACAAATGTACATGGTACAACATCAGCTAAAATCTACCAAGATGGGTTTCTCCCATTCTCAGTTCGAAATGACAGATTAGAAAGGTTTCCTGAGTAAGACCATCATTCCTTACACAACTGGCCTTCAGAAAACTCCAATGGGTTAGCCAGAGAATAACTTTAAAATACTTGTATAAACAGTAATTATGCTGCATACTTCTGACATTCCTCTTTCAAAGCCTTTTAAGTATCAAGTCATTTATCACGGAAAAATACATTTTCTCTTCTCTGAACCTACAATTCAGGAGCTTTACAAACCTAACACACATTATCTGAACATCCATGCACAGGCATGGCATTTAAAACTAACAAAAACAATTTACTATAAGCTATTTCAGAGCCACCTTCTCCCAGTACTCATTTAATTCAATGAGAGCAGGATGGAGCCCCTGACAACTCTCTGATTAAAATTAATTACCTAAGCTGTTAAGACATTATTACTATTGCAAAACTTACTGAGAAAAATCTCTTCTACATCTGCTAAGGCAGATACTCGCTATGATATTCTGTTCAAACATTCTTATATGTTACACACATGAATATTCTAAGACTATTCCCTAGACAAACTGTTTTTTTTTTTTAATATTTTTAACAAAATTACCCAGGGAAACTCCCATTATTTCAACAGGGGTATTTAGTGCTTAGGCCATATAACACTACATATGGAAATACACCTATTTATGAAATTCACCCCAGGGGAAGGAACAATTTACAGTACACTGATCAACAGAGTTTGCATGCTACTGTCTGAAGGAGCCCCATTTGAGAAGGAGAGCTGTTATGAAAGCAGAAAGTATCAATGCTAACACAATTGGTGCCACTGTGTTATGCTATTTGCTGGGCAGAATTCATCTCGCTCACAGAAAAATTTCAGTTTAGGCATAGTTTCAGTATCACTGTGATATTAGAAGTTAGGGCCCTTATGTAAGAAACAGCAGCGAATTGATGAGGTTAATGCCAAATTCCATGATTTGTTGAGGCGAAAAACAGATCAAGCCCTGGAAGAACAGCAGCGAGCCCGGGAGCACAAGATGCAGAAGCACTAACAGAGATGCTTCCCAGTCCTTGCTCCTCTCACCATCCAGGGGCTTCAATCTGATCCTCAAAAATGAAACAGTGAAAAATATTGTCACTGTCCTCCTCTGCCCACCTGCTCCTCTATCTGCACGTGCACCGTCTCCAAAATACACTTCTGACCCTACTGAGCATCAGCCAACGTCAAACCCCTCGCCAGATACATCCTCCCCTGGACTGCCAGCCTTTCCCAGCCAAATCCAGCTTCAGTGTCCTCCAAAGCCAATGCCAGGAGTCACTCTGTGATCCGCCACAGCCTCCTGCACTGCCACTGCTTTTGAAGAGATTTCTGCCACAGGAGGAAAGGAGGATTTACACCACTGATTTTAGTGGAATTTTTCTTTCCAGCGCCAAGTACAAAACGTGGGAACTGGGCTGGAGACGAGCTGCCTGACCAGCTAACAGAGATTTGTCATGAGGTTCATGGAAGACAGAGTTCATGACTCACTGACAGCAAGCTCACTATTACAACATAAAAACTATTATTAAAAATAAAAATGCAAGCATCAAGAGGAACACTTCAAGAAGGTTTTAGCTTCTTAATCCTGAAGAGAATACCCTTGAAATGAGGCTAGCCACAGGCCCACCTGAGAAAAGTCATAAAAGACAACCTTGTAATCAAAAAAGCTATTAGAACAGCACATTTTAGTTGTAAAAAAAAAAAAAACAACCACAAAACAAAACAAAAAACATACAAAAAACCCCCCCACAAAAAACAAAACCAACCAAACAAAAAAAACCCAAACCACCACCCTATTTCTGCTCCCTTGGCATTTCCAGAAGTTTCTCGGGAAGAGGTGTCCCACTCATGCTCACCCTCCAGCTCTCCAGCAGCAGAAAAACATATACTTCACATTCACCGTGCAACACAAGGAAGATGCTTTTTAAAACTGACTTGAGTTCCTAAAGAAATATCAGTTAATTACTTAATCCTTCTTAATGGAATGATCAACATTCTCTCAGCAAACAAGGCCATGATGATTTAACATTTTACTGCACTGGCAGAATTAACCCCACTCCCCTCCTGTCTGCTGCGTTGACTCGTTTCTTTAGAATCAGTTCCATTTTTCACTTCTGTAGAGCAGCCCCTGCACCCAGCCGAGAAAAAGACTCGATCAGACAAAAATCTGCATTGTTGTTATTCTGCTGTGAAGCTAAGGCCCAACCTCTGGGAGGGAACTGACAGAAAGGCAGGTGGCCAGGGCACCCAGGATATCAAGGTAGGAGACAGCACAGAGCAACGAGCCCCAGTATGAGCCTGGAAAAACTTCATCAGCATCCCAGGATGGATGAGGGGCAGCCACTTCAAAGGGAACCAGGGAGGGATGTTTGAATCCCAGCTCAGACAGCTCCTGAATCCCTGAGAACCCCTGGCCATCGTTCTGGCAAGAATAAAAGTCCTTTCAGGGCTCCACCACTCACTGCAATCAGACCAGGCTCAGACAGGATTCTGCAGGCAAGTGTTGTGCAAGAAGGGGAATTCAGCATCGATTTTTGTGATCAGATGTTTAGCGGCTGCTCTGAACACTCCAGCAATCCCCCCCTCACCATTTTATCTTCCTTTATCACAAGCTTTTTAATAGAGACATGACATTCTGCTTACTGCTGGGCTCTCTCTATTTATCTCTCTCTTAACAACACTTTGGCATCATCGGCTCCGCTATCTAAATCAGCAATAGTGCATGTCCGGTCACATAAAACCTCAGAGGGTTTCCCGAGATGCCTTGGGAAGTCGGACTACTCTGGTTTACTGATGTGTTAATATGCCCGATCCACTAATTAATGAACAAACAGCTTAGGCGAGGAGCTGGGGGAGGGACACCAACAAGAAGACTGCAAGAGCCCAAGGAAAGACACTTGACCCTAATTGTTAGCAACAAGATGACAAGACTGATCGGGAAGTACAGCTAAAACTCAGATCCAACATGAAAGGAAATGTCTGGCAAAGAGGGGAAAACTAACGATGCCGTTAAAGAGGCTCCAGCCAACCTGCCGAACTGTGCCACCTTCTGTCGGGCTGCCGGTGCTCAGCGCCCGAGCACCTGGCCAGGGCTCCCCAGCACCACACTCCCATCACATCCCTCCCTCCATGCCCAAATCTTCATCCTCCTCCTGCGACCCTGCAGCTCCAGGGTGTACACTCCAGCCAAGGAAAGCCAGGAGTTTGCTCCAGTCTGTGATGAGGTGATGAGGAAGCACGGCCCTTCATGCACCTTCTCAGAAAAACCACCTGCCTTTCGCCACATGCAGAATCCCAGCAGGTGGGTTCTAAGTGGGACCAAAATTCACTGGAACTTTCAGCCAGACCCAGTTTTATCTAGGGCAAAACATTCCTCACCTTGAAACAACCTGGACCAAGTACACAAAGGAGATGCACCAGCAAGAGGGTCCTGTGTCCCAAGTGCACACACCAGCAATTCAGGATATGCTTCCATACAGAGTTCAAACATTTGGAAAAAAGGTCATAAGCACTTTCTACCCGAAAAAAATCAACTCAACCAACAGTCACAACAATGCAAGAGACCCTGCAGCACCGTGCTCGGGGACAGCCAGCCAGAAGAAAGTTGACTTACAGATCACACATCCAGCGCTGCCACACGGCAAATGCTGCAGAACGTTATCCCGCCGCACAGGGAGCCCCAAGTTTTCCATGTGCTTCTGAATTAAACTAACTTTGTGAGGAAAACAGGCACTTCAAATAAAAACACACCAGTGACAAATATTGTACAGAGAGCGCGATTAGCAGTAAACAGTACGCTGGAGAATCATCCGAATAAAATGTTCTGGGTATTTATTTGTGTTGCTTTCCAAGACCATTGCAACTGAACGGGAAACTGGAAAGAAAAAAGCCCACAATTAATTTCAGAACAGCACTCCCAGAAACACTGTAGCCTATGAGATATATGTAAATATTTTACGATATGGGTTCCATTTCAGTAGATCTGTCAAGATATTTGCAGGGCTTGACAGTATTTCTGCCTTTAATTAAATTTTCACACACATACTTTAATGTAATTTAAATAGATTATTAGTTGTCAGAATATAGTATAAATTTTGTTTACGATTTAGTTACTTTAAGTACTCACATTGAAGAAACTCATTTAACCCCCTGACTGAGGAGCATTAACTGTTGCGATGAGACTTCTAAAGAGCTTCTACTGCCCTTTGCACTCTCGCAATAATCTTAAATTACTACAACTTAATTGCAATTTCAAGGCACTAAAATGGAGATGTTTTAAAAACAGCACCATGAGGGTCAAGAGGGGAGAAAAATTATTTAGTCCTCCTCAGGTACCAGATGCTTCTTGGAGAGAAACTGATTTTGCCCATTTTCCATAGAATCCTGTCTTCATTTGCAGGATGGCACGGAACAAAAAGTCATCAAGATTATTCTGGATACTTGCCACATCCAAACAGCCATTAAGACATAAGCCTGCTCACTTGCATGCATGGAAGAGACCCGTGCCAGGAGAACAGAAAGACAAAACCCTAGAGCACATTTGCAGAGAAGGCTGCACATGAACAGAGCCAGCAGCTTCTCTGACTTGGGAGCTCCCATGCTGGAGTAAGAAAACAGAGCACGTGTTAAACCACTCCAGAAATCACAACCAACAAATATCTGATCTCCTAAACACAGTACAACCGATTCCTCTACAGCACAAAATATACGCATTTTTAAATGAAAAGACTACAGAGACTCCACAATCAAGTTTCTCCTCTAATTACTGCATGATTTATTCCATCCTATTTTTTTCCCCCTCTATATACACTGGCATCACCTTGTTACCTGCAGTAGCTGCAATTCCCAGCACACCGCGAGCTGCGGGAATCAAACGGCACAGTGGTTTGTGAGAGCAGCAGGCTGCAAGCAGCGCCTCTGTCAGCGCAGAATCAAGCAGTTCTAGCAAACACAAGATCTTCTTCGCTTCTTCTTGCAACGAGACATTTTACAAGGATCCGGCCAACAGAAAAACAATCAGACTCACAATTTAAACACCACTGTGCCTCAGCACGGCCGAGCGCTGACGCGTGTCCTCAGTGGCACGAAGTCAAGGGCTCCCAGCCCGGCCGTACCTTTCGAAGCATTTCAAAAAAGCTTGGTTGCCAGGACCTCTAAGAATGGTTGCAAAGACGCCGCTGATCTCTAGTGCACAACGTTTCCAAATTCCACTTAGCAAATGCTTTCTGGCTCCTACTGCACATCACATCCCCACCGAACCGCTCGCCGGGTGTGAAAACACGCTACTATATGTGGAGGGGAGGGGGAGAAAAAGTTTCAGTGATACCAGTTTGTGGCACAGACCAAAAGCCAAAGGGAGCAACATGAAGCCCTGGTTGATGCCAACACGCTCTGGATCAGGCCCAGGGCAGCCAACTGCACCCTGAACTGGCCTGTGGGGACACAGGGACCATGCCGTGCCCATGGGTTGTACAGAGCAGAGTGGCACCATGTCCCCACACTGCTGATCCCCTGCTGGGCTTCCCCTCCAGCTGCCAGCCCCTTCCCACCTGCCTTCCCAGCAGAGACTCATAGGGAAAAGCACCAGGAAGCAACCTGACAGCAAGACTCATCTGAGGAATAATTACAATATGCCGTTTAATTCAGCTTAAATAAGAACACCAAACAAAACACTTGTGCACCCGAGCTGCCTGAGTACTGCAGGGCCTGATCCCGCTCCCCCTGAGGTGGGAACCCCTGGCAGAGCTCCCTCCCGGGCGCCGGCACCGTGTCCATGCCCACACGATGCTGTGCTGGATGTGCTCCGAAGGGCAGGAAAGGCCTGAACAAACGCTGTGCCTCCAAGAGACACCCAGCTACCTGTGAAAACCTCACCGAGTCTTCTGCAGCCCTGGTTCAGCTGCATAAAAATATTTCAGCTCAGTGCCTTGAAGTTGCAATTAAATTGTAGTAATTTAAGATTATCACAAGAGCAAAGGGCAGCAGCAGCTCTTCAGCAGACTCCTCTCACCACTTAATGCTCCTCAGTCTTGGGGTTAAATGAGCTTCTTTAGTATAAGTACCTTAAAGCAAGTGAATCGTAAACAAAATTTATACTATTTTCTGACAGCATATAATCTATTTAAATTTATTAAAGCTTCCGGAGAAAATTTAAGATGACAGAAGTATCATTATGCCCTATAAATAACTGGACAGCCTTGCAGAAATAACTGTATTTTACATACATATCCTACATACGTGTGTGCATATGTTATTCCATTTGAAATACAAATACATGCTCAACAGATATTTCACAAAAGGAATTGCATTATCCGGTTCAATCTCTCAATACAAATGACCACAAGCAGTAAGAATACTAAATGCTAAGATACATTCCATAAATTTGCCTTTTTACTACCAGCCTTTTTCCTAATCTTTACAATGCCGTGAAACAGGAATAATTCTGGAGTTACAAATGTTTATTGTATATCATATCAAGGACGATAATGCAAATTTTAGCTCTTAAAAAAAGGTGATCCACTCCACGAGAAACTCATATTGCAGCATATGCTGCACACTAATGTCCGATGCATAATTCCCTGCTCAACTTTCCTGTTCCTTCTCTTACCAGGGCAAAAACCATCTGTGTTACGGTTACTGGTGGAACTGATTTAAGCAGAAAATGTTTATAGATGTTAAAAAACATTACACATTACACAAAATGGCTTAACAGCATACACAGCACGTTTAATGCACATACTTTTTATTGTCTAATTAAAGTATATACCATAAAAATCTACAGGCTTTAGAATAAGTTACGCAGGACAGTTATGAAACCTTACCTTACAGAAAACATAAAGTACTTATTGTGTGATCTGCACTGCTAATTAAAGAAATGCTTATGCAAAAAGGTTTGGGATTTCTTAATTCTTCAGTAGATGTGCACTTAGTCTGCCTCCTGATTAATATACATTAGGGTAACAGCCTCTTCCTTGGATTTTTTTTTTAAGATATTTCCATTGTTTAGAATACTTTAAAGAAATGAAAGGAACATATTTGTGAAGTTTGCAGTGAAGTGTTTGACTACAAACATGAAACTGTCACGCAACAAAACTAACCTCACTCCCTCTGGTTCAGTTTGATTAGTACTTAAATCCTAACTGTTTATTGAAGTAAAATCAAGTGTCTGTTAATACTCTTTACTGCTATTGCCACTAAAAAACTACACAGTAACAGAGTCTCTCTGATACAGACATGAAGACACTTTACACACGGTTTTGTAAAAATCATGGCATATCAAAAACAAGGTCCATCCTGACTGGTTGGAAATACATTTGAAGGAAGGATATTACAAGTTTTCCCAGCTCTAGGAATGCACTCATACAACATACAATACTTAATCACAACCAAACTTCTCTATTATACAGCAACACAGAACTTACACGCAGAGAAAAAAAATAAACCTATGTTTCCTTACAATTCAGAGATCCAGAAATAAAAGCTGAATGTCACAGAACTTTTACAGTTTTCAACATTACACTACTGGAACATCGCCTTCGCTGCAGCTCTAGACAGTATAAATGAAATAAAATCCCAAGTCTCTGAAAGCGTATACAGCACACTCTAAACCACCATCACTTTAAAAAAAATAAAAAACACCAAACCCAAAACCTAGCCCATGCACAAAAAACTAACTTTGCAATTGAAATCGTAAGCAACAGAAAGCCTTGTTTGAAACAGTCGTTATTTTTCTCAGAGTTATCCTTTGGTTTCACAACAAAGATCAGCATTTGTAATGGTCCATTTCTGCATAAGTGAACATATAGCCTTGCTGCCTGATCGAATAGTCCAGAGCTTTCAGTGAGGCAGCTCCTGACAACAGCCCAGCAGCAGCTTTGTTTGATCTCTCCTGCCTTCCTTAATCTGGGTTGTCAAGGTTCACTTGTTGGAGGCTGTTTACTTTACTTTTTCCAGAAAAAAAAAAAAAAGTGATTTTTTTTTTCCTGTCTCTCATACAATGACTAATCCAAAGACTAAGGGGGAAGAATGCTGCCAATGCAAGATGTTAAAGCTACAATACCTTTTTGCAATGAGATTTTAGCCGACACCTTTTGAATGGTAACTAGTGAAGAGCTTCCTCCCCCAGTGCCCTGGTCCATTCAATATGGTTGGGAGATAGTTCAAATAAAATGTGCAGGGAAAAAGCTTCAGAGCAGAGAGGTTGAAACCAGTAGCCCCAATTTCCCCGTCCTCCCCCAAATCTGGTCGCAGAGATGCACGATACCTCCTTGCCCACACTCGCTTCTCTGGGAACTTGAGTTATTTCAGGCTCTCTCAAACTTACAAAAAGTAGGAGCTTCTCAGCAGTAACAGAAACTGTAAAAATAATACTAAACCGAGTGAAACGCCTATTTTCCAAAATATTAAAGGAAACCGTGGATTAACAGCACAAGCAAAAAGTTTCTTCTATTACAAGCTTGCAACTTTGTCTAATTAAGCAGCTGTCACTACTGACATCAACATTTGGTCAAAGCAGGTAAAAAGCAAGTTCAGAAAAACTCTATGGAAAGGAAACACAGTTTAGAGAATTGTTTTAATATTTAGAACCATCCAGCACCCTAGAAATCAGCAGGCTACATGGCGTAGACGACATGCTACAAGCAGTACACATCCATTACTCACTCCGAGAGCAGTTACTAAAAATGAAACCTTAAACTTCTGAGCACAGAAGTTGGGCTCCAGCTTCTCTACAGAAGCGGCTCAGAGAGCGCTCGCAGGCGGCTGATACCTCGGGTAGGGACGGGAGGGCTGCGCGCTGCTGCCGCCGCCAGCCCTGGGGAGAACGGGGCGGGGGGGGGGAAATTGGGAGGGGGTGGGTGGGTAGTAATGTCGCTCAGCTTGGTTCACTCAAAGCAAAACCACGCAATTAAAACCATTACAGCGAAGTGGCAGCAGACGGCTCGCCGAGAGCGCGGCGCTCCGCAGCCCGCCCGGCGATGCTCTCCGCGCCGGGGCCGCACGGTCACCAACAGTTGCGCGGCGGCGGGGAGGGGGCTGCGCTGCGCCCCGCGCGGTCCTGCCCGCGGCTGGGGCTTTTTTGTTGTTTTTTTTTTTTTCAAAGGGGAAAAAAAAAACAACCAAAAAAAAAAATAAAAAATCCACAACCAAAACCAAAAAACCAAACCAGAGCCCGGCGGGGCGGGGAGGAGGGAGGCGCGGACACGCCGCCCGGCAGCGCGCACCCACCGCTGCCCGGGGGGGGATGCGCTGCGCGGGGCGGCAGGTGCGCGGGGCGGCCCCTACTTACCGGGCACCGGTGGCGGCTCCGCGGCGCGCAGCGAGCCCCGGCTCCGTCCCGAGGCTCCGCACCGCGGGGGGGACGCGCACACGCACACACACACACGCACACACACACACACGCGTGAAGGATGCGCGGTCCGCACCCGCGCAGCGAGAAGTTGCGCCGGGCTGGGGAGGCGCCTCGGGTGTTTATTCAAACAGTTCGTCTCCAAAGAAAAAAAAAAAAAAAGAATAGGGGAATGGGAATGGAGGGGGGGATGGGCGCAGAGCGCCCCAGGGACCCGCGGAGGGGGAGGATGCGCGGTGCGGGGCTCCGCGCCTGCGGAAGGGGCTGCGCGGGCGGAAAGCCGCAACAGGTGCCCGGGGAAGGGGGGCCGGGGCAGGCGGGCCGGGCGCGGGGGGGGCGCGGCCCCACCGCAACTTCTTGCCCCGAGTGCCGAAGTTGGGGCGTGCGCGCCCCTTGCGCGGCGGCGCGGGGGGGACCCGGCGGAAAACACGCGGAAAGCGCGAGCGGGGATGGGATGGGAGGGGGGCGGGAGGCGCCTCATCCCACCGGGGCGGGGGGTGCGCGCGGAGCGAGGCGGGGGGGAAGTTTCCAAAGTGGGCGGGGAGGGGGTGCGGGCAGCCCCGCATCCCGGGGAGGGGGCTCCGCACCCGCGCACCGCCGCCCCGCATCCCCCCACCCCCCCCGGTACCGCGGCGGCGGTCGGGGAAGCGGTGGGGGTGGGGGGCGGCCGGGCACGTGGGGCCGGCGGGGGGAAAAGTGCAACAGCCCCGGAGGAGCGGGGGAAAGTGTCGGGGGGCGCCGGACTCACCCGCAGGACTCGGCCCTGCCGCTGCCCAGCACGGCGCGGCCGCGGCGCGGGCGGGCGGCGGCGCGGAGCGGCGCGGGGCTGCCTCCGTCCCGTCCCTCCCTCCCGTCCCTCCGGCACGCCGAGCCCGGGCGGCGCGGCGGCGTGCTCCGCCGCTCGGTAAATAACAATAGAGCCCCTCCGCCCGGCGCCGCGCCCGCGGGCCCCGCACGCCGCCCCGCCGCGCCCCCGCCCCGCGCCGCCCCGCGCCCCCTCCCCGCCCCGCGCAGCCCCGCGCGGGCGGGCCGGGGGCGGCCCGCGACACCCCCGCGGAGGGAGATGTTGTTATTTTTTGCTGTTGTCAGTCTCTGACGTCACATCCACCTGCTGGGTAAACAAGGCTCGGCACAAGGGAAAAATAATAATGAAAAAAAATAAAATAATGCAAAAACGGGGGGGAGGCGGGCGGGGAGCGCGGGACGCGCTGAAGAGCCGCAGCCCCGCCGGCGCGGAGCTCCGCGGAGGGACGGACGGGGAGGAGGGGGGGGGGGTCGGGCCGGGGGAGGCGGGGCGGCCCCGCGGGGAAGCGAAAGTGCCGGCGGTGCGCGGCTCTGCGGGCAGGGGCTGTCCTGTCGGCGGGGGCAGCGCTGCGCACCCCTACCAACTTTTCCGCAGCCGCGGGGGGGCAGGGAGGGAGCGGCAGGCCCGCGGAGCTGGGGGGTGCGGGGGACCCCGGAGTGCCTTCCGCGAGTGCCCGCGGAGCCGCCTTACCTGCGAGGCGGGCGCTGCCCGCGGTGCCCCCGCAGCGCTCAGACCCTGCGCGGGTGCGCAGCGGTGCGCACCGGCCGCCGAGCGGGACTGACCGGGCTGAACGCGGAGCCGCTCCGCGGGGGCGGCCCCGGGCCGCGTGTCCGCATCCCGGGGGGTGCGCGCTCCCGGCCGCGCCGTCGGGGTCCCGCGGAGGGCCCGGTGGCAGCGCCCCCGGGGCACAGGGCGAGAGGGCGCCGGGCCGGGACCTCGCGGCTGCCCCGGCCCCGGCACTCGAGCACGGGGAATTGTAACAGCGGAGACGGCCTTAGCGCGGAGCTCGGAGGCACCGGCGGCGCGGGGGCTTCGTTGGCGGCGGCCGGACCGCGCGTGGGGAGCGAGTCCGGCCGGGCATCCCCCTGCCCTGCCCTGCCCGGGACCCCGGCCCGCCGCCGGCAGCACCGCCGGGGCGGAGGGGCGGGGGGCGCTCGGCGGGCGCCCCGCGGAGATGGAGCGCGTCCTGCCCGGCGCTGCGGGCGGGAGGCACCGGGCGGCCGCGGAGTTACCGAGCGCCCGACTCGTTCGGGGAAAAACTCTTTTTTCTTGACCCGCGAGAGCCCGGGGTTTCTTCCCTCTCTTTGTTTTTTTTTGGGGGGGGGCGATCGCGTGTAGCTGCCCGCAGGACTGACCCGGAGCTCCGGGGACGGCGGCGATGGTTTCACACATTCCCAGAAGGGACCCGCGCCCCCGCCAGCCCCTCGCCGGGCCCATCCTCGTTCCCGGTCCCCGGTCCCGGTCCCCCGGCCCGGCAGCTCCGGCAGCAGCGCCGGGTCCGCGGCGCCACCTCCCGACGGAACGGCGGGAGCCGCTGCGGCAGCAATTAACACCTGGAATTACCCTAATGGCGAGGTACTTATGCCTAATTCATTATATTTTAAATAATTAAGAGCGGAAAATCGCTGCAAATAAATATTTGCGGAGGTGATGCTCGCGCCGCTGGCGGGGCGGTGCGCTCGGGCCGCGAGCGGGAGAGAGCCGGGAGCGGAGCGCTCGTCATCCCGCTCCTCCAGCCACGTACCGCAGGAGACACCGCCGTTTGTGTGACCGGCGGGATCACCCGCTTTAAAAAGCAAACACCACCACCTTCACCGTCTGTTGTTATATTTTTTAGTTCATCTGTTTCTTCAGTAGGAAGAAAAAGGAGCTAAACCTGTTAAATGAGCGTTTTTTAAACGCTCTCCCCCTTAGTGCTCAAAAAAAATTATTTGTTTTACATTTCGTCCTCAAATAAACGGTTATTGGAAACTTGTTCATCTCCTGTTTTTAACTTCACAAATCTAAACCAGTACATCAACTCTGTAAAACATGATTAATTCCACAGACAATACCAGCGGTGGGACTTCTCCCTCCCCCTCTGTCGATGTAGCTGCTAATTGTACTTGAATTGTTTACTGCTGTATTGTTTTACAAGTGCCTGGAGAAAGATGCTTCATATTCCCACCACCGGCGGAACCATCCCAGGAGCAAATGCTTGGCAGATTTTGGCAGGGATGTACACAGGCTACAACTACAGCTTGTTAGGTAAAAAAAAAAAAATTACGAAGGTGATGACGCCTTTGTAATTATAGGTGTTACTTGTTATAAAGTCAGAATGTTTTCCAAGCTACTGTAATGCCACACCTCCAGTGTCCCAGGAGCCAGGCCTTGGAGTCCTTTCCGCTTTAGTCACTGGTTTATGAAGCTTTGCAAAGCACATCACCAGGCTGCACGGCGGGTTCCTGGCCCACTTGGCACTCCTGCATAGGTGCAAAGCCCATGTGGGTACTCAGCTGTTATTCTACATTTTACATCAGGCATGAAAAGTTAAGATACACTATGCACTGCCCCAAAAGCTGGTAGGCGTAAAAAGAAATGTACATTGGATTCACAGCCTGGTTTTACGATTGTCTGACTTTGTTTCAAATAAGTTCAAGCAGAAGTAGTCCTGTGAGTACCCTCATACTGCAGCTCATGGCAAAACCCCTTTCTGAGAAGCCAGTGGTTGCTGCTTTCCACATTCCCTTGTTTTGGGTGTGGTCAGGGCAAGTCAGATCAGTCTGGCAACAAGTAACCTTCAAAAAGCTAGAAAATGCAGCTCTGCCCATCACATGATATACATGCAAGGTAAAAATAACACTGGACATGTCTTTTGCTCAGGTAACTTTAAAAACAGGAAGGGTTGATTTAGCTATGAGGAGGAATTTTAAAAGGTATAAACATCAGATCCTTCATTTGCAAACAGGTTTTCACCCCTCATATGCTTTTGCTGTTATACTTTCCTTACTTCCCTGGCCACAGTGGAAGCCGTGTCCTGGCCTGCGCTGAGAGGACAAGCTGGAGCAGAACTGAGCCTCCGTGTGCCAGGAGGTGCCTGGCAGGATGGGGCTGCCCTGTAGGCACCCCGAGGGCCAGTGCCAGTCTGGCTGTGGCAGAGGAGGCAGCGAGCAGCACAACCTGCTCACTGCTGATTGTAAGGGAGAGAAATGGCTGTTCTGCCCTGTGGCACCACGATCCAGGGAGAGAAGGCTGGAGGCTGGCTTCACACACAGGGCAGTGGGAGTCAGACACAAAATGAATGACATTTTGCTCTATTGTGAGTCCAGAGGAGCTCCACTGCAGAGTTGCTTTGGATTTGCATGGGCAGTGCAGAGACATGAGTTCTAGATTCACCCCAGCCTCCTCTGGGTTCCTTGGTGGATGGGAAAGGCTCCCCACATGCGTAGCCACACTAATCCTCTTTACTCCTGGAGGTGTCCCTCCAGCCACTGTTGTACCAGAAGCTACCCAGAGATAACTTTTCTATAGCACATTTCCATTTGTCCTGAGCTGCCAGCCAATACATATTTCCTTTTCCTGTGGGGGCGACGAACAGCCATTTGTCTCAGTTTAACAAGATTACAACTTAAAAATTAAGAGACTTCAGGTGGAAGTGCAGAAAAGGAAAAAGAAACAGCTTTTTATTAACAAAATCTGAATAAACAACAAATGGTGCAACCAAAAACTTTCAGAAGAAACAAAACAAAGTCCCAAATCCCCAGGTGGGGGGGGGAGAATCCCACAGCAACCCGGGAAGGGTGTGGGAGAAAGGCAGGACTATCCTGGCAGTTCAGAAAGCTGCTCAAAGCTACGTGTGCCTGCAGTCAGAAATGAAGGAGTCCCTTTTTCCCACAGGCAGTCTTGAAAGCAGAATACCTCGCTCTGAGATGGGTCAGTGACTCTCTCTCAGTCGTCCTCTGCGAGGTGTCCCACAGGGGAAAAAAACTTCCTCTCAGGAAAAGAGAAAGAGGCGGCCAAAAACCGGGCTCCCACTCTGTCCTGTCCTGGACCACCACCCCAAAAGCCCCTGAACAAAGAACTCCCCAGCAATCCCTGTGGCCACCGTGCTTCCCTGCGAGAAAAAATTCCAACATCTCTTTTCAAACCTATGACATCATCCACCCCTGATTTTTTTCCCATATTAACATACTATATCGGATTCAAACTTTCCAACCATATACATATATACATTACCCTGTTTTACTCAAGGTGTGTAATGAATTTGGAAGGACATCTCTGAAGGTGACATACACTCTTTCGATAAAATACTTAAAGTAAACTGTTCCTGTGGAGCAGCTGTCCCCGTTCTTCAGACTGTTCCTTTCTTCACCGCATTTTTCTGTCTCAACCACCTGTTCCCAGCAAATGGTTAAAACCCCCAAAACAAACCAGGACTTGTGTATTAGCAGACTGCTGTAGGTCAGAGACCTTTGAACGCCACTGAGGCTGCTCCTCCCTCCACCCTTCACACTGCTGAAGGTCTTTCCACATCTGTCACTGGATTCTCAGTGAAGGCACTGACATAAATTCATGACTCAAATTATTTTTTAAACAAAGCATGGCAGTAACACCAGTATTTGATAAACATCTGCCTGCAGGAGCAGTGGGCACATGGATGCAGTTGGAATGTTCCTGTGTGCCCAGCAGGAAGCACAAGCCCAGGGCTCCCAGCACACAGCAAGGCAGGTGTGTGTAGGCAGGCTGGAGGACAAAAGGAACCTGCTCTGTGAACATGAGATACAATTATTACAAACAACCATAAACCATGGGAAGCTCTTTAGCACACACAGAGGGGGAACACAGGCCAGATGAAGTGATTCCATCTCCCTCAGTGTTCTGTACCCCAGCTTCATTAACTTTGCTGCTTAGATGAAGCACAGCCAGCAAAATAAACTTGACTGTACCGGGACAGCTGCATAATAACCAACCAATATACTTTTTTCTAGTGCTGCTGCCTCTGTAGCATCTGACACGCATTTTTTGACTTCTGTGAGGTAAAATATTTCAGAGGTGAAATGTTTCCAGGTTACACCACAGCTCTAGAGGTACAGCATGAGCTTGTGTAAAGTTAACTAACATTTGCATAAGGTTGCAGTGGAAAACTGAAGGCTTTCTTCATGTCACAGAAAGATAGCAGGCATATTCCAGTACCTTATTGTTTTAAAACCAAGGAAATGATCCTATCTGGAGGCAAACAGATGCAGCTGCAACACAAAAAGTCCTGGCTGGGGTTGGGAGCACCTGAGCACCACACTGGTGTTACAGCTGGACACAGGGCTTGTCCTAAGAAAGGCAAGACGCTTATTCTGTGGGATGATGTGCTTATGAACTTGCACTCTTCATCTTTACACCCAAAACACCCCAAAGCACTGGGAGAGAATTTTGTGTACCAGTGTGCACAACCTCAGTAACAACCTCGGGCGCTCTCACCCGTTAACCAAACTGCATGAAGGCGTATTGACTTGGCTTTATACTTCTTCCTCTGCACTGGGGCCATTTCTGCTGGCTGTGCTTCCCTTCTGGTGTGACTGGGGACTGAGCACTGCTGATGTCTGTTGGTTTCTCTGCTCCACTGTCTTTCCCTTCTGACTGTAGGTGGTGTTGCCCAGTCTGTAGCACGGTGCAGTAAGCGTGGGCTAAGGTCCAGCACGTTGCTGTGAGCTGTCCATCTCTGGAATTTATGGACCAATGTTCTTTCAGGCACTCAGCAACCTTACAGGGGGATCTGTGTTTGGTCAGGGGAGAGCTTCCAAACAACTGGGGGAGAGTATCCTTCAGCACCTGGCCTATCTCCTCCCGTGCTCACATCCAATCAGAGTGATTTATGTCTATGAAAGGCTGTAGCACAGTGGCAGGTTGTTGGGCAGGTTCCTGGGTAGGTTCCCTAGTGTCTGGGGTAGGTCTTGAGGCAGTTACCAAAGACAACCTCACCCTGTCTCTAAATGCTGGGTGGGCCACACTGAACAAACACAGCAAAAACATCATCAAGAACGGAATATCTTTAACGTCCAGGCAAAAAATCAACCCTTCAGAAGCTACTGAGGCAGGGCCATACGAGAGGTGGATGAAGGGTTGGGAAAAAGCATTTGCCTGCATTCCTCTCCCAAAATAGGTACCATTATCAATAAAACCTCAAAAATAGGAACCTGGGTTGTAGTAGTAATGCATCCATATTCCAAAAGAGAACTATGGGGCCAGAATTTTTCAGCCACTGGTACCAATTTACAAACTTAATAGCAGCCACAACTATTGCAGCCATGATGTCCATCTTTAAGAAGCGATCCATAAATGGAAAGACCATATACACTGCCAAATGCTAAAAGAAGTTGGACCACATGATGGCTAATGGTGTCTCTATATGCAATACACAGGTCATTAAACAAGAGGGTTTATTCCTTTTCCACCTGTCCTCTAGTCAAGCTCCACATTGGGCGCCAATTAATGTCTTAGTTTAACAAGATTACAATTTAGAAATTAAGAGACTTCAAGTAGAAGTGTGGAAAAGGAAAAAGAAACAGCTTTTTATTAACAAAATCTGAATAAACAACAAATGGTGCAACCAAAAACTTTCAGAAGAAACAAAACAAAGTCCCAAATCCCCAGGTGGGGGGGAGAATCCCACAGCAACCCAGGGAGGGTGTGAGGGAAAGGCAGGACTGTCCTGGCAGTTCAAAAAGCTGCTCACAGCCAAGTGTGCCTGCAGTCAGAAATGAAGGAGTCCCTTTTTCCCCACTGGCAGTCTTGAAAGCAGAATACCTCGCTCTGAGATGGGTCAGTGACTGTCTCTTGGTTGTTCTCTGCAAGGTGTCCCGTGGGGAAAAAAAACTTCCTCTCAGGAAAAGAGAAAGAGGTGGCCAAAAATCAGGCTACCGCTCTGTTCTGTCCCGGACCACCACCCCAAAAGCCCCCAAACAAAGAACTCCCCAGCTATCTTTGTGGCCACTGTGCTTCCCCATGAAACCTCCCCCTCTCCCTGCTCCTGCACTGCCCCACACGTGTGGCCCAAATCCACCCCCATCCTGAAAGAAACAGACAAGGGCAGGGGCAACATTGGGAAAAAATTCCAACATCTCTTTTCAAACCCATGACACCATTGTATTTGCATTGGACTGTTAATCTGCCTGAATTTGGTCGAGATTCTTAAATGAATATTCATTGGAATTAATGTCATTTAATACCTATTGCTCCCTGAATATAATTACGTGCCATACATGAACTGGCAAACACCACAAGATGTCCAATCTTGTTGAGAGTCTATGACCAATTAAATGCCATGAGCTGGACACTTGTGCAGTACTGAAGATGCACAAAGCACTACCAAGATGCAGCCTGACTTCAGAAGAGGGAGCCAATAAAAGAGGGAATATGTACACTGTGGGAAGTAAAAAACACCTTTAGGGATAGAAAAAAGGTATTTTAATATGAGCTCTTCCCCAGGTATTTGCCTACATGTAGAAACTACAGTAAACATTTATATTATTTTGCCAAAAAGCTTTATTTCTCCCACTTTATTGCCCACAGAAAAACATCTTTCAGGGCATCCTATTCCTGGCCTCTTTCAAGACAATAGCATCTCTTGGAAGACCTTCAGCACATCCTACAAATAAGAAATGCCCAAGTCCAATCCTCCTTCTCCCAGCAGTCTGCCTGCCAAGGTTCATGCTGTTCCCTGAATAATAAAGCATAATCAGCTCCGTATTGAAGCAAAACCCATCCCCGGCATCAGTGCTACCAACCCCTGTCGTAACATAACAAGGACTCTTCCCAAAATATTTGGGCTTGCCCTGTCACAGTGAGAGGCGTTCGAGTTCAGCGCTCTGTCAACAATGCCAGGTGTCTCCTGAACCTCCGGCGCCCGAGCCAAGAGGGAGAGCTCAGAAGCACAGGAATAATCATTATTCACATTACTAAAATGTAACGGAATGTTTAAACAGATAACGTAACACAATCCCTCACAGCAGAAAAAAAAAAATACTGTTTATTATTTATCCCAGTCAGATAGAAAATGAACTCAATCTCCTGGAAAGGAAAAGCAAGGCTCCTTTTTTTTTTTTTTTTTTTCTTTTCACAACTGACATCCACAAAAAAAAATATTCTATTGTGCCAGCTGTGGCCCTTCAAAGGGGCTGATGTTCACTGGGGCTCTTGATAAAATCAACTGGCAAATTGTGGGGTGAAAAAAGTGACTCAAAGCCAAACACATCTAAGAAGAAAAAAAACCCTGGTGAAATAAAAAATCCAAGAACAATTTCATGTTGAGTCAATCTGAAGATTTCATTTCAATTTTGATTTTTTGGGGGAATAAGAAAAGACACACACCCCCTTGCTTGAAAATAAAATTAAAGGACATTTTGAACACAAAGTAGTTTCAAAATGAAAAATCAAAGTGTTTCATGTCAGAAGTGTCAAAACTAACAGCTTCAGCATTTGTCAGAGCTTTTTTGAGTTTTTATAAATGACAAGTTTGGCATGTGTGCACAGACCGTTTTGGTGCTGCTGAATCTGCATTTTTGCATGCAAAAAAAATTGGTTGGGTGAAATTTTCTGCGGAGAAGCCGTTTGCTGTTCCCTTTGTGCAGAGACCAGCAGTGCTATCCCCGATGGCTGGGCCAGAGCCTCGCTGACACCTCCAGCTCCTCTTTGGCTTATTAATATTTTACTCTTTGGTTTTCAGGACTCTGCAGGCCTGGTCTTTCCCAGAACCAGCTCCCTGGTTAGCGGGAGGAGGTACAAAGGTTAGGAGAGGCTGACTGTGCGTCTCCAGCTTGATGTGCTGCTGTGTGACAGGCGGCCACGGACCTATCCTAAGGTGACATTAGGTAATTTATTAGCTTGGTTCATTACTGCCTTAACAAAGTTACAGGCTAAGCTCTCTTTCATCGGCTCGCTGCCTTCCTGAAGTGGGGGTTTTCCAAAAACATTTTATCCCCAGAAGTTTGGAGATCTTACAGTCAGGTTTACACCTTTCCTGGCAGGAGGGTGAGGGTGGAAATCGGAGTAGATAGCACCTGAATTAAGGCATTTAGTTTAAAAACTTAAATTACATAAAAATCTTAAATTAAATTACATAAAAATCTTAAGTTACATAAATGCTATTGCTATAAAAATGTACCACGAAGCATTTACAATATTAGCAACTGAATACATTCTTGCTAGGAAAGAAGCAGCCACCCAGATTTTGCAGGTCTGCTTCCAGCATAGCTGACTTTGCTGCAGGTTTGGGACAGTGCCTAGTCCCCTGGGAAGGCAGCAGATAAGATCTTCTGCAGATAGCAGACACCTACCTGCCTTTTGCTACCCAATTCCTGTAACGCTTTCTACATCTCTCTGATGACAGCAACACTTCTTGCTGTATCTTGACAACTTCTAATTAACCCAATCTCAGCATCTCTGAAGCTTCCATAGAAAACCAATGTAGTCCTTTAGAGCAAGAGACAAATCCAAAGCACCATCTCCTCCTCTGACCTCCATAGGGGCTACAAAACCCAAGGGTAGTCTGACTGTGCTGAAGGCCAGACCAGCTCCTTCTCTGCCTTCCTGGAAGGCAGTACTGAAAGCCAGCAGAGACGGAAACAGATTTCTAACATCTTGTTGGCATTTCTGGGTCTGCTTAAACTCCTGCTGCAGGAGCACATGCAGAAATGTCCATGAGGACATGCCACACATTCAGCTTCCAATGAGACAAGCAGTACCACATCAGGGAGATGGTGTCCTCACTCCCTGCCCTGCTCTCCCTGCCAAGTTCAGTATTCCCTGGGAAGGAGATGCAATAATTGTGACTTTCCCTGTGAGGGGTTTTCTGTTGATCCTGTCTCAAAAGTGTACTACACTGAACTATTATTTCATCTTAACTTTTTCCACTATTATGACTATTTTTCAATCCAAAAGTCCAACATCAACAAAGATTAAAGCTTTTACTCTAGTTACATATCTATGAAAACAGCAGTCTGCTGTGTTTTGGGAGATAAACACTACCAGATGCTCTAGTAAACATAAGAGAGGGGGGAAAAAGAAGAAAAAAGAGAGTGGCCAAGAGAAGGAAAGAGAAGTTAGAAATAGCAGAAGAGGAGGCCAGAAAAGTAAATTCCTGGTGTTTCTTGCTATGTGGCAGTGAAGAGGTTAAACCCCAGAACGCTGCCATCTCTAGACAGAACTGGTTGTTATTGCATTGATAAAACCCCGGGTTGTGTTTTCCTTGTCCATTTTGACCCGTATCTGACGTTAGCATTGCAAATGATGTCTGCTGCCATTCAACTAGTCAGAGTGAGCGGACAGAAACAAGGCAGAGAGCTTACCAAAGACGATACTAATGGAAGGGGTGGGGAAAAGTCTGATTTACATGCAATTAATTATTATTTATGTAAAAACCATATAGTTGTGGTGGTTCTTGACATCATTCAAAGCCTCTTTTCAAAAGAGGAGTCCCCCTGGTTAGTGCACTGATCTTGCCTGTGCTGCGAATATGAACTGTGATTGCTGATGGCAGCCACGTTGGCCCATCGCCACCACTTGTAGGGTTGAAGTCAACTGCCCAAAAGAGCAAAGGAAAAGGATCCTGCCTCCTCCTGACTTTGCATCAACAGGGCCATGGGAAGCTAGCGATTCATTTGGTGGGAAGTCATCAGACCCGAGGCCAACATCGTGCAGAAGATGACAGAGTTGTGCATAACCATTGTGAAGAAGTTTCAGATTAAATAAATGTGTTTTCTTCTGAACTTGTACAATGATTAACTTATTTATTTGATTTCAGCATCTAATCACAAAATAATTACCTAACCCAGCCCCAAGGTATCTTGGCAATGTTGTTCAAGACACACTCCAGCACAGACAAAAGCTCCCGCGGGAAGACATCAATCGTCTTCCCGTACGAATGAAACTGGTCCACAAAAATGAAGGGCACGACTCCACCCCAGCTCTTTCAAAATTCATGTGTCTCAGCCATAGTTCCAGTCCGGCTCCCAGACACATCCCTGCCCACTAGTTTTCACAAGAGCTAGGTCAAACCTCAAGTGCATGGATTACATATGGCAGCATGACCCAATTTATTCGGGCTCCGCTGGACAAAATCTATACAGTGGGAAGTTTATTGACAGTGTCTCACTGGTTCTCTCTAATTTGCCAAAGGAGCTGCTGGGCAGGAAACTCAGTTAACCTCAATCATGGTAAGGACAGATTAAAGGGAGCTAGACTCAAAAACAGGCAGGTCTCAAGCCACCTTCTTAATAAAGAAAAACAAACCACAGCATTAACTGGAGCAATTGGATGGGGTAGGAACTTTGGCTCAAGCCTGGGAGCGGAGGCTGGAGTGGATGGGATGGGCAGTGCTCATTGGAAGGAGGGATGTCACCTGGACAGACAGTCCCACCCACCCACTGAACTCTGTACAGCCAGTGTGCCCCCAGCACACCTTCCCATCCTCCATCTCCCCCACACCCACCTCCAGAGCATTTCTACACACAGCATTGCCTCTGCCAATGCTGTCTGCTCACAGGGGACACGCGGTGATGGTGGTGGCTGCTGAGCTTTGGGAGGACACGCAGGGCAACCCCAGGTTTTCCTGCCATAGACCAGGTGGACAAAAACAAGAGTACAGCAGGCAGAAACCTGCCTGCAAGGTTCCCACCTACCCTTCAGCTTTTAGACCACAGCACAACATTTCATGCTCTCCCTATCATTGCCTCCCTGTCAACTGCTGGGAGCACCAAAGCATAGCTAATCCCACCTGGAAATCTCCCTCTAAACATACAATTTTATCCCAAGCAATCAATTTCCAAACAGCACAAAACAGTATTTCCTTCAACCCTTGCACACCCCAGCTGTGATAGGATTTTCGTCCTGGGTGAAATGGCTTGTCCAGCCTTGCCCAGTTTGTGCACGAGCTCTTATGCCAGTCAGGGACCTGATATCCCAGTTGGAAGAAAAAAAAAAAAAAAGGGGGGGGAAATAATTTTTCCTAACAGAGAATAATCTTCTCTTTTGCATTATTTGTTTTGTTAAAAGCTTCTGTCATCAGCTTGAGACCAAGCAAACTCAGCTCACTCAGAGCATGCTTGGTATGAAGAAATATTTTCATTTCTTGGAGCAGGTTCCAAGATATTCAGCTTAGCTTGCCTTGCCTCCACTCCATTTCAGGTTTTAAATATTTTGCATTTTGGTTTTGGTATTTTTTGCCTACATCATAATCAACACATTCATTTCTAGTTTTATTTTGAGGAGGGTTTCTTGTGGGTTTTTTTGTCACCTTTACCACAGGGATAAATAGACCCATATCTCTATATTCCAACCTTCAAACTTTGTAAAAGTGAATAAGGAGAGACTGTTTTTCCTAGTGAAATTAGCACAACCCTAGGGCAGAAACATTTTCACAGCTACCAAAAGCTCTTTATCTGGTTGGCCTAGAGACCAGATGTTTTCCTACAAATTCTTTGGCTCTCGTTGGTTCACAACTGCTCTCTGCCATCCTTGCACATTAAATGTCTGCTCTGGGTTTTTTTCAGAGAGAAGAAATTATATAAATGGGAAACTTCACACCCAAGAACATTGTGGCTGTTTGTTCCTACCCAGGGTGATTCTCTGGCCAACACATTACAGCTTCCACCCCGATACTGTGTGAGTTGGAGGCACATTTCCATCAACCCTCTAACATGCTTAATCACAGCAAATAATTTGTTTATGAAGTTCAGTTCTACTAAGCCCAACCTGGAAGCAGGTACTCATCCTCCCAGGTACAAGCACTTCTGCTGTAATTTCTTTTAAAGTCAAAGCTGATCTTTATCTACAAAAGGCCGGAGCAATAAGTATTTAGTGTGTTTAGAAAACACATCTCTTTCACCACACCTGCAGCCTGCCTGCCAGCTTTCAGCCATGTGGACTCTCCACTGCTCTGGGAGACTCCAGTGCAGTAAACAAAGTAGATTTCCCTGGCTTCCCATGTTCCAGGTACCTCTCCCAAATGATTTTACATGCTCATGCCCTAAAGGTCTTCTGCAGGTCCTGTTTCCACAGCATTTCCAAGGGCTTGGATTGGGTGGTGGGAGGTGATGGTGGCTGGGTTTTCTTCCACTTCTCCAGTTCCTCTAGGTTGTTCTATTAATGACTTGACAAGAGAGACAGAAGAGCCTTCACTGTTGAACAAGAGCAGGAACCATTTCAGGAGTTAGTCCTAAGACTTTTTCTTTCCCCCACCCTTGATGTAAAAGACAAGTGAAATCCCATCCTTTTTGGGTTTCTGTTGAAAATTTGTTACAGCACCCAAACCTACAGCTGTCTCCTATAAGCTGCTTCTACCTAACTCAAGATAATGTCCCATAAGCCTCTCCCCTGGCATTGCTGGTGTTCATGTGGGTCATAACAATGCCAGCGCCACTGAACAAACAAACTTCAAAGGAAAAAGGAATGCCAGAGCCAGGGAGACACGCCTGGGGGCGAGAGAACTGGGATAATAAAACTCACGGCATCACCCCGGTGCCAACAACACAGTACTTTTTGTGCCTCTCATTCCTGCAGTTTCTTGGAATGATTTGCTAAGAACACCATTTCATTTTGGAGATGAAAGGAACAAACAGGCAAGGGTTAAGCCGGAGCCACCATCCCCCCACCCCAGCCTATTCACAGCAGAAGGAAATCTGTCTCTCTCCCACCCCTCAGCATCCTGTCTCTGCTGCCTTGGAAAACACACAAATCCCTTACAGCTTCCTGAGGGGCAGAGACCTCAGCCTGCTCCCAGCTGCCCTCCGCCCCAGTGCACCCTGCAGCATCCTGGTTTCCCCATGAGCGCCCTTCCCAGGGGGCTCATGCCACAGCAGCTCCTTCCCTCCCTCCTGGCCTGGCCAGAGGAGCTGCTCCAGTGGCACCATCTCCTGGGTTTTGTCCCAGCAGATGCTCAAACTTGGCCTTGGGTACAGTGGGTACCCCACAGCTACCACAGCTCTTCCTTCATGAGGGACTGAATTACTGCCAAGTGCCTGTTTCTCCCCCTTGCCCGCCTTTACCAGGTCTACCCCAATGGTTTATTTTCCCTTTTCTTTCTACAGTTGTTGGGGATAGCCAGAAGGGACTTGAAACTGCTCCCTCAAGATCATCCCAAGCTCATCCAATGTATTCCCCACTGGGCACCCAAGAGTTTCCCCGTCCCAACTGATGTCTACTATGTGGTTCCAAGGAGCCACAACATGTTCATAGCAATCTGGAGACGAGGAACCCACAGGCAGGTTTGTGTTAAACCAAGTCACACAAGCCTTGGGAAGTCCCTCAGAGGTCGCACAGTGTTACTGCTTTCCCTACATGGCCCTTGAGTGTTGCTGAGCACCCCTGCCCCTGCTGAGCAGAAAGGTCGGCTCCAGAGCCACAAGTCCTCACCAACAGGCTCAGAGAATGGAGCAGCCATCCAGCTACCCCTTCAGATACAGGGGATGGGTTTTAGGAGAAGCCAGCCCTGGGCACCTGAGGAGGCTCAGCATCACACTGAGCACCCAGAAGGCATCCCACCAACTATAACCACACGGCACTGCACAGCTGGGAGGTGCTCAGTATCCTCACAGCAGCATCACCTCAGCTGTGTCCATGCCAATAAGCGCAGTTTGAAACATGAAACGGCCTTCTGTGCTGCTTTCTGTCCGTGAGCTGGAGCAGGTTGGTGTCAGCTCTAGGGCCTCTGACCCACATGTTGTGTGTTACTCACAGAGGTATGCCCTGAGAACACTTCCAAAGCGCAGGTACAGCACACTCTTCATCCTCATGGGGAATCTGTGCAACCTAACTAGGCCACTGGGAATTCACACCCTGGCTCTCTGTGCTGGAACTCGCCTGTGGAGAAATGGCTTCTTCCAACACTCCTGGTCACGGGGAAGCGGCACGGAGAACTACAGCATTGCCAAATCTAAACATTGAAAATCATGAGTCATAGTTTCCGAAAATTATCTAGCTGGTATTTAAAAAGAAAAAATTAATGAACTCCATTTTTCATCTCTCAGATGACACCCAAAAGTTTCTCCACAGTTCTCAGTGCTAAAAACTCAAGGGAAAACAAACACATGACAGAAAGCAGGAGCAGAGATTTTCATGCATTCTCATGATTCCAGAAGCTGAAGTTTTAAGGAAATAGAAATAAACAAAAAAAGGCTCATGATATAAAGATTATAATTTGGCTAGCAGCAGAAGTAAAACCTCATGGTTTATGTGACAAACCTCAACTGAGTAACTCAGCTCAAAAACTTGGAAAAAGAAGGTGAAACATTCCAGCATCGTTTTGGCTGCCAAAATAACAGAAACAATTGTGCAAAATTTCAACACAAGAAAAAAAAAAGATCAGTGAGATTTGTTCCACTTTCATGAACTCAAAGACAAACAGATGTTGACAAAAAGACGTTGCAAATAGTTCTTGTTGTTGTTCAGCTGAGCCTGACTCGCCGTGATGCGACTGCATCTCTCGTTCATTAAGTCATCCCACTTCACTCTCACTCCTCACCAGTGGCTCCTCAGCCAGTGCCTCTGCACCCTCCATTTCTTTTGCATCTTTTACCAGTACTACGAGTTTAATTTCAGTCTCTTGTACACCACATTAACAGTCATAATTAATTATTCTCATTTCTTCTGCAAGAAGTACCTGTACTGGGTACTTCCCCAAGAGAAAGAAGTACAGATCCTGTTTCAGACACATGAAAAATCCCATTCCTCGGTAACATCTGCACTTTTTAATATGATTCTACAATTTGGGCTAAAAGTACCAAAGGGCTCACTGGCTCTCATGTGCTACCTTCTGTCCTCCTTCAGCACTGAAGCAACTCTTAATTTTATTTACTCTACATTAGAGTTGTAGGACCCAACACAAATGATACCAAGATCCAAGAGGTGCTCTCTTGGGAAAAGCCCTCCGAAATGGATCCCATGTCCAAATTGAAGATGACACCAACACTGGTTTCATTTCAAGGCCATCCAGATGTTCAGTAAAGTGATTAGGAAGTGGTGTGTATCAAATATAAGATACTCTGCATTGAACTAATGCATTTATTTGCTCTGAATGGTTTTTCAGTTCAGGGCAGCACTTTGCCTGTCACAAGTAAAGTGCTTTGACAGAACACATGGACATTTCTGCTGCTTAAACTGAGCCAGCAAACAGAATGGCCAGCAATTCCCAAGTCTCAAAAGAGTCCAAAGAAGTACTGTCACACTGATATATTTATTTCCTGGTCAACTAAATGCATGAGTTCAGGTCCCATTTTTCAGCATCCTTCATGTCCACAGCCATTTGAAAGGAAGCAAATAAACATAACAACATTATCATAGGGTCATTGAGTTTTCAGCCTCTTACTGGCTACCAGGTGTCCAGAATATCGCTAAAATCAGGTCGTATGACCCTTTGCTTAGAAGAACAAAGGCCAAGAGCTTGTCCCAGATATAGGTGGTACAGCACCTTTGCCCAGACAGGTTTGTTTCAGTGCTGTTCCCAAACCAGGTGTCCATGCTTGTGGCACCAGGCTCTGGTGCATAACCTGGCTCCAGCTGTGTAACTGGGAAAAGGTAGGCAAAACCTGCCCAGGGCTAGCAAAAGGTGGTAAAGCCTTGTCTCAAAGGTGCAAGCACCTTCTACCTCTCCCATAGGGACCTACTGGGGATTTATCATTCCCTTCAAAGAGGAAGAATGAGGATGAAGTATAGCTGAGAACATGAAATTGGTGGGTCCCCTGTTTCACTGCCGTATTTAGCAATCCAAGAGAATAAGTAGCCCCCTTCTTCCTACTTATCAGAGAAATGCTCAGTGGATATGTTGACTATTCCCCTGTTTGCCACTGTTTTCTAGGGAGAATTACAGCAACAAAATCCCCAGGCAATCACTAAATCCAGAGGCATCACATCCTCTGCTAATGGAAAACACTAACTCCATCCAGCTCAGAAAAGGCACCAACCACCCCATCCCATCCAAATGCAGCATCCACAGACACGAGCAGGATCTCCCCTGTCAGGGTCCCTTTTGACTCTGAGCCTATGTTTCTTTTTCTCAATCAGGTTTCTCCTTGTACCTTCTGCTTGTGAACAGGGGAGGACTCACAGGCACATGGGGAAAAAAATCCAGATAAGAGAATGCAGCTGGGTTGTAATTTGTAGTTTCACAGTCCTCGGTGGATAAGCCCCAACACAATACATCCATTTGCCTGCAAATTCCGAATTGTGTTAAACCCACAGTAGTTCTAATGTAACAATATCTTCATGCTGAGCAACTTGAAGACTGCTGAGAAATACAGCACTTAAAGAGAACAAAAAGCAAATTCCCAGCAGCACCTTCCCACCCCCATGTTTTTATTGAGTTTTAGTAGAAAAGAATTCAAAAATACAGAGGGCCTGCAGACCAGATTAGGCATTGTCTGCATTAATTTGGGGTTTACATTACTTTCAGCTGATACTCTGATGAAAAATTAACCCAGCATTCCTCCATGGCTTGGGATTTCATGAACAAGTTTTGCAGACACATCTCTGCTCCCTGTGGCTGGTGTTCCCAACAAATTCCACTTACATGGGCACATGGGAAAAGGAGTGTATATTTGTTTGCAAGGCAGTCACACAGATGAAAAAGAAACATGTAGAACATCAGCTCTGACACAAGAGCTCTGGAAGGGGTTGTGGTAATGTGACTTTTCACCAGCTTTAGCGACAGAAGAATCTGGCCACCAAGATTTGTATGGTCTATTGCCATACAAATATCAGAAACTGATTTAAGTGGCATTGAGATTTTTCATTAGTGCCTGAAGGAGCTGGAACTCACATCTTCCTGCACATGAGGAGGTGTGGGGCTCCTCAGTCTTAGGTGATCTTGCAGGTTTTTATCTTAAGCCCATCCCTTAAGGCAAAATTAAAAGTTTTTTAAGGTTATAAAGGTGTTATGTTCCCAGCTGAACTTATCTCATTATGAGATCTTAATTCTCAAAATATATAACAACTTCATAGTTGTCATTTTATTAAGATATAGAGGATGCAAACCAGAGAACTGCATTCATAAGATTCGTCAGTGTAACATATTTACACTTCCTGGCCTATTTCTGATGGAAACTAAGTTTTTAGCAGCCACCTGTAAATTCAAACACCCAAGGTCCTCCCTCTCACCAGAGATTACAAACTCGAGCCACTTCTCCCAAGAAGATCCAGGACCAGAAAACTCTCACCATAAGGGGCAGTAATAAGCAAAAGCTCCATCTGTGACTGAGCAGGAGGAAACATGACTGTGGGAGGATAACAGGGCATCAACACACCCCAGCTGAACAGAGCACATGCTGAGCACTCCATCCAGACACCTTCAGCAGCAATCCAACATGCTTCACCATCCTGGAAAGACAGGCTCCTGCAACACCACCATAGTGCTTCCACCTTCCAGGGAAAGGCCGGTGGCCTTTTTCAGTAGCAGCATGTCCAACTCCTGGGAAGTACCACCACAAAACTCACTAAGTCCCATTACTAACGCTTGTAGCTTCCCAAGGCACAAAAATCACTCCTGACTCCACCAAAACCGCTCCTCTCTCTCAGTTTTTCACTGCACCCCCCTCCCAGCAGCCCGTAAGCCCCCCAAGCAGAGCCCAAGAACACCTACCTTCCCACAGCAACACATGGTCTTCCTTCTCCCTGTGGCTTCATTCCAACCAGCCTTGATCCATGGCTGGCAGAGAGCTGAAAGGCATGGGAGCCCCTTCTCAGGGGCCATATTTCCCTTCTCCCTTCCAAACCACCTCCCCAGAGGAGAGCTTACCTTCCTTGTGGGCTCTTGTAGCCTGAGGGAGCTCTGGGAAAACAGCTTGTGCAGATGGAGCAGGTCAGGCCCATTCCCTCACTGTCTGCTCACAGGTGTAGGCGTTTTCCTCTCCTGAGCAGGAACTGGAGGTTGCAAAAACACAGTGTGAAGCATCTCCCTGCTCTGCTCCCTCAGGTGGGATGGCAGGCAGGAACACGGGGACCTCAGCTCCAGAATTTCTTGTCTGGATATCCTCCACTTAAAGGATTTAGACCCTCTAAGTTAAAGGAGTTTACATGAGACAGGGTGGCAAATTTGGGATTAAAGCACATCAAACATTAGGTTTTAAAAAAATACAGTAAAAAACAACATCAGTTGGAAGTGATTGGCAAGAATTAACATGGGCATTCTCACTGGAGCAAGGTCTAGAAGCTGTAGCAGACAAATACAAGCATTTCCATCACGCATTGCTTTATATACACCCTGCAAAGGCAAATCACTGGGTGGGAAATGGAAATCATGAAGGAAAAATATACATGTTTCTGATTATTCTATCCCTAATGTTGTGTTCTGTCATTATGGCAGATTGCTTAATTGTGCTGCTGATTACTTTTCCTGAATTCTTCCTACAGCTGTAGTTTTTGCAGCGCCGTGGAAACACTAATTAGCAGGAGGAATGTTGCCTTACATTTCTTTACAATATATACATGTTAAAAAAAGAGAATTCCTCAGCATTTACTTACTTAGTCCTCCTCTGTTGTTTATTTAACCCATCTCACTCCTTGTTGATCTGTCCCTGCTGCACACCGTGCCTGGGAAAGGTGCAGAGGTCACAGCCAGACACGTCTCGCTGTAGGCTGAAGGCAGCTGTAATCCCAGGCAGCAGCAGCTCAGCTCAGTCCTTCCCACCCCACAAAACTCACCTTGTCCAGCAATCCAAGTGTGCATTCACTGTGGGATGGGTTAGTCTTTTGCTACCAGGAATTATCTCTATACTTTGCAATATGCAAAATAAGCTGCCGGTATAGGAACATCTGCACGATGCTGTAATCTTACTGCATGTTTAGACTCCACATCCTTAATGATCCATCACAGGGCTGATTGGAGGTTGTTTAACTCTTGTTTCACTGTGACGTGTTTGCCCTGCTTGTCCTGCCATATATTCCTGCAATATATCCACTCGCTGAGGAGAAATGCTTATTATTTTTTGGAAATTACTGCTGTGACATTGGGATTTTTTATTCTTTTGTCCTTAAGTGCTAACTTCCAGTTCAGCCAACCTTCCTCTTCCTCCTTGTCGTGCTCTCTCCAGCAGATGCAATGGGAATAGAGAAGCTGCTCACTAGAAGTGTGTGTGGAGCCCTCACATAAGTTATTTTAAGAGGGGTCGGAGGGGATCCCAGTCTGACAGTTCCATAAACCCACCAGTATGGGATTGTTGGGATTAACAGCAAAATCTGAGGGGGAGTAAGCAGCACATGGCTGCTGTTTGTAAGCTTTGCCTCTCTCTGAAGTTACTGATGCATTGACCCCATCTAGCACAGCACTTTTTCTGTTTCTCTTGCACATTTAACCGTGGTCTGAGCCAGCACCTCAACTGTAACCCCAGGGCCAGCCAGCTCTGTGTAATCAGCATTTTAAGCCTCCAGCAGAGGAGGTTTTGCTCTGGATGCTTGAGACTACAGCTATTCCGTCAGCTCAGTTTGGGTTTGACTCTCTGGGAGCTCGCACAGCCCACGCACCACAGCACGGCCACCCTGCTTCCCAGGAAAGGAAACTTGGGTGGGATGAGAAACCTCTTCAGGCGCCCCAGGGGCCCGCGGCGTGGCTGACTCATGAGCGATGCCCACGGGGCTGCCACCGGCGCTGAGATTTCGGTGGCTTCAGCGAGTTCCCCACTCAGCCCTGCCCACGGCCCATGACACGAGCGATGGGTGTTCCGGTTCACCAGCAGCACCAAAGTCAAGACAAAGCAAACCAAAAGCAGGTTGGGCTGAGCAGTTTAAGAGCTCAAAACCCAAGGCGAGGAACATCTCGGCTCAGCTGAGCAGCGGCGGTGGGTGAGAAGTGCCCAAAACTCACCGAAATAGGGTTTGACCACCTGAAAGCTGAGAAGGAAATAAATGAGAAATCTGGGTAAAGCCAAGGGCAGCTCATTAAGTCTCATTTGTAAACAAGAAGCCAGCTTTGGGGCTTAGAGGACATGCTCAAGGAACAGAGGCTACACACCAACGCAGATCCATCGGAGCGGCCTCCATGCTTTATGCACATTCACAAAATCCATTGGCTTCTTCTGGCATGTATTTTCCCATCAATATATTGCTCCTGAAACTAAAATGACTTGAACAAACAGTGCTGTGCACCAGGACAAGGACTTGAGGATGCATCACACTGACTGAAGCTGGCTGTACTGCTGGGATGGGCTGTAGGCAGAATCCCTGGCACCTCCTGGGCTTCCTGCACACCCTTCAAAGGACCAGACACCACGTGCATGGCCAGCCCCGTGGTGCTGGAGGCACTGGGCTTGCTTTGAGCCTGCAGTGGAAGAGCTTGTGCATGCTTAGCAGGCGAGGTCAGCGTCTCTGGACATCTGGCAGCTCCCAACAGGCTGCCAGACATTGGGAAATCTGAGACAAACACACAAAAGCCTCCAAATGGGCCCGTACACAATGGTCAGGTGGGAAATGCCTGGGGAAACAAGCATGTATGGTAACCTGGCACTCTACAGTCTGCTTTGCTTTAGCCATGATTGGAATGCAACCAGTTCTGGGTTTTGTGGAGTCAGGAGTGGGACCTTCATCCCTCTACTCACTCCACAGTCAGGTTCAGTAAGGTATTTAGACACTGGAATCTCATTGAACAACTAAATCCCATTCATTTCACTGGACCTCTGCTCACAGGGAGAAGTCCCTACCTAAAGAGCTTGCCAGTGAGGAGCAGAAATGTCAGGTAGAACAGATTGTTAAAAACCAATATCAGATACATAGCCTCCAGAAGAAAAGCCATTTTATCTGGCTGTTTCCAGTAAGTACAGGAAGAGGTTTCATGGTCACCATAAGTATTAGGATTGAATAATGTTTGGCTATATTAATCTGAAGTGCACAGCAGGGAATAAGGTAATTTTTCCATCCTTCTGATTATATGTAAAATTTTTATATGAACTTTTTGTGGATTTGATTGCAGCAACTTGGGATGTTTCCCAGTTTGCTCCTCTCCCAGGACACTTTTTCTGGATCAGCTGCTAGCGAGCCCTAGTAGAACACATGCTATAAAATATTTGTTGCTTTAACATTTCAAACAACCTAGAGAGAGGAGGTTATACTCTCCTGGCCCATGTGCAGTGCCTTTGCTGTCTCAGAGGCCGTCTGTTAATATCTGCTACAGCCAAGCACCAAGGAGTGGGATGGTCCCACAGCACCATGTGGGCTCACAGTGACTCACCTGCAAACAGAAATCCATGCTTTCCTGCCCCAGCATGCCTGGTGACACCTTTCAGTTTGGTTAATCCAGGACATGTTGGCTAAGAATGTCCTCACCCACCCTCTAAGTGGCAGTGCACATAAGTCACTTTGTTACTTAAAGTCTGTATTTCTTTGTTAAAGGAGATGCTGCAAAGTGCTTGCAAATACTGTTGGCTGCTGTGAACTGTGGTGCCCAAATCAATGAGGGACATGACAGTCAATTACCCTTCCACTTTCTGTTTGTCCCCAGCAATCAACCTGATCGATACCTTCAATCTCAATTGATGGGAGATATCAAATCTGAAATAGGATGTTCCATTGTTCTGGAAGTACTGTCACACTGTGTGCAGGCGGCCACCGTATTTATTTAACCACTCATTTCACTTCCACCTGCTCCAATCCAGCGGGGTAATGTGCTCTCCAAACGCATCACATTCATCCTTCTGGCACAAGTGCCTGGCCACCATCATCAATGGGGACAGCAGGACCACAGCTCATTGCCCTGGGGCATCTTCACTGCAGAATTAGCTACCTGAGAGTGGCTGTGGTAGAAAATATGGATAAAAAGTTTAGGCCACTGCAGCAGGGCAAAAGGAGGAAAATCAGGAGGGAAACTCAGGTGCTGAAGCAAGGAAGATGTTTCCCAAGGTGCTGCTCTGCAGCAGCACTGTGAGAGTGGATCAGCCCCAGCCTTGCTCTTGTCCCAGGTGGCATCTCCATCCATTGCCACCCCTCATGTCACCCAGTCACCGTTCGAGCAGTGACAGTCTCTCGATGTGCACTCACTGGCAGAGCACTTGGCTTTGTGGGAGGGAGGGTGGCGAGGAGCAGGAGGTTGTGCCTGTCTTTGTTACAGGAGACTTAGCAAAGCTTCCAAATATTTGAAGAAGAGCCGTGCCAGGAGCTCTTTCAGAGTTTCCTTCAAAGATGCCAGTTTGAACAGGCTTTTGTAATTGAGAAGGATGATTTGCATTTGTAATGGTTTAAACACAAACCCATACACACCGGCTGGGTGCAATGCAGCAAGGACAGGGCTGACTGGGATGGAAGCAGTCTGGAGCAGGGAAGAGCTTCCCTGTACTCCTGCCCTCCCACCCAAAAGCCTTGTGGGCTTTTTTTGGTGTCCCCCACACATCCCTGCAATCACAGGTTGCATGACATCTCCCTGCCATTGGCACCTTAAGGATGCCCAGGCCCCCCACCATGACAGACGTATCCTCTTGGTGGCCCTTCAACACCTGTCCTTTGAACAGCAGGATAAGCTCCTCAATGGAATGACTACAGTGGCCAAAAATGGCCATGCCAACTTCTGGAGCTCTGCTGCCAGGTACCTGTGGGCAGCTCAGCTGTGAAGCCAGAGGTCTCTTGCCTGCAGCAATTGCTACCCAAAGGTGAATCCCAACTCCATGACTTACCACCACAGTGCTTCCAGCTCCTGCAGGCTTCCCTGCAGGGAACTGGCTCCTTAAAGCACATGTCCTGGGGTCAGACAGCCAAGGCTCTTGGCTTCACCTTAAAAATACTCAAGGAGGTGGTGAAAATAGGAGGAGTACTTGCTGCATCCTTGGAATCATGAAGAAAAAGCTGGAAGACTTGTACTCAGGAGCTCAAGATGTAGACAGCAAAAAAACTGCTCTCTCAAAAATGATTTACTATTGGTTGGCTGTAACAGGTCTGAGCTGTGGGTCCCCTCACCCTCAGTGACATCCTCAACTCCCTGCAGCATCGGGCAGCCCCAGCAGACCCTTCAGGGTGCACTGCACAAGCAAACACCGCAAGCCCAGGCCAGGACCATGGCTGGAGGCTTGGATGGAAAGGAGGGGAGAAATAGCTAATCCATTCATCAGAGCACTGCACAGCTCCAGCATATCCCAGGAGGGACTGGGCTGGATGATGCTGCTCACAGCCATGCAAGTAGGAGGTACTCCTGATGCACACCTTTGGCTTCTCTCATCCTGCTCCTTATTATCCCTGAATACAAACATCCAAGGCAACCAACCTTAAAGGTGAATTCAGACATCCCAGAGTGTTCCCTCAGCCCTCGCAGCCCCAGGTTGGTTCTTGAAGCATCCTGCACACCATTTTTAGAGGACAATCGAGTGAAATAGATCCTGACGAGCCGGCCGTGAGTAACGATGTTCCGATGTCCAATGTGCAACAGAGGCAGGAAAGCAGCTGAAAGATAATGGAGATAAAGCATTATTCCTAGGATTGCCTTATGGCCAGGAGCCAAGGCATTCCCCTTTTTTAATACACAATCCTTGTCATAAGATTGAATATCCATTTGGGGGCAGAATTTCCCTACTTTCCTCTGCACACTCCCCTCTGAAAGCGTTGTAATGCTTTACTTATTGGCATCTTATTTTGATGAATAGGCTGCAATTGGTGCAAAAATCTCCTGAATGGCTTTAGGAGGCTCAGACATGTGATTGTTGGCCCATTTGCACTAAGTATCATCACTCAAAGTCTGTATTACTTACAGGATACTTAAGCCAGCATATTTTCCTAACAGGCACAGTCCTCTGAGGGTATAGCTAAGTGTGCTGGGGACTTCTTTGAAGTAGCATAAACAGTAGTTACTCCCCAAAGACCCATTCAGAAAAACACCCTTAAAAACTAAGTTTTGTGCCTTTGGAGAAAAAAAAGCCCAACTCTAACATACTGCATAGGGAGTAATGCTGGGAGGAGCCTGCTGGGCTCAGAGTGGCATGGAAAGGAGAGATGTCCTGTCTCTGCTCTTTGGCTACAGTGAAATGCAGGTATTGGTGGGGAGTAAAAGAAAGGGAAGGAAAAGGAACTTTGGAGAAATGTGGGTCAAGTACAAGAGGCTGCTTTTGTTTGTTGTATTTTATGTAACGGGCAGGGATAACCCAGGTCACAGTGCCTGGGAAAAGCAGACCTCAATCAATCAGCGGTGGCAGCAGCGAAGTCTCTGAGCTCAGGTGCGTTTCTGCAACCTCTTACAGCCATGAAATAGCTTCTCTGCTGACAAGCTGGCCCCAGTACCAGACTACTCCTTACCAAAGCACTTTTCCTCTCTGGAGCCCAGGGAACGCAGGTCCTTAGGGTGGTTTGTGTGAGCACCCCTTGGCAGATGTTTTGGGGTGGCACAGCCATGCTGTGTGAGGTTCAGGGACACCTGTGCTGGGCAGCACAGAGGGTAATTAACACCAGCAGCTAACCCAGTTATGAAGCCCTCCTCGTGCTGTGTGGTAGGAAAAGGGCATCACTACCCCCAGCACACTCACCTGTATGGGTTTTGCTGGTTTCTTCCAGTACTGTAGGAGACTCATCCCACTCTTACCTTCTGAGTGCAGAGATGCATTTGATATGCTGCTGTTTACTTTCCAAGAGTCTGTCTTAACATCAAAACCAGCTCATTTCTAGGTGAGGAGAAAAGAGGGAAAGGCAGCTCTTCCATTTAGCTCAAGAGAGGGGAGAAGCCACTTGCAGCATATAGAAGTTCCCTCCGTGGTTTAGTATTTCTAATTACAATTAATTAGAAGTTGTAGTGTGCTCTACCCCACCCTTTCTGCCTCTCTTTGTGCAAAATGGTTGGCAAGAGTTTTTTTCAGGAGTGTTTTATTTACAGTGTCAGAGATGTCACCAACACAACAGTGTTAGCTGGCACTTTGTGTGGGATGTGCTGCTTTGCCCCACTGTGGACATAAAGTGCTTTTTCTATGTTGTACCATCCCCAAGGAGCAACACCAGGGCGGCACTGCCAGCTCCACTCCAGCTGCAAATCTGCCCAGCCATATCAGCTTCTCCCTGTTCCTACAACTTGCTTTAAACTTTGTGTGCTCAAAGAAAGTTATACCCTGACTATTTTTAACTTGCAGTTATGTTCAGAAATGCCCCAGAAATCAAAGACTTTGTGAATTTTTCATCAACAGTTGAAGAAAATCTGTTTCCTTAGTGCTCTTCATAATTTAGCCACCCTCCCCTCTTATTTGCACTGTTTATACATGAATTCCTACAGCATTATGTGCTTTGTGTAAGCAGGAAAAGTCCAGTCCAGACACGGCTCCATGACAGATCCCCCTGACTAATAGCAGAATTATCCTTACATAAGTCCTTTCTCTTCCTTGGCATTTTTTCTCTCTCCAGGAGGGTGCTTCCCCGCACACCACGCAGGATGGAGCAGCTCAGCTCCATGCCTGATGTCGCAGTGCCATCTCATGGCAGCTCCAGTGCCAGCCTTTCACAGGAGATCCACTTGCTTTCAACTCTTAGCAGGTGTTTCCTTGTTGAGCTGTTGAGGTTTTAAATTTATAAAGTCTTAAAAAAAACCCAAAACATTAAATAAGAGTTTTTGGTAGTTGAAAACTATGTCCAAAACTTAAGAGGCTTCAAAAAAAGTTCTGAGATGAGCACAAGCAGCAGACATAACTTATTTTCTTAGAAGATGATCAGCTTTCCAGCCCAGCCTGCTGCCATATAAACAGTAACACTACACAAACATGTGTCTGCCATATTCCAGACCATCCCTAATGGCTCCTTCATTTCAACAAAGAGAAAAGAGAAGACAAAAACATACTCAAGTCTGGAAACCATTGCAGGCTTTGAACAGTAAAACTCCTGCAACTGTTGAACTTCCACTCCCACCTCCTCACGGCTCTCAGAAGCTTCCAGCAGTAAATGCCCATGGGGGTTCCAAACACCAAGAGCTCCATCCTGCTCCATCCAGCATCTGTGGGTGCACAGCAGGAGCACCTCCATAAAGGCAGCAGAGGAGAAGCAGAGTGAGCACACACTGAAATTTGAGTCTGCGCCCAGTCTTGTGGCGTTCCAACGAGCTGGGAGGAGTGTTGAGGAAGCCACGCTTTCTACAGACCTTTTCTTCAAGGCTGCAGCTCATCCTGTGCTCACAGGAGGATCAGCAGGAGGCCTAATCCCAAAGACTGAGGTCTGGAAGCCAGTGGTGGAGGGAAGCTTTCTCCCCCTCAGAGCAGCAGCTCACACAGCACTGGCGTGGAGGGGTATCCTGCTCCAGCAGGGAAAACCCAGGAAAATCAGATGTTGTTTCCAACCAGCTCAGGACCCTATTGGCAGAGGTCCAGTGCCAGGGTGGGAGATAAGCTGTCAGGACATGGAGGGTCTGCTGACCCCCATACCAGAGGCAGCTCAACAGGTCCCTCTTTGGGAAAACCCAGGGTCTATATCTGATAAAAACAATCTGGGAAAATATTAGAAAAAAAGGAGGTGCAGCACCTGCCCTGCTCTTGGAGCTCCCTGGCAGGTACTTCCCCTGGCTCAGGCTCAGCCCCCTCTGCTGCATCCATGCCTCTGGTTTGGCTTTGACTCTCTCAAGACTGTGGGTCTGGTAGGATTGGGATCTCCAAAGAAAGCTGAGAGGTTTACCCAGAGCGTGGCAGGGTGGCATTACCACCAGCAGAGTTTGTTTTATGTGAAGACAGTACCTGCCTCTTGCAGACTTCAGGCTTACTCAAGAATTGTGTGAAGGAGGGAGAGGTGCTCAGGGAACACAGACTGTGAGCGGCTAGAAAAGGTGAAAAAGGAGCAGGAAGGATGAAGGTGAAGGTAATGAGGATACTCACATCACTTTTGTCATTGGCTTGACTCCAGAGGGAGGGTTGTCTCTGGAAACATGGAGAGGGGCTGCCTGGCCTCCTATGGTTGGGCGTCCTGCGGGAAAAAATTCCAGGAAAGTCATCTGGTGACTCCTCACCACACAGCCAGAGCAAGAGGGTGGTGGATCTGAGACACAAAGCCAGAAAAGTGGTGCTGCCACTGCTGCAGAGTGTAGATGTAGAGAACGACTCACAAGGTGGCTGGGAAATACCGAATGCAAACAGAACAAAAAGTCCCCCCCAAATTATCCCAAAGAAAAAAAAAAAAGCCATCAAGCTTTCTGTGCAGACCATGCCTGTGCCACACACTGCAGGATCATTTCCCAGGATCATTTTGAAAGGTTGCTAAGAGCCAGCAGTGCTAATGCATTTGGGTCAGGATTTTCCTACTCTGAACCCACTGTTTCATGACCAAAAAACACTCAGGAAAAATCCCTTCTACCTTTGTTTGGATTTACTATGTGATCTACCCCATGCCTCTGACAGCTGCAGGGGGAGGCAGGGGTGCAGGGTGCCAGGATGGGTGTTTCTCTGGTGTGATGGGAGGTCATGAAATATGGTTATAAGCCCAGGAAGGGCACAGCATGGCACAGAATTACATGTACCATCCATCACTTGCTGACTGTGTTGTTTTCTCTTTGCACACTTGTATAGAAATGTAACTCCAAAACGTTCCTCTGAACAGTTCCCTTATGTGCAAATATAGCTTTAAATGACTTCTCTAGGAAAGAATCCTCGCTATTTTATACAAATTGTCTTGCATGTTTATTACACAGAATCATGATCCAAAAAGAAGGGGATTCATCCCATGCCTGTTCATAACACTGCTCTCCCTTACTCATTAGGAGCTGGAACATACTCCAGGCCCCCTCATATGATAAATGATACTGACTTTGCTCTTCGCTTCCAGCCTGCTTGGATGTGCTTATTTATGGAGCCTCAGTGCCCTGATGGATACAGTTGTCTCCCAGTTCCTCCACGAGACAGAGCACATCGTGGGCACTGGACTTGGAACAGGCAGTTTGGAGAGGGATCAGTAGAATCTGAAACTTTGCTGCTGTGCAGGGACACCCTGGGACCGCTCCAGAGGTGCTGCACTTCCCACTGACTCTCTCTTCCCAGCAGCTGGTAGCTTCCCCACCACATTTAAAGCCCTTTTACCCATCCCATGACTCAGAGCAGAGCACCAGGCTGGACTCTGAGCCACGCAGGTGCATGGATGCCCACTGGCCTGCCCTGGGAATGCTGTGCTGGGGAAGCATGAGCAGGATGTCTCCTTCTGTATTTAGCTTGGCTGGCTCAGCCAACCCATTCCACTGTCTGCACAGCCTCGGGGAGAGTGGAAGGAAACAACGTGCTGCCCAGCCAAGCCAAACACCAGGAGGTCAAATGCTGCAACACGGCTTCTCGGAGATGACACACACCCAGGGCAGGTCCACTTGACTCCTGGCACAGGAGCATCTTTCAGAACCCTGCAGTAACACTGCAGCTGCAAATGCCAGCCCCTGCCCCAGGCTCCAGCACACACCACCTCCCTCCCAGGGATGAGATTTGCAGCCTGCGAGGGAGGAAGGTGCTGGGATGGGTAATCCTGGTGCAGAGCACAGCCCCCCTTCCCTGGCAGTGCAGGGGAAATAATACAGCCTTCATTAACTTGTCAAATTAAGAAATTGAGAGCTGTCAAAGTGTAGCGAAGATTGGAGGTGGTTTTTATAGCAACCCTTCGAATCTCCCACTGTTTGTCTAATCTAATTTCCTCATCCTCTTGTCCTAAGAGAATCATTACAGGAGAGGGAGAAGTGGAAAGATGAAGACAGGAACAGTTTCCATCTGAAAGCACCTCCCTTCCGTGTGTGTGTGGATGAGAGTGTTTATATAAGCTGTGCAGGATCAGCAATTTTCCTCTGCCAGGTTTATGTTTTAAGACAACTCGTAAATTTCATCCCCTCTGGTCAATCTGCCACAGGAAGAATATAAAAATAAAAATATTCTTTTGTTTTGGTGAAAACCCTCCTGTCCTCCAGTGCTGGCTTTTAAGAAGGCAGCACCAGAGAGTGTTCTGAAAAAGCAACATGTGGCATATCTCAAGCCCCTGCAGCTGAGATAAAGCCCTGGAGGAACCAGCTGCTGTGACAGCAGAGGGTGAAGAAGCTGTCCAACGACAGCACAAAATGCAAATAAATTCATGGTTAACATCATCTCTGCTGGGGAATGAAAGGTTAAAACCACACCAGCAACTGATTGGGAACAGGCTTTTGAGGCAAAGCTGCCATTCCTTGCCTGCTAATTGTTATGTTTTCCAAAGATTTCATCAAGTAAGTTGTGTTCAACAAACTGCTATTTAATTACCAGAGTAGAATCCTGTTAATTAGCCAGCCCCAGAAGACAGCCCTTCATCCCTGTTAAGTGAAATTCCCAACTAATCCCTCCAGCAGCCACTGTGTTGCAGCCCGGGGAGCCCCAGAGAGCTATTAGAGATGCCCCCAAAGGTGGGGGGGGGCATCAGAGCTCAGCCCCTGCCCAGGACTGTCCTCAGCCCTTGGAAAGTGCAGACCAGGACAAGTGTAGCACTCAGAAGTAAAAGCTGTTTATTCCTCAGCTCTCCCTCCTAGCGCTGTTTTCCCAGGTGGCTTCAGCCATAGCCCAGCCTGCAGCTCCTCTTCCCCTGGAGCTGGCACTCCCATTGCATCCCTGGGCTGCAGCCCCGTGCTCCCTCCCTTCCTCTGCACAGTCTGTGCCTGTGCCCGTGCAAGAGGCCACCAGCTCCCCTTCAGCCAGTTCCCCACCATCCTCCACGTACCACCACATAGCATCAAGACTTTCCCCAGCTTTTACAAGGTGCTACAAACATTTCCAAACCCAAGCAGCACTCTCTCTCCTCTCACCTGGTACAGAGGACAATCCCCATGTGACAGTAACTCCACACCCAGCAGACCCGGGGGGGTAGGACAGGCATATCAAGGATATGAAGTTCCTATAAAACTCAAAAAAACCAGTGCTCCAGCTGTGTGAAAAGATTCAGCCTTTCTGGATAGAGCCCAAGGGCACCATCCCAGGGTGGGAGGGATCAGCCAGGGCTTGTTCCCACCCCAAGAGGGAAGCAGGTTTCTTTCATTCTGCTAATCTGGACAGGAAGTTGTAGGCACTTCTTTGATTTCCATTTAAACAATTTAGAAGATTTTGAAGAAGTGTGGGGGGGTCATGTAATCAAGTTCAATAAAGCAAATCTCCCAGAGTAAAACTATTAACTGTTCAACATCATTTGGAATAAATACATCCCTACAGATGCAGGGATGAAAGGACAGTTCAAAAATTCTACAAAGTCTTTAAATCAATGGTTGCAAAATACCAATATGCAATTTGTCAGGTTCCTGTGAACTTGCCCTACCCAGTCTGATCCAAGCCTGATTTTGGATTGTGGCATACGATACACTGAATTTTAGTCAAGAACACATCCATCAACCCTGATTCCAAGTAATAATAACTATCATGAGAATTAAGCCATATGGAAAAAAAATCCATGATTTTATAGGCCAATGAAAAATTGACAACAGTTTGTAATGTGGACTTTAGTAGTCAATGTGCAGCTACCCTACCCTATGGGCAGAATAAAGTGTCTCTCAGTCTCTACCCAACATTGAAGCAGAGAGGTCTTTAATATTAAAGGGGCACACAAGGCAACAATATAAAAATAATTTACTTCAATAGGATGAATAAAGTAATACCTTAAATTAGCAAGTTCCAGTGACATCACCAGCTCAGCCATTCCTGCCAGCAGATCCAACTCTACTGAAATCAACATCCGTGCTGAAAACAAACCTGGGGAAGAGGTGAGAGAGTCTGGCTTGTTTCCAAAAGTAAAACAAAGAGGAGGGAGAGGTGTGTGATTAATTCTCCATTGGTATTCCACTCACATTTCCTCCAAAGACAGGGAAGTATTTCAAGTGAGAAATCTTGCTCATCAAGCTGTTACAAACATTTTTCCTCAATGTGTTCTACCCCTCTCTTCTCTGAAGTCACTTTTCTTCTCCATCACACAGGCCTGGAGGCTGTCCATGTACATCCCACCTGCAAGTATCTGCTGGCACTCCATACTTTTTCATTAAAAAAAATAAATCTCAATCTATGAACAAAACAGATAGCTTTTAAGAGAGTTTTACTGAAAAATACACAGGTTTGAAAAAACAGGACCGGAAACATTTCATCTCAGAAAGCAATTACAGAAGCAAGACATTTGGACTTTAGAAAATGTGTTTAATTGTTAATACTCATTAACTACACAGTTCATAAATACAAGTTAAAGTTGTAAATACAAGATGAAGTTGTAAAAAAAAAATAATCTCAAATGCGTGATAATTATTTTTAAATTTATTTGATTTTTACTGTTGTCTCCTTAGTATGTGGAAATTAGTGCAACTTGAACAGCTGCCAAACAAAAACCTCTAAACGAGGAAGGAGTGCTAAGTGGCACAGTCATCTCTACCTTGCAGCTTCTTCTCGTAAGGGGAACTAAATCAATCTTTGGTAGTATATTAAAGCACCTCAAATAGTTAAAATAGACAAACACTTAAAGGTTAACACTGTTTATATTTCTATTCTTGCTGCAACACAATCTATTACTTTTCTGTATTTTTTGTTTGTTTTAAAAAGGTCACTTAGGAAGTTTTCATGGCTTGAAACTACAGATGAGGGAGCCTCTTCCTTAGCACTAAAGTCAGCAGCAATTCTGACACTGACCTAGTGGGTGCAGACATGGGCCTGAAGTACTCCTGGAAGTGGGAGGGATGGATCCAGTTTGTAAAACACATTAGAAATTATTCATTACACTTTTTCATGAATGTACAGAAATGTACCATAAGAAAGCATACAATATAAAAACATAAACACCCCATCGCTTCTTAAATAAGATGGGGTGGAGTTTGCAGGTTTTCCTACCAAAAAATTTCTCATTCTAGCCTGAACGAGGGTTCTTCTGAAATCAATACAATCAAAAGACATCAACATCATCCCACACAGGGTTAGTCCCAATATAATAAATATAATTTAATGAACCCTTTTCTATTTACATTTACAGTATGTGTGCTGTTGTCAGTGCACAACCAGATTACACTGAATATTAGAATATTAGAATAAATGCAGTGCAATTTCTTTCTCTCTTGGGACAAACTCAGTGAGTAAATCTTAACATGATAGGAATGTCTCAAAGTGAAAATTGAAAACACATTTCCCCAAGCCAGCATTCCTCTATGCAGAGCACATCTCAGAGAAGCAGCGCAGCATCTCTGTGCATGTTTGCTTTTCCACTAAATACAGTGCAGAAGGAAAGAAAGCCTGCTATCTGAATGAAATGGGAATATAGAATCAGGTTGAAAAAACAAGTGGCCAAAATATCTTTTAAAAGAAACAATGAAGAATTAAAAAGGTCAACTCAACATGAAGTGATGAATTGCACATTTAGAGGTCAAGGCAACTGTTTTTCTTCATTTTCAACAGCAATAGCCCAGTTTGAAATGTCAGAAACTCAAGAGGACCAACTGCATGTAGCACTTCTGCAGGGCTTCCACCATTCTCCTCCTTGTCCAGACCACCTCAAAACACCAAAGAACAACAAATGAGCTTGGCACACACTGCACTTAATGCTTTCCACGTCAGCCTTCGAAAGCATGGTGCTCTCTGTGGGCTAGGGAAGAGAAAAGGGGAAAAAAAGAATAAAAGAACATGTAAACTATGGCAAGGAAAAGATTAAAAAAAACAGAAGATGGCAGTGTATAAATCAGTCAAGGAAGACATAACATGCCAACAAGTGATCTTTGGGAATACACTATTCTGATAATACATTTATAGAGATATTAAAATACGAGATCCCTTAAAATCCTGATTGTAAATGGTTCCTCTAAATGAATCCTTCAATTGAACAGCGTGTAGCCTTGAGAGTTATCAAGAGATTTGTCTCACTTGTTTTATGACTCAGGCATATTAAACATGAAACCAAATATATTCTACGATTAAATTAAAAATATCTTTTGAATGATAGCTAACTTTTACATTGAAAGGACCTAATTTTAATGCAATGACAGATGCTATGTTCCTAAGTGATTAATGATGAATCAGGCAGGATATTCCCATGGAAATACCCTCCCAGCATCTTGTTTTTCTAATGAAGGTGGAAATTAACTGTACAAACAGTACAAAACACTTACGTTTATAGAAGACTGCCTTAAAAGATGTGTGTGGCAGAAGTTTGTGAATCTTCTCTAGAACTTTTGCTTCACTTGCTGAAGAGGCATTCACGTTCCAGACTTGCACAACATCTTCACGGTCCCGAACGCTGACACTAACCCCTATTACTTCATCTTCTGCACAGAAGGGGAAGAATCATTAAGGAATACTTTACAAGTGAGACATGTCTAATTTGCTACTTATGTATTATGAAACAGTGCCCAAAAGCTGAGGAAAAAAATGAAGACTTGAAAAAAAAAAAAAAAAAAAGCAATCTCCAGTGAGGAAAATACCAATGTTTAAACCAGACAAAACAGTTACCAGAAAGAACCACTGTGTTTATAGAAGCTATTGGAAATATTACCTCATAGTGTTTTTTATGAAGTGCCATAAAATTATTCATCTTTGCTATTAGCACTCTTGATTAGAAGGGAATCACAAGACTCCCTTCAGTAAGGTCAGCAATAAGATAATTTACCTACAATAATGCCTACAAGCAAAAATGTGAGGATGAGGGTGAAACAACTAAAACCCCAGGAACAGTACCTGGTGGAAATCAGATACTAGCTTTTCCAGACTTTGTTCTCTTTTTCCTTTACATTTTGTCAAGACGGCAACAGAAAAAAGGAAAAAAAATTAATAAAGCCCCAGTCAGGCTGCTGCTGCCAGTGCTGGTAACTCCATGTTTTGCTGAGAAAGCCCTTTTTGGTGTGAAATTCTCAGGATGCAGTTTTATGGACAGCTCAAAGGCCGAGCCATAGTTTTCCACTGGGAGCAATGGGTACCTCCAGCTGTGAGCTCCATGGCACATGCATCCTAAGGAAGGGGTCAGTAATGATAACACAAAGATAGTGCCAAAACCACATGGACAAGGGGAAAACTACCTCTGTAGGCAGCAGAGTATCATAAGAAACTATTCTTTAACAGAACCTTAATGAATTAAATGGTCAGACTTGTACTTGCTTTTCATGACTAAGAAGTTGCCTTTGACAATCTGTTTCAAAGCAGCTAGTGTTCACAGTACCTTCTCAGAGTTCCTTTCCTTGCAAGGAACCTTGCAAGCCTAGAGAAGATATTTATTCTGAAAGGGACTTCATTAAATTATTACCTCTGACCAAAATAATATGTGAGCTTCTGGATGATTAATGCCCGTTTTCCAGTAAACCAGCAAAGTACTTTTAGAATATTTATGTAAATTCAATTACATGAAACATTACCTTGACCTGAGCAATATTTTTAAGCAATGAACAAAATATTGCTTCTGGGTAGAGTGCTAACCTGGGATTCAGGAGAGCCAGGTTTGTGTTGTGGCCCTGCTGTGGGCTTTTAATGTCACCACAGGCAAACTACGCAGTGTCCCTCTGCTTCAGGTCTGCACTGGTGCTTCCCCTGACAATTCCTAACCAGTGGCACCATGAGGGCACATGGGGACATCTCTTCAAGGCCAGGTTGGATGGGGCTCTGAGAAATCTGCTCTAATGGAAGGTGTCCCTGCCCATGGCAGGGGGTTTAGAACTAGATGATCTTTAATGTCCCTGCCAACCCAAACCTTTTATGATTTCTATGACTGATCTAATTTAGATGCTTCCAACTGTGCCAATCCAAACAATCTGTATGGAGGTGCCATTTAGGGTTCCATAATCCTGATACTGGGGAATGAAAATTAATTAATTAAATACTGGCTAACTGACAGATGTTTAATAACTAGAAAACCTGCTGGCTTCCCACAGACACAAGCTGTTGAGCTTGAGTCTTGTACAAAGGTAGTCAGCATACCTTGTCCTCTTCTTAATGACAACAGGTATGAACAGGGTTTCCAGCCCTACACCCCATTTTTAGCAGTGCTACCGTGTTCTGTATTCCAACTCAATTTGTCATGCTTGCCTCAATCATTACCTGCTGCACAACAATCTGTAAACTGCTCTCCAATAGTTGCCAGCAGTAGCTCTTTCCAAACTGCAGCCTAAGGAAGAAGAAAAAAGTTACATTTGCATTATTATTTTTTAATTTAAAAGTTTTGCTAGCTCAGTTTGGAGTGTCTTCTCTTTCTGAAGTTGTCTAGAAAAAAAAGGAGTATTTATTGCAAGTACATGCTGTGTTATATAATTCATAGTTAGGTCTGAACAAGATGGTTCATCTCAGTCAAAGAGATGCTGTGCACTCGTGATGAAGAACGAACCCAAAAAATGAGAAACAGGTATAAAGGTATTATTTATGTTATTTACAAGGCAATGAAAGCTGACTGAAGTTCACCTTCAAGCAGACCTTTCAGAAGTGACTGGGGCCATGTGGTGTGTAGTTTGAGAGATCAAAAGTACCTTCATTTCAAAAATGGGCTGTCATTCAGCCTCTGAAAAACAAGGCCTCTGGGGCCCCTAAATTCACTGCCCAGTAATGCAGGTTTCCCAAACCACTTGTCACTTCTGGCAATCTTCACACCTTGGATTATAAGAGGAAAAAGACAATTTGAGTCTTTTGTGATCACTTGGGACTGCAGGGGAGGAAAGCTGCAACTCACATAGAGGAAAAAAGCCCACAGGCAAAAATCAATTAACTTTTGGTTGAAATTGAGTGCCATCTTTCAGCATTTAATGCCTTCTGCAAGGCTGTCACATTTTCCTGACACTTCACTTTTCGTGTTTAAAGGCCTGATCCAAAGCATACTTGCACACATAAACACCACGTGTGAAGAGGTCAAATCTCCTCGCCATGGAAGTTCACAGGAGAAGTTACTCACGTGCATTTGATTAGGGATGCAAAGAGAAACCCAGTTATTTCATCAGGGCTCAAACAATGACATGCCTGAACAGACTTAATCTTTAACACTTCTGAATTTAAAAAAAAAAAAAAAAGAGAGGGGAAAAAAAAGGGAAAAAAACCTGAGCAGCACTGCAATTTCCCAAAATGCACACAAGGTGCTCTGACAACTCACCGTTGCCAAAGGGGATGATCCTACTTGTCTTTTCTATTTTACGCCCATCAAAAGTTCTCCTGGCCATACAGTCTAATTAAAAATAAAAAAACCCCAGGAGACTTTTTGCAACAACAGAGTGCACTAAGCTGGTTCATTAAACAGTCTGATGAGGATCAGAGCCAGTGCAAGAGGGATCAGGAGAGAAGGAAGCAAGATCTTGCCTCTTCCAGTGGGAGCACAGCCATGAGTTACTGGTGGAAACAACGCCTTGGTCCACATTTGGCTGTAGAAAGTCACAGGCTACTCAGAGCCATCACAGGGGCAAACAAGCCACACCAAGCAGAAATAGTCCTACAGAGTTTGACAGAGTGTTTAGGAGCATTTCAGTGAAACTCTGTGCTGTGTCGACTGTGGTTCTGGCTATAATTTAGCATAGATTATCAGGAAAAGGTTTCCTGTTTTCCTTTGTATGCCTGTAAGCAAACAGTCTCGAGAACAAAGGTGATTATAAATTCCCATGTTTCCAAATGGAAACTCTGCAGCTTTCAATTGCTTGATAACACGTTGCCAAATGTTATCTAAAGCAAGAGAGATGGAATTATTGGAAAAGAAAGTTTTGCTCATTGTATTTAAAAGGTTATGTATGGTAAAACAGTGTTTGGTTGTTGTGTTGGATGATGTCAGAAGTAAAAAGTTTTACAACAGTTTTATCAGATACAATTTAAAGATACTCCCTTACTAAACAAGATCTGAGTAAGAAGTCAATATAACATACCGTACTTTCTTTAGGGACCTTCATTTTCCATATACCTCCTTTGGCATTGCTTTCTTCTTCCCTGTTATGGGAAATAGATCAGTGAAAATAAACAGTCAATTCCACATCTAGATAACCTTATGTTTGTGGTTTAATTTTCCCAGAAAGATCCCATCTGAAACGCAATTACTAACTCCAGGGAGCATGACTCTGACTTCTGACATCACAGATAATTCTTTCATTGTTCATATGAAGTGTATCTCTCAACACCTAATCCCTTTTCCTAAGTTTTGTGTCTTGGAAAATACTTACATTTTCCCTGACAACAGACCGTTTTTGAAGTGGCTGCACACTGTATGGGAACAAGCCACAAAACAATTTTATGTTTTACCATGGTAACCTTTTATTTTGGAAAACCTCTGGCATATTTTCACAGAAGCAACTTATTAGTCTCCCATTCATCCAATTTAACAAAAGAACATGAGCACACTTCATTTCAGTTTTGTGACAGCTAGAAATTAATTGCTCATATTTAAAAAAGACTGAAGTTGCCCAGGGTCAGGGCAGACATAATCATTAAACTGCCTTGTAATGACAAAGGTACGATGTACAAACCTGTGAGCTCCTCAAGTTTATTCTGTCACAATTCATTCAATAAGATTTTAAATTATCGCTTTTACTTTCCTGTTAAAACTCTGTAAAAGCAAAGTTAAAGGAATAACCTAAAATTCATCTTTGGTGGGAGACAGATGGTCCTGGGGAATTTCCATTAGGTTTCATAGGGGGCTTAGATATTCCAATCCTGACAGATGCTGGGGAAAGGAGCTGGGAAGCTTTAGGAGAACACTTTCAAAAAACCTGCAGTCCTCAATTCTTACTTCAGAACTGGTTTTTCTGTCTAAAAAAAAAAATTTACATATATAAGTGTGTATATATATAAATGCTGATATTGGTCAATATACTTTAATGTGTAATTACTGAAAAGTTAGTGGGTTACTGATGATGAGATCAATCTCTGGCAATCCCTTTCCTAAAATACAAAATTACTTTGATAGACTTAAAATAAAACATAAACAAGACATTCCTGTCCCACACCTGTCTCCTTTCTCCAGTTCAGGTTCTTCCACTGCCCATTCCCAGAAATGTCTGATGACAACACGTACCAGAGTGGGCGTCTTTCTCCCCGCATTAAATGGTAACTACATCTCAGAGGCAAATTTGCCACAGGAGGAATGTTGTTGTAGACACTCCAGAAATCCTTAAAAAGAAAAAAACACTAGTTGCACTAACACAAGAGAGTACGTTTCCTGCAGATTTACTGCCTTGCTAGTTTTCTCTAAAACAATTACATATCCTTCTCCTAGAGAACTGGCATCTTCTGTGTTATAACAAAATGCTTGGAGAAGAACTTGTTAGAAGTTAATTTCTAGGGGTTTTTTTAGATGCCAATTCTGCATAAGTGACGGTGGAAAGAAGGGAAGCAGTCCAAGTGTGGATTATTTTAGAATCAAGGTCCTTTTCAATAGGGAGGGAAGAAAAATAATAAAAAACAGAGTTACACTAAGTATGTGAGAACAAGGCAGCACATAGCATTTTATTAGCATATAAAAAAATTATTTGTATAAAATATCCTAGCCTAGCCTAAACTTGTGATTATCCTGAGTTACAAAACCACCACAAACAATAATTCTGGTGAACTAAATGCCTAACCAGCAACCCAGCTACTTTGTCTAAATGAAAGGTTTCAACCACATGCAAAGAATGTGAGATGCGCATGTTAATACAGGAAGGGGGGAGAAATCAGAGGATCCAAGTTACCAGGAACCATTTGATTACTTCCCAGTGTCTCTGCTGGTACAAGCAGAAGCTGTCATGCATGTTTGGGGTGGATAAAAGGCACCCAAAAGCAGTAGTGAGCAACAGGGAGGGATGACGAAAAAGATCCCAATCTCCGTTCTTCTTTATCCGACAGCCGGGAATAAGATTTTTTAAAGACTTAAGTTGCATCAACATGTGGTGATGCAACATTAATTAGTAGTGCAACTCATTAAGTATTATCTACACATAATATTCAAGTATTATCTAATACATTAAGTATTATCTAATACTTAATCATTAGCACAATTTTAGTAACAAAGATTGCAACATTATGTGATGAAATTTTGCAGCCCTTGGTGACTCTGCCTACCAGCAATTACCATTTCCCAGTCACAAGAAGAGAGATGGAAGACTAATAAAAATATAAAAACTTGTTATGAAACACCTGTTTCAACTTTTGTCTTATTCTTACCTGGTTGTTTGCCCAAACCCTAAAGCTACTGACAGAAAAAGAAGCAGAGCTACACTGGCAGATGGCTGTGGAAGCATTTGAAAGCTCTTTATGTCCTGAACCAAGGACTTTGTTTGGAAGGTTTTGGGTTGAAAACATCCTTCAGGTGGTGGAGGCTGGAATTCCTCATTGAGTAGGTACTGGCCATGAAGGAGAGTGATGGAGTCAATGAAGATTTTTGATTCACTTTCCCAAGGAAGATCATATTATATGAAAGCCTTGTTTAAAACTCCAGATCACTACAGCTGTGCTTCTCAAAGAGAAGGGTTTGGCACTACCTTAGAATTTCAGAGACTCAGTGAACTAGAATCAGCTTAGCATTAAGGTGAGACAAATACCAATTGGCTACACTTCATGGTAACTGTGGTCTTAAAACAGAAATGCAATTTTACTTGCAAGAGATGTCCACTGCTAGGCACTGGTAGATGACACAGACATGCAGAATTTCTCATTATTGTGAGTATTCCATGATGTAAGAGTACTTTAATTCAAGTTAGTTTGCTAAATTTTTTTTGATTCATGCTCAAGTAGGAAAGATCAAAAAAAAAAAAACCCACAAGCTGCAATTTTTAGTCTTTGTATAATGAATTTCTGTGTTAAATAAAACATGGGGAAAAAAAGCAGAAAAATTATTAAAATAAATCAAGTATAACAATCCAACAGAGGTACAAGTGGAAACTCAGGAAAATTTAATAATCCAATATGTTCAATCCAATATGCCTCCTCCTTTCCTGGTCTGGAAAGCCAAGTGAAATTCAAACAATGACTCAGTAATACACACACACAACTCCAACAAAACTCACGTTTCACACCTCAGGTAAGTAAAGTCACAGCTGTGACTCATTCTGTGAGGAAAAATGAAACTTAAGGTGTGAAGTTACATTAATAACATGTGGTAGCTCCTGTAGCAGAGCCAGACACTTTACCTGCACTGTTTGTACTGTATAAATCTTCTTCAAGTTTGATGCACATTCAGCTGCTGTCGTACCAGGAAGTGATCTTGAAAACAAAGTACAGGTTAATTAAAACATCTGTTTTATCAAGGAGGGAAAGAAGGGAGATGGAGAGGGAACGTGAATCGCGTGAGTGCGAGGTTGAAATATTCACGTGTCAAAGTGGAAGCCCAACTCCAATTATCATGAATCATTTAAAGATAAGAGTTAAAAAGTGCTTTTATACTTGTGAATAGGTTAATATCGACGACGTAATTTGTAAAATATGTTGATTAAACGGGAGAATTAGGAGTTTTAAACTAAGCAGCACAGCGCTGCTCTCAGGGCCACCCCATCCCCTCAGAGCCCTGCTGTTCACAGGTGACGGGCTACCAGAAAGGGGACTGCATGGTCATCCTGTACAATTATTTTTAATTGCACTTAATACACTTTAGCCCCCTTTTTTAAGCGTTTTAAGACACTCCCAGTGCTTCACACTTGGAAAAAGAACATAATCCGCGCTGTTCCCAGCGCCGGCCGCTAGGTGGGGCAGGCGCACAGGCGGCGGGAAGGCGGGATGCGGGATCCCGGAGGGATGAAGGGATGCGGGATCCCGGAGGGATGAAGGGATGCGGGATCCCGGAGGGATGAAGGGATGCGGGATCCCGGAGGGATGAAGGGATGCGGGATCCCGGAGGGATGAAGGGATGCGGGATCCCGGAGGGATGAAGGGATGCGGGATCCCGGAGGGATGAAGGGATGCGGGATCCCGGAGGGATGGTGGGAGAGTGGGATGTGGGATTATGGACAGATGAAAGGATGCGGGATCACGGAGGGATGAAGGGATGCAGGATCATGGAATGGATGGCAGGAAGGTGGGATGTGGGATCATGGAGGAATGGTGGGCAGGCAAGATCATGGAGAGATGAAGGGATGCGGGATAGCAGCAGGACCTTCCCTCAGCCCCACACCGCCTTCACTGGGGCCAGTCACAACTGTCATGGGTCCCTCCGATGGATGGGTCATGCACACGGGCTGAGGAGAAGCACACATCCCAAAGGGCAGCTCCCCTGCCAGGTGCCATGTAAACCAATGCACACAGCTCTTCCACCACTGGCACTATGTCTTCAAGCCACATCTACCACCAGCACATCCCATAAAGCCACAAGACTCTCAGGTTGGCCTCACTGCCAGACACACTGTTACACCAGGAATGGTTCAGCTTCTCCAGCTCACCCTCATACTGACCATTCCCAGCTCCCACCTGGAGCTGCTCCCTTCAGGCACGCACAGCACCAGCTGCACCTCGTCCTCTGAAAGGCCTTTTCCAACCTAAATGATTCTATTTATAACCTTCGTCATGAATCTTCAGTGCTTGAGACACGGGACGGTGCATCCACACCCTCAGACATCACTTGGCTCCTGTCACCACACTAATAGTGCATCGTAACACCCACCTTACAATTCCCAGCACACAATCCCACAGACACAATTTTTAGAGGAATGAGGTCAAAATTGCTAAGGCACATTCAGTTTGTTAGAACTGGAAATATTTTTTTCTCTTCAGAAGCTGAAGCAGGATTTCTAAAGAAAAATGAAGATCAAAGACGAAGCAACCTCCCATTGTGTCCCAGAAGAGGATACAAACATGTGTAAAATTACTAAATCTGGAAACAGAGGCAACAGAACAAGTTTAAGGAAACAGAAGAAAATGTAGCTGTTGCTCAGGTACCAGCTGAAGAAAGGATAAAAGCAAACTAAATCTCAGTAACCCTCCCTGATACATCTGATCAGAATGAAATATGTCCAGGGAAACACTGAAGTTACTCTCAGTTGTTACAGATATCATTTAGGCTCTGGGGCAAACCCTAGACATTCACATAAAGGAAGATATTTAATATGCAAAACTACTGAAACATCATCACATCTTCAGATATCTAATAATAGCTCTAAGGTTTTTTGAAGGCTCCTATCAACGTAAGTTACTTTAAAAATACAAAACCAAAAGAAAAATCCCTCCCAGCTTTTCCAGTATAGAACAGGCAAGCTAACACCTACTTTATTATTTGCCTGTTAATTACCAGACATAAGAGCACATTACAGTGGTGGAACTGGCAAGAAAACAGTGTTACATGTCCAAATCTCAAAAATCACTTTAACTAGAGGTTATAAAAACAAGCAAACAAAACCCAAGAAATTGCTGTGGCACAGATTCTAGTCCTGTGCTCATGAACTATGAAAACTTCCATGAAAAAACTGATAACTTGAAACCAGCAACAAATAAAACTGTCATCAATGCGATCAAAAGGAATTATCATAGTAAGGATTTGGGGGTTTTTTTGTGTTTTGGCAGTTTTTACTTACACTTTACACTCAGCATTGAAGAGCAAAAAGAGAAATTCACATTATTTAATAGAGAGTGCCAGTCAGCCTGGTTTTGAATGCACACAAAAAGGTAGTAAATAAATTGACTTTGAAACTTATCACATGATATTTGTCAGTAGGGAGTAGTGGATTTGTAAACTACCCCTTGTTTTTCCCTTGTTGCTGACAAAAGTAGCACCCCTCTACTAACACTTGGTTTCATGTAGAATAGAACACAAACAGGCAAAGCCTGAGATAACTTTGCCTCTCGCTGTCCCAAACCCCTGCTCAAGAAATTACTTCTCTTAGGCACCCTCAGTAACTTAGCAGTCACCAGTGCATGTGGGGTAACATATGCTGTACAACATACAGTATCATCACTCTATATCCTCATTCTGATACTGCCACTGAGTTGCCTCAATAGTAAGGTTTACTCAAATAAAAGATTAAAATGTGTTCTCCAACCATAGCCTTCAAAGGTTACCTAGATAATCGTGGTAGCCATTTAGCAAATTCAGTGCCTTTTAAAAGAGCAGCTAAGACAGGTAGACAGAATATTCCACTCTGAGGTTATAAAATGGTTCATTTTGATAGCTGCAAATAACATTTTCCAGAGAAACTGTGATCAGCTGGCAGAAAGCACCAACCAAGCAGTAAATTATCTTTTAACAGTTATGGTGAGTGACCATTTATTTCTAGTGACCTGCCCAGTAAATGCTCCATGCCCACGAGATTACATAGTGTTATTTCAGCCTTTCATCTGGCTCTAGAAAGTGTCAATCATTTATGGGTATGAGCATGAACCCCCAAACATTTTTATTTAAAAACAAACAAACAAACACAAACAAAAAAAAAACCAAACAAAAAATCCCAACAGTCAAACAAAACCAAAACCCTATTGAAAAGGCTGCAATTGAGAATATGATGATGCATCAATTTAAAAGTTCAGGGTCATTTGTTGCAGAAATTTCACCTATATAAATTTGTTTTGATGGATGTGTATAAGGCAGAGACAGTATTCTAATCACAGACAGACAGAAGGAAAAATTCCTGCAAAATTCCGGACTGCTGACAAATCTGAACTGCAGTATTTCTGTGATAGTCACCCATAAACTCAGCAGATCCACACAGATGATCGATGGGGGGGTTTTGTGCCTTGAAACCCATGAAGTTTTGATTTTAATTTTTTTTCAACTGAGTATAGAGTATAAGTTTAATTTAAGTTAGCAGAAATGGCAGATGACTTCCAATTGAAGGAACCTGTAGAAATTCCTACTTCTGTAAGTCTTCCAGGAAACACTCACACTATACACTAGGAGTAGTAAGATGTTTGTGCACTTTACTAAAAACCTCAATACACATGGTACTACAAAACAAGACCCTGCAAATACTGACCCTTGAAATGAAGCCCCTACAGGAATCCTCCCATTTGGATAATTTTACTGCCATCAAAATAAAATTAATCTGATATGCCATACTGACCTGTCAATTACTGCCATGGAACAATTCATTTCCAAGGAGCTCAGCAGGCCCTGCCAGTCCCCCTGAGCACAGTAACAGGAAGGGACATGGATCACAGCACCAGCCTGGCACCGACAGCTCTTCTGGGCATTAAAGTACTTGGTCTGTTGCCACTCCACCTACAAATGCACATCTGGGCTCCCCGTGGAGAGTCTGCACATAAAATATTCAATGGTTCTCCTGGCCTGCCTGCTCTGCTTCTTCAGGACGTTATGGGAGAAATTTTAGTGCAATATCAGGGCTAATTGAGCTGCCTAATCAGGCCAGACCCACTGTACAGCATCTCACGGTGAACCACATGGGAACGTGGAAACAGGAATAATCTACATAAACTGAATCCTAATGCTAGCTTGCTTCACTACTCCTTCATTATTCCAGCATGAATAAAGAACAAAGGATACAAAGATAAATCCCATTGTTTTATCCATGAATAAACCTCCAGGTGGTTGTGCTTATGTTAATTTCTGATGCTGAACTGTAGCTTTTCTGTTTTTCTGCAAAGAATTAAGTATAGAAGTTGTTTCATATGTGCTCACACTGGCCTTTGTTTCCCGGTGGGAATCTCATCACGGCTTTAGCGGGAGTTTAAAAGCTGCCAAGCAGTTTTGAAAATACCCCTGCAAGTGCTTAACTACAACAGCTTTTGGTATAAATAAGCAAAATATTTACTTACAAAGCATAAACTCAAAAACATGCTGTGGCACCTAAATAAATCTGGTAATCCATTCTGACTACAAAGACTGATTTCAAGCCATCAAAGCCTGTCAAAATGCACTTAGTGGGTTGAACATTCTTATAATATTAACCATCATTTTTCATTGTAAGCCACCTACTCATAAGCTGTAATAGATGAAATAGAGGATCCTAGATAAATAAGATTTTTCTATAGGGAAGAAGGGAAATTATTAAGTTTAGTTTCAAACATCTGATGTGTTCAGTTAAGAAGATTAACACATTATTAAAATAGTTCAGTTATCAAAATTTATCTACTAAACTTTATATAGAACTCATCTATAACATACAGAGAGAAAAATCAGCGCAGATAATACATTTATGCAAGAATATTTTGTCTTTCCTGGAGTAGACTAACAACCCTGCATATTTGACAGTGTTTATAAGCACATACTTCCCCTCACAAAGATACCGAAGAGTTAAACTTTTCTTGCAACAGAAATAAAATCATCTAAAGAGCATTGTTTGAACTCAGGCGAGAAGGCAAGGCAGGCAGGCCACGATCCTGCAAAGGGACCTGCCCTGCTGTACACTGAGAGTTCCATGGGAGTGAGGTTTACCTAGAAATGAGGTTTCTGTCCTGGGCTTTTGTGTGATGTGTGCTCAACTCCTGATAGCACTGATTTGTGTAGAAGGGTTCTGGCATTTTCCTTGCTGTTGACTGAAAGCGGTCTGGCAGCAGCGCTGGCAGCTCAGACACAGTGAGATCTTCAAACGATGGCTTTTTGCAAGGATGTGCAACATCTTCATTATCACATGTGCGCACACACACACTGGACTGAAAACCCTGACCACTGACAGAGCCTCTGGCTTCTTGTGATGCCAAAAAAAAAAAAAAAAAAAAATCAAACAGCTACTAGGACTCCGTTATTTCGGTAGCAAAAGGCTCAGTGCAGCAATAAACATCAGATGTGTGCTGGTTTTGGCTGGGTGGAGTTGGTTTTCCCCAGTTGGTCTAATGGGGGGCTACATTTTAGATTCGTGCTGAACACAGGGTTGATAATATAGAGATGTTTTTGTTATTGCTGAGCAGTGCTCACACAGAGCCAAGGTCTTTTCTGCTTTTCGTACTGCCACACTGGCATGCAGATAAGTACAGCAACGCTGGCTGGGGGTGCACGGGAACTGGGAGGAGAGACAGCCAGCACAGCTGACCCCAACTGACCCAGGGGATATGCCAGACCATATGCCATCATGCTTAGTCTATAAAGTGGAGGGAAGAAGAGGTGACATTTGGAATGATGGCATTTGTCTTCCCAAGTCACTGTTATGCACGATGGGGCCCTGCTCACCTGGAGTTGGCTGTACACCTGTCTGCCCGTGGGAAGCAGTGAATTAATTAATTCCTTGTTTTGATTTGATTGTGTGCACAGTTTTGGCTTTCCCTATTAAACTGTCTTTATCTCAACCCACGAGTTTTCCAGCTTTTACCCTTCCAATTCTCTCCCCAGTTCCGCTGGTGGGGGAGTGAGTGGCTGTGTGCAGCTTGGTTTTTGGCTGGGGTTAAACCACAACAGCATGTGATACCCAGGTTAAGTAACAGCTGGGATTTGCAAACTAGGATATTTTCATGATGTCCACAAGTACATCAAAAAGCATAATCGGTTTCACAGCTTTATATTCATACAAATATCACACCCAGATCCACAATCCCAAATCCCATTAAGTGATGTTTTTAAGTGCCTAACATGGCCTGTTATTCAGCCTTTGATAGTCATGTTACTTGACTTCTTTTGTGCAATCCCTATATTGAATGTGCTCCACAATGCAGTGACCAGATTCTTAATCCTCATTTTTAATTAGTTATATTCAGTGATGCACACTGACACTTTGTCATAAAAAGCAATTTAAGGGCTACACAATGTAGCAAAAACTAAACCGGCAACCTTTCATTTCAGAGCTAGAGGCCACTACAAGCAGCACCAGAATCTCACCAAGGTTAACAGAAGTGTAAAGAGCCACCAGCATGAATCAGCTTCCCATGGTGGCACCGACAACCTCTGGAAGACTTGCCAAAATTCCCCATGTTCCCTAAGACCACTGCATGCAAAAGTCCTGCAAATGAGAAGTGTGGATATGAACTTGGAAACCTGCTGAATAGACAAACAAAACTGCAGATCTAAACTGCTGGTTTCCAAACTTTTACTACGTGACCTTAGAACATTTTAACCATTAAAAAGGAAATCTCATTGCTCTTAAATGAAAAACACCTGCCAGCTTTTCTGCTGCCTTCTGTGAAACTGCTGACCTGCGAGCATTTGAAGATCATAGACGGGATTTTATTTGTCCAACTGGTGAATAATATTCTCCCAAAGCTTTTATCATGCTCACTTTCCTAAGGCATTTATGGAGTAGGACACCAGACAGCGATATCAGGTGGTGGCTATTTCAGACACACATACCAAGAAAGGCTCAGAATCTATGGGAAATGCAGTTGCCCTGTGACATGTGTGAGGTGATGGCAATGAACCAGGACCTGCCCATAGGATACCAGCCTCCAGATGTTCAGCCTGTGCCAGGGCATTCACAGAAACAAGTGCTGATGTAGATCAAACAAAGGCATTTAATTCCAGGGCAGGAGATGTATGCAGTGATGCTGTGATAAAAACAAGGCTGTGAACCCCAAGGGTAGCACATCCCTGGTTGCTACACGGAGCACCACTTAGCTGATGGATATTTATTTTAACAGCGTGACTTAATGAAAAGATACATTTTAGAGATCTTAAAATTGTATGTCATGGATCTCTCTCACAGTAATTTAATAGAAAAAGATAACCACATATCTGTCTCGACATCTATTTATCCTTACGCATCACTTCTTCCTGCTTTTCAGTCCAAGTACAGGGTAAAATGTAGCAGCAGCCAAAAATCAATACCATCTCCTGAGGAAACAGCACTGCTCCACACTAGGTACTACTGAAGTAAGTTAAAAAAGCACCCACAGTTATCTGCTCCAGAAAGTCCATCCAACACAAGCCTAAGCAGAGATTCCTCCATCAAATCTCCATGGATGTACCAATAAATATCCCAGCCACTTCTCTGCAGAGACATGAACCTCCACACACAGCAGTAAATTAAGTTCTTGGTTCCATCTCCTGTGTGCTTTTTAATGCCTTGAATGTTTTTTTGACAATAAAACATGCCTTGTTTGCCATCATTCTTATTCCCTACCATTCTTATTCCATTGCTGTTGTCAGTAAACAAAACACACAGTTTTGTGTATAAATGATCTCATTTTTTCCCCCCCCTGATACATACAGTCTTGGATTTATAAGTTAAGAAGCAACAATACTAATTAAATGCACTTATATGTGATCTGAAAGAAGACAAAACCAAAAAATCAATAGAATAACTGAATTTTAAGAGTCTAAAGTACGGTGGAACCAAGACTTAGGAAAAAAAAAAAATCATGATACAACTCAGGAACTTGGAATGAGTTTTAACTTCCGATGTTGATTATAAAAGATAGACATGCTTATCTCTACATGGCTTGTGTAAATAAACAGGTCTGGTTGGGGGCTTGCTTAAACACCAGTCCAAATGGTGCTTTTTACAGATAAAGGCACAAAAAGTATTACTCGGACCCTGAACCCGACCACAACTATGTCATGAGTACAAAAGGATTAATCAGAAATTATTGGTGGGTTTATTTATTAGATTTGATTTGTGGGACCTGATAATATTTGTGTGCTTTCAACAGTTTCTTGTTATTTCCCTGTCATGAGTTGAAAAGTTACCAAAAAAATAACTAAAGGGAAGAATTTCACCAATAGTGTGAGGCAATCGAGTGGCAGAAAAGCTGATAAAGGAGAGAACTTTCCTTCTGGAATGGGGGGCAGGGGGGAGCGGAGAAATACACCAGAAAACTGGTAAAAGGAGACAGAGAGGATTAAAAAACAAGACGCTAGAAAATACACACTTGAAAAAAATAATCTCAAATTCTGGTTATAAACTTTCTGTTTCAGTTTTGACTTTGGTACTTTTCCCCTATGCCTCTCTGTGTGCACCACGGGGGTGAGCTCCCCTGGCAGAGGCTTTCCACGGCATTAGAAGCTCCAACTTCAAGCACACAAAATGTAATACGGACACTGCAGTTAATTAATAAATTTTAGCTAATTCTTCATAACAAGAAGGATCACCTACAGGAGCCAAACCTGATACTAAAAGAGTTATAAGACCGGGCACATCCCGGCCGCTGGGACCGGGTCCATTTGGGCAGCAGCAGGGATGCACAAACCACAGCAAGCAAAGCACAACCTTTACCCTTCCATTCCCGGGGCTGTCGAGCGTCATTTCTAAATTTAGAGCCCAAACCTCCACCGACGTTTCCTGGGTCAATGTGCGGCCGTTCAACTACAAAACCGAAAGCGTTTCCAAACCGGTTTCACTACGCGGCTCCCTCCTCGATGGGGGCAGGCACCGGGACAGTCCCTCGCACCAGCGCTTCTCCCGTGTCCGCAGCCCAAGATTAATTTCCCGGTGTCCAATCTGTTGGACGAGCGAACCGGTAACGCGCAGGGATGCTCTCCACGGACGGATCTGGGGGGTTTTCTCCAGCTCCTCTCCGCCCCCCTGGCCCCACTCACTTGTCCAGCCAGAAGGTCCATGGCGAGTGGAGCGGCAGCCCCGGTAGCCCCGGCGCCTCCTGCTCGGGGGGGCTGAGCGCCATCAACCCGGGCGGGCGGGGGGGCGAGGGGCGGGACGGGCGCGGGGAGGGGACAAGGGACGGCGAGGAGGGACGGGGAGGGGGCGAGCGGGACTCGGGCTTGGAACAGGGGCAGGGGAGGGACAGAGAAGCGGGGCAAGGGTGCGACGGGAAGGACAGACGGACGGCATGGGGAAGGGGGAGAGGGAGCCACGCTGATGGTGACAGCGATGGACGTGCCCAAAGGGCCCACTGGAGAGCACGGGTGGCTCCCCAAAGGGGCCGTGACCCAGGACATGCACTCGCCCGGTCACTGCCTCTCCTCTGGGAGGGGAATCGCCGATCTGCTTCCTTAGACCTTTACGAGGACCCACGGCCAGGAGGCTCTGGGGCAGACAGGGTACCCAAAGCCCCCGCTGGGGCAGACAGGGTACCCAAAGCCCCCGCTGGGGCAGACAGGGTACCCAAAGCCCCCGCTGGGGCAGACAGGGTACCCAAAGCCCCCGCTGGGGCAGACAGGGTACCCAAAGCCCCCGCTGGGGCAGACAGGGTACCCAAAGCCCCCGCTGGGGCAGACAGGGTACCCAAAGCCCCCGCTGGGGCAGACAGGGTACCCAAAGCCCCCGTCCTGCACCGCGCACGCTGCTGGCAGCCCCTTCTCTGCACAGGCACAGGGCACATCGCAGACCTGATGCGTCTCTGGGGCTGCCTTTTTGAGCAAATTAACCTTCGTGCTCAGTTTGGCTTGGCAACACTGACCAAAACACTAAATCTCTCTGAAAACCCAAGGTTTAGGACGCAAAACCTTTGCACGTTCATATAATAGAGGGATGGCCGCCGTGCAAACTGACCATGGATGGAGACAACACAACAACGAACCTTTCCAGACTTTGGGGGGGGGATAATTTCTCTGTCTTCTCATCTTCTCTACAGCCCATTTAATTTACATATTTGGTTTTATAGGGAGATGTTCCTCACAAATCCAACATGGACATGTGCAAAAAAACCCCTCACGTTATTTTTATAATAGTATTTTTAAAATTAAGATTCTCCCTATTGGGACCGTGCACAGTAGTAAAGTTAAACACCCACATAAGTGATAGCAGGATCAAAGACTATGAATCACAGATTGCCTTGCAAGCACATTTAGTAGGATGAATAACTTCATATATACTTCATCCTATAGGAAAAATCAATAAAGACACACTCCTTTAAAGAAATAAAAATCTAACTGTAGGAAAGGGCAAAGATCACCCATAAAAAGCAGTCTGCACAGTGACAATAAAGAAACACAAAAAGTTAATGATTATGTTGTCCAGATGGAAAATGCAAACCGCTAATCCAAATTAAATAAGATCTGGAAAACCAGTTGCGCCATCTCATGCAATTTAATTTATTCCTCTTTAAATAGAAGGCAAGATAATGACCATTTGGGAGAGCTTGGAATCTAAAAATTCATTGCTATGCCCACTCCAAGCATTTTCTCTCTATTTTAATGGTGAGCCCACCAAAAATGTTAATCCTGAAAAAAAACCCTACAATAAATGGCTGGACCTAGGCACAGATTTTCTCAGAAGAGCTGGAGGAGAGGAGGAAAGTGCTAATTTCTTATGACCTCAAAGGGCCACATCTTGCCTCTGTGACTGGTGATGACAGTCTCCATGCCCAACACATTTTTGGTGTCCTCTGCTGAGGTTGCCAACAAAGTATTACATTTTGGATATGCAGCAGCATCACTGTGGAAGTGAGGCCTAACTCACTAGGCTGTATTACAAAAACTAACTTTGAATCCAGCACCTGCCTCTGATGGGAACCACATGCTTCAGTGAAAACCTCCAGATTCCATTAGGAGGGAGCTGCTCATCAGTTAAAACATTACAGCTCAGGCTGAAAACAAATCATCATGTTATAAACAACCTGAGCTGCAAGGAACAATATAAAAGTACAACCCCCACACCTCTGAGACACGGAGTGAGAGCCAGGCAGCACAGTCTGTATCATTATTCCAAATGAGACATGTAAAGCCTCCGTTTATTCCTTATTTACATCGATAAATACCAGGCTTCACAGTGGCACAAGGAACACTGTGGGAATCTCAACTAACAGTAAATTAATTTGGCTGTGGAGGAAGGGCAATCACAGGATGCATTGAATTAGCACATCCTTTGCTTACAGAGATTGCTAAGTCGTGACACAGAGGCAAGAACGAGTCTCCCGAGATGAATCTCGCAAGGAAAAATGATCACGAGCGCAGCATCCTGATTCTGCTCAGCTACCTCGCACTGCCAGCACACCTTGAGTGAAATCAGTTCACAGATTAAAAATCCCAGCAAGTTATTACCACTTTCAGAAAGGTATTTGTAAGGCTTTAATTAAAAATTTATCTTATTGATATTTGCCATCTATTTGAAATGTTCCTTTGTAAGGAAACCCTGGTGATGCCTCCTGTGCTTTTGTATCTTCTCAAGCAGCTTTACCAGAAACAAACAGTGTTACAGTTCAGCCCTGTGCTACAAGATGGTGCAGAGATGAGTTGCTTAAAGCTCACCACCAGGGAAGGGGCTTGTGGCTCCATTCCTTACACCTTCTCCCAGCCACATCCTCCTCTCGCTTGCAGAGTTCTCCAGGTAAACAGGTAGCTTTCTGCTAAGGCCTTATAAAGCAGGATTGTGGGGAGGAGAGCAGGACTCAGCCAGTAGATTAACTCAGCTAATTTCTGATGGGTAACAGCTGAAATTTTCCCAGGTAGCAACTGGGGAAGAAAAAAAACAGCTTGGAGTGGGGAATACTGTTCTGGCCCATTCTGTGTGCTCTCAGCACTGTTTGTCTGTACCCAGCTTCAGGCACCTGAACCTTTTTGCCACACAAAGGCCCAAACCACTCCATGCTGTGCTAATTAGAGCTGAAGAAGGTACATTACAGCCAGAAGAAACAATGAATACTTTCTACCTCTTTCCACGGTTTTACTTGAGATTTAAATCCCTATTCTTATAATCCTTGCTGATCCCAAAATCTTGACAGCAATGGGTACATTACATGTGCTTGAAACATTATTTGCCTATTCCAGGAGATTTTCCAATAGTCCCTACCCCAGCTAGTGCAGGAAATCCCCCTGCTATGATACAGTGGTGTTTTGAGGGGACACATTGCCTCTTAAAACCATCAGGACCCTCCTTTCCCCTGCTGAGAGTTGTGCACCATCACTGTGGCAACTGGAGTGCCTGCGTACATGAGAAATATTAGGAAAGCAATAGGCTTATTTTAGCTATATTCTAAATATTAGGAAAGCATTAGGCTTATTTTAGCTATATTCTAATGTAATGCAGCACCTGGAAGGGAGGAAGGGAACAAGCACCATATGAGCAGTCCTGCTGCATTTCCACCCTGGAAGTGTTCCACAGCTATGTCCGAGGCAACAGGCACCACACCTTAGAAAACATCTGAGATAACCTGGGTTTGTTCAGTGCTCCTGATACAAAATGAGTGGTGTGAAAGGTTGGGCTGGACCTCTCTGCAGCCAAAGCTCCTTTTTTTCACTCTGAGACTGAGTTAGCTGGAACATAAACCTTCCTGGACTTGAGGGATGGCTGGAGCACAAGCCTTGGCTGCTGTGCCCAGCTGCTGCTGCTGCTGCTGCTGCCTCACATCCCGAGCCAACAGCCATGAAATGTAATTTCTCTACCAAATGCTGGTGTCACGATCACTTGCTCTTGAAACACTGCCTGGGACTTCAGAAGCATATTAAGTAACACAGGAGCTGCTCCTGAGAGGTTCCCAGGAAGGCAAACTGAACAACCGAGAGCTGAAGCAGAGGTGAAGATGAAGGGATTTTAGTTGATATTTGCTTCCAGAGGCTTAAATAAATGTTTTTTAAACCCTAAAACACGATAATAAAGTGTTGAATCCCAATGCTTTTGGCAAAACCTCCCTCATCTAGGAATGATTTCATATCAGCCAAGCTGTTAAGCAGAGGTTGTCATGGAAACAAGTTATATTCAAATGATATGGCCAGAGATATACTGTATTTAGTGAGTTCTTCATTTGCTGCACATTGGGAACATGTCAGAACTAAATGATATTGCATAACTTTGTTTTGTTAAAAACAAACTGGCTCGCTGCCCCCTGTTTTTCTCGCAGGCTTGTGTCCAGTCCTGCCTGGGACAGGTGGTTTTCCACACAGTACCAAGCACTGCTCCACAGGAGAGGCTCCTCACACAGCTGGTCCCTGCAAGCTCCCTTTCATAGAAGCCTTCTTCAAAGGCATGAACCTGCCCGAGTCAAACAAGCAGAGGAATCTTTCCTTAGCTTCTACAATTGACATAACCATCCCTAACGAGTCCGAAAAGAAATGCTGTTAGCTAGATCCTTTCCTCCTCCACTAAAAAAGTTCCTACATATGCATTGTGAAAGTCTGAAAAAAAAATCTATACAATTACATAAAAGTAAAGCCAGTTCATGTGTTTGTGGGCATCCCATAGGTGTCCATGACCTCCTTGTAAACACAGGAATCCTATTAACTTACTGTTGGTGACTGATGCCAGAACAAATCTCAGAGAGGACACGTGCATACTAAATTTGTACCTCTGCTTTTTTAGCTGTGGAGCTGTTAAAAAGTGCAAGAATTTTGTTATGTATCCCATGAGTAAATGCATATTTTCCTTAATATAAACAAAATAGATGGAATCATTCTTGCTCAAGCTATAAACCAAAATCAAATCATCTTTGGCCAGGATGCTGTGTAGAAACTCTATCCTGAAGAGCGAAAACAAAAATGAAATACAAAATTGGCTCCAAAATCACTCTCATGGGAAACACTGTGCAGCTTTTATGAAGCAGAGTCCAAAGGAGGGTGGTTTAAGCAGTCTCCCAAAGGATCAAGATTCCTGATTGCCCAATAGAAGCTGAGCAGTAAGTATAAGTCAAACAAAAAGTAAAACCTTACCCTTAAAAGTTGTTACATAACTGAACATACTGTAAAATGCTTCCCGGGAAGGTGATGGCATCTCACAGCCTCCAGGTCCAGAGGCATGGAAAAATGGAATGGGAGCTTGCTAACCTCTGGGGCAGGTTATTCTAAATTTCTCCAAGCTTTCTATTACAGTTTATAAAGAAAAAAACGAGGCCAAATTGCTCCTCTGGTATCTGAAAAAGCAAATCACAGGATGGAATTCTGCCAGATGTGAACATGAAGAATTCAGTACCAGTCCTCTACCTCCCTCAGGTTAATGTACAAGTTGGAAATACACCAGTCTTCCCAGGATCCTTGATGCATTCCAGAATCACAGCTCTCTCTGGTTACCACCACTTGTGAAGGAAGGCTGAGCCTCATCCAAAGCCCTTTACAGTTAAATAAAGACATGGATTTACTTCCTCATGCTTTAGATTAGATCTTTTCCCTTTACTTAGCCATCTTTAGGGAGCTGAACTGGCTTAACCCAACACTCAATACGTGCATCAGGTATTAGGAGACTTGAATTTCCTACTTAGCTTTGGATACTTGGCTTCTGCTTTCATCCCTCCCTGTTCCCCACCCTTTGAAGGCACTGGGACTACCCAAGGTGCTGAAGGGATGCCCAGCAAAGGTGAGGTCAGGGGCATAAATGCAAGAAATCTAACAAACATCAAAGTTAAGTTATATGTTGGAAACAAACTCCAGAGAGCTTGCTTTTCCCGTTTTTCCAGTAAAATATCTGCAGAGTGTTCCACTTAGATATTGCTTCCCCAAACATGAGGATCCCAAAATAGCACCATCTTCAATGCTCTTCTGTGTTATAATGTTATTGGCATCACATCTGGCATTGGCTTTGATGTGGAACATGAGCTTAAATACTGATCTTTTTCTTTTACAGGCATCCCAGTACACAGCTGAAGGAAACAATGTGCAAGAGTCACATCCTACACGCTGAGCAAACCATGTTAGTCCATACCACAGAGTGAGCCTGGGATGGAAACCCTCAACTATTACTGATATTGTAAAAAATAAATTCTAAAATATAAACCCCACAGAAAATAGTATTTTATAGGTTTTATGCTCATCTCTTAAAAATTACGAGCTCTACGGTTCAGCTCGTAGGGGTCATTACACTTTCTGCATCTCACCATCAAATCTGGGACCTGTCCAAGCCAGGAAAGCCAAGGGCCCCTCTGGAAATAAACCACTAGAGGGAGACTTCAGCAATGGAATACCCACAGGGAGAAAATCCTGCACATCCATTAAAAACAACCCCAAGATTTGGGTCAAAGTTGCTCTTTGTGTTTCTTCTTCACAAACAAAAGTGGCTGATATTAAAGGGTCAAGTTTGGCTTAGTTACTGTAAGCTGAGGGAGCGTTGTGTAAATGGGATCAGGCAGTCACGTATTCCTCTGCTGTTTGTAAGAGGTTAGGCTGACTCTATTAAAAAAAAAACCATACCAAAAAATACCCCAGCCACTGAAAATACTAATAGCTGTATCCTAGCAACATCACGGATTCCTTGTGGACTTTGTTCTGGAGTCTACAGTCCTATTTCATCAAAATTATTGACTTTCTCAAAGTCTCTAAACGACCATCAAAAAACCAGTTAGTGCTTAAAAAATACAAACATTTAATTAGTCACATTAATAAGAAAAAAAGAAGTGCAGCATTGCATGCTAGCGCTCCCTTTTCATGGAGCTCAATTTAGCTTCCTTTGAAATCATCATCAAAATTCCCACTTTATTCATTCATTCAGTAGCAGAGCCGGGTCCCTCCTTCAAGAAAAAAGCTGGAAATGGCCCTTCAGAATTTGGCAGATGAGGTTTGTTTCCCAGGCTGAGCTCACTTATTGTATGGATCAAAGTCACAGAGCTCTCCATAATCCCCCTAGTCATCATGTCCTTACTGTGAAGGTAAATCAAGTGGCATTCAAATGATATCCAGTGGCTTTCTACAAGGCTTTTGTACTGTGCATGTAACCAGTGTCCTCTTTTTCCCTAAGCTTTGTTTTTATTTCACCACGACAAATTTTTTCAAGATCACAAAAAATGTGAAATCCTGTTGGATCTTCCTAAAAGCTCAGGCCCTGCTGCTCTCATGTATGAAGACTTCAGGTTTAACACAGCTCTGGGAGGTTTTTCCTCATCAATCCTGCATCGCTGAAGTGAACTTTATTAGATAAAATGCAAGGGCAAAAGGCCAAATAAATAAAAAATGAAATGACCCAACCCTTCCAAAGAAAAACCCTTGGCACAAAAAGAACAATTGAGAATAAACCCAACCCTATCCGAAACAATTAAGCTCTTACCCTTAACAACTTGCTTGATGATACAAGGAATCCTGGGGCATTTTGGTATTTAACTCAGGGTTTGGGCAGACTCAGGTTTTGGTCACAAGTTTTGCTCAGCTCCAAACTACACCACAGCTTTTCATACAGTTTTTATCTATTATTCCAAGCTTCAATACATTAGCAAGACCTTTTACCAGAGAGAAAGCACTATTAAAAGAGTAGATTCCTTTTTATCAGTCTGCCTCAAAAGCTCAGCTGATAGGGTAGCACAGAGTAGAATGCTTCTCACGCTTTACTTAGCCCACAAAGTTGGTTGAGACCCACCAACACTTTAAAACTGCAAAACCTTTTAATGTGCTATTTCTGTAGTTCAAAGTTAAACGGCGAGAGAATGCCTTTGTTGAAGAAGTAATTTAAATACAGAAGGGTTAGTTAGAGACTTTCAGCCCGTGACCATGAATCTGGTGATGGCTGGATTTGAATTCCAGGCATGGCACTGAACTGTCTGTACTCCTTCAGCCTTGAGCTGACCTCTGAACTGCTGCTCCTGGTCATGGGAACACGCTGCCAGATTATCATCCTGCTCCAACACCCCAGGAAGGGCTTTATCTCAACAGACAACACCCGTTTAACTGAGAATTTAGCATTCAAGTGTTCATGGGCTCTCTGACACTGTTAAATCTCACAGTTTTACTCACACTGAAGGTTTTTACATTGCTCATCCTTTCAGTTCCACCAGTTGTGAGGGGGGAAGGGGCCATAGGCAAGGAAGGGATATCCATTTGCACAGAGTGCCAAAATAAGGGAGTAGTTCTGGCTTCATATAAGCTGTGCACAGGTGTAAACCAACAGGGTAATAAATATATAAGACAACAGAGCAGCAAAGAAATGGGCTTTCAGATTTTATTTACTGAAGTTAAAAGATGGTATCAGAAGCTACTTCCAGGACCTCACATAACTTTCCCTGGTAACTAGATTAATTCCAAAACTTTCCCAAGGAGAGCAACTAAACAAAAATTTGAGAGTTGCATACTAAATTATATTGCTAATTATGCCTTGAAAGAGAGCTGTTGGGCTGATTTATACCTGTATGTAAATATGTAAAGGGGGGGGTAAAATACGCCATAAAGAGGGAGATCCTTTGACTAGCCAAACTGCTTTGATTTGAAGGCTCTCTTTAGCATTTAGTAGGAGTAGAAACCTGAGCCTGTTGGTCAGTTGCAGCAGGATTGCTTTTGATGGCAGACACTTCAGACAGCAAGTGGAGAACAGCAAGGGCTGAATTCATACCAAGGAAATAAAAAACTGCTTTCACGGTGGCTTTGAAAAAGAACTTTCAATTGTGCATTACCTCTTTTCTTTTTTTTTTTTACCCAGTGAATTTTCTAGACAGGCATTCACAGTAGATCTATCCAAAAGTAGAGAAAGGATAGCAATGGAAATAAGTTGTTTCATGATCAGCACAGCCACCTTTTGTTCTGAAGCTGCCCACGCTGTCCACGGTGAATTTCCTGTTGGGTGCCAAAGGCCATTTTGCTGTGATGAGGGTGATAGATTCATCCTGGGCTGATGAGACAGTGCAGCCCCTGTGCAGGGAAGGCCATTTGTGAGGGCTGAAGTCACTCAAGCAGGGAGACGTGACAACACAGTGTGTAAAACCCGTTGTTGCCTGCTTGTCCTGCTGCCAGGTTTAACCTCAACCTGAGGAGACAGCTGCAGCACATGCATGTACACACATGTAATTAGGTACACACTTATTTCAAGACTTTGTAGCCCCTCCTGCTAACCAAGAACTTGGGGCCTGAGAAGCACTGCAGCAGCAGAGCCACAGGCTGGCAGTGCTCCTAAAGGCTCCTAAAAGCTGCTTATCTTTGGCCTAAGGAGTTTATAGCACCCATGTATCCCCAAAAGCTCATTAGCTCCTCGGTAAGCAGCTGAGACACTAGATCCACAGGCAGAACAGCGGTGGCTTGAGTTTGCTACAGCACAGATAAAACTTCTGGGCTTGACTAGTCTGCAGCAGGCTGGTTCAATAGCCTGAAGCAATCCCACTTATGTATAAACTGGAGAAAGCCTGATCTCGTGAAATGCTCCTTAGTATCTGGCTTTGCTAGAAGGAGTGTGTGTAGCTAAAACTCAGCTCTGCCACGGGGCTGCACCCGCCTCCCTGGTACCCACCGAGAGCCAAAATCGGCATCTGGCAGCATCCCCTGCCATGGCAGCTGAGGAAGCCACGTGCCCTGACACGGCCTCACATTGCATCTGCTTCTCCCTTGCCCCGCACTCCTCCATCACTCATTGCCTCCAGGGCAGAGGGGTGGGAATGCAACCCAAGCAGCTGGCCTGCATCCCAGGAGAGACAACTATGGAGATAGGAAAGAAGGACAGGAAAATCTGTGCCTGGGGAGGTTCCCCCCGAGATTTTAGAGGAATGGCTTTCCGTAACTTTCTCAGCATGGCTGTGGGACTGGATAGCAGCTACAAGCTCCTGTAGAAAGCCATCATGTCAGGGATATTTCCTGTCTCACTGTGGCTATTCCCCGTGTCACAGGGGAGGTCTTTCACAAAGGAGCTGCTTCTGAAGAACAGCATGTCACCAACAATTCAGCAGGTTAAGTTTAGCAGAGCTGGTGACAGATGTGAGCAGGAAGGAGCTATTCTTCCCCTCTGCTTTTCTTCCCTCTCCATTGAGCAAAATCTTTAAAGACCAGCTCCCTTTGCAGAAGGCTACAGAACTTTTAGCGAGTGGCATGCATGGAGGCATTCACAGCCATGATACCTGTGTCTGGTTATTTCCAGTCAAAATAATCTCCTACTCAATTATGGAGAAGAATAGAGAAGCTCAGCCTGACTCACTATCACATGGGGGAAAAATGAGAGGAGTTGTTCAAGTTCAAAACGTTCAGCTCGCTGTGGAGGAGGATTAGTACCGCTGTGGAAGGAGGCTTTCTCTCCCTCTGCAACAGCACAGCACTAAGGGATGGAAAAGACCCGAGTCCACTTCCCTGCTGTGCCAAATATACTCCTCCGTTCTTCTCTCCTCCCTCCCCAAGAGAGCATATGAAGTATTAAACAGCCAGGAATAAGCCCTTGAAAAATGTGATCGCTAGCTGTCAGATACCTCTCTGCCACAGAGATGCAGTTCTGTGACTGTTCATCTGCAGATCCTCTGCTGCCATCCAGGAAATTGGGAGCCAACAGTGACATTAATACTCCCATCCATTGTGGCGTCACCTGCACATTTTGCACGACTGTGCTAATAATTCTGTGAACAAAACCACATCCAAAATGCTTCATTAGTGCACTGCTGAGCACAGATCCAGGCTCTGCTGGCCCATGCCCTTCCCAGCCTGATGGCAGTGCCCAGTGCCCCATCCCTGACCTGACATCTGGACCCTCTGCAAGCGAGAGGCAGGGTGGGGGTTTTCCAGCATTGTTTTAAATCTGTCTTCATTTCACTGGCATGAACCATGGCTGTGCCCTGGTTACAGAGGGCAAGCATGGCTCCTGTGCAGAGGAATTATTTTGGGTAGTACTGTAAATTTTGCAGACTGAAAACTTCTCATGCTGTTTTAGCCAGTGCCCAAACATTACCTTAATGTGTCATCTTCTGTTCTGTCATTGCCACAAAGAATTATCATGATCCTTGTAAACACCCACAAACTGGCCTCATTATCTCCTGGCACTCCCTCCTCCCCTTCCAGGGATGACTGATAGCCACTGATCTGCCACTGGCATTCCCTAGGCTGCAGCCTCGTGGTTCACTCATCCTCCCCCTTCCTTCTCCAGGGTTCATATCAGCTCTCTCGCCCATCACACCCTTGGATTTTAAGTTCCCTTGGCAAAGGGACAGCTTTTTGTTTTGCTTATGTAGCACCCTGGTCCCTGACTCACTCTGTTAGGTGCAAAGATAACACAAATAATGAATGTCATCTGGAGAACTGTCTGGGAATTACAGGAAGCTGGGAAGGAGGATCTAAATCTTTTTGTGCCAGATCCGACTCAAGCCTCCATTATCCTTTTTTGCTCCAGACTGACCTTTCCATCTCCTTGATTGCTAAGCCTGAAAACTTTTCTTTGCCTGAATTATCTGTGACAGCAAAATTGCTTTGGCTGACTGCTCTCACCTGTCCTGCTTCCCTGTGGCATCTCAGGCCTGATGGGGCTCTGGAATTGTCCCTCAGGCATGTCCAGACATTTCCTGCTTCTTCCCTTACATCGCACCAGGTTTCTACTACAGTAGTAAAAGGGTACAGGACACTTCTCCTTCCAGAAACGTTATGCAGAGCTCCTAGACAGAGGAACACAAATAAGACCCCCCATAATAAGTAGCTAAGGCTTGGGGAAGCACCAGTGACTGATAGAAAGAAGGCAATATGCCACAGTATTTACTGTAAGAGTTCCTATTTCAGCTGTCTTTCCTGTTCAAGGCAGCGAGAGGAGAACATGAAGAGGCAGCCAATTCAAGTAAAGCACACTGAAAGGTCAGAGGAATCCATCTAGCTTGTGCAGCACCATTTTGTAAGCAGAGAATAGCTCTTAGTTAAACTCGTTTTGTGAAAGTGATTGAAGGGAGAAAGGAAAATAGCTTAACACACTCATTACAATCTCTGAGAATTACCTGTTCCTCATGACTACTATGATGGGTCTGGTTTTTGTCAGGCTGTGCCCAAATCAGTGTGCATCCACTGTTTCCAGCCCCTGCAGAAGCACTGGAAGCAGGAGCCCCGTGTTTCAGTGCCATGTCCAGGGGTACATCCTGCAGCATCCTGCAGAGCCAAGCAGCACCAAGGACAAAGGCTTTGCCATGGGCATGTCAGGGCAATCCCTGCTGCTCCTTTTGACTCTTAGTGGCAGGCACCTCCTCAGGCACTGCAGTCCCTACAGGTTGGAAGAGCTCTTTGAGCAGCTCTGTAACAGCAGAAAGGTTGCAAAATACCCTACTTCTCATTTTTTAGTCAAATACTGTAAATCTGGTACTGTCCTAATGTCCAAACTGAGACTGAGCCTGGACAAGAAACTTGTTTGAACCTGATGGGTCTGATGCAAAGAAGACATGAAGCAGCCTGAGGTCACTTACCTGTGTGGGGGCACCCAGGTGGGACAGGGAGACTAGAACCAGGGCTGGGTGTAACCCATGTCAGTCTAACCCTTTGGGAGGTGAGGAGCCTGCTGATAACGAAGACTGTTAACACCCCACCTGCCCTTTATTTTCTCCACACCTTCTGGCTGTCCCTTTAGTGTCTCACTTCTCAGCCAGTCCCAAATTCCAGTCTCACACCTCCTATAGTGCCATATAGTAGCCCCATCAGGGGAGCGGGCATGAGAAGACAGATGAAACACCATTCCCTGCCGGCTCTCCTCTCACTACAGGTGGAAGAAAGATGAGCTAGCAATTTGCTGCTGGCCTGGCAAGATAGCAGTGAATTACAGCAGCTCCTGAGCCAGCTCAGCTGCGCTGGTGAGCATTCAGGGAGAGGAGAAACCCTTCCCGCAGGCACGGAGGAGGGAAGCAGGTGTGCTATTCCCTTTTGTTCGCTTGTTGGCAGAGATCACAGAGCTAACACGGGCCATAAGGTCTCCTCTGCTCCTCCAAAAAGCCACACGCCTCCAAAGACAACTGATCCTCCTCGTACTCGTGGTTGGCAAAGCGCTTTGGCTGCTGGCACCCTGCCATGGGAGAGCCTGTTAATGCAGTCCCGAGCTGCACCTACGCGGTGTCCCGGCTGCTCCAAAAAGACACCGCTCCCGACAGAGGTGCCGGGGCTGCCGAGGGGACACCGTGCACCCGGCACTCCAGTCACTGCACGGATGTGAGAAACGCCTGGAAAATTGCACAAAGCACTGAACAACCCGTGGGCAATTCTCTGTCACAGTAAAACTTTGGTGCAAATGAGAAACCTAACAACTGAAAACAGCTCAGATGCACTGGCTGGAAGCAAAAAGCAGCCTCAATTATCCACCACCTTTTTTTTTAACCCCTCTCAGGATTTCTTTGCTCTCCTAACACCGCAATAAATAACAGACACAAAACAGATCCATGGGCAAATAAAGTCCTGTGTGTGATAGACATTGCCCTAGACACATGTTTGGCCCAAAGTCTGGTTTTGGTTCACCACTGTTTAAATGCCAGTTCAGCAGAGCTGCTCTCGTGGCACAATCAGGGTCAGTGCCTGGCCCCTGCCACACACAGAGAGGCTTTCTGAAACCAGCCAGAAAGTTCCACTCAAAAGATGCTCCACCAACATTTGCTTTTGGGGCTAACACAGATGATTTAATTGCTACAGTTTCTGGAATAAAGCTGAATTTACTGATGGCTTTTAATAGAATGCTCGAAAAGGATTTCAGACGTGTCCTTCACAAGAGGCCATGAAGGAAACTCAGTAATAGTACGATAATTGCATTAGCATCTCCAGCGAGCCCAGGGCCGCGCGGCGGTGCGTGCCTTACAAGGCACACAGAGAGGCCTTGCCCTACATACACAAGGATGGCAAAGTGGGAGAGAGGACAAGGATCTGCATCTCACTGGCCTACATTAAACTGCGTGTTATAAACCCGCACCAACAGCACAGGGGCATCAGCAGATGCTCTGTGCTAGTCGGGTCAAAGGTGTTTTATCCAGCTCAAAAAACCTGCCCCGCCCTCCACAGGTCCTGTGTAACTGAGCCTGGGAGCTGGTAAGCCCCTGTGCAACACAGAAACAGGGAGAGCATCCTGTTCAACCTTCTTAGGAACCCTACTCAGACCCCAAATGTCAGGCTCCTGACTTGCAGAAGCACTTTTTCCTCAATGTTCACACTGAAACATTTGCTACATGAGCTTGCTGGAACGTCTTTACCCTGCAAACCACTCTGCCCTGCAAGGGACTGCACACACAGATGCTGTGCTGCAACAGGTGCTGCTGGACTTGCCTCTCCTGCGAGCAGAAAGTTAAATGGCCATTTAGCATGGGTAAATCTAGCAAAAAAACACTGGGGACTGTGACATGGGTATATCGTTGATTTGTGTCTATATCAGACCAACACATGTGCCCTGGGTACCAATACGCGTGTATACGGGCACATATACACCTGTGACACGCCCATGTGGAGACAAATCGGCTCCATCAGCTGTGAATGGCATCACCACCGCCCGCGGGAATGGCCGCAGTGGCCGGACACCCCAGCGCACCCCTCGGGCCCCATCTCGGCACCCGCCCCGGCGGGAGAAGGGCAGGGTGCGGGGGTCCGGCGGCGGGGGGCTCCTCCCAGCCCAGCCCCGCTCCGCTCCCGTCCCCGCTGCGGCAGCGGGACCTCCGCGCCGCTCCGCGCCGCTGCGCGCCGGGCTCAGCTCCGCAGGGGCTGGGCTGCGCGGGGGGCGGGCGCGGGGGCGGAGGGACGGAGGAGCAGCAGCAGAAGGAGGGAAGGGAAGAAGGAGGGAGAGAAGGAGGGGGGTTTACCCCATTGTCCTCGGCAGGAGCTGGGCAGAGCCGCCGCCGCTGTGCGCAGGCTCGGCCGGCCCCTCGCCCGGCGCGGAGGAGCAGCTGCCGGCGGTAAGGGGAGGCTCCCCCGGCTCATCCCCGATGCCCCCGGGGCGGCGGCGGCGGCGGGCGCGGAGCTAGCGCGGGTGCGGGAGCCGCATGGCCCGCGGGGAGCTCGGCGGCAGCGCCCCGCCTCGCCGGGGCGGCGGCGGAAGCGCGGCGGCGGCGGCTGCGGGCAGGGGGGCGCCGGGCGGCGCGGCCCTCGGCCCCGGCGCGCTGCCGCGGCGCTGAGCCCCCGGCCCTGCCCGCGCCGAGGAGGACGAGGAGGAGGAGGAGGAGGAGGAGGAGGGAGGACCCGATGGCGAACAGCAGCGAGCTGGGGAGCAGCAGCAGCCCGCACCTGCCCAGCGCCGGCGGCCTGCTGAGCGCCTCCGGGCTGAAGCTCGCCACGCTGGGGCTGATCCTCTGCGTCAGCCTGGCCGGCAACGTGCTCTTCGCCTGGCTCATCCTCAAGGACCGGCACCTGCACCGCGCGCCCTACTACCTGCTGCTGGACCTCTGCCTGGCCGACGGGCTCCGCTCGCTCGCCTGCTTCCCCTTCGTCATGCTGTCGGTGCGCAGCGGGGCCGCCTGGCCCCACGGGCCCCTCAGCTGCAAGGTGCTGGCCTTCCTGGCCGTGCTCTTCTGCTTCCACGCCGCCTTCCTGCTCTTCTGCGTGGGGGTCACGCGCTACATGGCCATCGCCCACCACCGCTTCTACGCCAAGCGCATGACGGGCTGGACCTGCCTGGCTGTGGTGTGCATGGTGTGGACCCTCTCCATGGCCATGGCCTTTCCCCCCGTCTTTGACGTGGGCACCTACAAGTTCATCCGGGAGGAGGAACAGTGCATCTTCGAGCACCGCTACGTCAAGGCCAACGACACGCTGGGCTTCATGCTCATGCTGGCGGCCGTCATCGCCGCCACCCACTTGGTCTACATCAAGCTGCTCTTCTTCATCCATGGCCACCGCAAGATGAAGCCAGCCCAGCTGGTCCCGGCCATCAGCCAGAACTGGACCTTCCACGGGCCAGGAGCCACCGGCCAAGCAGCTGCAAACTGGACGGCTGGCTTTGGCAGGGGGCCCACGCCGCCCACCCTCGTGGGCATCAGGCAGGCCACCCACAGCCAGATCAAGAGGCTGCTGGTGCTGGAGGAGTTTAAGATGGAGAAAAGGCTCTGCAAGATGTTCTACATGATCACCTTGCTCTTTCTGCTGCTCTGGTCCCCCTACATTGTGGCCTGCTACCTGCGGGTCTTCATTAAGGCCAGCTCCATCCCCCAGGTCTACCTGACCACCTCCGTCTGGATGACGTTTGCCCAGGCAGGGGTCAACCCGATCCTCTGCTTCATCTTCAACAAGGAGCTCAGGGTCTGTCTCCGAGCCCACTTCCCGTGCTGCCAAAGCATCCAGAGCACCCAGGGCACCATCCTTTGCGATCTCAAGAGCTTTGGGATGTAGGGGGGCTTTTCTCTTTCTAAAAACGAAAGATGGATATAGTTTTCCATGTTTCTGCATATGATCTCAAGAGAGTGGGGGACATACTAAACCACCACCCAGCACCCAAACCTTAGGCTGTAAGAAGCTATTTTATTTATTTTTCTATATTTTGCGTATGCTCTCTTCAGAACATAACCAGTTGCTGTCTATGGGAACAGGTACTTGAGCAGAACACCCCCAAACCTTAGGCAGTAAGAAGCTGTTTTTCTTTGTGATTGTGTGGTTTTTAAAAACAAAACAGGGCTCCAAGTTTCTGGTCTTGCTTCTAATGTTTCTAAACATGATTCCAACAGATACGGATTAAGGCCATGACATTTTTTTTGTTTCCCTATTCCTGTCTGTTTTGATAAAGGCTTAACAATTTTACTCATGTAATGTTTGATAAGGGCCAAGACAATTTTATACTAAAATTATTTTTGATGACCTCAAGAGGTGTTGTTTTATTATTATTTGATTTTAAGTGAAGAACAAGAAGAGGACGTTCCTAATGTGGTCAGAAGTCAGTTTTGGTGGGAGCTGTTGGGTTCATTCATTCTCAAATGGTTTGAATATTTGAAGCAGTTAGTTATAACTTTTGCTTGACATGCAAACAGTGTAGAACTAATTTCAATTTTTCTTGTTGCACTATTCATTTGGTAATATTTCAGAACTATTTGTGAAATGTGATTTTAAAATACCAACTTTAAAAATAATCAACTATAGCAGTTTTTAAAACCTAGATTGAAATTCATATTTTACTGCCTTTATAGGAAGTTATCTACAAACCTGGGTAATACTTGTACATTTTGACTGTTTTCTTTAATAAAATATTGAAAACCTTTACTGTATGTAATTGTTTCAGAATGGCAGCATTCTGCTTTGCTGACAAATAACTTGTGTATGTGGAAGGTTGTATGTCTTGTGTCTGAGTAGATTTCACAGCTGAGGTTATTATGGACAAGCACAATCCTTATTTGCTGTTAGATCTCAATTTAGGTGTTTATACCAATAAAAGTGACTAAAGCTATTTTTAAGAAGACTTAAGTTCATGATGGGCAACAGGTTTAAATAGCACAATTCTTTGTGTCTACCGAAACCAAAATTCTGTTAATGACAGGAAAGACTGTGTATTTGTGGATCACTAATTTTAGTTGGCAAAGCAGTTTTTTAACATGGTGGCTTGGTTAATACCACACTCATTTGTAAACTGTATTCTTAATGGGAAGTGTACATTAATTAAGCAGGGCATTTTAATCTGCTCTGTTGTTCTACAAAAACTTCTCTGGAAGTATTTTAACCAGTAGCCTGATGGCAGGATCCTGAAAACCTTTGAGCTGTCTCAGAGGAAGCTGTCCTGGATTTGCTTCCCTTTCTGATGGATCGTGTAACATTTAAAAAACGTGCTGGAGCAAGTCACACAGGAAATTACAGGGACAACCTCAGTTTACATGAATAAATCTGCATATGCTATGATTATTTCTGTAGAGAGTAGTCCAAAATTGGTAGACATCGACTGAGAAATAGTTGTCCTGACTGAAGAGACACGTGTGGAAGATCAGAAGAGGGCAAAAGTTGCAGCTTCGGATTTGGGCAGGGAATGAAATGAGGTGGGGCTTCTGGTTTGGTTTTAAGTCTCGCTTCCCACTCCCAACTCAGATTTGAACACGAGAGAGGCAATGTTTCTTTCAGTGCATGAAGAGAAGGTTGGAATTTGAGTTTTTGGTATAGCTGCAGTAGAAGCTGGAACTGTACCAGTGCTGCCAGAACTGGGCTAAGAAATATGACCATGGATGGGGTGTCTTGAAAACGAAGGGAAACTTAATGATCATTTCCAAAGCTGTTTGAAAATGCACCTGGGTACAGAAGGAAAGCTGTCACGTACTTCAGATCATAGCAGCAGCTGGTTATATAGTGCTAATTATATTTTCAGCCTGCAATATCATCTCATAGTTTAGTGAATCTTAGAGAGTAACGAGGTTACATTCTTTGTGTTACAAAGAATGTGAGGCAAAGCATGGATGCTGTTGCTGGGAATTGTGTTCCAAGTATATACTTTACATGCCTGGTTTACTGTTAGGTCTTTTCTGCATGGTTCCAACTTTTGCAGAGTCATATTTCCTTAAGAAGCTTCCTGTGTAGGGGCCTAGAACTGTGATCTCTAACCCAAATCTTGCCATCTTTTTCCTAATCATGCTGCTACTGAAGCCAATATTTTCTTCCTCTATTAAAAGTATGATATTTTTGCATCCTCTCTCTCTTCCAGGCTATAAGTAGTATGGTTATGATTCTATTTAAACCACAGAGATGGGAAAATAGTTATTTTAAAACCTCCTTAAAAGCTGCAAGGACCAGATTTTTCACTTCTAGGAAAATTAAGCACAAGTTGTAGAGTCAGTCATATATGTGGGGGATGAAAACTCACCTTTGGGTGACCTGATGTTTTTATTTAGAGTTGGCTTACACAACTGCTGCTCTGTTGAATGCCAGTCTCTGTGCAGAGGCATCCCCCAGCTCAGTGATGCCCTCACTAGATGGGTGAGCTGGTTCTTACCTAGTGAAGATAATGGATGCTTTGCTATCACCCATCAGTGGCAGCCAGACCCAATCTTGCTACAGCAAAAGAATACAAAAAAGGTTAAAAAGAATATCTGTATACCCTGCCTTTATCTTGCACGCAGCTTCCAGGGCTGTCTTAGGACTTCTGATATACTCTGAGGGCAAAATCAGTGCTGTTTGAAGTTAATGTTTGAAGTTAGTTTTATACTTTAGGTACTTGTAGTGTCAGTCAGATTATGATCCTGGCCATGGTAGTACAAAAGAGAAGGAACTCCAGTGGCTTTAATGCAGGGTTTAGATGGGTGTTGTACAATAGGGTTTAATTCCAGAAGATGTGAAACTAAATATCAAAGACATACACAGAAAATTAAACAGTACTGGGTGCCAACACACCGACAAACACCACTTTGCTGGCTGAGCGTGCACTAAGAAAGTAGGAAAAACCAGAAAGGGCTGGAGAGACACCAGAGAATAAGTATTCCTTCTGAAATCTGAGAAAATATAAGAAAGTTGCCAAAAAAAAAAAAGTAGCATTTCCAAAGCACAGCACTAACATCTCCTCACAGCAGCCTTTAGCCTGCATATGGGGAAAGTGGGTCACAGAGATTAAATGCTTTGACCAAGATCAGAGAAGGGGTGTTGGAGAGGAGGAAAACCTGTTCTGGATTAAAAAAAAATAGAGAAATAATGTTGGGGACTATGGGCTTAGCACAGGGAACCTTCGCTGCTGCTCTTGGGACCTGTGAGGTGTGGCTGTAAACCTCCCTATCCCAAAAGCCAGAGTGCTGCTAGTCTCACTCAGAAGTGCAATGGCCCAGACTCAGTGAGAGCTGGGTGTTAATAATTACCTCTCATGTCTGTGGGAGAAGCTCTTGCAGCTCGTGCAAGTCCTGGGCTCACTTGGAAAAAGTTGGTTGGTCTGAACCCCTCTCCCCATCCCCACTGACTAAAACACAAAGTACTTGGAAGGTTTGGTGGGCTGTACAGCAGTGAGACTTTCCCAGCTCTTCCATCGACCTGTGCTTGACCAGAACATAGATTGAGTCTTCTCTATGCCCCTCCAGGCTGATGCATCATAGTTTTCCATATTCTAGGCACCACGAGTGCTGAGTATCAGAGGAAATACCAACATCATCTCCCCCAGAGATTCTTCACAGTCTGGCTCAGAGGTCACAGCATGCTGCTTCTGCATATCTGTGGTGAGGAATTGCAGTTGTGCTGAGAGCTGCTCTGGAAAAACCATGATTGCTGCTGGCATCTTCATTCACCAGGTATTTAACACATTCCTTACAAACATTTCCAGTCAAAGTCTTGAAGTCAGTGGAAGTTTTCAGTATAAACTTTAGTGTCAGGCCAGCTTGAAAAATGACACTGGTCTGAAGTCCCAGCTAGTGGCTATAATGATCTGATTTACAGCTCTCGGTGCCTGGAGTACTCTGGGGTGCTTCTAGCTCTGCTGTTAGATTTGGAATGAGTTTGCTAGGAAAGGAGCTGAAATATGTGGCTTCAGCCAAATTATCTTGTTAGGTAAAGGTCTCATTCAGTGGTCATGCTAGAGATGAAGGATGAGCAGGGGATGCATAGCCCACAGGCTGTCATCCTTTGCTTTTCCAGTACCAGGTCTGCACCAGGGGAGGCAAAGCTGCCTCCCAGGATGGTGTGAAGCACATAGCCTTGAGTAAAAGGGCAGGAATTTGGCGTAGTCTGATAGCAACAGTTGTTTCCTGGGGCTCTGTCTGGATGTGATACAGCTACATCTCCAGAAGGCTTCTCTGCCATATGCTGCGGGACTGCCCTGGGACACATTGTGTAGAGCTCAGAGGAGAACAAAGCTGGCATTTTCCCTCTCTTCCCAGAAAAGTGTGCATGCAGTTTGGCTGGACCTCTGCCACTTATCCCACATGGTTAAGCACAGTCACCTTGCTCCTTGGAGGCACCTGCACTTGCTCAGAATTGCCAAGAAACCACCCTGAGGGAAGGGGCTCCAGAGAGAACAACAGACACATATTGTCGGAATGTGATGTTAAGTATCACCTCATTAACTTAGGCTGCAGATTGGATCATTCTGTGCAGTATCAGAATACCCCAGAAACCTTATTAGATAGTTATGCTGCAAATCAAAAAATTATTAGAAACATGGCAGGGGGGCTCTTTCCTAATAGAGGTTCCCTCATTTCTTAGCACAGCTTCCTTTGTAGTTGCTCAAAACACTGCACAGGCTACAGTTAATTCTATTATGATAGGAACCAGGAAGCATTTCCCATGCTATCTTATTCTTATGCTTCAGAATATTATGGAGTATATGACATGCTGAAGAAATGGAGCCATCAGAGAAAGACCATCAGTGAAGATAGTCTCCTAAAAGCTGGTGCAGAGTCATGCTGGGCTAGGGCTGGTACAAGGGACATCTTACCCCAAACCTCCTTTTATGCTGGTGACCTCTGATGCCATGTAATTCAAGAAGGACCTTGTGTGGGGTAAATCCTTACTTATCTGTTGGTTGTAGAACTGGCAATAAGGAGCTGACTTTCCAACTTGACATCTGTTGCATTCTGACTTTCCCTAGAGCTGCTGATGCTGAGCATCTCTGAGCCTGTTTTCACTTGGTAGAATTCATTAACTGCCCCACACCTCAGTACTTTGTCCAAAGAATGATTAATTATTCTCACTCACCTTTGTACCACACAGAACTACTGGTGGCAAGAGCAGAGTATTATCACGGGTGAACAATCACTGACTACACAAGCTTTCATCACTTAACTTTAAAGTCAAGCTCAGCCTTTCATGCAAGCTGTTGCATTTCTGTATTTCTATTCATGCTTAATGACCTCAGTACTTGCACTCTGTCTTTGATCTCGAGTCATGCATGGTTGTACTGTGGATGTATTTATTGGAAGGCCACTGTCTTCAGCGCTGCATTTTTCACGTTTACCGTGACCAGGTTGATAGCACAAAGCACTTTGTGTAGGAGGCTTTCAAGTTCAAAGCTAGTCTTGCAAGGGCACAGGGAAGCTGTGAAGTCCCAGCTAATTTTAGGCAGTCATCATGGCACTAATAGTGTAGGCAGAAATCAAGAGATCGCCTGGTGAAGAGAAAGCCCGTCCTAAAGTTTCTGAATGTTATTTACTGGCATGTCATTAAAAAAAATAATCCCGTGTTTGTGTGAGGATGATTAACCATTGGAACAAATCATCCAGAGAAAAAAAAATGGATCCTCCATCTGTGAGACATGCAGTGTGAGCCTGCGTGCCTGCCCACGGCACACCTGCCCGGAGCCTGCTCCCTGCCCAGCCGGGGTCCCTGTGCCAGGATCTGGGGCTCAGCCCCAGCACAAAGGGCATGAAAAAAACCCAGAAATGCCAGTAAACAGCAGTGAACGACCAGTAAACAGAACCCTCTCTGTCTCAGGGTGATTCACTCCTTCCTTTTGCTGACTGTTTTAAAACACCAATTTTACCATACCATATAAATACCAGTGCTCGTTTCAGAAATTTTAGCAGAGGTAGAGCTAAAATGGCTTTGTCATTAAAGAGGGAAACACAGGAAGATTCAGAGGAAAGGCTGAAGTCTGGGTGCTTTCTGACAGTGAGAGAGAGGAATGATTTAGTGGAATATTACCTCACTGCATCGAACCACTCAATCTGTCCCCATCTGTCACCGAGCGCTTGCAGGAGGGTGATGGAAAGGAAACGGTTGAGCAGCTTGATAGTCAAGTAAATCAACTGGGCTTTTTCCTTTTCCTTTCCCTCCCTCATTAGACCTCACACACTCACACTACACAGCAGGTCCCTCAGTGTGCTGTGCCAAGGGCAAGGGGACAGTCCCCTGGGTGCCATGGGACTGCAGTGGCTCTGGGGCAGACAGACCAGCTCTGAGTGCCCCCAGGGTCAAAATGCCCTTAGGAGCCAGTTCCAGCGGAGCTGCAGGAGACATCTGGGTGTGGAGGAAGGTGGATGAAGAGGCAGTATGTTCAGCCAAACTGCAGTGTGACTAAAGGGGGAGAATATGGGCACCAGAGCCAAGGAATCAGCAGCGTCACAGGCAGAGGTAAAGCTGGAGCCATGGTGTGAAAGGAAGGAGGGACATGTTTGGGCTGAGCATCACATTCCCAGCAGGATGATGAGGGATGCTGCAGATGCTGGGCTGTGCAGAACCTGCCACAGGGCTGCTGGTGGGGACAGAGGTGTTGGTGATGATTTTCCTCCCCAGGAGATCCTGAACTCTCAGCCAGCCAGACTTTTTCTTACTCTGTGTTTGTGCAATAGCTCTCTGAGCCTAAGTGCTGATGTAAACCAAATCCAAATAGTCAAAGGCTCTGTTGCAATGTTGAAAGGTTTGTTAGTGACTTTGGGAAGTTTAATGAAAGCAGGGCAGGGAGGGAGCTGAAATTATGACACCACCACAGTCAGGAAGTTTTGCTGTTGGATTTGAAGGGGTGGTGGACCTTCCTGTCAAAGTTTCACCCATGAGAGAAGAAACTGGGGAGGGAAAAAAATTAAAACCCTACTAATTTGTCAGGATGTGGTGAAATTTTTGGAAAGAGTGAGAATGCTTGCAGCTGCCTCGCCAGTGCCTTTCCCTCAGCTGGCCCTTCTGGCAGGTCCCATGGAAGAGGTTAGAGGTGTGCTCTGCTGCCTGTGCTCCCATGTAGCCCAGAGGAGTAAATAAAGGGTGATCCCAATTTTGCACCCCCTAGAATCAATGTCTGCTTTGCTGGTTTGTGAACTCTTTGTGGCAAGAGCCACAGCTGCCCATTCCTGTCGAAAAGAGCCCACAAATCTCTGCATGAAATGACACGAGTGCACTCACGTGCAAGAGAAAAAGTAAATATAGCAGACCCAGCTCTGCTTGCTGGGCTGGAACCAGGCCATATTTTCAGTCTGCTTCTGCAGCGTGTTACAGCCTTGGGATTTACAAAACCACATTACATTTGAAACCAGATTTAATCCCTTCCACGTGTTGCGATGTTGTGTGGGGGTTTGGGAGACCTGGTGGGATTCCCAGCCCAGGAAGAGAAAGGCTGCCCAGGCAGTGCAATGCAGAGCTCCACTGGGGTCCATGGCCCATCCTTTCTGTACCATTGGCTGGGATGCAACACAAGGACAGCAATGAATCCCAGGACAGCTCAGGCTGCAGCGATGTGAGTACACGCTGCCTGAAGCACAGACACTTGCTTTGTATGATCTATGAGATTTGTAACCTTCCAGGGACAGGGACATACCTGTAACATGCTGATATCTGGTGCCATGGTACAAAGGAGCATCAGCCTGGGATGCTGTGGGCACTCCTGGCACACAGTTAACAGGTACCCAGTTTCCCAGGTAGACTGGGGGTTGCAGAGGAGACTTTCTGTCATTGGGACATTGTGCCTCATTTACCCCCATACCAAGGTGCCTCACACTCAGACCTTTAGGAAACCCCTACCATGGGGGTGTTTGCAGGTGTGCTATGTGGTCCTATTGCTCATTCCTCCTCTCCTGCACACTTTGCTCTCACTCTGCACTGAACTCCTTGCTGTGAAACAAGCTGCCATCCATCCTCCCCTCAGTGCACCAGACTTCCTTGGCTTTAGCCCTTCACATTCAGCCTTTCCCATCCCTGATGACCAGTCAGAGTGGCCCAAAGACTGCCACCATCCTCTAAGGCAGACATGTCTAAGGCAACCTGCCTGGCCAAATCATTGAGATGTGTCCTGCTGCACTGGGCTGGGTCTGTCCCCAATCAAGACTCTCCTTGAGAAACAAGAGGTGATTTGCTTTATGTACATTAAACTCATCTCCATTCCTGTGCTCAGAATTATTGATTAGTCTGACAGCTGTACCCCTGCTGGTTTGCCATTTCATATCTGTGCACAAGAGAAAGGCACATTGATTTTGCTATTATCAAAATCCTCCTGTATTTGCACAGTCTTTTCTCTTCCTGCAATTTTCTAATTCCTTCTGGAAAACATGCTACACATTGTCAAGATCAAATTCCTGAGACATCTTGTTTAAATCAAGGGATTCTTAGCACCTTCTGTTTCTTTTGAATATCCATCTGTACAGAAATAACAAACCAGAGAGCTACTGGGGCAGAGGGAAGCACCAGCAAAGACCTCAGTCTATGGTCAGACTTGCTGCTATCATACCTTTTTGTGGTGTATTGTGATGAGGCGCTGTGAACAAGTTGCCCAAAGAAGTTGCAAAATACCTCTTAACAAAACATGTTATAGGGCATCCTAACACATTAGACTTTTGAGGTAACAAGATTAGTGTTTCTAACCCACTCACAAAGATATCAAATCAAACATAATCCCATTTACTTACCTCTAAACAGGTACATGTTCTTCCATTCTCTTCTCTCAAGCAGCACTATAACCTTCAGCCTGCTTCACTTAACCTCCTTTCACCTACTGGTCCTGTAAAACCAGTGTTTGTGTCAGGGTGACCTGTCTTCTCATTAAGGATCCACTCAGATCTGAGTCCCCCTTGCCACACAACCAGAAGAATTTATTTTGTGTCACCTCCTCACTCAAAGATTTTGTAACTTTATTATATTTTTTTAAGTGACATAATTTCCCAGGGGGGAATTGTGGGCAGGAGAATGCAGATGAAGCTGAGCTTCAGCTGGGCTTTCTCCTGCTCAGCAGCAGAGCCTTCCCTGCAGCCCCCCAGGCTCACAGGTGTGTGCTGGCTCAGCCAGCTGTGCACCCACAAACCCCAAACACCTTGCTTAACCTTTCCTAATAAGCATGTAATCAAATTAAGGCAGCAGCTCATTATATGTGGCTGTGTGTTTTCCTGCAGTGGCTCTCTGCTAACCCAAAATCTGGTTATTAACATGGAAACTCCTCCAATGTGGTGGGATACCAACATTATTCTATAGCATATCTGTAATATCAATATTCATATACTATTAAAAATTAATGCACATGTTTCTATTAATAATTAATAATACTGCAATATTAATAAAATTAAACCAAACGTAGGCACAGATCTCCTAAGTGGAGTGAATAAAGGAAAGTGTTTAAACCAGGCTCTCTCTTCACAAACTGGGAAAGGAGGCTTTTCCCCTCTACCAAGGTGGTTCCAGGACTGCACAATTTCTGTTCTCTTTTCTCATCTGATTTTTCCTGCCAAGAGAAATCCCCTTCCCTTCTTCCTAGGCAGGTAAGAAAGTTATTCCTGGCCTAGGATTATTGCCAAGGTGATCCTGGAGCAAACCAAGCAGCACAGGGGACTGCAGAAAAGTTTTCATGGCAGGGTTGGCTTGAGGCTGGCCACCTTTTCCATTGGTCATCTTGAGTCATTTGCTCTCCTCCTTAAGTCAAAACCTGGCTCCAGGGAAAAGCAGAGGGGCGTGCATGGCCATATACATTTTGAAATGCTTCTTGTGGCCACTGGTTTGCCTATTATCACTGTAAAGCAAAGGTAAAAGGTTCCCTCTCAGCCCCATCCACTGCAGAAAGAAATTAAAGGGACTTTGCATGTGCTTGAGTGAGGAAATCTCCCCTAGGATGGGAGAAAAGACAATTGATTAGGACAGACTTTAGGAAATAATTGGGATACAAAAGCTTAATCTTCCTTCCAAAATGATCTCTCAAATCAACTAACCTTCATTGTGAGTGTCAATTAATGAAAATTAAATTACTAAAAGGGGAATCGTAATAATTATTGCGAAGTGAACGTAGTGGGGATGTAGGACAGTGAGGTTTTGCCTTTGGCTCTCCTACGTCAGCAGAGAAGGTGTGGAGAAGCCCCTTGAGGACAAGTATGGAATAAGGTCTCTCTCAAAGCTTCACCTTTCAAATGCCCTGTCCAGGAGCATCTGCAGGACGTGAGAACTTCCACCTGCTCTAGATGGTGTGAACTTTGAACTCATGTAATTGGGGCTGTTCTCATTACCCAGATAAATGCTTAATCCCACAAGTTAATTGGCACAAATTACAACTACAAAGTTGCTCTGCTCTGGTCTGATGAACTCTCCTAGGAGTTCAGTTTGGCAGGTCTGAGACAGTCCTCAGATATAATTGTCCACTCATTTACAATGATATAAACCAGGGTTACTGCCTTCAGTGCAGTCACTGGTGATTTATGCCAGCAGGTGATGAGGAGCAGGGCTGGTGTTTTCTACTGTGGTTCATCTTTCATGCTTTGGTTAAAAAAAAAAATGGAGCAAGAGATGGGACACATCTATTTTTCTTCTTGATTTTCTCTTGAGTGTAAATTGAAGTCCATGGTATTAAGGTTATTTTATAGTGATAGACCTGGACAGAAAAGCAACCCCCAGACTCCCAGTGTGTCCTGCCTCTGCAAACTGGGACTGTGTGGGTGCACAGGGTGTTTGGGGAGTGGCAGTGGTAGGATCAGGTTTGGGGGTTGTTCTTAAGCCCAGGTTATGGAAATTTCTACAGCACTCATATGTCACTGCACTGGCATGGGAATGAGCTGGTCTTTCACCAGCACAGTCCAATACAGAGGCATTGGGGTGGGTGCCCTGGGGTTGGGCTCTCTTGAGCAATCTTGTCCCTCAAGACATTTATTTTTCTAACATGTGCAGGATTCACAAGGATCTGGCAAAACAACTAGTCCAGTTGTTCCTTGCTGTCTCCTCAGGGAGGTTGTGGGGCCCAGTGGAAGGTACCTGGTAAACTCACTGTGTTGTTTCTCCTCCTCTCCAAGTAATACAGGTCTTTGCCTTGATAAAAGTGTGCCAACTTCTCCAATCCCCCCCCTCCATCATCAGCAAAGCACTGATTGTGGAAAGATGAATGACTTCACTTTTCCAGTTCCAGCATATGTTTGCATGTCTGAGAGCAAGAAACGTGTGAATCTCACACAAACTATTGGAATTCCAGCTCTGGGGACTGACAAGTAAATATGAAGTCACACAGCATTTCATAGAAAACCCACAAATCTTATGTTTGCTGAGCTAAAGTTGATCCTTTGAGGCATGTGCCAAGAAAAACCTCTCATATTAGTTACACTGAGATTCCTCCACCGTCTAGGACTGCAGCTTGATTGAGGAGTTCATGCCTTGTAAAATCCAAGTTTCCCTAAAAGCAGCCAGAGGCACATAATCTTTTGCTAAGCTATCCATAAGGAGCTCTGCTAGCTTGGTGGATCGAGTATGGGATAACAGATTACACTGAATAAAAATGAAAAGCCACAATGACAAAATAATGTTATAATATTAAAATAAATCAAATAATATACTGCCATTATTCTGATACAGAATTTTTACACAGCAAATTTGATACATATACAAGAAGTCAGGCAGCCCATTACAATAAACTTCAGGGTTCCTTTTTTTTTAATATAAACTACATCTTAATACATAGTTTGAGATGATTGGGTAGTCTTACACCAATTCAAGTAGCAACAACTTCTCATCTTAGAATACTAAAATAACAAAATCTTTTGATGCTTTGAATATTGAAATGCTTTGGTTCCACCTGCCACTTTTAAAAAGTGTAAAAACTACATCTATTGGTTAAATCTTTTTTCCTAGAGACGCGCCTAACTTACAAATACAGTAATATAAATAAAGATACGAAATGCAATGTAAATACAATTTTTTGGCAATCCTCGTATGGTTCACACTGTGCACTTATTCAACTCTCAATTCAATTCAGGTATTCCAAGGTGTAAAAATGTGGCTAAAATTTTTCAAAACTGACAATAAACTTGGATGTTTTCATTCTGGGTTTAAGCTGGAACCATGAAGACCATGAAATGGTTCAGAAATGGTTAAGCCCCTGCTCTCAGACAGAAGTTTTGGTTTAGTAGATGTCATTTTGCCACCCCAAAATAAAAGCATCTGCCACTGCAATTCCCTCCTGAAAACCCTGGCCACAACAGCACAGCATCTCATCTCCTGTTGATGTTGGTGAGGCAGGAAAGTGTGGTGAAGGGTTTCCCCATGGCAAGTACCTTGTTCATCACAATAACGAGAAAATGAGAATAGTGAGTGGCTCGTTCTAGCCTGGAACAGCTCCTGCTAAAAGAAGACATCTTCTTTTCTGAAGTGCAGCATACATTTGAATTTGCTGGAGGAAGTCCGTCCGCAGGTGAGGCCCGGGAGGCACGGGCAGGTGTGGTGCATCCGCCGCCCCGAGAAGGGAACCTGGGCACAAAGAGCACAGACGTCAGGGACAGGGAGCACTGTGGCAGCGGTGCCTGGGGGGATGGATTCAGAGGAACAGTGGGAATACAGGGAATGCTGTCCCCCTCCCTCCTTCCACCGACGGAGATTCCCCACGAGCTGCGGCACGGGGGTGGAGAGCAGATGGCAAAGCCAACCCTGTCGTACATCCTGGTCAAGCCACAGCTAAGGGCAAAATGTTAACAGTCATGGTGCTGTGTAAATCTACATCTGTGACACATGTTCTCCATTTACTCCCGTTTCATAAAGGAGTCTGTTGTGAAATGACAGTGGCCTTCAGCATCAAATGTTGTGGTGTCACTGTGCAGGGGTTTCTGTTTGTTCCGATTCCTGCCTTGTCACATGGCACAGAGCAGGACCCAGGAACCTTGGGATCCCATGGTAGTCAGGCAGGAAGGGACCTCTGGAGGTCACCTCATCTGACCTCCCTTGGAGCAGGATCCTTTTCACCACAGGGCAGAGTTTTCTCATTTCATCCCACCCTCCCCCAACCACACTGCTGCAGGGAGCACATACGGACTGCATTAGACAAATTTAACTGTGCCATGACATGCACATGCACTGACACTCTTCAACAACTTGATCACAAGCTCTGCCTTTTACAGAAGCTGAGCAGGACAGCGCAGTGGGACGTGGCTGGGAACTGCAGTGCTGCCAGCTGGCAACACACACTGAGCATCGCCTGGGTGCAGTGAAGGAAGCACAGAGGTACAAAGGCACTGCCAGACAGGCAGGCAACCCTAATTCCCTCATTTCCAGTTTTCTAGGTGTTTTTAGCCCAGAATTTTAATATTCCAAGGTTGGTTTTTTGTTAGTGTGCAAATTTTCTCTTTAAGAAAGCCAAAGGGAGAAAGTCTCACACAGTCCCTGGTGCATCACACCAAGAACCAGCCTGACTGCAGTGACACCCTGCTGGGTGGGGGGGTGGGAGGGGAACTCACATCACCTGCAGTGTCCTGGGCCAGCACCAGACTCCTGGCCAGCATTGTCTGAAGAGCATCCTCAGCACAAGGGATGCCTTGGGTTCCCCAAACCACCCACCACAGCCCCTCTGCTTCAGCATGAGCAGGGAGGCCACCAACCACAGGTGCTGAGAACTCCCCATGGCAATCAAACCTATCAGGTGCCCATGCACAGCACTGCAGCAAAACCCACATCCTGAGCTCTCAGCCTTCCAACAGCTCAGGGGATTTATCCAAAACATTACAGTTGCTGCAAGGAAACGTTCCTTTCAGCGGGACTCCCACGCTGTGCAACCTCACCTGCCTAGTTCTGCCTCAGACCCTGCCTGGTCCTGCCTCAGAATGCCAGCTGGGACTGCTAATGGCATAAATCCATCGCCATCTAGTTGCTGAGAAGGAAACTAGAAGGTGGAACCCCAACTGCCAGCCATCTCCTCCAAGGCATCTCCAGGCTCCTCTGGAGGTCCCTGAGGTGCCATGGCCGTGCTGGTGCCTGCTTTTGACCTGTCCTGCATGCAAATGAAAGGTTTTGGTGATCAGGGCACCAGCTGCTTGCTCCCTATCCAAATATTTAGGGGGGAGGAACCATTGAACAAACACTCCATCCTTAAAAATACCTCATTTTGCATACTATGGTAAATCAATTTGCTTTGTGTTTGTCAGGAATAGCAGTGGGGTGAGGAATCTAAATCTAAAATTAACCTCATAAAGCTTACAAACATCAGTGCCTGACTAAGTCTGGAGTGGACAGGCATCTTTGATTGTAATTATGCAGGCAATCATCTTAAAATATATCACACAGAGTATAAATTATTGCCCAGTAGCAATAAGCTCATAAAAACCCCTAGAAGACAATTTCTCTTATCCTGACTCTTGGTAGTGTAAAGACCCCTTACAAGAAAAACCTGCTACATTACATGGTAAAAATGAACATATCACAGCAGAAAATTTAAAAATTTAACTGTAACAGAACAGAGCCTTGAACTTCTTAAAACTGAGAAAACAAGCCATAGATACTGAGATGAGAAATCAGGCATTGGATGAAACAGTGACAAAGGCAGATAACTAGCTGCATATTTATAATCTGGATTTATTGCCTTGATATCTTCATGTTGTGATGACTCTTGGGCCAAGCTCTTCCCTGAGGATGGCTCTGAAAAACACCAGGTTCTCAAACTGGTAATATCCCATTCAGTCTTTCATATTACTTCTAAATAAACTACTTTTTTTCATACTGCACATAATACACATAATTACACAGCCTTAAATAAACCTACTTGTTAAAATTATTACATTAATAATTCTGTGTATCATCTAATAATGTACTAATACGTAACTAATGTTATTTATATGTGTGTATATATGTATACATACATATATATTTGAAATTAATAGGTAGAATAGAAGAGAAGAGAGTCCATGGTGAACTTTCTCAAGTCCAAGTATGTGTGAACACCTTCCCAATGGCTTCTCAATGCACCAGGTGCCCCAATACTGGCTGGTGACATTTTTATGCTCGTGATAGGATCTTGTCCACTTCCACTGGGGGCAGTGACATCTGCTACGTTCCTGCTCACACGAGTAAGGATTGGCAGGGTTGGGCTTGGGAACCGCTAACGCTGTTTCAGATCACGTAACGGAACAAAACAGCAACAACAAACTAATAAGGAAACAATCTGGAAAGCATGTAGTGCTTTCATCCTCTGATTCTCTCCTGCATAATTCTGACAGTAATGTATTTCCTTACGTAGGTACCTTCAGCGCTGTTTCCACACAGATGCAGATGGCTGGGAATGGTAAGGAATGGGACGTCTCCCTGCCCGTTCACCACGCACGGTTTTTATGCAATGTGACGCAGGATATTCCTGCTCCTTTCTGCCCTGCCAGCTCCGGTCCCACAGCCCCCCTGGTGATGTACTCACTCGGTGACTCAAGGGGTGGCACTCCTCTCCCAAATTCCCCATCGGCGTGCACATCCGCAGGCTGCGGATCCACAGGCTGACCGCGCAGCACATCCCGCTGCCACACTGCTGGTCTCGGTCGCAGGCCTGGAGTTCAATACAGCATTAGGCAAATTAAATTAATAATAAATATATTCCAGAAATAGGACAGATCAGGTGCTCAGGAGCTGCCTCTGACACCCCACAAGTTACCGCGGCTCATTAAGGCTGAATAATAAGATCTAAGGCTGATTTACAATACTTGTACCTCCTACAGATCTGAATGTACAGGCTCCTGGAGTTGAGCCCAGGTTGTTTAAAGCCAGGACCACACATGGAGCTGCTCAGGGCCAAATCCAGGACTGCCAGTGATTTGTAGTCCCAAATTCTGAGCACTGATGGACCATGGCACATGCTGCTCCCTTTTCCAGATCGGCACCCAAGTGAGCTCAGGAAGGAGCAAGGACCAACCACACTAAATGGTCACCAAAACAGTCACCAAAACAGTCTATGGAGAAGCTAAGACAGGAAATCAACCATTAGTTTAATGACTTTTAAGTAACTACTCCTTCTAGTTTCTTATAATATCATAGGATTGAGAGCCCTTGCAAGGCTGCATGATAGTTTGTAAGAGAAGTCCAAGTGGAAGTAGCTAAAATAGAAGTTTAAATATGGATTCTGTGGTTGTTGTCTAGAATTACATGTAACTAAAAGAGGCCTTAAGAAAAAGTTTGCCTAAGTGTCCACATCCAAAAAATGCTGCTGTGGTTGCATTCTCCTCCAGGGGAGGGAAAAAATATTTTAGCCACTTACCCAATACAGCTTAGATAAGCACAAACCAAAATTCAAACTAGTGGGTATGTTTCAAAAACCACAAACCATGAAGAGCAATTGACACGTTAGGGTTTGAAAACAAGTTACTGCACATCTTTCAGCTACTTTTCAATCAAAAGCTTATCAGGCTTTTTATTATATGAATTTAATGCAAAAACCAGTCTCCTTTCTCTGATGGGAAATGCCCTTATTTAAAGGTTCTGATTACACCCCAAACATAAGCTTAATTAACTCACTGCTCTTGCTGTCTGACACCAGCAGTGATTGAGCAAAGGCACTGGTCAGCACTACGTAAACAGGCAGCTCATAAAAATGTACGTAAAAGATGATAACGGCTCTGGGGAAGACGCATATCAGAATAAACGTTCTCTAGAGGGACAAGCTTACAGATCTGACCTTGGGATTTACATGATAAATGCCTTTAGACTGTACTCTACTGGGTAAATATTGCACTGGTTTCACCAGCAAAAGCCAGATCAAAATATATATTTAGAGATCAGCCAGAAGCTTAGGAAGAAGCTGTTGCCTGAGGATAAAGTTATTAAATAGTGTGTGTAACCCAAACAGCTCCTAAACACACAGCTCTGTGCTGCAGGTGAGCCCAAACACCAGAGTATTTACTTGCAAGACTAATATGGCCATACAATTACCACTAGAGCCTGCCAGATAGATAATGTTCATTTTCTGACCTCTCTCTTACAAAATAAATAAATAAAAAAACACTCTAATGATCTAATTTCGCCCTAGTGAAAAAAGAAGAAAACACAGGTCCAGTGATTTTGGCTGCCCCCGGCACACTGGTGTCCACTGCTCAGCTGGAGTCACAGGCTTTGCTATTTCTCACCAATCAGTTCCTGGCTTCCTCTTTTTCTCAGTTGTGTAGCTCAAACCCCATCCATCTCCATGGGACCAGTCCTGGAGTGAAGCACCACTCAGTTGAAAACCACACCTGCATATGTCCTAGCAAGCAAGGGTCTCAATGTCCATGCTGAACAATTTCCTTCTAAAACTCACACCCATATATATTTACATCTGGCAGAGCTTTTCAGGCTCCCTTTCCAAAAATGTATGACAAGTTTTGAAAATATTCAACCCAAACACTCCTGCCCACACCTTATCTGCAATGTGTAATTCATACTGCTTACTCCTAATCTTCCCGGGACAACACACGAACACCCCATTTAAACAGAGTTTTGTGGAAAATCAGCTCAGGAATATTTCCCAGGTGAAATGCCAGATGCAAAGGCAACTGGAGTCAGCACATGAACCACCACTGAAGTGAGGAAAGTTTGAATCAAGTCCTTAAATTACAAAGGAAAAGCACCTTGCAAGCTCAGAGGATGGGGACGCAAACACCTACGTCAGTTCTCGTCTGAGATTTGTCCATTCATCAGAAGCCAAAAATGCATCAAAGTGATTTAAGAGGAAATGTTCTGCAATAGTTAATAAAGTAACATTTTTCTAGTTCTACTCTATTTTTGCTTTTTGAATATGCTTTGTCCTTGATCTATTATTCAGTGCCTCACAGTTACTTTATTTGATGGATCAATTATCTTTAAAGGTGTAGCCACAACTCTAATAAAAGATAAACTGCTCCTCCACTGCTGGGTATATTTCTATTTAAAAGGAACTTGAAATTATCAAATATTAAAAAATTCCTTCACATTGTCTGCTCTAAAAGATAATCAGTCCTGGTAACTGATCTGACTTCCAGAGAAATACCCATGAGCTGTTTCAGGGACTTCAGTGGTCTGGACAGGGAGTCTGGACAGCCACGGAGAAATCAGCCACTGCGAGTACAACTTCTGATGGTTACAAAAGATATGCAAACTCTCAAAGGAATTCAAGTACTGGGTTATTAATCCAAAGCAAACACTTACAAAGAAAAAAATCATTTTACTTAAGAGTGATGCAATGCTTTGGGTTAAATAACCTCTTTGGGAAAAAAATATTTTCACGACCAAAGTAAATCTCGAGCCTAAAAACAACAACAACAACAGAGATTCATTTGCAAGGGGTGGCTATCGAGGGGAAAAAGCAGCATAGTCATACTCAAAGAAACGAAAGGAAAAAAGCAGCATTTTGCCGAGATTGCAATCCTGCCCTGTATGTGGAGGGACTGGAGGAGCTGCAGGAACTCGAGTTGCATGCACAGTGAGCAGTGCAGTGCCCCCATCCAGACGCTCCCTGGACAAGTTTGGGGGTAGCTGGGGCTGGATGGAGGGTGACAAGAGACAGCTCCAGCTCTGGAAAAGCAGCTAGAATCTCTGCATGCTCCCAGACCAGCCTGGAGACAACCTCTCACTGAGTCCAGACATCCCTCACTCCAAAGTGACAGACCTCACACTGTGTCATCCCTCATCCCAGAGACCCACAAGTCCTGATATCACCCGCCCCAGAGAGACTGGTGTATCCTGGAATTCCTCACTCCAGAGAGACCCCCACGCTCTGATAACACTTAGTCCAGAGAGCTCCGCAGCTCCGGGCATCCCTCATCCCAGAGGGACACCATGTCCCGATATCACTTATCCCAGACGGCCCCCCAAGCCCTGGCATCTCTCATTGCCTGGCACATCTCTTCCTCCCACGTCCTGGCTATCACTTATCCCAGAGAGACCCGCAGCTACTGGCATCCCTCGCCCTTCGCGAGACCCCTCCGCCCTGACATCCCTGATGCCGGACAGACCCCCGAGTCCCGGCAGTGCTCACCCAGAAAGACCATCTCCGGGCATCCTCCTGGCAGAGCTTCCCCCTCTCTCCTGGCATCCCTCAGCCCGGGAAATCCCCTGCAGTCCCGCTATCACTCACCGCGCACAGACCCCGGGTCCCGTCCCCGCTGCCGTGGCGGAGCCCTCCCTCCCCCGCAGCCCCGGCCCGCCCCAGCCCTCCCGGTGCCGGTGCCGGTCCCGTCGGTGCCGTCGGTGCCGAGCGGCGACGCTCACCCCGGTGATGACGGCGCCGTGCCCCGCGGCCACGAGCAGCACCAGCACCAGCAGCGGCAGCGGCAGCAGCGGCGGGAGGTTCCGCATGGTGCGGTGCCGGCCCGGCGCTCCCCGCGGGCGCGGTGCGGCGCAGCGGAGCCGGGCGCGGCGGCCGCCCCGGCGTTATAAAGCCCGGCCGTGAGTCACCCCCGCCCGGCAGCGCCGCGGCCCGCCAGCACACACCGCGCCCAGGTGCGGGGAGAGGGGGAGCACCGGCGGAGGGCAGCCCACGGCGGGGGGGACACATCCCACAGTATGTCTGCAGGACATCCCACAGCCTGTTGGGGACGTCCCAGGGCTGGCAGCGGGGACATCTCACAGCAAGTCGGGGGGAACATCCCAGGGTTGGCCGGGAGACATCCCACAGCACGTTGCAGACATCCCAAAGAGGGTCTGGGGGAACATTCCAAGGCTGGAGGAGGACATCCTACAGCATTTTGGGGATGCGTTCCGGGGGCATTCCACAGCAAGTGTGATGGGACAACCCAAGGCTGGCTACGAGACATCCCGCAGCAGGTCTGGGGGAACATTCTAGGGCTGCAGGGAAATGTCCCACAGCATTTTGGGGACATCTCAGGGCTGGCCTGGGGACATCCCACAGCAGGTCTGGAGGTTCATTCCAGGGCTGACTGGGGGACATTCTGTGGCAGATATGGGGGATGTCCCACATCAGGTCTGGAGCTGACATCCCACAGCAGGTCTAGGGGTTCATCCCAGGGCTTGCTGGAGACATCCCACAGCAGGTTGTGTGCTGCACACAGCAAGTCTGGAGGGGATTCTGCCGCAGGGTGGGGGATTCCAAAGCCTGCAGGGGGATGCCAAAGCCTGCTACCCACAGCCACTGGAGCCAGCCTGGACTGGTGCTCACATCCCCTCTGCTTGTGCGTCTCAAGCTCCCTAGCCTGCAGCAGCCCCAGATGCAGACCCGATGCTGCCCTTGCTCCTCTCTGTGAACAGAAACCAGCTGCAGCCCCAAAATGACCTTTACTGAGCCCTGGCAGAGCTGGGTATGGCTGTGGAGGGACACACAGGCTGCACCTTGCTTTGTCTGGGGCAGAGCTTCATCAAAACAAATGTACCCCACAGTCCTGGTAAGAATTGAATCAATCCCAGATCCTGCTGGAAGCCCAGAGCCCCTCTGAGCTCCTGTTCTCCTGTGTTTCTCCCTCTCATGCCATAGGCAGCCCCTGCCTGTGCCTGAGCCCTCCTGACTCCCACAACACTCAGGGGCATGGGAGGAAAACAGCTCTCTCCTTCAGCAGGGCTGCTCCTCCCAAAGATCGAGGGGTAAGATGATGGGCAGCGGGGAGCAGGGACCCCCATTTCAGAGAAGTGCACCACTAGCTCCTTCCAGCAGGAATGCCAGGCCATGGCCTGATGGTTTTGGTGAGCTCCTCATTCTAGATGTATACTGCTTAAATTTAGCATAAGCCAACATTTAACCACTGATGTTGGTACCTTTGGTCACCTGAGGAGGGAGGACATCAGAGCCCAGTGTAATAAGTAAAACACGCAGAGTTTCCTTCCCTGCTTCTCTCACTGTTTTTCTTCTCTATTTTCTTTACTTTTCCAACTCTTTATACCTCTTTTGACCTTTTTTCTCCCTCCTAACTCCCTTTTTGTCCCTTTTCCTGCCTCCCTGCTCCCATTGCCATCTCTCTGGGCCCTCTATGCTGTTCCCCTCCTCCGGTGCATCCTGCTCCCACACGTAGGTCCCTGTTTTCTCAGAGCTTTCAATTTATATATTTTTTTTTCCACACAGGAAGGCCAAACCTCTGCAGAGCCCACATTTCCCTGAGCCCTCAGACAGTCTCATTCCTTGGCTGAGCTGAAGGGGGCACATAACACACCGAGTGTCTGGGTGTGCTCCCGCTTGGTTCAGTCCCGGTCAGGAGCTGTCGAATCGATTCCTTAGTGGCATCCCCTCGGGGGGTAAGTCTGTCTGGAGGTGTTTTCATTACAAAACGTGGCCTTATTTTGGGTGCTTATGGTTATTTCATAAAGTGCACTCAAGACAAATATGGGCTGAGTAAATAAAGCCTTACTCCAAGGATGCTTTAAAAGCAAATTGGGACAAGCCAATTTCGACGTGAAAGTATTAAAAATAACTGGGATGGATCCTTAGCTGTTGTAAACCCATGTTGCTGCCTGAAGCATCAGCAGTTTAAACCAGGTGAAGAGATTACCTTCTTTTAAATTTTTATTTGTGTCCCAGAAACCAAAAATTAATGTAAACCAGGACGATTATTTTCACAATCCCCAGGTGCCCAGAACTTTCAAAAACAAATTATCACTTTCAGTTCTAAACCTCCTGATCCCTAAAAAACACTGTAGAATTAAGGAGAAATAATAAGGGGGAAGGGAAGAGTTAAGTTTTATGTAGACTCAGTCATTACTTGTAAAAGTCATTTTACATAAAAAGTAAAATGTAAAAGTGAAAGTAAAGTTTCATTTATGAAAGGTTGCCAGTCCTCAGCCAGGAAGAGCAGCATTATACATTACAATGGCTGTGCTGTAAACTTACTAGAACCCACCCTAACACCAATACTCTTACTACCAACTTGTGCTAAAACTGGTTTACTATTAGAAGAGACCTTACACATCTATATAGCCTTTAGATGATTACAAAATTGTAATGAAATATTAATTAAATCCTATTAAATTATCTCTGTCCTTAAAAAAAGTCAGAGTTGAGGAGGTGACTCTCTGGATTTCAGTGTCATTAACCTCCTAGGCAATTATTAAACTACTAGAATAGTAAAAATCCACAACATATCTTAACTGTAAATCTTCATAATGCCCATCTCATGGATGCACCAGAATTTCAGAAGTTCTTGTATTTCTTTGATCCACTGCTTCAGAAGGGTTAGGTTTCTTCCCAAGAGGGAGCCCAGAAAGTCCCATTGTCAGATCACCTTCACAAATCCGCTAAACATGTTCCACCATAAAAAGATCTAATATCACAATTAGGAAACATCTCCAAAGTAATCTCCAAATTAAACTCTGAATTAATCACAATATTTTAGATTTGACACAGTATGTTAATGATCATCCAAAAGTCCTCAGTTTCTTTAAGAACCTTGAGTGAAACACCTATTTTTTAGCTTTCAGTGCAGTTGGTAGATCTCTCTGGTTCTTCTCAAAGCCTCAATTTTACTGAAAGCTCTCTATGAGTAGGCATTCAAAAAATTCTGTGGCCTATTCAAGTGATAATGCACTACAGAATTTACAGAATTTTGAAGACTAAGAACGTGAATACATCAGCTATCTAAAAAGATAATTTTCTCATAAAAGAAATGAGAAAAAGCATGTAATGCAAGACAGGAGAATTATCTTTTTGTCCTAAAAACCCTCTTAATAATGACAGTATCTAATTTGTTTGATCTTTCAAACTATATATCTGACAATGGTCTGGATTCAGCAAAGTGGTGCAAGTTAGTTGACTCTCGTACAGGAAGAATGTCTTTACATCAGATGCTTATATAGATTTATTGTCTGGGTGTAGAAGTTCACCCAAAGTATGGAAGACATCAAATCAGTTATCTCTAGTGCCTGAAATGACCTGAACACACATGTCATGCAAGAATATCTGAATTTCTAAGCTGTAACCTGGGTTACAGCTCTCACCCAACATTTCTGCTTTAGGTCAATATATAACATTCAGCGAAGCAGAGGCTTCACAGGTGACCAGCCCAAGACCTTTCTTGATCATTTGTCCTGTCTTTTGTGGATTGTACAGGGGGCAGAAGAGGCCATTTCTGCTGGCATTAATTTGGGTCTCCAGCATTCACTCAACTATCATTTGCCTTCTTTTGAGTTGCATAGATTTTTGTAAATTAATTCCATGTTTTCTGGCTCTCTCTCTGATGTGGCTGGAGCCAGTCAGTGCCTTCGCAGGTTACCAGCAGCAAGCTGGCTGAGAAACAGAGGCTTCCTACCTGCAGATCTCACTGAGACTCTAAATGCCAGCTGGGATCCAAGGTGTAAATGGCTTAGCAAGTCTGGGCGCCCACTGGTGTGATCCTGGATCACACAGACAGTGGTTTGTGTAACTGCGTAATGCACAGAAAATGAAAGGCAATTCAGGCTGGAAGATGCAATTCTCACACTCGCAGTTGCCTTTGGAGACGTCCATGAGGCTGCTGCTTGTGGGAACTTGTAGGCAAATCTGAGAGGTCAGCACGTATCTGCCCTGGGATGGGATGCAGGTGAGGAGAGCAGCAGCATCCACGCCCCTCAGGCTCAGGTCTGGCCTCTTCTGACGTCAAATAAAATAATTTTTGAAAAGTCTAAAGAGATGTGCAGATTTTAAGATTAGAAGAGGCACTACTGTCTGCATTCCTACTAAATCATGCCATAAATTTCATTAGTGAATCCTGAATATAGAGAGGTAAGGTAAGGTGTGCTTTAAACTAGTCCAGATGTCAAGAGAAATCAAATATTGACTTACAACAATGAAGAATTCACTGCTTCCCTCAGCAAACTGCTCCAACTCTTAAAACCTTATTCCCTGTTTGAATTTCACTGGTCTGGACTACCAGATAATATTATGCCCTCTAACTTACAGAATTTTCACCTTCTGCATGTAATTATAAGCTGGGAATGTTAATAAACACCTGTTTATTAACATTGAGCCCTCTTACTTTCTCACTGCACAGCAACATTTTTGTCACTATCAAGTGATTCTGGTAGCTCATCTCCAAGCCCTTTCCAAGAGTTCAAAAAACTTTGTAAAGTTTCTGGCACAATTTCAGGAATATTCTCACCTCATAGGATTGGCCACACCTCTCTATTAGTTACATGTTCTTACAGACCAAATCAATGATCAGCATGTAAACAGAAAGAGCCTCGGGAAGACACTAATAAAAATGAAACAGATTAACAAAGATCTTCAGCAATAAAAAAGCGTCTATAATTGTTTTTATTTCTGAGGGCAGATAAGAATAATTGTAATGAGCCACTGTTGTAGTGACATATTCCCAGTGTTCCTTGTGTCTCATTACGCTGCTTTTCAGTGCTGCTGTTGTCATAGTAGTCCATGAAGAACCTTATGTAAGGAATAAGATGATGGTTCTGCAGCATGTTAAAAAAGAGCATTTAAGAGATAAGTGCTAACGTTCTAGATTAGGGATTCTCACTCCCTTACTCTGCACTGGCTCATGTAATTGCATGAATCACTTTGATTGCGACGTACACGCTCTCCCGTCAGCTCAGAGGGATTGAAGTGGAATATTACAGAGTCTACTCAGGAAACAGCACTAGAATAAGAAAAAGCTGCCAACATACCACAAAAACTAACAATTTCTAGTTACTCATGAAATTTACTCCTTTGACTTGCACACGAATTTTATTTAGATTTCTACGCAGACATGTGACTGCGTTGGCAAAGTCCAGGGCAGCACAATTCCGAATGATTCAGCGGGAACTGCGGATTTATGTGACGGGCAGGGACTCAATGCCTTTCTGTAATTTTCAGATATGTCATTTCAAAAAATGTAGTATTTTTGCCAAGAAGATATGGAATTCGTTTGGGGAGTTAGCTGGACTTTGGGGAAACATTCTTTCAACCTTTTTTTCTTCCTGCTGATTGCTTTTGGTGGGAAACAGCTCTCCTTTGCATGCCAAAATGGGTTGGTCGCTGTGAGCTGTGGGCAAGGGACCGTCTGGTGGAGCCATGCTCTCTCCCTGCACACCTGAACCTGCAGAGTGAGGGCATTTTTCATTGAGATGGGACTTACTGGGCCGTGGGGGAAGGAGCTGGGAAGGCTTCCTTAGCTGTAGAAATCTGCCAAACGCAAGAACCGGAGTCAGGTTATTCAGGAGGGCATCATTATAGCTTTGCTCACACCACAGACTATTGTGTCCCTTGACAGGAACTGGCTAGACCAAAGCCAAGTAGATTTTGTAGGCTTGTATTTAATAAATAAACCAGCCCACCTTTCCTCCCTGCCAGGGCCCTCATGGATCTCTCTGGTCCCTTTCAGTTCTGCCTCCCACACCTCCCCAGGCACCACACAAGTCTCCTCTGTGCCCTGATCATGGAAACCAGCAGGAGCACTATGAATTCTGCTAATCCCGCTGTCTCCAAGGGGACCAAGAAGAGGTCACTTGTTCAGTTTTTATTTACTGTACTGGTGCCACATGGATTCCTTGAGCTGGGTTTTTTTCTCCTTAATGTACAGTTTAGTTTCTGATTTGGTTTTGTTGCTTTACTTTTCCAGTCCTTATCTGGAACACGGTGGTGGCCAGTGTGAGGATACAGGACAGGTTGTACTCCTACCTGTACTTGCATATTAGGCCTGGAAAGAATTACCCAGGGAGGCAATGCCCAGAAATAACAGCCAGCTGCTCGGATTTTACATCTTGGGTGTTGCAACTTCCAAGAATCAGCTGGGAATTTCACCACTAAAATCCCTTGTTCTGCACCTCCATTCTGTCCCACTGTCTTCCCGAGGTGTGTGGCAGCTGTAGCTGTTCTGTCAATTTGGGGTGTGTATAGGAGGTGTGGTGTATGTGTGGCAGTATGTGGGGTGTCATCTGCAGGGAGGGAAGCAGAGCAGAGGCCACATCTCTGTCTATCCTGCTGGATGGGGCATTGGCCAGTGCTAATGGGGGATTGGCAGCTTCATGGCTCTCCAGCCTTCCCTGATGCTCTGGGCATTGGTCACCCAAGGCAGAAACAGGGAGAACACATACATAGAGGATCTCCCCAACTTTCTGATCTTTGTTCCAGCCCCCCATGTGTTTTTTTTTTTTAATCTTAATTTCTCTCTCATTTTTCTCAATTTTGTTTTTTTTCTCTCATCCCTGTACTTCATGCTGCTTTGTCTGTCACTGCCATGGGAAGGCAGGTATTCCCAGCAGAGCTCAGCTAAGGTGCCTCCAGGGCCTGGAGTACCACTGAGTTCCTTTTTCTCCTTTTCATCCGTATGCAAGATTGCTCAGAAGGGTGAAAATTTCAGCGAAATGGCATGTTAGCAAAAAGCATGCATTAACAACCCTGTGGGGATGGCTGCAAAATGCTTCCCCTCGCCAGAGCTACCTCCAACACGGAAACTTCACTTACTGCTCCCTTTAAGGATGAGCTTAGAAAATTGTAATGGCTCTCTAGTGACTTTTATTTCTGAGAATCCCAGAGCACTTAGTAAATCACATCCTTCTGAATTACTTCAGCTGTGGCTGGGGCAAAACCAGAGCTGGGGTGACAACTGGCAGGTGTTTAACTTCACATGCCCACATTAAAGAACAACTTTGGCTAGACAGGAAAAAGAGCCCCACCCCTGGCTTGGTGGTGGTGGGGTTTGGGGTTTTCTCTTAGGATGCAGAAAATAAAGTGCTAATGTGGAGCTTAGATCTATTTGGGCTGTTCTGAGGAAAAGTCATGGAGTTTTCAGTGTCACCAAGAAATCAGCATCTTGGGTTTATCTTTCAGCTGGATACAGCTGACAGGCTGCTCAGGAGGGTGAGTCCTGCACAGGCAAGTGAGGGCATGGCCTGGGGCTGCAGCCCTGCGATCACTTTATTGCTTGGCTGGGTTCAGCTGACCGAGAGGTGCACGCAAACCCCAGGTCAGGGCAGGAGGAGGTGGCTGTGGGCAGGAGGCAGCAGGGAAGCTCCGGCTGCATCTGCAGCTCAGCACGCCCGCCAAGCCTTGGCTTTCGAGGGAAGAGCGTGACCTACTGCATCATCTCCTGAGGATGAGCTGCTACAAAGGACAAGTTATCCACCTCATCCTCCTACTTCCCACTCTGTTCTTCTGCCAGCTCGCTTTTCAAGAGCCACTAGTGCAAAGGGCAGCTAATTATTCCAGGAATTCAAATTGGTTGCTTTTATGGTGAAGATCAAAAAAGCAACCCCCAGCAATGCGGGCTGGCGTTGGCTGCCTGCCTCAGCTGCCAGCCCAGTGCTGGGAAGATGCATCTCATCCTCCCAACAGCTTATTATCTGGGCAGAAGTTGCTAGACCACAGATGAGGAGGGATGGAGGGAGTAGAGGATGAGGATGGCAGGAGGCTGAGGGAAAGGAAGCAGCAGAGAGCAGTGTGGTTGGGCTGTGACAGGTGAAAGGTGTGACAGAGTTTGTCCACGCTCAGCCATGGAGCCCAGCAGCAGCTCTGCTGTCTTAGCTCTTGCTGGCTGCTGGTATTGTCTTAATTCCCATTCCTGGGTGGCCTCGGGGCATGGCAGGGATTTTTGGGCCATGCACACCCGGGTTGGCTCATCTTTCCCCACCACAGACCTGCCTCATTAGCCAACGTGCCCATGCTGAGGATGTGGACCTGCACCACCTATTTTACTGCCCTATTTTACACAGTGCACTTTCCTCTTCTACAGACTATGCCAAAACAGCAAGGCCAGCCCAGGGACACATGACAGTGACATTTTCTATTTCCCCCAAAGCCAACATCTCCTGTTGCTGGAGGAGCCTCCCTCCTGTGACCAGGGTCCCACTGAATTAGCTTTGCCTGAGGGTAACACAGTAGTGGGGAATGGCTGAATAAGACCGTAACATTTCTTGTTGCCTTGACAATACATTGAAGCTCAGGAGGTCTATTTTAACCCTGTGCAGGGGTAGTACCAGCTGAGGAAACTGTGCTGGAAATAAGACAAGCAACTAGACTTGTAAAACCAAGTTTTCACATGTTTGGTAGGGTCAGCAGGATAACTGGGCTTTTGCCTCTTTGCCTGGGAAGAGTCTCCAGTCTCTCCCTCTAAAGGCTGGATTTTCAAGTACTACATAAAAAATTCCTTCCCAGTACACTAGTATATTTTGGAAATAGGGCTTGAAAATACAAAAATAATCCCAGATGTTTGAAACACTGATGTTCTTTAACTAGAGCCTCATGCAAAAACTGCTGAGTCCAAATACAAGCTGCAGCCAACATCCATAGGCTTTAGGGTGCACAAACAACAGGCTATTGCTTACAGAGAGCTGTAATTCCTATTTTGCCAAGCACGGTTTCTTTTACAGTACTATTAATTTCAATCATGGCACATCTAATTTAGGAATTCCTCAGTGACCAATACACTTCAGTGCCATGAGAGGAGTGTGCAGCAGTGAGAAACCAGTTAAACGTGGTTTCCTAAGCTCAGTCCATTACTTGCTCTCTGGGGAACGGTACCATTTCCTAAAGTGAAACCTCCCTTGATCACTCCATGTAGTGGCTCCATGAATAAATCAGAAATAGGCTTCCTTATGAGGGTCATTGCCCAGCTAAGATTATCCTGCAGTGCTGGAGTTTCAAGATTTCTTTTTCTGAGAAGCATTGAGACATCTGATTGAGGTCCCTCAACCCATGGTTGACTGTCTTCAGACCTGTTGGAAGCATCGAGAGCGGAACAGGCAGGTACTGCTCCAGCTCTTTCTAAATCCAACTCTTTCTAAACCCAGTTACTCAACTTCCTGCAGCAGGGCAGAGCAATCACTCTAGAGATGATGAAATATTTCCTTCAGTTTACCCAAAATCCAGCGAGTGATGTAACCAGCCATCCCTTAGTTTTACATACTTAACACGGTAAAGAGCAGAAGCAAATCAGTTCTTGGGTACTTAAATTCTCCTGTTCTACCTATTCAGTTCCCTTTCACATCTGCCATCACGGTGTCCTTACACCCTTCATCCTGCCAAGGTTAATAGTCAGAGCTGGGACAGTTCCAGCTCATTTCATCGTCATGTCTGAGGTGACATTTTAAGCAGCAAGTGCTTTGTGTTTAACTGGCGTGATGTCAAGTGCCTTACCTCTCACAGCCAATGCTGAGAGTGTGTTCAGTCAGAAATCTGCTAAATGGCTGGTTCCCATAATTACACTAATTGCCTAGGAGGAAAGAGAGAGGAGTGTATCTTCCCTTGAAAAAAAATGCACAACTGTTAGTCTACACTGACCTTTTCTTGCTCTTTCTCTTCTCCTGTGTGAACGAACATTATCAGCTGAAACTTCCCCATGTCTGCTCCTTGTTCTGCCCTTCCTGGTTACCAGCTGGAGTGACATGGCCAGCAATTTGCATGGGTTTTTAAAAAGCAGGTACAATTTTCATGGACATGGATTTTGCTTATTCTTGACTGCATAAACAGGATGTTTTGTTGAAAATAAGGCTAAATGGAGCAGCATATTTGATCATGCACTTCATTTTCTCCAATTGAATACTCCTGTTTTCTTACCATTAAACACAAACTTAGGGGAAAACAAAGCAAAGTGCGTGGTTTCAATAAATCAGGAACTTAAAGAAATCCCTCTGTACATTATCATCTTTATCGGCATCTTAAACAACTTCCTCTACCAGAAAAGCTGCCCAGAATGAGGACGGAAGAGCAAGCTTTGCCACAGACAAACCCGAACTTGAGCTCAACCAGCAGCACCCAGGACTGAACTCCTCCCCTCCCGGGAGCTGGGGCTTTCCTCTGGCCTGGAAATGGCTATGGTTGTTTGTGCTTCCTCCTCTAATCCAACATAAGCTGCAGAAGCTCTTGAGGTTTCTATGTACAAGGACAAATCCATCCCAGCTCTCCCAATAGCAGGACAGAGCGATCTCCCTGCATAAGAAACACCAGCTCCCAGCACACTGGGAGTTATCTGCAATGCCTGTTATCTACAGCCCTGCTCTGCTGCACCCTGACAGCTCTCAGTTAAACAACTGGAACCCCACAGATTTCCCTCAGATCCGCAGGCCAGGAAGAAACCTCGGAATAGGTTGCAGCAGGCGAAAGCCCTGGGTGCAGCTTGGGGAAGCCTTTGAAGCTCACATCACTTGGGTTGGAGGTGTTTTGAACTGTGGAGAGGAAGCGATATGAAAAGAAAAGGCTTTTATTCTGACAGTCAAGCTTAAGCCTGCCATGACTGTATGTAAAGTGCAAACTCGGAACTTAAAGAGGGAAAAAATAAAAGGGCTGGATTCAGCGGACAGTCGGGTTTGACTCCAGCTCAGCTGCCAGAGGAATAAAGCCTTTGAAAAAGAACAAACCAAATCCTCAGTTCTTTTCCCCAGCATCAGCCCCGACTGTTGCAGCTTCAAAGGCTGGGCTATGCTGTGGAGGTCCCGGAGGGAGAGCGAGGCCGCCCCCGCTGCTGCACCAGCCCTTTGCACGCACTGGGCCACATCACAGCTCTTTGCTCAACACCGTGGGACCCCAAGCTGGTCCTACTCCCCTGGCCAGGCTGCCTACCCACACCCCTACACCTCCAAGGAAACAGGGGGCTCATTCCCTGGCCCTGCCTGATGTTGTTTCTCCACTTCAGGGTTACTCTCATGGCAGCACTGGGTTTGGGTCAGTGCCACCTCTCATATGCTCATTTGGGAAACGAGTGAGTAATTACCATCTCTGCTTTGTACCTCCAGCATCTGCTCCTACACCTCCAGACACGCTCCAGGCGCGGGGGTGACCTTACTGTCAGAGCTCGCTGGTGATCCAAAGGCAAAGGTGTGCTGAGGAAATTTGCATGTAGAGACAGCAAAGCCAACAGGCAGAGCAGGACGTCAGGGCAGAAACTAAAGCGGCTCATAATTATCGGGGCTGTATTTGCCTTTCCAAAGGGCACAACATTTTATGCGATTCATTAAGATTAGAGCCCTGAGTGCACTCATCAGGGCTGTGCTAGTATGGAGATTAATCATCTTAAGGCACATGGCTGAGCTTTGATGGTGGTTCCCGTGAGGCTGCGCAGGCTGCCCCTGGGGTGACGTGAAGGCGCTCGTGCTCAGCACAGCCTGGCCAGCTCCAGCCTGCAGCAGGGCTCCTTCCAAGGCCAATGCCATAGCCAAGGGCACTGGAATCCCAACTGCCAGCTCGGCTTGCTGTGGCAGGAGGAGGGAGAGCAGCAGTCCCGGGCCCGCCGTGCACTGGGGCAGGCACAGTGCCAGGAGTGAGCAAGCCCCAAGGTATTTGTGTGGTCCCACCTTGGCCCTTGTGGTTTTAATAGTGGCCAAAGCAGCTCAATTAAAGGGAGAGCCTTAAACCACTGCTACTGCTGCCTTAATCTTGCACATTGGTATTTTTGGTCCCAATCCCCTTGGCCTCCATTGGTGATGGCAGTGACGTAGCAAGTGGGATGCTCTGACTGGATGAATGGCAGACATCAGGTATTAAGGGTCCTTTTGCAGGGTGGACTGCAGCAGGAATAGCTGCTCCTGGGTCACATACAGGCAGAAACAGATCTGGGTGGCAGGATGCTGCATGCTGGATGAGGTACACACACATGTCTGCACCTCAAACCACATATTGGCCCTTCCTGATGTGGTATTTAGTCATCACTGGGAGAAATTAATCCACATTTTAAGCCCTTTGGATATTAAAAAAAATTATGTAAAAATCTGAAATGGGTATTTTTAAGATTGCTGTATGATAAACTCAAAGATTTATTACTCTTATAGTCCTGCATAGCTGCAAAGTCCTCGAGTTATTACAGCTTTACAGCATCCCAACCCTTCAAGTATTTGTATTTCCCGTTGCATCCTTAGAAGGGATAAGAGATAACTGCACTTGTCTGCAAAATGCCCTGGGTAAGACAAGATCATCAGGAAAATGGTAAAAAGCAAGATGCATGCTCTGTGTTGCACTGACTTCCCTGTCGCTTCTGCTCAGTTTATTAGCAGAAAACATACTTTTACTGCACTCCTGCCTTCAGATTCAATCTACTGCAGGAGGTGCACAGCCACAGAAGGTTTTTTTCCCCTTTTCACTTTACAATATGATACAGATCACTCTGGGAAAAGCCTCTCCTCTCTGCTGGCCCGTTGGCAGCAGCAATTCTACCTGGTGACGCAGGGATGGGGAATAGTTGCGTGTTCCCAACGTGTCCAGCCTGACCTAATCCATGAGCCAACCAAGGCTGCGTGAATATCCACAGGACGTTTCTTTTGGCATAAAGTGAATCTCTGGCAAGTTTGCTCAGTGAGATCTCACAGACTTTCCACAAACATATTCCTGACGTAGCAGGAGTCGGGGGACGACGTCAAAGACCTTTACAAAGGTGGCATTAGCTTTGTTCTTCCAGTCAAAAACAGAGCTTTTCTACAAATTTCATTACTTTTTTTGACCAGAAAAGCCCCACCTTGGTTTTCTGGCACAACTGTTTCTCTCCAGCACTAAATCTCATTATGAGTTGAAAAGACTGATGGAAACCATGAGGCTGTAAGAGGAGGAAGTGCTAAGGTTGTGGCTTTTGTTTCCAAAGCATGAAATAAGGTATTGAATAATGAGTTTTTCCTTTTATTGCTTGAGCTCTGTGGTGAGATTGCTACAGCTAATTCCTAATTGTGTGTTTAACAAACTTACAAGCAAGGTCATTTGGTCACATATCATGTACGGGAACCCCATGTGTCCTTTGGGAGAAGAGAATTAGAAGCAAAGTGCACGAAATCTCTGAGTTCATCAGAAACCCAGACAGAAAGAGCCTGCAGAATAAATGCTGTAGTCCCTCATCTCTCAGGGATGGAGTGACCATCTGACCCAGAGCATCTGGTCTAACAGCATTATCTTGGGGACATTTGGGGCTCTGTTGCCCAGAGATTACACATGGTCTGCCAAAGAAACTGTTCCTCTCAAAGCTCAAATGGTCATCCACAAACTCCTCATAGGAGGAAATAATAACCACAAACTTTCTCAGCTGACACCACAGGGCGGGCCACATTACAAATGAACTTTTCCCATTCATACTCTGGTTTCATCACACGAAGAAGAAAGAGAAAAAACACTGCAACAAGAGGGAGGCTGGAAAGAAAGAGCAGAGCAAAGTAACAGTCATTATAAACGATGATTCAGGAGATCCTTCCCAAAAATAACACAAGCAGCTCACTTAATGTCCTACGTCAAAAATGGTGATTCCATGTCTGGTATTCTGGAATAAGGACCATTAACTACTGATAATATTTTCAAATATTAAACAAAGCAGAGAAAAGACATTGCATGGATAAATGAGCTAATGGGCTGATATCACATTTCCTAGAATCATAGGAAGGCTTGGGTTGGAAGGCACCTTAAAGATCAGCTAGTTCCAACCCCATCTGAAGCAACCCTGATTATTATGAAGCATTTTGAAAGCATTTTATCAAACTCATATCACAACACAAACCCTCCTTCAGGAAGCTGTAAAAATACCAAAGACAAAGCTGGCAAAATCAAGAAATTAATGTTGCCATCCTACAATTCCCTCATTTCAGCCCTGAGAAGGATCAGTGCTGTCAGGGATGTGGTGGGATGTGCAGCAGGGCGGATGTAAACCTCCCTCAGTTTGCACCTACTCACCTGCCAGCAGCAGGATAGGGAGCAGAGCTTGGAGAGAGGCAGGAGCTCTGAATATTTTTATTTTGCTGCTTAAATGTCTTTTTGTTCCTTTAACTTTACAGCCTTGAGTCCATTACTCACTCCTTGTCTGAAATTGAAATTATGGGGGGGAAAAAGTATCAGTGCATTTACTTGGATTCATTATCTGTCAAGAGGTATAGAAGGATTAAATCAGGAAGGAAATTTTAAAACCATTCTTCTGACATGAGTCACAGGAGTAAGCTATCAGAAGCTGTGTCAAAGGCACTGCAGTTGGCAAGAAACATAGAGCATCTTTATGATTCTTCCTTTTATGAAACCCAAACCATAAACAGCAGGAAAAATGGAAGGGAGAGAATATAATTTCATTAGAGCAAATGTGACATAAATTTAATAATAAATAATAGCCGTTATCTAGAAAAATATGAAAAGCCATTTTCAAAATCATTAGCTCTAATCACAAATGAATTTTGCAGCTTCTTTTCCATTTTGCTCTTCTGTAATGAACTCTGATAAATTCAAGGGACTACATGTTAAATAAAGAGATAGAAGGGTCTAATTTGCTGCTTCATTAAACCAGCTTATTTCTGGAACGTCTTGCGTATTGCTCTGAATTTCCCTTCTCTGAAAGGTGGAGACAATGAACTATCTGTCTCTAATGTAGTGTGGCACACAATTAGGGATTCAAAAGGATGTGAATCTCTTCCCATCAGAGATACACGCAACGATTATTGTTTTATTACCAAATACTGTCAGCATTATGGATTTCCAACAGCTACCATGACACCTGACATGCATGTTAAATCTGCACAAAGCATTGCAAGAAAAAGTCAGATGAAACTTATTTACTTCACATTATTCCTTCTTACATAGGTCTTCAGTAAGTCTGCTATGGTTAAATATTCCCAGAGTGAAGATTTGCAGTCGGGCAGGATATATAGAGGATGACCTGCCATTTGGATGTATTTTTAACATGGTGAACAGCACAAGCTCAAGTTTACAAACTCTGCTGGTAAATCCACAGAGCCATTCAGAGTATATCTGAATCTTGGATGATCTTCCAACCCAAACTGTTCTGTGATTCTCATGAAGAACAGAGTCTTCAGTCACAGTTACAGGGTCTGAATTGCCATTCCAGCATAAAGCAAAACAAGAGCTGTAATACATTTTACAGCTATAGGGTGCAAAAAGGAAAGAAAGAAACTCCCCAGAATACTGGACTTGCAAATTTAAACTCGGAAGTCAGGACATTCAAAATCACGGTTCCCACAGCACCCATAACTTACCTCCCTGCACATATGTTGCACGTGCTGCTGGGTATGAGGTTATATTTATGTCTTGCTCTTTCTCTTCCAGGAGCAGAGTTATGGCTGTTGGGGGAACCGTAAGTTTGATTTTCCTGACTTCTGTGCACTGAATCTTCAAGAAAGGGCAAAAAAACCCCAAACCAACACTTATTTGGATGGTAGCAAACGTGTCTCTCTCTGTTTTATTTTATTTCCACATCCTTTTCTGGTCCTCTGCCTCTTCACAGCCAGTTAAAAGTGTGGACTGTACACACACAAGGAGGAATAGTTGTTAAAAAGAAGCAATCTGTGCCTTCTACAGGAAAAAATTCTTCACCAAAAGGCACTAGAACAGACTACCCAGGCCAGTGATGGAGTCACCATCCCTGGAATGATTGAAAAGATGTGTAGATGTGACACTTAGGGACATAGTTTACTGGTGAACACAGCAGTACTGGAATAACAGTTATGATCTTAGAGATCTTTTCCAATCTAAGCAATTCTATGATTCTTTGGAAGAGGCAACATCTTCCCATACAGTCCCAGTCCTTACAGGATCTCGTTGGAGACGCTGCATTAAAAGCATTAAAGCCTTCTAAATAAGTTTTCATTACTTAACTGTTGCTTGCAGCCACCTTTTAAAATAAACTCTACCGCTTTCTTGTGACTGACTTGCAACAGTGTCTAAGACACAGCCATCCCTGTCTGGAACGTGCTTACAACATGGGTTTAAAGTTTATCAAAATGCAACTGCTATTTATAGCCAAGCCATGGAGCAACCCAGAGCCCCTGTTTCAGAGCCATTTACCAGCACTCATTGCACTGTGGCATTGAGAGGTGAGGAAGACTTCATTTTCCTCTTCTGGTGGTGGCTGTTAAGTGGCCTTTTTGCTGTAAATAGTATTTGGGAGATTGGCACATACTATCAAAGAAAATTTCTGTTTCTCTGCTGAAGCCTATTAAGTAATGCTTGTTGCAGTGTCTCAGATGTGGTTACAGCAAAAGGGTCTTTGCAAAACCTTGGAAGGTTCCCAATGACTTGGATAACTCCTGGATTGAGTCCTAAATGCCTTTGCCTCTGACTTCCTCGTTGCCTTCCCAGCATTCCCAATTACCGTGCTGACACCCACCATGGGTAAAGGGAGCAGATAAAGCAGTGTGTGCATGCAGGCACTTGGTCACAGCTAAATGTGACAGAGAGAGAAATGAGCAGCACTAACAAAGTTAATACTCAGCATTTTGATGTTCAGTAGAGCACTGCTGCGATGGTTTGCTCTGTAAAGCAACTGATGCTCTTCATTCCCTTTGGTCATTTATTTATAGGAGGAAAAAAAGAAAAGAGAATTAACCTGGGTACTGCTGCTGTGTCTCTACACTATAATACTTTTGTGTGGAAGCCCTACTAATTAAAAAATGCTTTTGATTTGATTTCCTGGAACATTCTGTTATTTTCAACCCCAATATGGGTTTATTTCAGACATATTTCCGAGGCTTTCAATGAACAAAGATGCAAAGAAATGTATTGCATTTGAAAAAATCATACAAATCGTAAATGTCTTTTCAAACAAGTTATAATGATATTTCAAGGGCAGTTTAGACCTCTTCGAATTGCATATGCTCATTACCATTCTTAGCAACAGACGTAAGTCCTTCAATCTCTGTGTAGTTTTGTTACTCTCTCTCCACAATTTTCAATTTCCTTACAACTATTCAGCTGATTTATTATTTCCCTCCTGTATTTTAAATGCATTGCAACCCCATACATTTGTTTCACTCTCTCAGTTTCAATACTCAAGGTCGTTAAAACCCCCAAAATATCCCTTGCTTATACCACAACTTTAAATGTGCTCTTTCTTGTCCAGTGGCTTGTTACGTAATTACCAGTGGCGATATCATCTTGGTTTTATATTTTTATGATTAGAGAGAGATAAAAATGAACTCGATTGAATAAAATGTAGGAAGATACTTGCAGTATCTGTGGCAATTCTGCTGCTGCCCCTGTTGCAGAGGCGATAGAGAGATGCAGAATTAATCTTTCTCAGTGTGTTGTTCGAAAGTTAACTAAGAAGAAATAAATTATATAGTATTAACATTTGACCCTTCTGATTAAGTGCTGCTTAAACACGCATCAAATTTTAAATCGACTGTGTTGTACAGAGAGGCAAAGTACAGGCCAGTCAAGATAGTCCACATCTGCCTTAAAACTGAAGTTGTCCTGCCAGCCACATCTCCAGCTTGCACCTCAACATCTCTGTGGGTTCACACTTGGTTGGACACCATCCCTTTGTCCTGGGCCTGGCTGGGAGCTGACTCACCCTCCACACGCCAAGGTAGCCCACAGGGACCCCACGGGTCCCCCACATACAAGGACACAACTCTGAGCAGTTTTGTTGTAAAATGCAAATCTGGGGCTCAGCCAAACCTCCAAACCTGACGGTGGAAGCAAGAAGATAATGTGATCACACTGTAGCTCCCTGGGAATACACAATTTGTAGGAATTCAGTTTCCTAACTGTGCTCATGGAGAAGATCAAAGAAGGTTGAAGAAGGTCAGGGAAGGTTGAAGAAGGTCAGGGAAGCTCAGTGAAGATCAAAGAAGGTCAGGGAATGTCAAAGAAGGTCAGGAGGTCTGCTTGAGTGGAGTTGAGTGCATGGGCGGAGCAGAATGTTGCTGCAGGGAGCTCACGTTGGGAGATTGGGCAGGTGCTGCTGAGGGGACTTGGGGGCCAAAGGGCTGCAGTGACAGAGCTCAGGGTGACAGCTGCTGCCCACTGCCCTTTGGGAGTCTCAGCAATGTTCACAGCACAGCAACACAGAGCTGCAGGGCTGGAAGGGACCTGGGGAGCCGAGGTAGTTGATGCCTTGCCCCAAGGCAGGATCAGGCCCTGGCAGACCCTCCCTGGCAGCTGATTTTCTAGCTGAGATTGCTCTTGCCTCCTCTCCAGATCTAGATCTAGATCCAGATCACCCGTTCAACACTCCCTGGCTCCACCAGCCACAGGACTTTCTGACAGCCCATCCACATCCTCCCTGCCACCCGCTCCTGCCAGCCCTTTGCCAGCTCCATGCCAAACCTCAGGAGCACCAGCTCCTCTGCAGCAGCAATTTTATGTAGGCACACAGGGAAAGAGTGATGCAGAACACTGCAGCTATGGTTTTTTTCTCTGTGTTCCTTAGTAACCTATTTTGTGTGCTGGAAACAAGAACACAACTAAAGTCTAAGCCCCTAAATCACTGAAGAGAGAAGTGCAAAGACTATGAAAGAGGGGCATTAGATGGAGCCACCCAGTTTCATGGTCAGATTGCCTCAAGAGCTCCTGGAGCTCCTCACTTCATGCACATCCTTTCTGATTCGAGGCCCTTTGCTCCAGATGTAAATCCATTGAGGAAAAAAAGGGGACAGTGCCCTTCCAGAGCTGTCCTCAATGGGGTTGAGATCACTACCACATGTTCCACTGCTGGCTGCAGGCAGTGTCAGCATGGGAAGTGCCAGCCTCCCGTGGTGTGTTTACCGGATGGATGAGCCCAGGAGCTCAGACATGACAGGAAAGGATCTGCTTTCATTCCTGCTAACCCAGACCCTCCCCTTGAATCACAGGCTTGGCTTAAAAACAGGAGGGTTATGTAAACATATAGCTTGCTGTCAATTAGAAGCTACTGTTTTTTCTTCTCTACTAAAAAGTTGTGGGTTTTTTTCCATGCGACTGCCAGACCTGGAGCCTGCCTGGTGCAGGCACAGCCAGTGCTTGGAGCTGGGATGGGGAGAACCAAGTAAAACCCACTTCTGGGAGACTGGTATAGAAATTACCCGTCCTGTCAGTGTCTGTTCTCACGTGGGCCTCGGATCCTGTGGCTTTGGTGGTTCTCTGGGCAGGCAGAGTCCTGCATGCCCGGAGGAGATGCCCAGTGCTGCCCACAGCAGCAGCCCCGGGAGCCGTGGCTGGCGGGAACCCGGGGGATGAGGCACTGCTTCTTCAAAGCAAAGTTCAGGCTCATGTTCAGCTTATGAAAACAAACGAAAGGAAGGGAAAACCGCTCCTGTTACTCTCTCCCGGGGCGGCAGGGCTGTGTCGCCGCGGGAGTGCTGGTTCACACGGCCACAGACAATGCATCCCGGGACAGGCCCAGCCGGGGCCGTGGGTCTGACTCACACTGCAGGTGGGAGCTGCTGTGTCACCAGGCTCCCACCACCCACAGCTACTGTCCCGTGGCCACCAGGCCATCTGCATCACCAGCAGACACCTTCACCACGCTGGCTCCCGGCCCATCCTGGCACTGAACATGGAAGAAGACTTTGACAAGCCCGATGCTCTCCTCTGTGGAGTCATGGAAAGTTTTCCCAGCAAGTTTTCAGCTTCCCCCTCCCTCCCAGCTGACCCTGCTTTGCTGTAGCCTCAGCAGAGTGCACAGGCTCCTGCTCTACCTCCACCAGCACAGACAGTGCCAACTCCCAACACTCCTCACTGCTCCAGGGTCGTCTTACATGTTTTATCCCTACAAAACAGTCTTTGCTTCACTTTGCTGGGAGTTACAGTAAAACACCCAGACTTCATTTGCCCATTCAACTGGGCCTGGTGTGAAAAGGCCCCTGCCCCTGCCCCTGAACCAAGTACCTCAAATCTTCCACTCTTTCTCACTTGGTTTTCCCAGAAGAGGCTGCAGCAACCTCCTCAGCAGCTTCACTGCTGCTGATGGCAGCAGAGCCCCAGCTGCCTTTGCTGACACCCCTCACAGTCCCTGCATGGGGTAGTTTTAAAAGCAGACTTTGAGGGAACTACATAGTAAGAAAACAACCCCAAATACAGCACATGTACACACAACTTCCCTCGCATCTCTACAAAATCAAGCAAATTTAAACCAAGTTACTCATTCCCGTCAGAGAAAAAGAAGCTACTGGTGCATCTGCTCTCCAGGCACGACCCCTTCGAGCTGGCACTGCCGTCCGCAGGGACCCGCTAATTTCACATTCCCTAACGAGGGCTACAGACCCGCACTGCTGACTTGCTCTGTGTTATTGGGACCATTAAAACACTCATTAGAGAAGTGCTCCGCTTGCTCTTTGCCCTTTGGAGCTCGTTTGAGTCGCTTAGTAGCTGGTCAGGCTCTTGGAGGAGCATTCTTAAGAAAATAACGTCTGATGATAAATTTACAGCTCCAGCAACTGCATATTAAGTGCATTTTACTCCAGCTAGTTCTGTGTCACGACTTGTCAGTACAGATTGGTTGGAAAGAGAGTATGAAATATTCATGAAGTTATCAATGGCACCAAGATATCCAGCTAATGATGCTGCTTAGCAGTTCCTCTCGGGCTCTGGATGCCCGGTGCCGACTGGCTCGTTAATGTAAGTGCGATTTGATTGTGCCTTTGTGGCAGTGTTTGCTCCATACCCCTGACACACCACTGCACTCCTGGACCAACTCCATCTTAATTAGCTTTACTACCACAGGAATTAGGCGACATGTTGTAGGAGTCACTTAAATTAACTTCTGACTTTTCCTCAGACAGATGGGACCTCGGTACTTGTGCCTGCCCATTAGATTTGTTTAGTCATTTTTTTAAAGGACTGTCACAACACACCGTGCTGTCTGGGTGCAATCAGGGATGTGACCTTGGCTCTAGCCCTGGGTTTTGAAAATGAATGATTTGTTGGAAGGTATCTGAACTTTTCCAGACAAGTTGGTTAGCAATTTGGATCACAGCGCAGGGGTTTCCAGACAGCAAGGTCCTGCAGGCTTGTGCTACTTGCAACCCAAAGTAGGACCTGTTTTGAAATCAGTATCCCACCCCCAGTGCCCACCACAGATCCCCAGCTTGGGCTAGTGATGGAGCTGGGGTCCGTGGTGGTCTATGCTGTTTGTGTCCCCACCAAGGCACAGGCAGGACACACTCTCTGGTGTGTACACAGAGCCCTGCTGATGGGCTTTGCAGGAATGAGCACAAGAGGCACAGGCTGAAGCCTCTCATGCTTCCCTGGCTGTGCTAAGCTTGCTGAGGAGAGCGTCAGCCTGTGGCTGGTCTTTGACACTCAAAAGACAGAGTGTCAGTGCCCTCTGTGGCCCATTCCAGCCAGGAGCTCTCACAGAAGGAAACACTGTAGAGCTACAGCACATTCACACTGTGACTGCATGCTGCCAGGGCCTACAGCATCACCCTACTAAAGCTAGCTGCACTGTGTTAGAGACTGCAGGAAAGCTGGAAGAAGCCCAGAAGGTACAGGGTGGATCCTTCTGGAGTATTCCAGCTCAAATTCTGGATGGTAAAACTTTAAGGCATTTCTACAAACTTTAGCAATGCTGGAAGGGGGCTGGGGTGAGGCTGTTTGGTACCTGGAGGTCACTGTGCTGCAGAACTGGCCCCATCACAGTGGCCAGGACTTTTGTCTGCTGCAGGTACGTTCCTCTACCCACCACAGGAAAAGCACCTGCTGAAGATCCTCTCATCCAGCCCTTGCTTTAGTTTGAGTCCAGAGCCACAAATGGATAGCATAACTCCAGTCATACCCCTGTATTTGGGTGCAGGAGCAGACCTGAAAACCTGAACTGATGCTTAGTCTAGAGATTATTTGGGCTTGCCCAACTACCTGACTTTATCTGAAGCTATGAGCAGTCAGTGCTCTTAGTTTCCATGGTTAAAAAAAAGAAAAAAAAAAAGGAGGTTCACATTGCTTCCTCCCTGGAGGTTTGCTTTCAAGTTTCAGCTTCAAACAAGCACAGATTTCAAAGTTCCAGCACACACATTGTTCTGCATGCAGATCATGCAGGCTGAAGGATTTCCCTGCAGCTTCCCACAGTGTGCAGCCCCTGCTGCTCCCTGCCTGACGTACTGCACAGCTTAGTAGTGACAGAAATAAACCCACATCACTTGCAGGACGCGAGGTGACATATGTGATGTACATGTTTGGGGACATTTTCCTCCTTTCTCTCAAGATGTTCTGTAAGACACTGGAACACCACTGTTCTTTTCTGAAGCAATAGCATCTTGCTGGCAGAACCATATCCCAGCATTTGTGAAACTCTCAGCAAGGAGCAACAAAAAGCAGTGCTTCCACCATGCTTTGTCCTACTACAGGCTTACTTTAGTGCCTACATTGCTGCTGCTTTAATTCAATAACTTTAACTTTCAAAGGCAGGCTTAATCTGCTGTACTGTGGCCTCTCTGTTGCAAGTCATCTCTCCTTATTCCAAGCAATTTAGTCCCTGATGCAGCAAGGCATTTAAGTCCATGCTTAAGTGTCATCTAATTCAACGCCTGGGCTTTAGCTCTTGCAGAGTCAGGGTTATAACACTGTCAAATCCTCTCCTGCCGGAAGGATGGGACTCTGTGTGATGTGGTGCTCCTCCGTGGGGTACATGATGTCTCTGGGTCATGGTCTTGCTGACCTGGAGCTGCCCAGCTGAGTACAATGGCTTTTGGGGAATTAGGGGGAATGTCTCCAAGTCCCCTAGCTGCAACCACTCTGGAATGAGCTTATCAAACCACAGTGGGCTTGGAGGTCATGCTCCAAGCCCTTGCTCTGTGGTTTTGTGCAATGAATATTATTGACATAGAAACAGCCACAGTTTGACATTCATTCCCTGATCCATGCTAAGATCTCCTGTTATTTCTGTGGCGATCCCTGAGTGCTGCCTGCCCCATGAGGCAAGGTCAGAGTCACTGTCCACAGCCCCACAGGCCCCACCACTCACTTTCCATGACTCCAGGAACACCATCCCTGTGCAAAGTGTCTGCTCTCTAAAGGAAAGGAGCAGCCATCCTCTGCACAATAGTGCACAAATAAGGACATGATTAAACCATACTGGATGCTGAGAGGCAAACTACTGCACTATGATGTTCAAAAAGCCAGAATAATGTGATGGTTATAAAGACAGACAGCTCAGGCAAAGCTTGCCTAGAGCACAGAATGATTGTCAGGATGGGCAAAAATGTAGAAAATCATGTGAGTGTGTAAGCTGCCAAAGCCAATTAATCCAAAGAACATTTTGCAACCATTAGGCTTCTATTACTGTGCATTGTAATTACCATGGGTCTGCACAGATATGATGGCAAATCTTTAGTGATATCAAGGTCCTAATTGAAATTTAATTATTTTAATTTGTTTGTACTGAATTGTTGCAGCACCTACAGTTGAAAAAAGTGACTTATTTTTTAATTTGTCATTTCGAGTGGTGCTGCACCCAGATCATCCTAGTACAAGTAAAGGAGTTTGGAAGGGCTGCTCAGAAGGGACGAAAGATCCTGTGGTGTTTCCCTGTCTTGTACTACTTTACAGGCAACTCATCCTGTTAATATCAGAGCCAGGAAAACAGCAGGAACATGGTGACCAAGGAAACTTCTGCTGATAAAAAAGGTACAGAGAGCACTTTGCTAGGCAGTTTTGACTGGATCGTCATCCTCTATGGCAGGGTTGAAGCAGCTACAGCTTATAAATAAAGGTGAACCAAAACCCTACAGTCAGGACTGGATCCATATTTTGTTGTTGGCATAAACCAGAGTTGCAACATTCTGGGCCAGAATTTCAGAAACATCATGTTGGACAAAGCTGAGATTTTAGCTTGGTTGTTTGGACTTATCCCTTGCCCAAATCCAAACAACATAAGTTTACATCACATTTAGCTCTTGATTGGCAACACATCCTCCCTGTTAAAGAGTACAATAACCATTTTATCAAAGTAAAAACATGAGAATATAATATTTCCCAGCTTGCTTACTGCTGACCTGAGGAAGGTATGCCTTTCAGGGCAATTAAGAAAGTTATGAGTTATTAAACGAAGTAATTCAATCCAGTGAATGTTCTCCCTTGCCTTCTATCCATGTGGTTAAAACCACTGCAAAATGCTGATAGTAGGAAAAAGATAGGATAAATTAGATAAAAGATGTTCTATCCAAAAAATTAAGACACAAACCCCAATGGCTTGCCACTAGTTGAAGTATCTTACACTTCTGAAATTGAGTGTGAAGTCTGTAAGTCTCCCACCAGATCTCGGTATCTATGGAGGTGACATCTCCTCTCTAACAGTGATTTGCCCACTGAGCTTCTTCCCAGCTGAAGCACTCAGTTTCCCGGACAAGAAATGCTTACTTGCACTCTTTGCAGCAATTTTTACCTTCCTAAAACTCTTCCAGCCCTTTCCAGATGATTTGCTGCCTAAAACTCTTTCCTGGTTTCTCCTGGCTTCTGACCTGCCCACCACTGGAGCAGAAAGAGCCATTTCCAGACTCTGTTCAGACACTCGGTTCTCACCCTTTAACATTTGCCCTCCAGGGCCGTTTTCTTACAGTCTCCTGCTTCCCCAGTATCCAGGTGCACCCAGTTCTCCCTGACCACAGCCTCCCCACTCCACCCTGCACAGACACCCTGCAGACAAGGGGCAAAAGAACTGCCTCTTTCTTCATCAAAACCTCCCCTGAATTTTTCCTCTCCAAACCTAGCTGTGATAGCCAGCCTGCAAGAGATCATGCCAGTCCTTTGGGGAAAGTTGCACTGGACCAAAAGGAAATAGAATCACAGAATCATGGAATGGCTTGGTTTGGAAGGAACCTTAAAGACCATCTTATTCCAAACACGCCCCTTCCCCCCTCCACCATGGCTAGGGACACCTTCCACTAGATATACAAAAGAAATATGTTAATTTCATAATTAAAAAAAAAAATCTAAAGTTACAAATTCAAGATATAGCAGGATTGCTAGTAGAAGCAGTCATCTCAGGGCATTTGCCTTTCTGAAGTCTCAAAGACATTAAAGAGATGGATTTCTTCAGACAAGCCATTAACTGCTAATCATTTTCCTTTTTGGTGGGGGGAATGGGTTGTGAACTGTAAGTTACACTGCATTTTGTTTCTTCACTCAGATGTTATTTTAAGGGTCCAAGTTCTATAGTGGCACAGGGCTCTGGGCAACTGGGACAGAGGAACCCTCTATGAACGAGGCTGCTTGGCCTCTCTGCCAACATTTGCTCAGCCCTGGCTGTTTTACAAGAGGAGCAGAAAGAAGAGAGGTAGGAAAACCAGTGAGGAAGACACCTGGCCCAAGCAGCAAGCACTGCAAACAGGCAGGGACACCTCTTCCAGGAAGCAGATAAACAGCAAAAGAAATCCCCTTTTTGCAAGTCAGAGCACATTGCTGTGTTTGTTTTGCTTCAGAGTCCAAAGAGAGGGACTCTGACTATCTGTTTCATCTGCACAGAGGCAGCTGAAGGTTTTCAACCTGATATTCAATTATAAGTGGCTCCTGAGCCATCATGAGTCGGGGAAGCACCTGAGATTTTTTTAATATGTCTGCCTGACTTACGAATGGTAGAGAGATTTGTGATTGACAAAACTTTCAGCACTGTCTCCCACCTCCCTCACAGACCAGCCCTGACCTGAAATCACGTAAAGCAAAGTGAAGCCTGAGCTGTTCCCGCCCTCCATCCCTGACAGTGTGGGCTTCTCTTTTCTTTTCTTTTCCCAGTTCTGTATAAAACATGCAAAAACATCACAGGCAGTCCTGTGAGCAGAAAAATCTCTGCCCTGCAGAGCTCATGACCACCATGTTATGGATATTTACTGCTCAACCCATTCCCCAGCTGCACAACTCATTCTAAAGCTCAAGCCCTGACTGCAATACATCCTCATGGCTAATAGAAACAATACTTTAGATGGGGGCTCACAGGTATTTAAACAAGTTAAAAGCGTTTCAGAAGCCTGATTAAAACAAGTGGGCCAAAATCCAAATACAGTTTTCTCCCTGGCTAGCCTTAGCAGCAGTCATAAAACACGAGTAGTTGTAATGTTATTAATTACTATTACAAGCCTTGTAGCAGCATTATGGAGACAGAGCACAACAATCTCATTACAAGTCGAATGGGCATCTCTGAAGTGATCAGAAAGCCCATGAGAGCACCCTTTTAAACTGTTAGTTATTTAAGCAATGATAAGAAGAGGGAATTGGGTTGTGCCGGGAAGAAGAGTGTCTCCCAGCCCCTCGCCATGGAGAAAGCTTTCCTGGTTTGTCTACATCAAAGACTTGTAGCTACACCTCCTCCTTATTTGATCTTAATTCAGCTCAAAGAGGCTCCGCTTCATGCATTTCTAGGTATGACTTAGACATGAAACATGATGCAATGGTCCTTTGATGAATAAGGGAACATGGACTGGGAATCATCTGTGCCAGGAAGATTTGATCTGATTTTCAGAAAGAGGTGAACATACAGCGATACACACACACACACGCAGCTATAAATAAAGCAGGAGCTGTTTGCAGGGGAACAGGAGCTGAAAGCCACTCCCTTGGTTCAATTCATTGTCCCAGCTCATCTCTATAATTTTATCGACCTAAAAATATCCACAAAGCCAGCATTCTCTATGCAAATTATCATAATTTCAAGTAAAACACAGGGCACCAGTAGAGCCACGCAGAGCATAGGGACAAGGCCGGGCTCACCTCTTGCTTCTGGGCAGTGGCTGGTGATGGCACGACAGGGAGGAGAGTTGGCATTCCCAGGGTAGGAGCCCGGGCTGCCAAAACCTCCCAGTCTGGCACCCACCTGCTTCCCACAGTCCCTCAGCAACCACAACTTCCCAAGGAGAGATTGCAGAAACCTGCCAATAGGTCCTGTGAGACACATTAAATGGTTTAACTGTCTTTGGAGACTTCTTAGTCACTAACATATGCTGGAAGGAAACAAATGCTGTTTTCAGTGCTTTCTGAAAGGCACATGGGCTGGCAGCAGGCAGGCAGTGTGGTGGGAGGAAGGGCACTGAAGACAACCCCAAGTTTGGGGGCCAGTGCTACACCAGACTTCTGCTGGGCCCTGGGACATGTGGCTGCCTTGCCCTCACCCTGCTTGCAGGGGAGCATCCTGATTTCTCCTCATGATTTTCTTCTGAGAAGGGTAAATAATATTTCAGTACAAATACTTAATTACTTGAGGACTTTTTTCAGCTCCTTCACTGACCCCCCCCTTCACTGACCATTTTTCTGGGGTCGGTGTTGCTCATGGGTCTGTGATGTGTATCTCTCAAAACAGTGATAATAAATAATTTTGAAGTTTTGGTGACTCCCATTCCAAGGGGGAAGCCACCAAAGGAGGAACACCACCAGTGGTTTCTGTCTAACAAACAGCAACATTTTCTCCTGTGTGTCTTTTGAAGCAGGATGGCCAAGGCAGGGAGTGTCCAAACTATGGAACAGAGAAATCAAGGTGAAGGAAGAGGTTTGGAAGCCATCAAACCCTAAAGGATGTAGACACAAGAGATTTCCATGGACTCAGACATCCAAAAAAGCTATGCTTTTATAGCAGACACACAGTGCTTAACAACCTGGTCAACTCAAGAGGCCCATGAACACCAGGGGAGGAAAGATTATTATTCAGAGGAGAAAATACACCAGAGGCTGGAGATCCTCCTAGGACATGGACTCCAGTGCAAAGAAAATGCTCCAGAATGGTGATGAAAGCACTTCACAGAAGTTTGCATAAGCATGGCTCTGTTTCTCCCAGGGCATTTCCTCACCTCACCACAGACCAGAGCAATTGATTTATGAGAACTTTAGGACCTCTTGTCCCCAACTATCCTGTGTAGGAGGGTGACCCAAAGGTTTGGAGAAGAGTATGTCACAATTACGTGACCCTTAGTAAGTGAAAAGAGGATGCAAAATTGGGTCTGAGTCATGAAGATCATTTCTGCCCAGGAGCAAGATGCCCAGAACACTGGCTCATACTGCAGTTGTGGCTGAGGACTGGTGCCACTGCAGCCTCCTTGGAGGCAGGGAAGGCCAGGAGCAGGTAGGATACGCAGAGGATGCTGGTATCTCAGCAGGTCCTGAGAAATGTCCTGTTCCAACAGCAAGGAAACCTGACTCAAACCAGAGAGGGTCAAGTGCCAAAAGACTCTTCTCTTCCAGCCAAGAACAACTTGTGTCATGAGGGATGACACAAAGACTCCTAACACTGAAGAAGCCCACCAGGCTCTGGTTGGCACCATTTGGTTGGTGTTTGTTCAAATGTCCCAGAAAGTCCTGCAAAGCTTCATAAACCAACATGGACCAAAGCTCACCTTGGGACCGAAAAATGCCCTTCTCAAAAGACTACTCAGTGGTCATTGAAGGGTAGCTTCAAACAACAAGAGTTTAACCAAAGCAAGACAGATATTTTTGAGCTCAGTCATGGTGCGTTGAAGCGATGCCTGCGTTGCGGGTGTGCTGTTCTCAGTGCACTGCTCCCCATCTGCTGTGCCCTCACTGGGGGGGGTAACTCCTCAAACATTCCTGCTGGCAGAATGGCAACAGCCATTCATGTATCTCAGAAATCCGTTATTTTATTTTTATTTTTTGCAATAAACAGGTTTAGAATGACGTCAGTGGGCTAAAAAGGCACCATTATCACGTGGAATGCATGGCCCAAACCCTGCTGACATCCACAGAAGTCTCTTAGTGGCTTCAGTAGGCAGTGGATCAAGCCTGAAGAGAGTACCACACACCGTGCCATCGAAAATCAAGACAAACTCAATTAACTTTGTGAAATAACAAGATCTGCTTCCCTGCAGCCTCCACAACCCCTGCTAATGTCGGGGTTCAGGCTTTGTGGACCAAATGTTAAAGGCATCTCCGACATGAAAACCGGCAAGTACTAATTTTGGTAAACCTCCACCCGGACACAGGGATTAGCTCAGGAGAACAGCTGGGTGTCTGTTGCTCCTGAAAGTCTAGTCATTCGTTCCCTTATTTCATCCTTTAATAAGCTTCACTTGAGGTAACTTTTAAAATAAACCCCAAAGCTGGAGCAAAAACCCTTCATTCCTCTCTGACCTGGGCAGCACTTACTCCCTGCCCTGCCATCAGTGCATGTCCACCTTTGAAGCCAAAGGCCATGAGGTTGTGTCAAACCCGTTCTGCAAGATCAGCTCCTATTGCAGAGTGTTACTCACTGGATTGTTGAAGATACGGTGCCAGGCCCCATAATACAAATAGTTTCTGAAAGAAAAATTAATTTATACTATCAACAGCCCAGAGCTCCAGACAGGCCAGAAGAAAACAAACTGAGAGGTATTTTGTGAAGGTGAAGAAATGAACAGGCTGCTTGCCTGCATTTCACCTTGCACAGATGGGAAAGTAGTACACGGGCACACTGACACTCATCACCTTTAATAGGTGTCCCAGGGCTAAATCCTCACTCACCGTGATGAAAATGCAGGGGCAAACCTGCAACTTGTATGCTTCAATAATAGAAGAAGCCATTTATACAGAGATGTGAAATATTTAGACTCTAAGTGTTTCATTTCACTTAGTTTAATATCACTTAACACTTGTGGAACTTCTATAAATGAAATCACTGGAGAATCAGATCCCTACTGTGTCCAAATGTATCTGAAAAAGAAATGTGTCCATTTTCTGTGCAACAAATGCTCAATTGCAGATTTTCAGCACAATAAAATCCCCAGACTAGCTATTTAATTATTCAGCTGACTGGTGGAAGAATATGAAGTTGGAGAAATCTAAAGCCATGTGCTGGAAACTCTGAAGTAAGTAATAACAAATGTTTGCTTTAAAAAGTCACCAACTAATCTATTCAGAAACTTTCACTTATGAGATAATGATCCTTTAATAATTATGCAAGAATTCTTTGTTCTCATAATCTCTCCTCATACGGTCAAGAATATTTTCTTTCTTAGAGTTACATCAAATAGGAGTATTATTCATGCCAGAATTTTTCACCAAGACCTTAATCCTGTAACGGGCCAGACTTGATCATTTCCATGGGCACCCCATACAAGCATAAATGTCCTACCATGAAATCACTGTGCTGAAAAACACCGAAGTCACACTATGAGGTGTACCCTCAAATTAATGGGCTCCTTGCTCCTTCCTCTTTGGTCTCAAGCACTTCCAGGAAGGTCATCACACCTTTGCCACTGCTCCTTTTGTTAGTGGTCGAGCCCAGCCAGTTTGTGCCATCTCAGTCATGTGCCACATGGAAATGGGAACAATCAGAGGTGTTAAGGCTTAAAAACCCCAACACAGAACCAGAGTCAGTGGTACTACCCAGTTGCAGAGAGCCTGTGGTCCAAAGGTGGGGAAGGGGGAAAGGAGGATGGCTGTGTTCCATGTAGCTGGGATTTCAAGGAATAAAGGAGAGCATTATGATGCTAAGTCAGCCCACACTGCTGGACTGCTGCAGGAGTTACACCACCAGCCATTCACCCAGCCTCCTCCCAGTGGAGGATCCACCAGGATTTGGTCTATTTAACCTGCTGATGGGGCCATGAGAGCATCCAGCACTGCATCCACGGCCAGAGCTGGGATCCAAATCTGTTCTCATGGCACAGACTGTTATTAGCCATAATATACTTCTGGCATTAGAGAATTTATAATTGCTTTAGTAATTACATCACCAATTAAGTACAATCTGCCATTTCTGGAATTCTCTGGAATTCTCTCCCTATGCTGTTCTTGAGGCATTAAAAATACACTGACGTCCAGCAGCAGGAGCAGCAAATCACAGCATCCTTGTTATCCCAGGATCCTTGCTGAGCTGCTGCCCATCAGATAAGCCTGCAGGAGCCTCAGCATCCTCCAGCCAGCTCAGACTGTGCCTCCACTCATGCTGCAGCAGCCGAGGCAGCCCAAATCTTGGAGGTGGCACTTGAGAAAGAAGCATCTCACACACCAGGGCAAGCCCCTGCCTCCTGTGGTAGGAGGTGGTACAAGCTCCTGGCTGCCCACACGGATTCAATAGAGACTGAAAACTCTCCTCTCCTCCCTGTGCTGAGTTTTGACTGCCTGCTTAAGGCCACACTTTCTGCAGACTCATCTCTGCTACAGAATAATTTTTTCCTACAGCCTTGAAACACGGCAGCCCTGATGAGCACTGAGCAGCCAGCACACAGTGGCAATCAGGCACCAATTTGGGACAGACAGCATCAGTTATGGGAATGTCATGCACATGGACATCCTTCTTCCCAAGGACCTTGTCACAGCAGCCCAGGATCCCTTGGAGGAAGGATGGCAGTGATCCAGGCCAGCCCTCCCTGCTAAGGAGGCAGCTTGCAGCCTCTCTGAGGAGAAAGCCAGCTCCCAGTTAGCCAGTGTGCTGGCATGTTTGCCATGCCTCCAGTAATCTTTAGCAGCAGTGAACATGCACAGTGTGGCTTTGGGAACAGCTTCACTGTCTCTCCTCCACCACAGGTCAATCCCCTCACTGGGGAATGTTCCTCTGTACCACCTGTGTGGGTCTGAAGATTTTCCCCATCCCTCAAACACCCTCCTGAAAAAAAAATCAAGGAGACTCAGCTGGTTTTGCAGGCTGTTTCTCCCTTCGGTGACATGGCTTAACAAACTGCACCTCCTCTTCTCCTGTCCCACCTTGCCACCAGTTTATGCTCTCCCCTTAACACCCAAACTGTTCATGGAGAAGCTCCCACTTGCTGCTCTGCACCTCATGCCACCAAGCTTGGTCTCTCCTGGCTTGTTACAACCAATCAATCACTCTTAGCTGGTTTATTTTAAATGCTTATCTATCCATCATGGCTCTTGTTAGAAGGGGTAAAAGTAGGAAAATTGCACTGCAGGAATAAGGAGCAAATGTCCCAATAAAGCCTGTGCATGACGCTGCAAGATTAATGCTTATAGTTATGGCTTCGTGTTTGCAGAAGGGTCAGGGAATGAACTGCAGCAGAACAGGAAAATGATGGCCTGGGAACTGTGCACCAGAGGGGTACAAAGGGTGACAAACTCAGGCTGTGGGCCAGGACAGAGCTAAAGCCCCTCTCTCTCCTCTCACCACAATGGGGTCAACAGACCCTCTGGTCCCAAAAGTGCCAGAAGAAAAGTGCCAGTGGGCCACCTGTAACATGACAGTGACACTAAAAGCTTTTGTAACACATTTGACATTCCACTGAGGTAAAATGCAACACAGAGTTAAATACTGGATAACCACGTTAACCCAGCCTTTCCAAACTCAGGTCCCTTCAGGATGATTTTTCTCCTGGACAAGCAAAGGCCAAATGAAAAGTCAACAGATTTGTGCAGCACTTCCCCTTCCTGTGCAGTGGTTTTCCAGACATGACATAACTCCATTCCCAGCATCAATTGCCTGCACAGGAGTCTCAGTAACCACTGCAGCTGCAATATCGTCTGGTTTTGCTTCAATACAACTTGTGGGAGGCAGCAGGGGAGCAAATCATCAACTACCTCGGGGCTACTGAGTCCAGTGGGGACAATGCCCCAGGCAAAAGAAACCTCCACTAAAATCTGGGAACAGTACCCAAAAACACATCACAGGATCACAACTGAGGTGTGCTGAGGCCACCTATGGCCTGCTACCCAAGGGGGATGCTATCTCCTCCCACCCCAGCACCCTGTCCCTGTCACTCTGGGTGATGGCACAATCAGTCTTGGGCGACATTTTCCCCTCTCAGACGCAAAAGCTGAGTCCAGACTTTGGATGCTTTACAGACTGATTTAATCTTTCTTGACAACTTGTCTTCTATTGTGTGGATTTGTTCAAAAGGGAGAGAGCAGTTGTTAATGTCTACAGGAAGGGAAAGAAAACAGTCCCCGCTCCACTGGTCCAACAACCCTGCTGCCACCACTGCCTTGTCAGGGGAAATTAGGCTGGAGGGGTGTGTGTCCCATAAAGAAGTTGTGTTTTCCTGCAAAATGCTCTCTAAGAGACCTCAGCTGCCCTCTTCCTGACAGCGATACTTAACTCCAAAAGTTTCCACTGGCTCAAATTTCACTGAGGCTGAGCTCTTCAAACCATTGGGGAGTGAGATAGTTCTGTGGGAGTGAGTTTCTCAGGAGCCCTGAGCATCCTGGAAGCTGAACTCTACATGAAAGGCATGTTAAGGACAAGCAGTGAAGGAAATACAAATCATTTGCCTAATGAGCAGACAAACTTTCCTAGCTGTTTTCATTGCATTTCCAGTGGAATAATCTTGATTTCTCCTGCCAGGTTTCTGCTGTTGGTCTGTGCTCTTCCTACCATTGTCGTCATTCCAGCTAGCCCTTGTCCACTCAGGAAATTCATGGTATGTACATTTTTTGTGCACAGTGCTCTTGAAATGTCTGAAAAATGTTCCTGTGAACCAGGCACTGATTTATCACTCTCTGGAGAAGATAAATTTCTGTCTGCTTCCTGTATCCCTCTGTTAAGATACAATGTGAATACAAATTTGTTTGGAAAGGTTGCATTAAAACAATAATATGCCCTTCTCTTCTTATTTTATATAATTCAGATATTCCCATTTCACACTGAAAATGCAACATATCAGCGGAACCTCTGGGCTGGATCAGCTCTGGCCCATCCTGTCCAGGAGGATTTTTGCTTGGGCAAAGAACATGTGAGCCCTACTGGGAGCAGGCTGTAGCCCAGTGGTCTCCCCGACCCTCTCCCTGAGGACAGGGTCTCCAGGCACCTGCAGGATTTCCCAGTCCTGCACAAGGACAGGACATGGCTGATTTCTATCCCCTCCAAGGGGGCTGTTTGCAGTGAGCACAGGCTGGTGCAGAGACCACACCCAAACTGCCAAGGTACCAGGGGATGGTCCCTGACAGCCCAGATGTCTGAGTGGGGCAGCAGCAGTGTGAGGGGATGGCTGTGGTCAGGACCTCCATCTCCTTCCCTGCAGCCCCACTTCGAGTTCCAGGCTAAACCTCACGCCCATTCCAGCTAATGGAAAAGGCTATTCAATGGGACTCTGGGGCCAGCCAGAAATGATGAATGAAAATTGTTTAGTGGTTGTACAGCCAGAGGCCTGACCCTGCCCGAGTTCATGGCACCATAAATCCTGACAGGATGAGCCCTCTGGACTGACCAGGTTCTGTGGTTTCAGCCCCCTTTGTGGGCTGGCACTGTGATGCTGGGGCACAGGGACTGGGCATTGCCCCAGTTCTGTGTGGGCAGCAGACAGGCCACTGCCTCCCCAGGGAGAAGAAAAGACAAAACTAATCCCTTCCAAAAGCACTGCCAGAAGGGTCTCAGGTCCAGTGACATGCAGGGAGACGAACTCAGTCCGTTTGGTAATTAGCCACATTCTAGGCAAATTAGACCTTCCTATGTCCACTAAATAGGCAGAGATGCAGCACCTGATAATTTGGGCTTACAGACAAATGCTTATCTCTGAGGCAGATGTGGTTAAAGGGTGAAAAAGTCCAGCAGTCACAACCACTCTGCAGCAAACACCTCTCCAATCACATCCTGCTGAGCCCACTGTCCTCCACTGAAATGAACCGAGCAACCCCAGCACAGATATAACTACAAAAGGATTTCTCTCAATCCCCCCCTTTTTTTTTTTAAGATCTCATATGTCCAAGATGAGCAATACTTCCCAAGAGAAACTGGAGGAAACAGAAAAACACACCTAGCCTTTTCCTTGGACTGGGAACTAGCAGCACTTCGTGGGCTGAACTCAAATACTCTCAACAGTTCATCTCACTCAGGCAATTTTCAATAAATATGTACATTTTTAACATCCTACATATACATCAGACTCCTTTTGCAGATAATGACAAGAAAAACAGGGAGTTCCCTTAGTGATGATGTGCCCACGTAATAGAGACAGTTCTCAGGAGCTGAGAAAGCAGGGAAAGAGCAAAAGAGCAGGATATTTTTTGCCTGGTAAAAACCCTGCAATTTGGCTCATGACATGTCCTTGGACAAATCTCTCATTTTGGCCACATTTAGGGAAAATTAGCCTATAATAGCAGCAGATGAGACTTCTGGTTGATCAACAGTGAGTGAAGAGGAAAGCATTTGGACATAGCAAATGTTTGCTTCTGCCTCCACGTTCTCACTCTGCAGCATTTTGTTACTGAAGATAGTGCACAGCACAGCATGAACTCCCTCCTTTCTCTCACCTTCTAGGTTGAAATACTGGGACTGAATTTACAATTAAAAAGAGAGAACAGCAGCTAAGTGAGCAGCAAAATATTTGCATTGTTGTAAACTGCCAGGTTGCATGAACTGTGAAGTCCCCGGGCTATTTTGGGATAATTCAGCACCTTTCAACTGTCACATAAAATTTCATGGGGGATGATGCTTGGCATTGTTTATATGACATTAGCTTCACCTTTTCATCCTACTGGGGACCATCAAATGCAAAACTGGATTAAATTTGGCAGATCACATTATATATGGGGAAGTGAGAAATATTGCTGTATCACAATTGATTTTCCCAAAGGCACCAGCCAACCTCTGATATTTTGATACTGAGGCGATAAATAATTTTCCACTGGTAATTTCCATATTCAGTAAGCTGAGAAGAGTTTTTCTCAGTATGCAAATGAGATTTATTTAAAGCACTATTTTCTGTTACTCACAATTAGATGGATTTGGATGGCTGCAGGAGGATTTTTGTCTTGGGTGTTGCAGAATGGACAGGAGCAGAGGTAAGTCCTTCATGCAACGTAGACTGGCCTTTGAACTAAACCAGTTCACTTGCTGGGCTTGTCATGGCCGGACAAGAAATGTGCCAGGTGTGCATGTGGGTGACTAGGAGTTTTATACCCTTCTTTTACTTGATTGTAAATACTTGGTTAGACACATAAATGAGCAGGTCACGCCTAAGGTTTGAGTAAGCCTCAAAGCCAGCCCTGATTAGATGGAGGAAACTTCCCAAGTACCAGCCCTGAGAAGACTGCATTTGGGTTGGGTCTGCAGTATCCCAATTTCTTATTTATATTGACAGCAGAATTGAAAGGCAATTGAAAGTCAGGTCCACTAATCTTGTAGTTGAACATAACAAGAGGATAAAAACAATGCCCAGAAAGTGAAAAATTAATTTGATCACAGACATATAAAAGGAGATCTTGACCCACATATATCAAAAATAGAAGCCCAGTACCATCTTTAGCAGGACCTATATTTCCTTCAAGACACCAGTGATAACTGAATAGCCAACATACAAAGTGGTTGTTCCCCAGTACACCCTCACTGCACAGATATAGCTGAATTTCTGCATTGGCTTCTCCTAAACCTCAGGAGAAGGCTTTGGCCAGCTCAGCACATCCCATCCCCCTGCAACATTCAGTGAAAACACTCTGAGACACTTCTGATGGGCTGGATGGGAGACAGAGCAAGAAGCAGAGGAAAGACAGGGCTGGAAGGGCTGTGAACAGCACAAACAAAACAAGCTGAGGCACGTGCTGTGGTGCTGTGCCTTACTCTCCCATCAACACTTCCCACCCACGGACCCAGAGGAGCCCTCAGACAGGGGCTCTTGGATGTGCTGCACAAGCCTCAGAGGATGAATTAGCAAAAAATAAAAGTCTTTCTTTCAAAAAGCTCCTCCTTATTTTGCTCACGGGATAAATCTCTGGTAGCACAGCGGTGGGAATGTCCACGAGACCCCCTTTCCCTGCCACAGCTCCCAGCCTGGCTGTGGGGCACAGAGCCCCCTCCACTCCCTCATTGCTCTCCAGGAGGTCTTCCTTCCTCTCCCCCTTTCCCTGGCTGGCGGTTCCCTCGTGCTCACCCGGGATGACAAGGCTTGTTACTCTGAGTCATCCCCACCGCCGCTGCTCCACTGCAGGCCCCGCTGTGAGCATCACCGACGCGCCTGTTTGCAGTTTGCACACCACGTGAAAGCAGTTTAAAGGAAATTTAGTCCCATGGAGAGAGCCAGCACTAGGTTGATGTGCCTCACAAACTCTCATTTAATGAGTTATGCACAGCCTTTACACACAGAGCTGGATTTGGCTCTCCAAATACATTTGCATTCGTCACTATTGCAAGTCCTGTGATATCCTGATGGCAAAGCCTGCCCTTCCCCAGCCAACCTCACCTGGCACTTTCCATGCAGGTGCCTGCAGGTGTTGGAGAACAGCTCACAGATTAATCACCCTTGCACCTGCTGGACTTCTCCTGCACGTTGCCATCTTCTATCATCAGTTTTAAATTTTCTTCCTAATGTTCCACTTTCAAGCTGGACATTTCCTTCTTTATTTAATTTGTACTACTTACTTCCTTCTGCCTCTCCAGCAGGTAGGAGTGCATCTCAGCACCTGGTTAAGAATCTCTGCTGACATAAATGGATGCATCATCACATTTTTGGTGCTGCTCCTCTCACTTATGTGTGGAGAAAGTTTGATCTCCCTAAGTTGAGAGAACTCAGTCTAGAAAGTTTTAAATCTCCCCATGGGGAGATCTGTTCTGGTTTTTTATTGTGGCACATGAACTACTGCCTGTTAACAAGGTGTTCCCAGCAGCAGTCTTTAAATCAGGGATCTGTGAGTCTTAATGCACCAATGCAAAAACTCACAGTGGTCTGTATGTCAGCCACTCTGTGACACCAGCAGGTACTGGAGGGACCAAAAATCTGCACTGAATTAGCATTACAGAGCAACCTAGAACCAGCTTACTCAGATCAACATCCCTCCTAACACATGTGAAATGATGGGTAAAGTGTCCTTCAGCAAAGGGTGGTTCTTGGTGCCTGAAAGTTTAGTGCCCATCTTGAACAATTTCACAGGAAATTACATTTTTGAAACTACTCCCTTCCAAACAGAAAAACTCCCTTTCTACATCGTGAGCGGAACACTCTGATTTAAAGTTTGCCATCCACTTGTCCTCAGAAGAACACCCAGGAGCAGTTGATGAGATGAAGCCTGTGCTCCTCACAGGGAGTTCAGCCTCCCTCAGAACTCCAGCTACAACTCAGACAAAGGAAAAGAGAGTAGAGCCTGAGTCACTTACAAGTTTCTCTTCCTTGAGGCCGTTATAAATGTGATAAACCATTTTTTGTTGTTTTAAAGTGCTGCCTAGAGTTTAATAAATGTTCAAATGTATTATTAATCTGAAATATTTTACCTAAATCTAATAATAAAATGACTCAAGCATTTCAAGTGATTTCAGATGCTTGCAAAATCCTTGCAAGTTACTAATTAAGCCACGTTGGAAGAACTGTTCAGTAAATTTTAGAGTCAGGTTTCATCTTCTCTTTAGAAAGGGCAGACTACAGATTTATGTGACATAAAATGGAAGCTAATGAACTTGTAGCATATTCAGTATGGAGCATACATCTAAGAAGTGGGAATAACAACATTAGCAGTGCTTTGAGATAATAGACTATTTAAATTCATATTTGTAAAAGCCGTAGACTAATACACAGTGATGTACAGTTTAGATGTTTTCTCCTTGAGGGCACAATCCAGAAGACTCAGGGATACAGATTTTCCAGTGGAAGGAATCTCACACTGTGATCCCAAGTTGTGACAGCCAGCGAAGAGAGGCCCTTGGAGATCACGCCATGCCGGGGATCTCGAGTGGGGAAACATCAGATGGATCTACAGGCTGACCTCATGCTAGAGGACAAGTCCACAATTTGGTCTCCTTAGAGCTGAGGGATGCCCCTGGTCTGGTTAGCCAGCAAGAAAGAGATGCTCCCATCCGGACAGAAACTCCACTACAGTATGTACCAGTGCCCCATCTGTGCTTAATGGTTGGCATGATAAATATTCAAAAATTAATAAAGGAATATTCACAACATGTCAGGCACTTCAGGGCTTTCTGAAATGATTTTTTGCAGGTCAGAGTACCCAGAGTTCTCATCAACAGTTACAGCAATCCTGAGCTGCATGATGGGAGTCCAGACCCACTTGTTTCTACAACTGTAAGATGAGTTTTATAAGGATAAACTCTACATCTCACAGGGCTTAGGTTCTGGTATCCAGACAATTCATAAAGCCTTATAAAGCCTCTTCTTTTTCTCCATATGTGGCTGAACCAGTGCTGGCATGTGATGAAAACAGTGAATCCCCTCCCTAAGCCAGCCAAAACAAATCATTCAATTCCTGGTCTGCCAGTGGCTGCATTTTAGCTTTCTCTCACCCGACCTGGAGCTGAGTAAAATTTGGACATCCGTTATTATGGCTGTGCAACACCACATCCTGGCTTTTGATCTCCAGCACTGGCATAAATCAGGTCCTCGGGGACCAGAAGTCCCTTGGGGTGATGTGTCTGTGGCCCACATCAAACACTGCTGGGAAGCATAGATCCAGCCTTTAGTATTTATATCATGTTTCCAGTTGTCTGCAGTGTTAGAATGCCAATGATTTATTCATTTATGTATTTCACCCTTTGCACACAGTTTGTAATGCAGACAGCAAGCAGGATGCAGTCATGTTCTAGCTACATGTGCCATGGGTTTTTGGGAGCACCACCATGTGCTTAGCATGGCAAGGAATTGTCCCCCTGTCCTCCAAGGGCACCCAGGCAAACACTAGTATCACTTCTCAGGTCCACAGGACACAGCAAAACTTGGCACAAAGCAAAGTAGGGAAGGGGCTCCCTCTAAGAGCAGCAGCTCGGGGTTGGGCAGAAGTGGGAAGGGAGATTTAGACAAGGGAAAGGGGAAAGCACCACAATTATTTCTGATGAAATTCAGGACTTTCTTGGGACTTTCTCAATGGACTGGTAAGAATTGTTAAGACATGAAGTCTTGCAACTGCTTTTGTCCCTTGGACTGCAGTGACTACTCTTGGTTAATCTAATGGTGCAAGAAGAGATTAGCCTGATACATGCATCATTTCACCATTTTTTACACCAAAAGGACAGCAAGCCTTTTTCTCTTGACCATAGCAGAAACAGACCCTAATGGACATCATTCTTGCTCAGAAAAGTTCTCTGGAGAGCACTGTCCCCGAATACTGGGAGTGTGATGTGCACTTCTGTCTTCTTTCCAACCTCTGCCTCCCCCTGGGATCACAGGCTCCAGTCCAGCCTGAGGACCACAGGATGCTCCACATCCCCACTGTGCCTGGACAGTACACACACACTTGGCTCTGAGTGATGTGTTGCACTGTGGGGAGCTGGTGGAGCTGAGAGCATGTGTAGAAGCTGTCACGAGTACAGGGTTTAATGAGGGCTGGGGCTCTGTTTGGGTTCCACACTCAGTTTGTAACAGCTGCCCATATCTCTCACAGCAGAGGGTATTAAACTTCCGCCAGACACTCACGGGTATCTCAGAGCTCTGAGTGGTACATGATGGGTGTGTGGCCAAAACTCAGACACAGGTGAGCAGCACAAGCTGCTCTGCAGCACCTGACCCCAGGGAGAGCCGTGCACAGCTCCGGGCACTCGTTCCACAACGCACACACCAGCGCCGTAATTCACTTACACAGATACTCCTCGTGACACTGCTCATATAACCCCTAATTTTTTGCAGATGATGGAAAGCTCCTCTCTATATCCAGGGGGATCAAGTGGTGTCAGGCAGCTTAGGAAAGCTCCCCAGCACAACAGAGGAGACTTATGCAGCTCTAACCTCATGCTCCCCCTCTGGAAAGACACCAGGCAGAGTCTTGTGCTCGCAGTAATCCTCACACTGGCTGCTTACACAAACACAGAGCAAAACAACCCAGTGCTTCCCAAAGTTACAGTTTTAAATTAAATTCCTTGAGCAAGACTGGAGTCATCTCAGTCCTCTTTTGTCTTGTATTAATTTCAACTCTGTTCTATTATTTTCATAACTAAAAGTTACAGCTCTTATGCTTTTTCTCCTCAGCTTCCAGCAGGTCACCTGCTTTGCTCTGGCATCTTTGCTTGTGCTTAGCAGTGAGTAAACTTCCTCTGTGCGCTCCCTAGTTTTCCCCAGCCTGGCTGCTGGAGGCAATGGACCTTCCTGGGTCACACAAGGGCAAAATGGGAATGAGCATAGACTGTGAGTTGGATCCAGGTCAAGCACAGTATCCAGCCTTGGAGTGAAGCAAAGGTTATTGTTATGGTAGCAGCAAGTGAGAATAAAAATAAGCTACACTTAATTATAACAATTTTTGTGCTAATAAAACCTTGCTATAAACCTTGGCCAAGGGAAGGGCCCTTTACCTGAGGCAGGAACTCCATTAAACTAGAGAGCCCTCACACACTTATGAATTCATCAAGGCACCTTCCAGAAACATCCCCAAGACATTGCTGTGTTGATGATCAATTAGCATTGTTATTGTCATGGTGCAATAATCTTCTTCATTAGTTTTCTTTTTAAAATTCAAATGGGGAGATGAGGTGGTGTGATAACATACACTCAGACAAGGAACAAATGTGTTGCTTGTACTCAGAGGGTGTATCAGACAGTACAAGTGTCTGAGCAGATGTGCTAATGGACACAGACCCTGCACTGTAACCAATTACTTCATCATTAATAAGAAAAAGAAAGGTACACATCCCAATGGTGTAAAAGGAAGGGCAAAAATTTCATTAAAGGTAAGCTCAAGCAGCAGCACTTTTACCTTCTTTTAGCCCATTTTTCTGAGTACCCACCACAGCACAGCACTCTCTTGCAATACTGAACCTCACACGTCCTCACTCAGCCCTCCCTGGCTACACTACCCTCTGATTGAAGCTTTCAAAGACTTCTTTCATCTGGTGACTGCAGGGCTGGAAAAGTTTGGTGCTTTTCCTCCCCCTTCTGAAGGTCTGAAAAATGGAAGTAATAAGCTCAGAAAAGGGTCTCTCCACCTCCAGGCTATTTAGCACACTGCTCATGCTGGGCAGCTAGCATTGATGGAAAGGCCAAAACAATTTCTAATGATTTCTCTCAAATGTGGAAGATGCTGAGCAGCATCTTCCCATAACCTGCCCTGCACTGCACATGACCCCAGTGCCAAGGCTGCAGGGAACCAAACACAATGCAGAGACCACCTCTGCTCTGAATTAAGGACAGCTTATAATGAGCAAAAACAGGTTGTCACAAACAAACCAGCTTCAAATTTTGACTGAACACCACCAGTGCCAGGCCTGGAGCATTTCACTGCTGAAATCCGTGGGCACAACCCTGACAACTGACAACAGACTGATGGATGAAGATCTTGAAGCTTGTCCTAACTCCCAGGAAAGCAATAAATCAATGATGCAGGAAAACCCCAAGCCCCTGAGTGCTTTAAAAGGGAATAGTAAAATTTAAAATCAATGGGAAGCGTGGCAGAAAGGCAGCATGGGGAGGGCAGCAGAAGGGATGTGCAGCTGTTGTTCAGCTGGGGTAAGCTGCCAGCAGGCTGGATCCTATAAGCCAATTTTACTTAATAATCCCACTAATATGGAATGACACTGGTTGTAATCCTTTAGTGATTACAGTGTGGACCAGTGCCTCAGCATCTCTGGGAGGATTTAAGGGACAGTACAGCATCCAGAAAGCTATAGCCAGACTTCTCCTATCAACTGGAAGGGAAGAAAGACAGAAGCTGATGCATGCTCATCCATATTTCTGAAGAGAAAAAAGAGAGCAAAGCTGAAGCTTCCTTGCTGTGATATCGGCCAAGTGCCTCTGCAAAGCAGAGCCCAAACTCAGAGAAGAAAAAGGGGGGTAAGCACAACAGGACAGCACAACAGAAAACATGGCACAGCGTGGGGAGAAGTGCTTGAGTGAAAACAGTCCAGGAAATCAGGGACCACCCCTGGGGTTTGACAAATAGGAAGGAAAAAGGAGACAACATTTACAATTGGGGGGATTTTGAACAGAGCAGTTGAAATCTCTCTGATTGCACGAAGTGGCCCCAGGAGAAGAGACACTGGGAAGCTAAAGGAAGCCAGTGAAAAGGAGCCAGGAATCCTTGATCTATCCTGTCTCCCTGGGGACTTGTGATTGCAGAATGCTTTGAGTAGAAGTGACCTTCTTATTTCAGTCCCCTGCCATTGGCAGGGACACCTTCCACTAGCCCAGGTTGCTCCAAGCCTTGTCCAACCTGGCCTTGGACACTTCCAGGGATGAGGCAGCCACGGCTTCTCTGGGCAACCTGTGCCAGGGCCTCACCACTCTAACTGTCAAAAATTTCTTCCTTATGGCTAGGCTGAATCTACTCTCTTTTAGTTTAAAACCATCACCCATTGCCACAACAGACCCTCCTAAAATGTCTGTCCCATCTTTCTTATAAGCCCCCCCTCAGGTATTGAAAGGCCACAAAAAGGTCTCCCCAGGGCCTTCCTTTCCCCAGGATAAACAACCCCAAGGATATCTCAAGCATCGTTCCAGGGTCTCTTATCCACACCATGGAGTTCCCTCACCACCAGGAGTCTGAGCTTTCACTGAAGATGGACTTCAGATAATGCTGTATCTGAGCTCAGAGAGATCCACATTCTGATCTGTGAGGGGATGCCAGGAAAATCCCACCTTATCTGTGAATTACTACCAAGAGTTTAAATTACTGCTGATTTATTGGAAGTGTCACTTGTATAATATTTTCAGTGACTATCACCAGATTGGGAAGTGAGGAACTGGAGCACAGCGTGGAGGTTTCATAGGCCAGTGAATCACCGTGGGGGGTGCTGCAAAATTGAGAACTGTATATTGAGAACTGCTGGAATGACTCCAAGAGCTGAGGACAGATGCAAAATTGTTGGAAAGATTGATTCAACATCATCACCAGCAGCCTTGTATAAGCCATGTGGGCCAGGAGGCCTGAAGAACAGCTGGCTGGAGTGGACTTGCTGAATTATTGGAACAAAATTAGATAAAAAATGCAGAGGAAATGATTGCAACCCTTTGCATGGAGGCAAGAGGCTTTCCACAGTGGAACAGCTGGAGGGCTTGGAGAGACCATACTCTCTCGATAGTAATCACTAAATTAGTCAAATTCAGCCAGTGAAGATGTTTTATTATGAACAGATGGGAGTTTGAGGTTTAACTCTCTGCTTTGCATGAGTGTATTCAAAGCAGTCAGTAATCCCTCTGGCTCAGTGGAGAAGAGGTCTGGATGGCAGAATCATGGATTGGTGGGACCTGGCTGCAGCCAGGATGATGCCCAGAGCTCAGGGCAACCCCAGGACCCATGAGGGACAAAATTTAGGCAGATGCTGGACATCACCACCAATAAAAGTACCCACATCACTTCTCCCAGATGAAATGCATCCAACTCTTCCCTAGAAGCACTTCCTCACTCCAAATGCCATTCCCACAGGTGACACAAGTCCCAGCTGGCTGACACTACTGTTGGCATGCCAAGGTGGTCCTCTGAGGATGGAGCACCAAGAAAGTCTTCTGAACTTTTATACCTCATGAGATTGAAGGTGAGGGAGTGAAATGTCTTCAGATTGTGAGTTCAGACAAGAGGAAAAGGGTAGCACAGAACCACCTTTGCTGGTTGTGAGAGCACAGTGCTGCACTCCTGGAAATGCCAAAATGATCAAGCTGATTGTTCTCCAAGTGCTCTGTTTTAGCCATAAAGCAGCATTCATGTGCAAGGCAGCAGCCTTCTAGATTAAAGCTATAGCAAAAAGTGAAAATCAGAGAAAGATCTCCTTATGCCTCAAACAATTAGAGGGTGTTTCACAGCTTGAAACAAAAGGGTTTACATTTACATTACAATCTGCTTTTAAAGAGTCTTGTAACTGTTGTTTTTGAAAATTATCATGCTGAGTGCCTCTTGGGTAGAACCATTTTTTTCCAGACATGGTTGTGTGGTGCCTCTGAAGGCACTGGAGGCTGCAGAGGAAGCACTGTGCTCTGGAGTGGTACCTGATGGGCTGGTAGGATGCTGCTCCAAGCCTAAAATAAGCCTCCCAGGATAAACAACCCCAAGGATATCTTAAGCATCATTTCAGGGTCTCTTATCCACACTGTGGAGTTCCCTCATCACCAGAAGTCTGAGCGCTCACTGAAGATGGACTTCAGATAATGTTGCATATGAGCTCAGAGAGATTCACATTCTGATCTGTGAGGGGACACCAGGAAAACCCCACCTTATCTGTGAATTACTACCAAGAGTTGTCTCAATTACTACCAGAGATGCCTGTCTGATGGCAAATAAGCACTTATCCCTATGAAAATAACCTGGAATTTCTACCCTTCCAGTAAATGAACATGTGCCTGGCAATGCTGGAGCGTTTCATCTCATATGACCTCATTCTCCATGTTCTTCAGTTGTGAGCTGTCCGTTGTCATTCAGCATTTGTTCTAATATAGACTCCCTCCCCCTGTAACCAGTGTGCTGGGATGAATCATAAGTCATATTTGTGATGGTGAACCCACATGCCAACCTACATCTGGAGAGATGACTCTTTTCAATAGCCTTAAATCTGCAGCTCCCATTGTCATGGTGAAGTTTCACAGGTTGTTTTCCCTATCTCTGAACAAAGAAGCTTTGAAAAACCTGCAGTGTTCAGAAATGCCTTCTTGTTCAATTCCTCCAGTGTAGGCAGTTTCCATGAACTTTGCTTATCCTTGTATTATATTAACAAGGAGACCGAGAGCGACTGAGCAATAACAGCTTTATGAGTTTCTTGCAACGGAATTGGAATTAACTCAGAAAATCATCTGAAAAGAAAACTTCTGTAGGGAGGAGAAAGAGGACTAAAATATAGCAACCACAGGTCGAATTCTTTTGCCCATCTGACCAAAACCACACATGATGAGAACTTCTGGAAACGTGCTTGCTCTGTGGTAGACCTGTGACTTCACAGTTCAAAGATTTAGCTGAAGGAAAACCCTGGTTTCAGCCTAACTGAAGCATTTTCCTGGCTTGGACCACACCAGGGAAAGGGCAGCTCAGAGTCCCCACCCACCACTCTAAGTATTCAGCAAAATCCCAAATGAACAACACCCAGAGGAGGCAGCAAAGATGACAGGTATGAGGGACCAAGACGCAATGACCACGTTTTCGGTAATGTCTGCGGTTTCGTTAACCAAACTGTAATCATCCAGAGCTAAAGGTCACCTTGGGGACAGTGTCTATGAGCTGTAAAGGCTGTGGTATTCCCAGCAGACTGCACGGAGAGGGAAACTCAGAGTAACTAACAGACCAGTCATTTTAAACCTCCCTAAAACCACTGGTTAATGTCTGCAAAGGGGAGCTCTGATGGCAGTGAGAGCAGCGGCAGCGCTGCTGTGACTCACAGAGAGCTGGTCCTGCTGTTGCTCAAGTGATTATAAAAATGATGGTGCCTCTCACTGCTTATTTATTTCCCCTTTCCCTGACTGACTGAGAAAGGGAAGTGATTTACATTGAGAAATTTGTCTTCTGCTCTTCCATGGCCTAACCTTAGACCCGTTCCAGCATCCTCTGCTAAATCAGTTTGTATAAATTTATACACAGAAACACAAACCCAAAGCAACACTGCTACAAAAGCAAAGAGAAACAAGCAGCAATGCAAAACCTGCCCTGAAAAAGCAGAAAGCTCTGGCAAACCCTTTCCTGTGTGATCCTACATGGGCAACAGGTTCCAGTTAGCCTGAAGGAGCTGACATTTTTCAGACCTGTAGCAAACAAATCTTTTTTATTTTTTTTTTAACTGAAACAACTTAAAAGCTCTCCTGGATGTAGAGAAATAAACATGGAAAGCTGTTTCCTGCAAAGCAAAGATGTTTCTGGACCATCAGAGCAGCCCACAAGTTGCTCCTGCCCCAGCCCTTGGGGATGTCACCCATCTACACAGACACCTATCATGTCCAAGTCAAGGATTTCTGGAGAGAAATTTATTTATGAGATCTGCAGACTGCACCTAAAAACTGGGGACAAGCTCTGAGGTGACCAGTGCACCCCTGGGGATGGCAAAAGGGAAAACAAGAACATCATTTACGCAGCACTTCAGATCCACAGCTCATCTCTGCCCTCCTACCCCTGCATCCACAGTTTTAACATGCTTTTACACACCAAGAAAGCACCAAAAGGAGTCTCCTGACCTCTTCCACTGACCACATACATCAGCTACTTCAGATGAGGGGACTACAGATAGGCAAACATGTAAATTTCTTGGCAGATTTTTTAAAATTTTTTAATTAATCCCAAAGGATATTTTGTGGGCACGTCAACTATTCTCTGTAATTTTTTTTAGTTTTTTTTTTTTTGCCTTTTGAGTGTTCCCCTAGAATGCTTCTAAACAATGAATTTTGCACCTTTCCTCCCCAAAAATGACGTGCTTTTATAGCTGAAAACATTTAAGTGGGATTTTTGACTTGGTGCCTTTGTTCACATTGTTAAGCCGATCAAGCTGTAGTACTTTGGAGAAAAAGAGAAGAGAAACAATGTTGTTTTGTCTGCTAACATGATTGATAGACAACTTTCAATTATTGTATCTTTAACTGACTGGGAAGCACTTAAAAAGAGACAGGCTGCTGAAAGATGGGTTATTTCCCAGCTCGGTGCTGTTTTTTCCACAGAAAAAGTATACAAGGATGCTCTCTGGTGGCAGATGTAGGCCAGGGCTCTGCTCTGGCCACCACACTTTTAGTTTGTTTTATGCACTAAGTGATAGTCTGAAACCTTGTTATTAAAATAATAAATATATATATATTTTAATCACTAATTTGCTTGATTAATTCTCTTCGAGTATTCTGAGTGCATTAGCAGACTGGAGGGTTTGTTTTTGTGACTTCTAAAGAAACCTTGTGCTTTCCTTAGGGCTGTGCTGGGGACAGGGATACAACATGATCCTCATGGAGCATCCATTTCCCATTTGTCCCTCATAGCATCTGCCTCCCACATCCCTTCTCCCTGGTCACTCATCTCCCTGTGCCAGCACAACCAGCCACGCTGGGTTTTGCATTGAACAGCTCCCAGCTCTATGGATGCCTTGGTTTCCATCTCCCAAATTTAGCTGCTTCTCCAGCCATTTTCCTTCTCCCTCAGCATTTCCCCCATGAAATAACTTCATGTCCAAGGTACCTTCCTGCAAAGAAGTTCTCCTCCTGCCCTGGGCCAAGATTTGGATCTTGCTCTTGCAAAATAGTGAAATATCTAACTAAATATCAAACCTGAGCCAATCACTCCAAGCCCTTAGAAACACTGATAGTCTTTCTATTAAATCACATTTCAGTAAATTGTGCCAGAGGTTTCTTTGGCTTGACTTTCCATGGTTATGGATTTTGGAGTGGTGGCCAGTTCAGGGGCTGGTACATGACTTCCATAACTGTAAACATGAATGCAATTTTCTTTTTGCAAGTACTGCACTACAGTTTATGGCACATCAATGTTAAGAAAATTAATCCCTTGTGAATCCATTGCAGTCCTCAAAATGACGCTTAGACGCAGAAAGGGCCCTGCACCCTTTTGTTGGCCGAGTGCAAGAGTGGGTTTTGTCCTTTGATCCACCTGCTTAAGGCTCTGAAATGAATAGCATTTGTGTCTGGAAATGGAGATCAGTGGTGGAAATCACAGCACTGTTTAGGAGGGCTGACAGGTTCCCACAGCTGAGGTTTGCTCTGACAGGAGAGCACAAAATCGCAACCCTGAACCCCAGTTTATAGACAGAGTAGTTTTTGCCTGGGTACAAACACACTTCTGATGCTGTTACGATGCTGCCCTCAGCAGTACCTTTTCTGTTGATTTTCCTGAATATCCTCCACATGAGCCCATTTTCTTCACTGCCCCTGAGTCACTTCTTCTACCCATGACACACCCCTGGTGGGATGTTCCCCTGGAGCCACTTCAGAGCAGATCAGCAAATCCTGCCCTGGAGACTGGGCTCAGGTAACACCACCCATTAGACAAAGACTTTGGGGTTTGCCAAACCTTTTCCCCTTCCCCTGCTATCCATAAAAACTGACTTCTTTATACTAGAACCTATAAAAGCAGAATTGCAGGACCTCCAGGCCAACACACCTGCCCTTCACACGCAGGCGAGCCTCCCACAGGCGTGCATTAGAGACAGAAAGCATCTTAATCATCCACCCTGCTGCAAATACATTTGCAGAGCTTTAATTGATTAACAGGCAGTCCTTGCCAGCAAATGAGCGGTTGGCTCCAGGGAGCTCTTGCTTGCTTGTTTTTAAACAGTGCAAAGTGGGAAAATGGCAGGAATAAGCAGTGAAAGCTCCAGGGACCCCCAAGAGGGGAGGGCTGGAGGGAGGAAGGCAGCGCTGCTCTGTGTGCAGACCTTATTACTGCAGGGACGTGGAGGTCAAGTGGTGACAGAGCAAAACACCGCAGGGAACAGGGAGGAATTAAACTGGGAGGAATTAAAGTTCAAACCCCAGACTGTCAGCTCAACTTCAAGCCATAGGGGCCAATGGTAAGACTTTGTGGATCTTTAGTAACCAAAGTGTTGCTGAACCTGCCTGAAACCCACTGATGTGTTCGTCTCTGGTGACACAGTAGAAACTAGTGCTGCCCCATGTCAGCCAGGCACAGCTTTTCAGCATTGCACAAGCAGGTGAGAAGGGCAAGAGCAGGGCTCTCCCAGAGGGCTTCCACAGCCACCCACCAGCCTCTTTCTTATCTCTTCTTCCAGTCATCCCTGATCCAGGAGAGTTGGCCTGATTTTAGACCCCTTGTACCCCTGAGACAGGCAGAGTTCACAGGGACAATGGTTATGGCAGTGTGACCACAGCACAGGTGGCAGTACCACCATCATCAGACAGAGCTGGTCCGCTGATGGACCCTGGCTCTCCTGCAGGTTCCGAACCAGCAGAACAGAAGCTGCTCAGGGCAAGGCAGGACTGATGGTTCCCTGCTGAAGCTGTTTTTCAGCGTAGAAAATTACACAAGATCCCAGAAAGAAGAGGATCATTTTCTGACCAGTTCAGCTCAAGGCTACTCAGCACCTCCAGCCAAGTGACAGCACGGCTGGGCTCTGGCCACCTGCTCCCCCTGCACTGAGCTCTGGTTGCACGGGGGACTGTGCACTCCCAGCTGCAGGGGATACGCTCACAGCCCCCACTACATCCAGAAAATCCCTATAATTAAATTCATGCAATTAAAAGTTGGCAGAAAATCTGAGGGTGTTACTGGCAGTGTGGGCGGGCTCCTCGGAGCAGGCAGCTGGTGCTGGCCCTCGCTGTGCTCTGCCTGGGGGGGGGGGGGGGTTTGCTGCAAGGTGGTTGTCACCACACTGCACCCCAGGGTTCCCCTTCAAGGCTGAGCCATTCCCGAGCGGCTCCAGGAGAGGACAGGCTCTCTCTGCAACCAGCCTGAGCGCTGCCTCCGAGCTATCAACCAGCCCAGCACAAAGCACCAGGCTGACATGAACTGTTAAGCCCGTGCAAACCGTCAGTGCTGGCTTTAGCAGGGGAAGAAAAGTAGTTTAACAAGGTGTCTGCAGCTAGACAGCATCCAGCTGCTGGCGCACAGAGCACGTGGGAATGCATTTTAAGCTGGTATGCTCTGCATTCCTTCCTCCCCTCCAGCACACACAGCCTCATCTTCCTCCAAGTGCCCACAGTGGCTCCAGTCAGATCTTCACCTCCCTAAACCAATGCTTTTCTGGTCTCAGGCTCAGTCCCTAGTGATCCAGCTGCAAGGGAGCCAGCACACTGTGTCACATCCACATCCCCCTGCTGTAGGAGTTGAACCTCAGTAACACTCTGGACAAAAAAAAAAAAAAGCACTACTGGAAACCCCTCCAGTACAAAACCAGCATTGGCAAAGGCTACTTCTAGAAAGCAGGTTCAGCCTGAAATGGGTAGAAAACTTTTGGGGCAGGAAAAAGACTGCTTTTACAAGTCAGACTGTGGAGGAATATCCTGCTTGCTATATTTTCTTGCAAACTTGAAATCCATTTTACAACAGAAGAGGAGAGAATTTGCCCATCTGGGTATAAAATCCATACCATTGGGCTCAGGAGCTCATTTACTCCATGCAGCCTGAAAGAGAGATGCAATATGCTGCAGCACTGGGAATCTGGGGCAGTATCCTATAGTAGGAAGACTCACATCAGATTCCAAAACACTGTGAACCTCAGCCAAATCAAATTACTCCCATTGCCGTATATATCATTTTCCACCTTAAGTGGAACAGCCCGCCTGCCCTTAACGCGCTGCAACCTCGCACCAGCGCTCAGCGCTAATGGAGATGTCTTTCCCAGGGCTGTCACGGCCGCCCACCCGCTGCTTGATGACTTTACACACGTGTGACAGGTAGTAATGTCACTGACAGCCTCTCCCTGGCACCCAGTTTTTATTCATACCAACACCTTGTCTGTCTTAGCCGTTCCAGGGGAAGCGCCGTGCCTGCTGCCGAGACGGAGCTGGCTTCCCCCTTATCTTTGAGGAGAAATTGGACTTAATTTTGCTGCTCCTTCACCATTCAAGTCTATACATCAGCTGTGAAGGCTAAACCCCAGATCATGACAGGGCAGGTTCGTAACAAGCTGGCAGCAAAAGAAATATATACAGTGTCAAATCCCTCACAAAAGCACTGACAGCCTCCTGACAGAGAATGGATCAGATATTGAACTAATACTACACTCAGTTTGAGCCAAAAGGCCAAAGAAGAGCAATCCCAAAGGGCAAAACAACATCCCCAACCTTTGCCTATCCGCTTCCTCACTAAGCTGATTTCAACTCGGATTCTCTTTAAGTACTAATGCTGTGAGGGCTGGCTCTGTCCCTGTGGTGCTGTCATTTTAGCCTTCTGCAAAGCCACTGTCTCTGCTTAGCCGGGAGGGAACCCCCATTCACACAGCCCCACACACCCCTCAGTTTGAGCAATGCCAAGGAGGTGGCGACAAATGCATTTCTTAGAAGGAAAACTAACTCCTGCAAAGGTTAGAAGAAGGAGGAGCAGACTATTCCCTCCCCATCTGACAGGTTTTCCCTCTAATGCTTTTCCTCATATTCAGTATTCAAACTATTGGGGATGCTGTCAAGATGGGTGTATTCTCTATTGGTGTTTCAAAAGACTAATAATAGAAATTATTAGACTGTAGAGAGGCTCAAATATCACTAGGAAGAGTTCGGTAGGAGAAGTGGAGAAGCAGTATAAAAAAAGCAGGCAACCGTCCAGCAGCATGAGAATCTATAGCACTTAACTAAGAATAATTAGCTGTAAAAATACAAGATGCAAAATGAGTGCTTAGGCAGCAGCCCTGTAGAAGAGGACCTGGGAATTATAACATGAGGCAGAAATGTTCTGTTTTGGGAGGGGTGGGGGGAAATCAGCCAATATTCTGGTAGGACCTATTGCCAGGGGTAACACCAGTAGGGACCTTACAGTGCCCAGGTGGGAAGGAGCTGCAGGGGCTGAAATGGAGAGGAACAAGGAGATAAAGCACAGTTCTTGCCCCGTGGGGATGTGCAGAAGGAATGAGCATAATTCAGTTTAGAGAGAAGAAAAACCTCAGGAAGAGATGATAAAAGTCCCCAAATCCATAAAAGACTGCTTCAGAAAGGGATGGTGCTCATTTTTCCTACTGCTGGGAAGGAGATAGGACTTGAACTGCAGCAGAGAAGGTTTATTTTAAGACATTTGGGAGGGGGGGAACCCCCCCTCACTGACTTTCAAAGGCTGATTGAACTCCATCCTTCCCGAGAAGGCAGTGAAAGGCACAGGGGAGCTGGAACCAGTAAACCTTTCCATTTTGAGTTGGCTCTGCCTTCCCCCTGCTCCGGGCTAGCCAGGGAGAGTGAGCAGAGTTCACAGCAGCAGCAGCAAACCCAAACCCTGGGCCCCTGTTCAGCCAGATAATTAAGCGAGTGTTTAGACATCCAAGCAGTCCTGCTGGCTACTGCCCCAGCACTTCGGGAAATGAAGTAATAGGTTTGCTTTCCACCAGCTTCCCCCCTAACTGTGAGACCTGGGAGATGGGACCTGGAGGTGGAACCCTCATGTCACCAGCCCCGTGAGCCCACGGAGGGGGTTTCTTAGGTGAAGTTCTACTCTCTCGACTTGTAGAGCCTGGAGATAATGAAATCCTACCAAGTGCCATTTGTGCTTTAGAAGGCATGATGAAGTTAATTAGTGTTCAAATTAAGCAGTAAGATAGAAGTGGGCATATAATGGATCACTAATAAATGCCTTGAGTATGTTGAGAGACGTGGGTCTGAGGGAAGAATGATTTTAATCACCAGGAGTATATTAATGATGGCCCATAGACTCTCTTATTGCTGTTTCAACAGGCTGGAATGCTGCATTTTCCCATTAAAACACCCATTAGCCTTGAGCCCACTAAAAATCTATCAGTAAAGCCACGTTCTGCTCATTTCTGCTCTGCATATGATGTAATTAACACCACTGCAGGGGCTTGAGCCCAGTTCCAAATACCAGCCCCAGCTCAGGAAACCCAGACAGAACTGGGTGGTGGTTTTGGGTACCCACCACGTCACTGTGAACACCAGCATCACGACTCAGAGCCAAAAGAGCCAGCACATCCCACACACATGGGGGGCATGCAGTGTGCCCAGCACTGAGCTGGGCTCGATTGATCACACGACGGCACCGGTTACAATAATTGTATTTTTCGTTTCCACACAGATGAATTACTTCTCCAAAAAGCCATTTGTGCTTAATGCCATTGGTCTGCACTACGGTGCTTATCAACTGCAAAGAGGTTTTTGTGCCGAGATTGATTGACTCCATGTAAATAGGTGGAACCTTTAATTAAAACACAAGCGCAGACGCAGTGTCTCGGCGCGCTGACAACACGTGGCACAGACCACTTAAGGGGCTGATTCTATTTTAATCTACCCTGGCATAAATCAGGAGAAAGACCCAGTTCAGCAAAGCACTTAGCACATGTTTAAGTCCATCATATTCAGCAAAGTATTCAAGCATGAGCCAAACTGCAAAGGTTACCACAGGAAAATGATGGTGCCCGTCAAAGGACGTGGATTGTGTGACAAAGCCATTTGTTTACCAGGTTCATCCCCATGGGAACATAAAATAGGTTTATGGCTTTGGAGGAAAACTGGTGAAGTTCGTAAAGTCCTGTTGGATGATGGTTAACCCATCAAAGAGAATTGCAGTCAGAGCCTGGAGGAGGCTAAGCAACAGCAAGGACTGAGTGGCTGGTTAAATGGCAGAACTGGTTTCCATACAATGGGGTTTTCAAGGCACCCTGGTTTGGCACCATGAACTGGGTGATCACCTGCATCCACCTTGGCCACTCTTGGGGGTCAGCACCCTCTAATACACCGCCTACAATCATTTGGCTGCATCAGTTCCCAGCAAACACATGTTGGGGGAAAAAGGGTTTTGCTCTGTAGCACCTGATTCCCAGGACTTTTCCACGAGTCAACATGCTCTGATGAACTGGGCAAGCAAAGGTGACGGCAACCCTCGTACTCTGACTGCAGCAGAGGAGCAAAAGGGACCTTAACCAGTGTGGCCAGTGCTTCTCCTATTACAGAGGAAGCACATGGTGCCAAGATCCGTGTGGCCCAGGGCACTGCCAGCTCCTTCCTGTGTTGAGAATGGTGTCCTGACTCAGTGGGTACCCTGATAAAGCCAATCAAACTGACAATATCTTAGCCTTTGCACCCCACGCACAGGGAGTTTGTGCTGGGGGGGTAAGGTGAAACAAAGGATTAAAACCAGCATAAAAATTCTCTTTTTTTTTCCCTGTCTGGTTACCAAAATAAGCAATTAAAAACATTTAACTTGGAATAATAATTCCAGACTCAGAAGAGAGACATTCCGGGACACATCAGCACACAAACAGCAAAAGGATTTTCTTATTCATTTCTGCTTTTACCACTAGAACAAACCCTGCCTGGATTTGCCAAGACAATGGATGGCAGAAAACAGGTCAGAAAAAGAGATCTCCTTGTCTTGCTCCAAGCTTTGCATCAGGCTATGCTCAGTGTGCTGAAGAGTGGTGTTCCCAGGAGCAGCCACCTCTTCCCATACCTTCAAAGAAGGGGACAGTCCCCTCAGCAGTGCAGCAGCTCACCCTGCCAGGCTCCACCATGGATAACGGGGATTACACAATCCATCAGGGAATCACAATGCCAAGCGTGATGGGGAGAGGATCTTACATGGAGTACAAGAGGAGAAACATGAGACAACTCCTGCTGGGCTGACCTGAGCTGCTGGTGTCAACATAAGAAGTAAAATGGCTTATGACAACAGAAATCAAGGAAGTTACTGAATTTCTTTCCAAAATTAATACTATTACTATTGCTTTGTGGTTATTTTGCTTGAGAATTATGAAATTTGTTTCTCTATCACAGCCTGACACAAACAGTTGCAGCAGTATGAGGCATCAGGGCAGGTCACTGGATATGTCAGAACATTTTATCTCCATGTCAGTTTATGCCGATTTCCTTCTGATTACTGTGTTTTTAAAATCCATCGGTGGTGGCTGCGGCTCAATACCAATTAAACACACTGTCATGTTTTCTAGAGTGAAGTGCTTCTCCTTTGCTTCGTCGTGAATAAAGTAAACATTAATTATAACAACCAATGGGGCAAACCTGTCAAGATGATACAGGGCTGACAAAAGGACATTATCTTGGCCTAACTTGATGGAGCAGTCTCAGAGAATGCACCATCAGAGTGGGTTGTTACTATGGCTGCTGTAGGAATTCTGACCCTGCTATGGAGAGCAGGAGGAGACAGCTCTGATTTACTTTAAAATCACCTTTTTTGGACAGTTAAAGATACCATCTGTCACATGGAAGTGTCCAAAGGGAAACTCTCTTCTGCAGAAGGAGATATGAATGCTTCCCGCTGGCAGGAGGCAGAGGGAATGGGAAGGATCGGGTGGATTATGTTTGAAAACACCAGCTCCTGTGTTGTTAACTTTCACAAAACTTTCAGATAGCTCTTTTCCAGGCTCTCACCAGCTCTATTAGCTACAAATAACTTATTTAACAGGATACTTTAGCCATTAATATCTATTTTTCTCCATGATCCCTCAGTTCCCCATAGCTGACATTGACCAAGGCAGCTCCTCTCTGAATTCCCAGTAGTCAGTTTTAGGAAACAGGGGAAACAGAGACAGGTAAAAACACAAAGTCCTTGCTGTTTCTTCTGGAAAACCTTGATCTTCTGCAGCTTCTGCTGAGCTATAAAGTAGCTGCAGCCCTGACCCTGACTGAGAGTAATACGAGTGTAGTGAAATAACACCTTCCTACTACATCCAGGCTTGCTGCCTGTGGGATCATTGTATTCACCTTTTATGAATGAGGAGCAATTTGCTGGGTATGACCTGGAAATTGAAGTACAAGTGACAACGTTCAGTGAGGGCTGCAGGCTTCCTTTGGGGAGACAGATGCACAGCTACAGCAAACCCAGCTCCCAGGAACAGTCTCTTTCCTAACGAGATTTGACAAGCACAGTTTACCCACTGGCAGGAAATTACAATAGACAGATTTTCCCCATGACAGCAGAAAGCCTCACGTGCAGATCAAATGCAGTGTCAAAGTCCATCCTGTGTCTTTTGGTGACTGTCCCTTGCCTGCAGTGGCTCGGCAGAGCACCGCAGGCAGGCACAGTGTTCCCAGCAGACTGATGCCTTGAAACACAGCACAGAGTGTGACTTGCAGGGGGGAAGGGAAGATAACATCCCTATCTCAACCCTGCTGATCCAAATCTTACTTATTTAAAGCTATTTATTTAAAGCTTCCTGTGAAAGAGCTGGAGACCCTGAGCAAAGCAACCCAGGAGGGGAAATTGCTCCTTTAGCAGGTAGGCAAAAAATTCTTAGTTACTGCAAAGGTGACATTGCACAGGTACACTCACAGAAGCACTTGATGAGCTTATTCCTGACATTCTTAATCAATACTATCTTTTTTACAAAAACAGACCACCTGAACATTGAAGTTTAGGGCTCTTCTGCTACAAAAGGATTGGGGTAGCAACAGACACAAAACTCAGCTGAAATGCATACTGCAGCCCAAATTATCTTTTGTGAATTTTTTTATAGAATCCTAGACTTGATTTGGAAGGGACCTTAAAGATCAACCTCCTGCCATGGACAGGGACACCTTCCACTAGACCAGGTTCAAAGCCCCGTCCCACCTGGCCTTGAACGCTTTGGCCTGGGATACTTGTGTGTGGTCACTTGTTTCAAGAGGTTGTGTGCAATTTTACAAATCACCAGTCTCTGTCACAACCTTTTCACTCCCAACATTCTTGTTTTTAAAAGCAGAAAATTTCCATCTACACATTACTGGAGGCATCCTGCAGCCATTGATATGTGCACTACGCCTGGCCTCAGGTCCATTGTAGGTCCCCAGTGGTCCCTAAGAAGCAGGGGTGAAAGCCTTGAACTTGCACATTCCCTGATAATGGGATCATGCTCAGATGCAGCACCAAACCTTTTTGCTGTTGATATTACTACTTTGGGCAGAGCCATGAACACAGTAAGAAGTGAAAAACCCACGGGCTCTGTTACAGAGGAAGTTAATGGATGAGCACAGCAATCTGCCCACTTGAGAACAGAAAAATCTCCCTTGTGACGAGGTTTCTGATAACCAGATCTGAAATTTCTGAAAGTCTCTCTAAAAATTAAATTGCTTATTTCTAAATTAAATTGTGATTTATGATGAAGTTGAGTTTTAAAAGCCTTTAATGGAAAGCTAAATTAAGATTGAAAGTAAGGAACAACCTTGTTACAGGTCAAATGAAACATTTGATTTGATACAAGACTAATTTTTTTGTTCCTATTTTAGCTGAAAAAAAAAGTTCTTTTTTTTTGATTTTATCAAGCTAATCCTATTTTTCCTTACATTTATCAAGGACCTCCAAACTTAAAGGGTCCTGTATTTGTTTAGCTTTCCTACGTAGAGGTCAGAAGCATCAGGGATCCAGTAGGATAGGTGCCACAGTGCCAGGGTCCATACCCTCCCCAAATGCCCAGCTGACAAAGGACAGAAAAAAGGCAGCACTTTGTCTAAATACAGCCCAAACACTGCACTGATGTCCTTTAAGGCCTTTAAACCTGAGCTTTTCCATTCTAACTTTGATTTGTAACTCCGTGTGGAGCCAGCTGAGTCTGGAAAAGGTCAGGCACAGACATGGAAGCTGCACCACAAGGCTGCAGGTACCACTCCAAAACCAGGCCATGCTGAGGAACCCTGGCTTGTGGGCTGGGGTGAGAGAAGGTCTGGATGCAGAGTAAGGTCCTGCCAACCACCAGGTAATTACCCTGGAGGCAGAGAGGGGAATGGAATGGATAAGCAATCAAGGAAGACATCGTGGTGGTGGTGGAAAAAGCAAGCTCCCTTTTTTCCCCTCAAATGTGACAGTGCCCAACGTGCAGGGCAGCAGCCAGAGGATCAGTCCTGCTCTCAGCAGAAAGATTCTCCTGCTCTGTGTCTCCATTCCCTCTCACATCCAGCTTCACCTGCTCTCTCACCAGCTTTATTATTTCTCACTCCCAGCTCTGAGACTTTCAGGTCCACCCAAGAGGTGGCTGCACCTAATTTACCAGCAAATTGTGTATGAAGCTCATGTAAACCAACACGCCTCGGTGAGCTTTGAGAGGAAAGGGCATAAAACACGATTATGGGCATCCACCATCAGCTAAAGGCTCCCAGCTAAGAGATTCCAGCAGGAGAGGACGGGACTGACCAGCAGGAAGGGGCCGGGGCGCTGCCTGCGCCCGCCGCCGCAGGGCAGGACCGCCCGCGCTGCATCACTTCTGCTTAAACTGTCAGCAAAAGCCTTCCGCGGCAGAGAATTCCCAGCTGCCAGCTCTGATGCAGAGCAGCCGGAGGCGCTTGCGGGAGGCGACCGGTGCCAGCCGGCACCACCTCCCGGCACGGCTCCATCTCCCACGGCTGCAGGACCGGGTGCCGGCAGGGGCAGGCGGGGACGTCACCCCCGAACACCCCGAGGACATCACAGGGCACCGACACCATCCCTGTCGGGGCGTTATCTCCACCTGCCCTGTCATCCCTCCTGGCACAGCAAGGTCGACAGATCCGCTGTCTGGAAAATGCACTTCCCAAAACAGTGGAAGTAGTTACCATGGAAATAAAGAAGGGTTTCTCAGCCCAACTCCGCCAAACTATTGATTTGCCTCCCAGGGTTTCATAGGCTACTTATTAATAACAACAACAGCAGCAGCAAAGCCAGAGAGATGCTGGGGCCAGACTAAAAAATTGGGCTTGGGGAGAACCGCTGGGAATTGCTGTGTCTCTGCTGGAGAAGTCACTGATGCTCAGGACGAGTCTGTGAATCGCCCAAGGATTTCAGCTCATGTCTTGCACACAAACATACAGGGGTGAAGATGTGCTTCACCGTTCAAAGCCTTGAGCAGATCTGCTCAGTGAAATCCCAGATCACACCCAGAGCAGGCTGCAGTTTACCCCTGTTTTTGAGGGTCTGATGCACACTGAGGTAAACCAAACAGCTACACAGTGCTACTGCCTGGGATGAAGCTCTGTTTGTGAGCCAAATACATGTTCACCTCTGTCCCAACTGCCAGACCCAACCCTCTCCCATCTGGAGCAGGGTGTGAAGGAATGCTCAGTCCTGGCCAGCCTAGAGCCCACCGAGGACCACACGGGCAACTCAACTACACCTCCTGAGCTAAGCAGGGATACAAAGGCTGTTGTTTATAAGCAACCCATTTCTGAAATTAGTGGTGGGCAGGCAAAACAAAGGAAAATAACCATGACTAAGAAGATAGTGGAAGCTGGTTGTCCCTGAGAGGCACCTGTAAGCTCATTTTGGATGCACACAGGCTCCCCCAAACTCTCAGCACAACATCAGTTCCAGCCCTTCTCAAACTGAACACCCCACGTCATCCTGCACCATGCCCCACATCCCCCTGCTACAGTTCATAACAGGAGTCATGTCAAACCACCACAGAAACCCTTTAGGCTTAGCAGAGGACAGACAGCATCAGGAACATGCAACTAATGACAAACATCATCTGACAGATGTTCAGATCCAGAAAGTCTGCGTGGCACCTGTGTAGCATTGATAATCCACATAGGAGCAGTGTGAGGGGTGCAGGTATTGTAGAGACTATGTATTGCACAAAAATTAATTTCACTTTTAAGAACTAGTTGCTGTTGTAGTCTGTTTTTTCCTAATTAAAGTGACTCGGGTCAGAAACATGGACCCCAATTCAATTCAGAGCACTCAGACCCCTAAATACCCTCAGAGATCCAGACTGTGGTTTATGATACCTGTTTGGAAGCAGATTGAATCTGAATACTTTTACTTACATTGTTAGATCATTTGAGACCCTGGGCAAAGCCTTTTCCCAAGGAAGGTGTAGATCTAGTCCTTACTTCCTACCCCCCACCTGCTGCTCTTGCTTGGAGGGAAGGGGTAGGAGCATTGAGCAGCCTAGGCAGTGGAAATAAGCCAATCTCGACCACCTGTACATGACACATTAGGACTTCAGGGACTTAATTTTTTTAAGGGACCCCTCTCATGTACATTGGTCACCTGGAATCAGCAAAATAGAGTCCTGAATAAAAGATAACAAATGCAGGCTTTCTTTGAAAATATCATATTGGGAAAAAATGTAATGAAGAGAGTGTTTTTTGCATTAGTGTGTCCTGCCCAGATGGGAAGAGCAGCTTAGTGCCCCATAGTGACAGTACTTGGGAGTAACTTTTTTCTACACCCAGGTTACCCATACAGCAGGAATCTGGGAGTCAGCCTATCATTAATATGCATATCTAGGAGCGTTGTGGCTCATCAAAACTGTCTAGGACATATTTTAGCACATCAGAACTTTGAATTGAAGATGCTTACACAGAAATACACAGATGGGTATCGGTGCGAGATGGAAACACTTCAAAATATATGTGATGCTTGCAGCAAACCCTGCCTCACTGATCCTTCCCTCCCTGGAAGTGCTTGTAAAAGTCCTGGGGCAATATGGATTATTCCATGCTCGTGGGAGGGGAAGGGGATGCAATTAAAGCATAAAGTCATATCTTCTGTAAGGAATGGGCTGTTGAGTGTTTGCAAAGCCTCGACCCAAGGCAGAGCTCAGCCTGGCACAGGTGGGGTTGCAGCATGCTCCAGAGCTGCTCTGTGTTATTTCTGGGCTCTCTGCAAAAGCCAGACTTATCAGTTGCATTTATAAGACGATTATCCTCGGAATCACTGTGTGTAAATCACCCTCTCTGCTCACGTGGCAGCCAGCAGAAAGGGGCGTTCCACTGAAACAAGAGGTGCAAGCAAAAATAGATGGGAGAGGGTTTCCCCCCTGCTCTCCCCTGCCCTCAGCAGCCTGTGCACTAAAAGCGAGCCAGCCTCATCTACAAAAGCCTGAGGGAAATGAGCAGCTGAGCTGTAAGCAGAGGTAAATGAATCCTTCAGGGAATCAGTCCAACAACTGTGAGCTCCAAGGGGCTGGAAAGCAGCCCGAGAGGGTGGCAGATCCCACGCTCGCTCCAAGCACACACAAGCTCTTATGGCCCCGGAGAAAGTTTAATTTGTTGCAACTGTTTCAACAAAGTCAAAGCCCCGGTAATGCTGTTACACACTGAAATCACTCAGTGGGAAACAGCGCGGAGCAGAAAACGCTGCAGGCGCAGAGGAGCTCCTCAGCTTTCATCAGGCACCCAGGCCAGCCTTGGCACCTGGGCCTGGTAAAGGAGAAGCAAGGAAAGCCTCCAAAAACCACTAAACCACCCCAAAGCAATTACGAAATATGTCTTGCAAAAGCAGTTTCTTAATTTAGTTAGGGGGTCTGAAAAGGTAAGAGGAGATGGAGAAACTCCACATAATGTCCTGGAGAGTGTTGAAAAGAAAGAGGTTAGAACCATAGAAACACAGAATATTCTGGATTGGAAGGCACCCACAGGGATCATCCAGTCCAACTCCTGGCCCTGCACAGACACCCCAACAATCCCACCACGTCCCTGACAGCATTGTCCAAACTCCTTGAGCTCTGTCAACCTTGGTGCTGTGCCCACTGCCCTGGGGAGCCTGGTCAGTGCCCAGCCACCCTCTGGGGGAAGAACCTTTTCCTGATATTTAACCTAACACCCCTGCCTAATACATTGCTACTGAAGATCTGATGCTGAATATATTTTTAGACCAAAGAATGAGATTTGCACGAGGACAAAGAGGTACTTTTTGTCAGAGTCAATCCCCCTGACATCAGGGTCTGAGCACGCTTCCTGAAGTTTCTTTACACCCACTCCTCATCATTGTCACCCATGCTACAAACAGAGGCACCCACACAATCCACAGGGAAATGTGTTTGGGCTGGCAGGACCCCAAGAGCTGCTCTCTTCCCTTCTCCTCCTACAGCCACACAGCCTTTCTGCCCAGCCAAATCACCCCATCCTGCTGATGTTTCCCATCTGGTTCCTGCCCAATCTGTCAAGTTGCCCCATTTGTATCTGCTCAGATGACAACTCTCCACCCTGCAGTGCCAGGCACTGCCTGGACATGGGGTTAATTCTCACCATGTTGCTCTGCTGCATGCTCTGGACACAGACGCAGTTGTCTGGACCAGTTTAAATCACACTTTCTGCCTTATTCCAACTACGGGAATTTCTTACACCAGCCTTGCTGCCAAGATCTTGGTGTATCTCAGCTCCAGCTAAAAGGGTTCGTTGGACCAGGATTTCTTGAAGGGGCAGGGGAACCTCAGACTCCCATCATCCCCAGCATCCGTCCCTCTCCACTCTCCCTGTGTCACATCCTCAGCCAGGCTGATTCAGCCATAAGCAGGACACATGGTGAATCACACCAGGAGCTGCTGCGAGCTAAAAATAACCCCATGGGGGTGGTTTTTTTGTTCTCAGGTCGTTATTCCCAAGCTGCTCACTTCCCCTACCCAGGTCACCATGAAGCTCCTCACACACCCCCCCAGCACTGGGAACAGGACCACCTCCAGCAGTCATAAGGGGAGGGCCAGGGCTACCCACCACCACTAAAAGCAAAGTTCAGACTTCAGAGACCTGCCAGAGCTTCCACTTACAGCTCTGGCTGTCAGAATTTGGAGCAGGCTTTGGTGCACACCTCGCTTACAGGGTGGTCACAGCCAGCACAGCATCAACCAGCAGCACCAGTGCCAGCCAGGTAACCAGTCTTCTCAAACCCCAGCAGTGTGCCAGGGGTGTGTGTCAACACCTATTCTGTTTGTCTCTGTACTTCGCTCCTCTTTCATCTGGCAAAGCTGCTGCCTCAATGGGTAGCACTTCAGCCAAGAAAAATAAGCATTACCTTACATTCCCAGGCTTGTTTGTCATTATCACGATGCTCTGCTCTAACTGGGAGGCTGCATTATGCATCATACTGCCTACTTTCAAATAATAAGCTACATGTGTAAATAGGCTCCTCTATTTCGAGATGAATAGCTAACAAATGAGCAAACAAAAACTCCACAGCCCACCACGCTCTTGTTTAGCTGACGCAATGGATGCCTTTATGCCTCCCAAAGGTGATACATCCATCACGCTCACAGCGTGAGCGGCTTCGGCATCGCTGTCAAAATCCAAATGCCCTGGCTCTGGACACGGCCGGCACACATGTGGTGGAGGGCCAGGCTGGCACTGCCAGCTTGTCTGTGAGTCTCAGGCCTAAAATTGATGTGATGCTCACTCCTGCTACATCATCATTATCACAGTTGCTGTGGAGGGTGGAGATGGACTCAGCCGTGCGAGGAACTTCTCCTCACACCAGGAAGGAAGGCTAGGGTGTTAGAGGAGTGTTTAATCCAAGCAGGGGTCCCATGGGACACCCCAGCTCTGGATTAGACCATTGCAGCACTCACATAATAAGCCCATGTGAATTACTGAGCACTCTCCTGCTGCACAGCTTTCCCACTCTATCAAACCCTCTGCAAATGGTGCTTCCTTCATCACAGCTCTACCTCCTTTTGTATTCCTTAATTTTCTTCCATCGTCTGTGTTATTATCTATTGCAAAAAGAGTTATTTAAGAACCTTTGGACTATAATGGGCTTGGCATTACAGGAAAATAAAGCAGCTCTCCAGGAAACTCGTGCTGATTTCAGCCTTCCCATTTATGCTGTGATGCATCACACTGTGCTCTAATGTCTCACTAATCTGCAGCTCAATCTGCTGTTAAACAGGCTCATGATGCAGAAGCCGCTCACTAAGGTTGCTTGATATTCATCTGTTGATTGAATCATTTGCTTCTTGTGATTTGCAAATGCGCCAAAGAGCCAGAAGCCCTTTTTCTTCTAGAAAAGTTAATTGGATCAGCATCTTGCGCTGGCAGGTGGCATCCTGCTCCTAATCCAGACTTCCACTGACTCCAGTAAGGCAGAGGGGCCACCCAACAGGACAGGGTTCTGGGACCGAGGACATCATGAGGACAAATTCCCAAAGAGACCGTTTTCTGCAAGAATTAAGTGCCTTGGTTTCTTGCAGAGGCCTCAGGCAGCCCATGTGGAGATGCTTCTGCCCTGGAGCGATGCCCAGTTGCTTCAGCCTCATCACAACACACGCACCCCATGGCTGGGCTGCCACCAGCAAACATTGCATCTGTCAGACATTCCCTATGATTTACCCTTCCATACATCCACCTTTCTCATTTTTGAGAGCTGAGCATTACCAGCAGCTCCTTTGGACATACCCCACTCAGTTATTTACAGGTACAACTACTCCTTCATAGCCTGTAAATGAAGACCCTCAGCCCCACTTGGTTTTAGCTGTTTTTTAATACTCCAGCATACCAAACACCATTTGATATCTTCCTCAATAATTAAGTGGTTTGTGCCATTGTCAAAGAAGCACTGAACAACATTTCTATAAGGTTTCCAAACAGCTGAAGTCCCAAGCAAGGACATGCCAGGCACCAGGGCTGCAGGGCTGTGATTATGTGGCTGTAAATAACACCTCAGAATATATGGTTTATTGTGGTGATAACACACATTTTGTAGGTTACATAAATTGGAGCAATCCTGCTGACAGAGGAAAAATAGTGGTGTGTGATGGTTTCCTCCGGTTGCTAGGAAATAGAGTTAGTGCTCGGGTCCTTACATGCCTCGGTGCACACCCGTGACAGATGATGGATTCGGCACATGTGTGGAGCCCAGGCTGTTAGCAAGCCCTGACTGAGGGGAAAGCAGCGACACAGTGACAGCAAGATCCATTTAACCAAAATATATGCATTTTTCATTAAGAGAACTACATTTGTTTGCCCAAGGCATTTAGGGAAACGTAAGCAAAGAATAAAGTCAGATCTGAAGAGACAGGTGGTCTGTGCAGGCAAACCCAGACCGGCTACACAGATGCACAGGATGGTCTGTGTGAAGGGTTTTAGCACCTGCCCAAAGCCCTAATGTGAACAGGCTGTGATTTTTCAAAAATGGTCTTTAATATCACTCAAAACCCACTGAGCCCAAAGGGCCAGAGCTGACCTCTGTCCTGTGGTTTCCTCCCTGCCCCAGGGGCTTGGTGCAGCTGTAAGGTAGGTCCCTTCCCCTCCCCTCCGTACATGGGGTTGTATTCTCTTGCATCGAGAAGCTCAGCCTGATTCCTGCTTTTGTAAATGTTTGCTAAAGCAAATTGCAGTTTGTTCTATTGGTCTCATGCTCCAATTTGCTCGAAATAGCATGGCACTTGGTCAAAGGGCATGGAAGGTGGCCAGGACCACCTTCTTTGAATACGTGTATGTATAAATGCATACACACACAGGCACTGTTAGGTCAGCTAATCTCTTCCCCTCCCTCAAGGCAGGCACAGCTCTAGCAACACATCCCCTGGTGCTCCTCTAACCTGCTCTTCACTACGGCAAAGCTGAATTATATAGACAATGCTAAACTACACACCTTAAAACAAACAAAACAATTGGCATGATTACAGCTATGCCCTGGCCACAGACAGGGGATTTCATCCACAGCCAAAGGAGCTGACCTGACTTCTGGTGTCATTGTTATTGCTTATGTTACAGTGTCGTCCCATCAGGATCTCTCTGTGCCCGCAGCTGCTCTACAGGCATAGTACTGGCCAAAATGAATCTAATTTGCTTTTCAGAGTGATTAAATTCCCCTAAGAGTTGCTCCTAGAGTGAGCTAGTGTCTCTGTGCTGCTCTCACCAAAGCAAACAGGACATCTTCTGCCAAATTCAGCAAAGCAAGGTCAGAGGAAATAAAATTGGGTTAGCGGGGTTGCAGACTCCTTCATTCCTATAATTAACTCTTTGGCACAGATTGATGGACTTTTCTTTAGGAGGTTCCTAGGGATTTGCAGGAGTGAAAACACACAGGTGGTGTTTTCTGAGTTCCTGGTGCTCTTTGGTGCAAAAGTCCTTTTTTTTGGATACCTCCCGGGCTGGGCAGTGCCCCATGTGCAGGATGCAGCAGCTAAATCCTGGGTTTGGACTGGGATGGAGTCGGAGGATGATTTAAATGCTCCCTGCCCCACTTCTGAAGGGTTTCTCTAGCTCATTCCCAACCAGCACAGGAGTGAGATCTCCTGAGCTTGGTGTTGGACTGAGGACAACAGCCCAGCCTGTCACACGCTGGGAGGCAGAAGCAGAGCCCACTTTTATAGTCTGATAAAAACACAATTTAATCCCAGCAGCACAAAACACTTCCCTAATCCTTTGAAAGGCCTGCTAATCCTTGATTTGCCCTCAAATCTTGAAATTCTCCTAAAGAATGAAGGGTGCTTTGTCTTTCAAGTGCCTCTACTTTTAATGAGGTTATTAAGGCATATTAAGGTGCAGAGAAGGACATTCTCTCCTGGCTTTGGCACAGCAGAACTCAGGGCTTTTTTCTCCCTTAATCCAAGTCCTCCTGCTCTGCTGCTGATGGCCCCTACCCCACAGTGCCATGAGTTTGTCTCAGATGTTGGCAGAGATGGCCATTGCTTCACTCTGACATCAATGGAGAGCTCCCTGATCTGGCTCTGACATGATGTTTTTGTTACTATGCCTTCTGAAAAGCACACTAAGCCTTTTCCTACACGGCTGGAAGACTAAAGAGGTCCATGGACCTACATGTTTATCCTGGGGTTCATCATCTGATATTAAGATTTATTTTATTTTTATTTTGAGCAGAAATCATTCTGTTTGCACAGAAAGCACAGTGGGTTTGTGTATGGACACGCATCAACCCAGCAGCCCTAAATTCTTCAGCAAAGCAAGATCACCTCCTTTAACACAGAAGGAAGCAAGGGTCTGACTCACTCCCAGCATCAGGACAGGAGGACAACGCAGATCCACGTTTCTGGCCTGCCTCCATTTCCCATCACAGCCATATGGGAAAGGGAACGTGCTCACATAGCTGGGAGCTCGAAGCAAGGTTTTGCTTTCAGCTGAAGTGAGACATATCATTTCCCCAGGATGCACTATTAAAGAAGAAAACCTTTGCCAATGTTATGCTTGGTAATGCAATGATTTTCATAACAGCCCAACATGGTTCATCAGCATGTGATCTGGCATGGGATCAGCTTTCCCTTAAACCATCCGAATGGGCTACAAGAGGTGAGAGAGAGAACAGACACAGTGTCTGGTTGGGTTTTCAAGCAATCCTTGCAGCAGCCTCAGTGCATCTCAGCCCACACTGCCTCACACCTGGCTCAGAGAGAAACTCAGATGCAGCACTGCTGGGTTAGTGGTTGGACTCAATGATCTTACAGGTCTTTTCCAACCTTAATGATTCTATGATCCCATTACTGCTTTGGACCAGACATTGGCAAGCTCACCTCAGCATGCCACCCACAGTGCTGTGGGCTGGGGGGAGCACCTCCCTAGCAAGCCTGGAACCCCCACATTAGTAGGATTTGCTTAATTTTCAGCAGGAAGCTTGATCCCAGGCACTTCTCTCCACTTACAACAGCCATGGTTAAATAGCTACCTAGCATCACCTGAAAATTTAGGCTAGCAGCCTTAAGTAACTTCACCATTAAGAAGGAAAAGAAGTACTGCAATGCAGACCCCTGCAGAGCCAGGACCCCTCTAAGCATGCTGCCAGAGCTGCTCAGAAGCAGGACAGAGGTGCCATCTCACCACACCATCTTCTCCTGGGCAAAGACCATTTGGGATGCTACTATGCACCAAAAAAAAAAAAAAAAAAAAAAAGAAAAAAAAGAAAAAGAAAAAAAAAAGGAAATTTTCCCCTCTTTTTAAAAAATTCAGCTCATTTCAATGATGTGATTAACAGAGCATCTTGCATGCTGTGACATTAATGGATGGGGCGGTAAGGTGTGAAACACGGGTGAGAGAGCAGGGAGCAGGGTGAGAGAGCAGGGAGCGTCCCCGGAGCAAATCCTTCTGCAGCAATTCCTGGAGCTGTGCCCCCGGCTGTGTCGGGGGAGCCACCGGCAGCCACAGCCCCTACACAACTACACACACAGACACTCCTGCACCACTCCTGCTTTTGCTCTGGGATTGTGTCAGGGGAGCCAGGAGAGGGAAAACTGCTGTGGGGCTTCATAGAATCAAACCCTCGCTCCCTACCATGGTGCAGGGTTATTTTTAACCCAGAGGAGGTCCCCAGCTCGGCTGGGTTTTGTATCAGCAAGGGAGGGTGAGGTGGAAACCAGCACCCAGAGGTGTGAGTTCCAGGGGGAAACATCCTCAGGAGCAAGGCTAAGGGGGGTTGGAGCAAAACCCCAACATTCTAACCCACATCCTTGGCTTTACAAGAGCTGGAATGCGCTATGCAACACATTTTGGCACACAGCCCTGTGAAGGCTTGAGCAACTGGGAGACAACATTCCCTGAGGGAACGAGAAGCTTTAACTTTTGTAGCACAGCAAGCATGCAAACCCAGGATCTTGAGGGAATAAGAAAGATATGTCATTTCATTGCTGTTCTTGGAACGAAGACAAAAAAGCAAAGGAAAACAAAACAGAGCACCCCTTGGGATCCATAAAGAGGAAACTAAAAATATGATAAATAGGCTGGATCATTATTTTCTGAAAATGACATATTGCAGCTCATGTTATATATCTAGATTCCTATTGTCACTAAGGATAAAAACTTTGGCACGAAGTAAGTCAAGGAGAAAAATTTAATTTCTGCCATACCACAAGCCAATAAACACTGGTAAAGAGCCATTTACTGAAAACACAAACCAGAAAATCCAGTCCTGCAGGACAGGAGAGGAGAAGGAGAGCACTAGCTCTCCTTGCCAACAGCTGGCAAAGGGTTAAGCAAAGGTGTTATTCATCATGTTCACTTGAATGTTAGGAGAAGCTAAGAGAATTACAAGATCAGAAAATAACTGCAAAGTGTGTAAAGATAATCATAAATCCGAGGGAAATAATACAGGGTAATAAATGCTCAGGAGATTATGCTAAAACACCTTCTGTTTTTATAATCAAGCAGTAAGAGTGGCCGGGTACCCACTGCAGCAGGTTATCTCCTGCAGCAGGGGATGCTGTGGCCTGCGTTGGGATTTACCCGTGGAAACTACTCCCAGAGGAATCTGGAGATAAAGCAGAAGAGTGGAAAACTGAGTAATATTAAAAATAAATACAGAGAAGGCAGAAAGCCGGGATCCTTCATGCGGTTTTAAAGGCACAACAGCATAACAAGAGCAGCAGCCGACAGGGACGGAAACCCCCTCTTTTAGAGCCGCTTGGCACCAGGCGTGAAATCTTCAATTTCAGATGTTGGGGAGGAACCTACACATTAACACGTTGTAACAAGATTCAACTACCCCACCGGCTTTCCCAGAAAATAGGGGTCACGAAGCCAGCCTGTACTCAGAGCTGGGGAATTTTTCCTCATTTTCTTCCTGACTCTGCTAAGTCATCTTGTAGTAAAGTCTCTCTTGGTATAACTGCTGTTCTTTTAACTCTTGAAACCCTGAAACGAGACTGGGAAGTTTATGAGTTTGTGGGGGTTTTTTGGTCCCTAAGGCATAAAGCACATTCCTGCTCCTTCACATCCCCACTCCAAGTGGAAGCGGGTGGACTGAGGTAGAGCTGGCAGGATGCTCAGGGGCAGCTGGCTGGTCACAGCTCATCCTGCCCCAGTTTTCACATGGGCTTTTGAGAGATGTGCTGAACAGCCAGGAACACTTAACCCCTTAAAACCTGAGGTTTTAGCATCACTCAATGGTAAAATAGACTCAGGAGGTTTAGTTACATCAGCAAAATGTCACATGAGCAGAGGTTAAAGCACACAGGTTTGGCACTGCACATGGGGGTCTGCAGTGCATCATGAAAATGCCTTTTCAGGGTGGTTTGGTTTTTTTCCTAGTTCAAACAGCTCTGAGCACATGATCCCCTACCAAAACCAGCACACTGACCAGATGTGAGAGAAGCAGTTTGACTTGCAGCTCAAAGGTGGCTGCACACCACTCAGGGCTGCGCCTGCCCCAAACTTCCATAGACCTCCTCCAACAGCACAGATACAGATGTGATGCAGAACCTGCACACGAGCACAGCCAGGTAGCCAAAACACCTGGGACAGAGCAACCATAAGGTGAGTGTTTCTGCCATCACCCTGCCACCAAACAGCTCTCAGTGGTTTATGCACATGTGTGTAAGGACACGCCAGTTCCAGGGGAGCTCGGACACACCAGCACTACATGCTCAGCTGTTTACCCAGATGGGAAGCAATAAACCCATAAAGCCACCTTTTTCTCCTTATTCTGGTGTTTTTGAAGCCTTTCTTTGCATGACCCATGCATTTCAGAAACACACACATAGCTAAGTAACCACAAAATCCATTTCTTTGATTTCCCAAGACACCGTGGGTACAGCAGCAATACCTCCCATGGGAGATGAGGATGCACAGAACACATTCCCCTCACAGGTCTCCATGGGAAATCCCACCCTCAAATGTTTTTCTCTTCACTCAGAACACATAGTTTGACTCCTGTGATGGGAATATGAGGGAACTCACAGACCCACCAGCAGGCTCAGTCCATCCCTGACACGCTGCACGGAACTTTCCCTTCTGCTTAACAAGGAAAATATTCCCAAGTTACAAAATGCCTTACAGCTACACCTTTGTCTTGGATAAAAATGGAGTACTGTTATCCCTGAAGTAAATGTTTTCAGCAGCACAGTTTGGTAGAAAAGAGCAAGGGGGAAGAAAAGAAGATGAATAGCTTCTTAAAGTAGCTCCTGTTTTCAGTCCCCTCCTCCCTCACATTTGAACCAGCCCTTATCCACCTCTGAATCCTGGGTTTTATGACAATACATGTACTACACCAGGCCCCTTAACAGCCTCCAAAGAGTCAGATTTAATCTGTTAAGTCTTAAAAACAAACAAAAAAACCCTAACCCCAAACCAACCCAAGTATGCATTGAATATAATACCTGGATAAATCTTTATAGAACACCAGGGGAATGAAAAGGCAAAGCAAGATGTATATCCCTTCATTTCATAGCAAAAACACAGCCACTATTCACACTGCAGAGTTTTTCAGATGAAAAAATACTGATCCATCCTTCATTGGAAAAACATGGACCTGCAATTTCCACGGGGGTTCATTTCCAGCACTATGGCCCCATCCTGTCTTGGAATATTTTTTTTCCCCTAATTATACCTATAAAATAAAGATTTGCTCCCTACATAATTGAAAAGGGCACAACTGATAGATATCTATTTCTGGTCGATGATCTCACTTTGTTTATGTAGGAAAATTTCCAGAGGGTTCCAAAGACACACACAGAAAGGTACCCACCTCCCCCAAATTATTCCCAGACTTCTCCAGTCTGAACGTATTTATTTGCAATAATGATTGCGGCTTTATGCGAGCAGATGGGCAGTCCCTGAGAGGATGATTTGTTTCCCCTCTTTTCTTACTTCGTGATGTATTTTATGATTTCAGCAGGTCAGTGGCTGCCATGTGTTTCTTTCTAATCTGCGAGTGCTTTTCGTTTGCCTCATTCTTGGCAGCCGTCATATTTACCAAAGAGATCAGACACGGACAGATGATGGCACAGATCCAGGCTCCTTGAGAGTTCAGCACTTGGATGTTGGCAGCAAATAAAGATATATGGATTGCTGTTGTTGGTTCAAACTTACAGGGGCTTTTTTATCCCTCGTTATATTTCAGTTTACATGTGCACATGCATATATAGATAAATGTGTGTGTGTGTGCTCACACACATGTTTTTAAATTCTCTTTGTAATACCCTCGACCAGATAGAATACAGATGAGCTGTTACACAAAGAACAATAGATGTCAACTAGATTACTACCCACTCCTTTTTCTCTTTTCTCCTCTTCCTTTTTTTCCCCCCTCTTTTTTTTTTATAGGCCTGGTTTGTTATAAATCCTCCATGCCCATTAACCTCTGAACCTCACTGATGATATCTCTCCCGAGTTAAATTGCCTGTATTTCCAGACATTTGTTTGTTCACTTAGAGGTCTGTTGGCAGAGGGAGGGGGAGGACAGCCCATTGCTGAATAGGTCTCATGGATTATAAATGAAAATTCTTTTGCTCCTTGTAAGATGATGCTTTGAGACCTGTAGCAAATGGACAGCTTGAGTTTATAAGCCCACAGGTGGAAGCCAACAGTAGAAAATTAATCACACTTATAACAAAAATATCCTGGCAGCACAGTGGGAGCAGTGGATCCATCCCCACAGCTGTGTCCTACCCAGTAAAACCTCTGTGCCAATACAAGAAGTCACCTGCTGTCACTGCTCTTGCTGCAGCAGTAGCATGAGAGGCTGAGTGGGGCCAGGACACTGCCCTGCAGAGCCAGGGAAGGCAACAGAGCCCCTGGAATAGACCAGAACAGGGACACACTCCTGTCCAAGGGGCACTGACAGAGGGAAAACTGCAGGTCCAGTTAGTACTCCCAGGAATTTTGTTCCCTTTATTGCTCAGGAGCAAGAAGTCTGCTCATCCCATAGGCTTGGGTGTAAGCCACAGGTTCTGCCCTTTGGGTGGCTTTGCACAAAGTCTGGCCACCGAGATATCAAAGATGAAACCCCTTTAGCTGTTAGTGGCTCCCAAACAGCCTCCAGCCAGACCTACCACGCAGTTTCTTAATAAACATGGCCCTAGCACTTCCAGGAGGCCTTTCAGCTCATTGGAAACATGCTAAATAGCATTTCCAGTATCCTAACTTTAAAATAAAACCTTGGAAGCAGCAAGAGTGCTGGCATTTCCAACACAGACCTCCTGCCTTCATTACTGTTATATATATTTAAACTTATAGTTCCAAAATAACATTTTACTTCCATACATCATTACACCTCTTTGAGCATGGCTTCCATCTGATCTGTCCTGGAGCCAATTCCTCAGTCTTTCCTGCTTGGCACGGGTGCGGGTCCCCAAAATCTGCTGTTGGTGGGAACGGGAGTAACTCCCCAGATGCTCTGGCATGCTGGACCCCCCCTCCCAGCCTTTACACTGAGGACATCCTCCACCAGCCATTGGTGGCTTGTGAAGATCATCCCCAGCTTTCTGATCCTACCACCTAGTTCACCCTGTTCCCTGGGAACAGGTATGGAAAAGCCTTCTAGATGGAACACCCATGAATAATGTGGGACCTTTCCCAACTGGGGTTTGTCACACTCTGCTGTGACTTACATCAGAGGCTTCCCAGCTAATTTCCATGTCCTGGTTATAGTTCCTAACTCCTCTGGACCAGTCCCTGGGCCCAAGCCAAGAGCTGCAATGAGGGATGTGGGTTACATGCCCCCCATAAACACACATATAACTGCACACCTGCTGTTCTGTGCAGCTGCAGCAGTAGCAGGGACAAACATCTCCCCAGGAAAGAATTAAACAGTCTGGGGTGGGGTTTTACATAGCAGAGGGGAGGAAGGTCCAACAATCCATGGTTTTCTAGATCATTCATGTTTTTCCTGCTCTCTCAGTAACAACTCCTGATTTCCATGGCAACCCTCACATGCTACAGTGTGTGGCAGTTTTTGCTTGTGTGGAACACTGTTCCCACTTACTGGGATGACCCAGCTCCCCAAACAGCCAAGAGAAAGCTCCCAACACAAACACTCCACCATCTCCATCCTACTGTCCTGGACATGCATTTGCACATTCCCCAGTGCCTGGGAGAGGACAGTATCCACCAGGATATACACTACTGTCTGCTCCCCATCCAAGAGCTCATTTTAAACTTGGCCATGGTTTCTATTTTAATCCCACACAGACATTTTTGGAAACACTTACTAAACCATTAACACATTTATATGAAAGGAAAGATGGTGATTAGCATTTCCCCCCATCACTTCTTTTTGTGTCAATTTTTTGGCTCACGGGCTGCAGTAGAACGTGGTTACAGCCATGCACACAACTCTAGTGGGTGTGAATTCCTTCACGGCATAAACTTGATTTACCTCTGCCTCACTTTGCTGTTCCTCCATTTCTGTACACACTATTTTACCAATACTCCTGTGTTTGCAATAAGATGAACATCACAAGCTTTTCCCAAAGCTCAGAGGCCAATTTGAAAACTTCATCTGGGTTCAGTGTGGGATTTTTAGCAGGTTGTGTTAATGGTTCATTATGACAGTTGATCTGCCTGTCTGGCCCTTATGTGTCTGCTTTCTACACCTTTTGAGATGTTTTCCTAAGTAAGAATGATTTCCAATATAAAACAGCAGCAATTAGTACATTTATTTATTTTACTGTGATTCCCACCACGACACTGGCAGTCTCTAATGGCCAAGGCACAGAAAAAATAAACAGCGTCCACTTGAGCTATCTTAAATTTATCCCATATGATGGGTCAGAGGAAAATCAAGGCTGCTGTGGGATCGTGTTTGCAAAGATGGAGCCAACAGGGCTGCAAATTAGCACAGAGGAGAGAGTTGGAGAGTGATGCTAACAAAGGGCAGCTGCTTAGAGCTGGGGAGGTGACCCAGCCAGAGAGCTCCAGCAGAGCCTCCTTCCTGAGGCTTTTTGTCCAGTTGCATGTTTTTCTTCACTGCATTGAAGTCTCATTTGACAATTCCTAGCATTCATCAAGGAGCTACATTCATCATGGACACAGTCCATGTGATCAAGGGGTCTCAGACACGAATCAGGTGCTTCATCAGGAGACCGCAGAGGAGGGCATGAAATGAAATTCTGCCCAAAATGAGGGCACCAGTGTTTCTTTGGGTAAAGATGACTGAATATATCGCACACCCAAACTGGCTTGGCTGAGACAGCCAAATCTATCAGCTATGACTTTAGAATAATGAAGTTATGCATCTTACAGGTGGGATTTGAACTTCTCCTGATTTTTGGGGGCTCTTAGAACTCTCCCGGTACAGCTGCAGATCATTGGGTACTGGATTCCCAACAACAGGTTTGTGTCACTTAGCTGCCTTCTTAGTCTGCTTTGAAGTTCCCCCACATCCTGCTGGACATGGAGCTGGGGCAGCTCAGACTTCTGTTTCTGCCACCAAAGCTTGGCTTTTCTTAGACTTCTGACTCTAAAGGAAAGTCTAAAAAAAGCATCTACCCACATCTCTTGGTATTAGCACTTGCCTGAGACACTGGGACACTGATATTTCCAAGAAAGACACACCACACTCAATTGCATCACAAGTGCTCATGCAGGACAAAACCGTGACTCTGACATGGAAGCTTCATCAGAATAGCCTCTCACAATCCTGAGACATCTTTGTTGCATCTAATTTTCCCCTTCCCCCCCTCCATCTCCCCAAATTTGAGTGGGAAGAGGTGTTTCCATATAAAGCCTACTTCCTCTGCCTTCTTCAGGAAAGAATCTAATCACTGCTGAGACAGCAGAGCCATCAGTATGGAGCAGGGAGCTCCACTCTCCTTATGGGGCTGCACAGGGCAGTGCAGCAAACCAATATATTGATTAAAAACTCAAGGCCTTTCCCTTGACTTACAGCAGCCATAAGAATAAATAAAAGCCATTCTGTAAATGGCTTTGTAAATAAAAACTCATTTTGTAAAAAGCAGCTCTCAACATCTCCCATTTGCTCCTGGGCCTGGATTCCCACCTGCATCTTTTGAAAAGCTATTCCCATGCTGTTACATTGGAAACTGTGTGGCTTCCTGCCTTCCTTCAGGTCTCTTCCTTGACACTGGGTGAAATTTCACATATTCCAGTGATCCTCAGAGCTGTACAGGTGAGGAAGGATCATTTCAGAAGTTGAACTTCGAGGAAGAGGTGTAAAGCTGAGGACCACACAAGGAATTGTGGCTTCTTCAGGATGGGGGGGCTGACACATGGGTGAGTCAACATGCTAGAGGTCAGCTCTGTTTAGATGAGAGTCAGTAGGGCAGCCAGCAAGTGCTGCTGCAGACACAGCCGACAGAACCTCGTCATAACACATTTCTTAGGCAGAAAGGAGCCGCTCAGGTTTACTCTGATATTCAGACAAAGAAACGTGGGGAGGTGGGTCCGTGTGGCCTCCACGCACGTGTGAGGCTCCAGAAACATGGGGAGAAACCTCTCGAGGGGGAGAACAAAGACAGAGATTGGATTTTGGAGGTGGAAGTCCTCAGCATGTTACCACCAGCTACAGGTGGCCACCATATGAGCAGGCAAAAACGTGCCTGCGAGCAGAGCGATGACAGGTCCGCAGGCATGAGGAGTTTTCTCCAAGATGCACTTAGGCATCTGCTCTATATTAGCATTGTTTTACTTAAAATGAGCATTTGGGAGATATTTAAGCAGGTAAGTGGCTGCACCCAAGCATAAGGAAGAGGCATTAGTAAGCAGATGTGGAGACACTTGTCAAGTTGGATAAAGTCAGTCCCATCAGCAAGATAATCACCAGAGCACCTTGTGGGCTCTGTCAGGGGACACGAAGGGCAGCAGTGGCTCAGGTCAGCAGTACAGGTTACAATCACTGCAGTGAAATGCTGAGTAGTGAGGAATTGCAAGAGTTTTGAAGAACTGGAATAAAGAGGCTGGAAATTGTTGGTCTGCTTAGAAACAGTGGAACCCAGGTTTTATAGCTTGGAAGGAAGAGTCCTTTGTTTTCATGGCAGGATAACAGTGCACATGACTTACTCTCTGTGGTTAAAACTTTTGCCAGCTCAGCCTGTCTGGGAAGGGGTCATGAGCTGCTGTACTCAGCCCTGGCTTGCCTCAATGTTCTGCAATATCTGAGTTCATTTTTACAGCCCTGTTAAAAAAGCTCAAATTAATAACTACACCGTTCAGACTCAGATAATACCCAAATATGACCAGTAACTGTGCAGATGAATGAACAAGGCTCAGGTAGGGGAGAGAACAGCTTCAAAGGCTGAGGGGTAAGATACATGCAAACACCTAATAAATATGACAAAAAAACCCATTAGACCAAGAAGAGCTGACTTGACCTTGAGGCCGAGGAAGCAGAAGGAAGCCACTCATGTGGCTGAGGCAAAGGGGATGTAAAAGCAGACAAGGAGTTTCCTGAGGGCCAACACTGAACAACAACTGAGGCAATCAGGACAGAGCAGCAGTATAGCTCATCCTCAAAGCCCAGAGTGGGTTTGTTCCTCTGGATGTGTCCAGCCAGAAGCAATTACTCCTGTCATCCACCAGTACTCCATACCAGTGGGCCAGACAGGTTAAGCTTAAACCTTTTGTCCAGGACAGAACTTCAGTCTTGTGAACTCATCACAAGGGGGTGGATCTGGGCCTATGGAAAGTCACAGAACCACAGAATGATTTGGGTTGGAAAGGACCTTAAAGATCATTTTTTTTCAACATTCACTTGCATAGTCCTCTACCGTGAGTCTTGTGATTTCTCCAGCCTGAACCACAGGATATGAATGGCAGTCCCAGTCTGCTCTTTTTCAGAGGCCAGGGCATAGGGATTTCACATACATGTTTAAGTTCAGGTTTTCCTCTCATTTCTTTAAAAGACTTAATGCCTTCAATGCTTGGATTCCAGGATTTTAAGGGCTTTAGCTCAGTTTCCTCCTTTCCTGCTCTGCATCTAATACTTCAGCCCATAAATCTCTGCAAGCACATGGCACAAAAACAGATAAGAAAAGCTGTATAGCCATAAAACACGCTGGAAAGAACCAACATAAAACCCACCCAATACAAGGATTATAACCAAAGGAAGAAGAGACAGAGAAAACCAGATTAAGCATTGCTGTCAAAGTTTAAGTCTCAGAGAAGATGTCATATGATAGCTTAATTAAGCCACAATAGATCTTAATCAATCACTCTACTGATGGAAAAGTTTCAGAATAGGACAAGCTGATTTGGGGAATTATTTTGCAAATATGGTGCTGTACTAACGGCTGAGATTTCCCCCTTCCTCATCTCCCACATCCCTGTACACCTCTCCTCTACTAGGGATGCACATTTGGAAGGGGCCTGATGGACCTCTCTCCTTTAAGGAGAATATAAATGCCCATCCCCACCCCATCAGCCCTCCTTTGGTACAGAATGCATGCAAAACCTCACCAGGCATCGCCTTCGGCATCTGTGCGATGATGACACAATTAACATGAATAACTATTCCACTCCATAGATTTAGTCCTTTTCCTCTGGGTAATTATGATCTTTCTTCCCCTCCCCAACACTCATTTCAAATCCTCGAGGGTAATATGCAGTCAGCTGATTTTACATTTATCTCGGTTCTATTTGTTTGACACATTTCAGGCAAGCTCCACAAAGCCAAAACCTCCTGCTCGTTAATAACATTCACATCACCTCCTTCTTAGCTTCTTTAACATGCTGCTTTTATTTGGTCTAATTGCAACTCTCAGCGTGATTAATCACAACATTTTTGAGGGGAGCTGGGGAATTTGATATCCCTGTCCTCATATGGATCTGATCACATCCATGCTGAGAGTCCAGGCACGCTTCCTGCAGTCTTAATGTAAGAGCTTAGTGTCAAACAATCCTCCTTGGTCAGTATACACCAATTACTAGTGCTGCTATATTCACCTAGGTACCAGACATGGATTAAAGATCAAAGGCAGATAATATGATCCCACCCTGGGAAACAAAGTTTTCCTGTTACAAAGGTCTTCTTGCATGTAGGCTTGCTTCTCAGTCAAATCTCCAGACTAGATACTTTACCAGGTAGAATCACAGAATCATTTAGGTTGGAAAACACCTTTAAGATCATCAAGTCCAACCACAAAAGTTTAGCAGGGATACCGGAGGTTGAAAGAACTAAAATTACACCCAGGAAGACCCTTAATCCAAGGGGCTGAGTCTCCTTGGAGAGAGGCTGCAGAGATGGTAAAAAGTACTGTAGAAAGCAGGCTCAGAATTAACCTGTGCTTCTTACACACAGGAAGATAAACATCACCAAAGAAGCCTCCTCAAAAACAAGTTTGATGCTTGCAATAGTTACGGCTTTAATTTTTTTCCTTTTCATTTTGTAGTGCTACTGATGAAAAGTTTTTCAATCAGAAAGCTTGGAATATCATCTTTTTCTTATAGAGGTTGCTAGCAAAGCTCCCTCGGATTTTAAAGAAACATGAAGAGCATCAGTGTACATTTCTGAAGCATCATCTGGAGGTCATACATTAATATTTGAAGAAGACACAACCTTCCTTCCCACTGTACTGGTAGGAGCAGCATGACTGCAGTAAGCTTCTCTGCTACAGGCTGAATTTTTAACCAGTGACATAGTGTCATACCCAATTTCCACCTTCCAAAATCCCCTTTCCCCCTCCCAAATCACCTGGGGAAAGGGCCAAAGCTGTTTCCCAGCAATGGACTTTCCTTCCCTTTTTCTCCCACCAAGACAGACTGTCAGATTAGATGAAAACCACACTGACACCAACAGCATCTCCTACTCATTACTCTCCCAGGCTGCCTATTCCCCACATCACTTGCTTTATAAAGCCTTTTAATCAATCGCTAAAGGCCCAGTGATTATCACCTACTCAGAAAACACCATTTGAAAGAAGGGGCTTAATTGTTGGCTCCTACTTGGAGGACCCAGAGTTTCGTCTTTTTCCTGATGATCCCCTCCAAGTGCTATTCCCCTTTTGGTGCTTTACCAGATGTTACCACTTGGACGCTGAAAGGCTGAGAAGGCAAAGACCTAAACATGGGATTCAGGATAGTGTGTGAAGTGGGAAAGGGCCCTTTGACAATAGGTGGGAGATAAATCAGGTCAGGAACCCTGTATGGCACACATAGAGGAGTCCTGGGTCACAGCATGGACACGGAGCTGTGACCTTCCCATGTGAGCATGCATGAAGCTGGCTGGTCACCCACAGGGGATAAACGACCCCTGCTCCAGCCAGCAATCACTGACCACTGCATCAGTGAAGGTGACAAGTGCACAGTAACGGGATGCAATGCTCCTAAAATCCTCCACCTAAAATCTCTTGCTGTTTACTGAGCATTTCTCACACACACAACACACACACACATCTGCAAGTCTCTGTAGCCCTGACAACAGGCAGCACAAAACCCAGCATCTCTGGGCATAAGGTATTCAGCCAGTGACAGGCCTCCCAAAATAAAATGGAAATGCAGACTCTGAAAAGCTCCCCAGTGCACAGGGTGGCCCTGCCAAAACCAACACCTCACAATTTCTCACTTAGCTGGTCTCCGCTCCGATGCCTTTTCCAGGTGCCCAGCTTCCAAACTCCTCCCCAACACCCAATGTTTAAACAAGATTTGACTATGACAAACAGCCCTGGAAGAGCATTGGTGCAAAATCACATGATTTTGCTTGTGCATTTGAGTTATTTAAGGAAAAAAAAAGGCTTTTCTCCACCGAATATTTAAAAAATCCCACCTAAGTCACCATTAATATTCTAAAATACTGTTAAATTGCATTTACACAGGTATGCGTTGTCATGCTCTTGGACCACTACTTGGAGAAAGGCAGAATCCATAGAACTTGCATCACTTCTACCAAAATAAATCCGAAATATCAACAAATAAGGTAATCAACATTATCTGACGATGATGAACAGAAGGATTTGTAATTGTAATTTATTATCCAACCATACCCTTTCCTCCAAGTTCCCCATTTTGATCTGCCAGGGATGGCACGAGCCATGGATCTTCTGTTGATACAGGCGATCCAGAGGGGTTAACGGAAGGTTCTGTGTTCACACAGAGCTGCTGCAGGTCTGCACAAGCTCGTCTCAGCCACGCCATCCCTGTCACTCGTGGCAAAACACACGCTCAGAGCGAAGTGGGAAAACCAGCCAAGGCTGGGACTTCTTTCCCTGCTGTACGTTACGCTACACACAGTCAGAAAATCTATCAAAGCTCACGCCTGAGCAGCCTGTTTCAGCTTTTAATGTTGCTTAATATAGACTTCTAAGGAGTATCTTCAGTTCAGACACGGTAACTTGAGAGCACAGCGTGAGCGTTACGCACAGACAGCTTTGAAACTCAGCAGTAGGCACGGAGAAGCAGCAGAGCCCAGACCAGCACAGTCCCAGCCAGCTGGAGAGCTCTGCCAGGCAAGTCCCTTGTCTGCCACCTCCCTCTATCCCCAAAGGGCCTTGTCTCCCTTTAAAAGGGGCAGGAACACATCTGTAGGTACTCAGCGTGTCCTTGTTCCTGCCACACACCACTCAGCCCTTTCTGCTGATTTTTCTTCCCCTCTAATCACCCAGCCAAGCAAATTCTCAGGGGAGTTGTGTCTGGAAAGGAACACAGAGGCAGCAGCAGGAGATACAGCCCTTACAGCATAATATGGCAAATTTGGCACCAGGTGAAGGCACTAGATGTACACTGAACACTGCTGTTCATACAACCTAAAAACATCCTAGACAGACACCAGCAACCATCCTTCCCTGGATAAACATGAGGGCCAGAATAGATATAGAACACTGAGAGGATTTCCTCATGGGAAAGCACAGACCATACACCAAATTTAGCCTTCTTCAGCTCAGCATAAAAAGAACCCAAACAAAACAAAATACCCAACACATCGTTCCTCACCACCAGCAACCAGCCCACAGGGCTTCTGGCAGATTTGGGATGAAAAAGCCCACAAGCAGCATCTGTGTTTCTCACTGATGGAGATGTGCACCACGTCTAGGGTCACACCAGCATCAGATGCAGTTGCTTGTGAACAGAAAAGACACTGAGCAAGGGAGAGCCGCAAAGGGAGCAGAGAACACCTGACCCTCTCAGCACAGTTTGGGTGAAAACAAGGTGTTACTGTCTGTCCCAGCACACCTCAAGGATCCTTGGGCCTTTTTGTGAAATATAAGGACGCAGGTTGTGTTGGCCACAAGTAGAAAGACGAGAAGAAACTCCCACAAAAAAAGGGATGAGCAAACCAGTTTCCAATTTTTCTGCACACATCAGAACCTTACCAAGCAGCAAAAACACCAGCAGTTTTACACCAGTTTGGCCCAGCATTTTAGCTGGAGTCCCACAGGAGCTGGCATGGTTTGCTCCATCCTGGCACACGTTCAGACTATCCATTCACCTCCCCGTGACTCACCTCCCGCTTCTTCTCTTCCTGGGGAGTTCAAAGGAAGTTGAATCTTCTCGGGGATTAGCACATCACGCAGTCATTTCTGTCCAGCTTCTGCTCTTATCACCAGTCCGTTTCCTAAAAACAAGAAAGGGGAGGGGGGGGAAAAAAGGAAAAAAACCATCAGCAAGCCACAATCTGGTTGTTCTCTATTCTCCTTAAAATATTAACTAGACATTGACATACTGGAGTACTTGCTGCAGGAAACCTGCTGCGATTGGGGATAACCGGGACATTACGGAGGGCTATGAATCAACTCAACTGCAGAGGCTTCAAGTCCTTTTGCTAGGTAGAAGTGAAATATGCTCCCTTACAACCAAGTGACCATTTCAGTATTTTTTCCAGTTATCTCCAGAACATTTATTAGATTAGGAGGTTTTATTTATGGACTCTGAAACTTTGCTGTTTCCCAGCGAAGCGGTTGTTATCTGTTTAATGTTCCTTTTGTTCTTCTGGACATTTGCATTTATTTATTTTGATTCATTGCTGCAGAAGTACCAGGCTCCAAGTACCTGCAGTTCTAAATACACCCACAACACACACGTCTTCAACATTTAAAATATCTTTCCTCTAACAGCCTCTCTAGAGTCAGAATATCTCCATTCCCAGGTGAAACCCAAGCATCCTGGGATCAAAACTGCTGACACGTGACAGCTAACACTAAACTTTCAAAAGCACTTGTGCAACCCGATGCAAGATGCTTCATAGTTTGTCACATTTATGGGAAGGTCAGAGCTTGTTACAACTGATTTATTTAATATAAGGCTTCATAGATAGAGTTTGTTTCTCCAGTGCCTTATGTATATAAATATATTATGTAGATATTTTATAAAAATATTTTTTCATATGTTTTTATATATATATATATGTATGTATGTATGTGTATATATATATAAAAAATTGGGATGTTATTTACCCCCCAAATAAGCCCAGCCCACCCAAAGCTGACCTTGCTAGCAGGGAAATTTCACCTCTGCCTCTACTCATGGACAAGGTTAAAAAGTTGCCCACGTGCCTTTGAGCGATTTGAATTTAGGGCTGAAAACAGATTTTTTTTTTACCTATACCCAAGCCCTCAAAGCCAGATGCAAGTCTTAAATCAAATGATCTTTTTAACACGGATGCAAACCAAGGCCCGAGCTGCAGGCTGGGGATCTGAGCTGTGCTGCAGGACCAGGGCCTGAGCAAACAGAGAGCCCACTGTGCTCCTGCCAGAAACAAAAGGAGCGTGGAGCAAGTTGCCAAAGGAAACCAGGCATGAAGAGTGTCTCCACCCCAAAATACCAGATTTCAGCTTTTGCTGGACTCGGGTGAGTGTGTAACGTAATGCTGAGCGTTGGTCACCAACCCTACAGCATCCAGCAGCAGTTTTCCTTGGAACAGATGTGCTGGGTGCATGTGCACTCTCATGTTCAGACTTCCCCAGGTGCCAAATGTGCTACACTGCTTGTAATGTATATTTCATATTTTGTAGAAATGTTTAATGCCTCTCTCAATTAGGAAAATATATGGAAGCAAATAATACACGAGTAAAGGCAACAGATATGACAAGGGATTTGCAAGTTTTGGTGGAATTTGGGTATAAACTCTGGGGATCCTTGAAATCAAAGTTGTTTTAATTAATTAATGCAAGCAATGGATTTCGAGCAGCCTTGTAAAACAAATGGAAACTTAACATATCGGGTTTGTTTCAAAGAGGTTTTTATTTTCCCCTGGAATGACTACCTGTGGTTCAACAGATTGTCATTTGGAGAAACAAGCAGGAAAAGGAAGACACAAGAGCATTTCCCCCTTCCCCCAGACTCCAACAGCAGGAGAAAGATGACACAACGACAAGGATTTCCAGGAAACTGGGATGTGCTGGAGGCTGCTGGTCACCATCCATGCACAGGAAGGGCATCTGGGAAAGATATGGTCATTCAGGAGGGCTCCCCACAGGGTGAGCCAGGAAAGGGGCACACCAGGAAAGCATACTGAGGAATGACAACACGAGGTAAGACTGTGACAGCAGCCTCTGCCTTATGCTAACAGCTCAAAGGCGTATTATCTACCAAGAATTCCACCTGGAAAACCACTAATAAAGCAAGTCAGGATATTCCCCAGCGGGGGAATTAGAGCTAATGAGCGAAAGGATGCCTTCCCTGCCCGTTTCAGGCTGTGAGCACAGGCAGAAGCTGCTCACTGGAAGTTTTACATTTACCACTGTGTTGGTCTCTGAAAAAACCCCTGCAATTGCTCAAATTTCTGTGTTAATGGCACTGAGCGTCACCCCACTGCACAAGAAGCTGCTGCCCTGACATCCACAGCAATGCCACTGGGATGGCAGCCACAAGGAACTAACCTGGGACACTGGGGACACTAAAGGGGCAGAACATTACAGCAGAGGCATATTAAACCTTAGCGCTTGGTAGCCATCATCCACTTCACAGACAGGACACATCTCCTGCTTTTCAGGCTCTCTAAGAGTTTTTCCTATCTCCAGCAGCACACCAGGCATGCAGCAGGGCATCCACTATAAACAAAATCATCCTCAGCCGTGATGATACCGGCTCTGCCTTTGTTGACTCTGAATTCTGCTTTTGAAGACAGCAAGGAAAGAGAACATGAAGATACAATCCTGCTGTTACTCCACAACCATCCCTTTTTTCCCTGGCTTATCTCATTTTGCATATGTAACGAACTACAGGCAAGACATCTCTGAAAGTAAACAGACACCAGAACTTCCCCTCAAAATCAGTGGCCAGCACAGGCAGTTTTCATTCAGGCAGCAGCAAGTTTCCAATCCATGCCTAAAGCAGGGAGGCTGGGGACCACTTCTGGCACTAAGGATCAGGAGGATCTGTTGAGAAACTTTAGCTCTGCCACACTCTGTGACACCTTTGGGATTGGTGCACAGCTCAGGTCCAGTCTGAGAGAACACTGCTGGTCCTTAGGCATCTCCTGAGTGGGAACCTCACCACCATCATTCTGACAAAACTACAGAATGGGCATAAAATCCTTCACTTGAAAAAGAATTAAAAAAAAATCTCCCCAATAAAAACACAAAGGATCTGTTTTTGAACCCTTTTTAAAAAGGAGCAGCTTTTACAATGTGAATAACATTGCTTTAGGAGAGACCTGTGTACAGAAGGATGGGACTGAGGTTGTCAGAAATGCAGGTGGTGAAGGAAAGCGCCTGGAAATGAGCTGTTCTCCATGTTCAACGTTTCTCCAATCATTTTCATATTAGCATATCTCTAAGTGCATATAATTTTCACATCAAAGAGTAATTTTTTAGGTATTTAAAAAGAAGAAGAAAAAAAAACCAACAAAAAACCCCCTAGGATGGAAGTAGAGAATAATTTCTTTCCTGAAGTCTTTCAAGCAGCTCCTCTCTATGACATGACAGAAAAATTACAGAGGAGACAAGTGTTTAGAAAACTCTTCTCTGGAATTCGGATTATTCTTCAAGCACACAGTAAAAAAAGGTTCAGCCAAACTGCGACAGGAAACATAAGGAAAGTCCTGGGAACACCAAGGCACCAAACTCAGGAGCAACCTGCATCCTCTGCCCCTTGCTTAGGGGCTGAAATAATCATCATTCCTGAGCTTCTGGTGGGAGGGAAAACTGGAGACAAGTCTGAGGCTCTCTTGTCTCCCAGCAGTCCTTCCTGGGTGGGGTGGTCCTCGTGCAAAATCCAAGATTCTCTCTCTCCCTTTCCCTCTACACTGCTCATCCTTTGCTCTGCAGCCTACAAGGCTCTTTTACTCCTCTGGGTCTGGACAGGAGCATCATGAACAAGCAGCAGGCACTTCCCTCCAGCCCTCACCAGGTCCTTGCAGGGCCCCATTTACTCTCCCCTGCCTCTTGCAGCAGCTCAAGGCTGGCCTTGGTGCTCTGTTCCAGCAATCTGAGGAACCAGGCTCAGGCAGGAGCTCTCCTTTAATGAGATTTTATTAAAAGACTCTATTACAAATAGCCACTTAAGCAAGTGAACCTTTGGAGCCTTTAGTCCATGATGTCAGTGCTGTGGCTGGATGTTTCCTGGGAGTATTAAACCTGATGCTAATATAGGGCTGTTCTATATGACAGCTATAAAACTGGTTAAGCATACCAGGCAGGAGGCCAACAGGGCTTTTTGTGGCTATCAGGGCTTGGCTAAAGGTCTTCTGCAACAAGGCAGGAGGAAGCAGGGCTCTAGGAAGGGGTTCAGCTTTCCTTCACCTACTTTGCAAGGCTGGATAACCCCACGAGGCTGGAAAAATCCATGTAGCAGAGGCTACACAGCAAAGCCTTTGCACCTGCATCCATATCTCCTTTGGCTGGTGAAATTGTCCATCTCTGTGCACAGTGTGGGGTCCCCAAAGCAGCACTGCATCACCAGCCATATGGGATACACCACCCCTCCCTCCTCATTCCAACTGCAGCCACGGGCAGAACTGTGGGAATACCCAACATTTATCCTAAGCCCAGTGGGTTTATTGGCACATTCAGTAGCACCATTTACACAAGCCTCACCTTCCAGTCTGCCCTCCACTGCTCTCTGGGAGCAGGTCTGCCTACCTGCCCTCTCCACAGATGCACCCCAACAGGTGTCCACCATGAGCTGCCTGCCCACAGCAAACCCTCCTGCTTGCAAATCACACCCAAGATACACCAGGAACGTGAACAGTGTTTGCCAGCAGTAACTGACATTAAAACTAACAGTAAAACTGGTTCGACCCACCTGTCAGCTGGAGAAAGATAAGCAGAGGGCATAATAATGCACATTAATCACGTCTTAATCTGCAGTTTTCCACCAATAGGTGGCACCAGCAATTTTTGGAAGTGCTACAACATGGTACATCTGTTCCCTCGCCACGAGGCATCCAGCCCATGGCATTGCAGGGAAGATGGGTGGACCAGCTATTGCAATGGCAGCATCCAGCTCCTTTTTTTCCTTTCAGTTAAGGCAAGGTTAAAACTCCCACAGGCCAATTTTTCCTTACCCAGACAAACTTATTTCAGGGTTAAATCTAACTTGAGTGAGTCTTGCAAGGAATATGAGTCTGGAATCCGTATGCAAATACATGAGAAAAAATTGTTTAAAATGGAAACACAGGCTGAACCTTCGTAGAGGACACAACAAGTGTACAATTTAGCACAGCAAAGCCAAAACTTCTTGTAACTGAGGCTGGCCACTCATGTAAAAATGTCTAACTCACAGTTTAACACAGTTTAAATATATTGCATAAATACATTACCTTGGCACGAGTATCCTGCTGAGGAAAACATCAAACCATTCATGTGCCCAAGACAAGGTGCTCAATCCTGTGCACACAATAAAGGAAAAGCAACCCCAGCCAGGTCAAACCAAGCCTGTGGCAGGCACAGCTCCACAGGAAAAGCTTCTCAGAGCCACAGGAAGGATGAAAGCAGCCTGAGAGGCAAACTCCCATCAGCTGTCCCACACCGCTACAGGTGCATGGCATCTAACTGCCTCAGCTTACAACTCCAAGCAGCTGAATTCAGCCCATATAAATTATTAAAGAGCCTGCAGAACATTACACAGTTCATGTAGTTAATGATTATAGTTCAGTGTCTAGGTCAGATATAATTAGATGTTACATTAAAATAGCTTCACAGAGCCATTTATTCTGATTTAATTACTTAAAATGATAATATAATGAGCAGTGCTTTCAAAGAAAAAAAGAAATCTTTTAATGAGCTCATTTTAAGTTAATATAAGGCAAATTAATCATTTAACAAAATGCGATAAAAAGACAAGTCCATATTTTAAAATATGTTGTGCCCATGTCAAAGGGGTTCCTTTATTGCCGTGCTGGGAGAGACACACAAATGGGTGGCTCTTGAAACACCACCACATCCAAAACACTGTACATCTGGAACATCTTTAAACCGTGTTTTCGTCCTTCCCCAGATATACCTGCTATGTCAAAACCCTTTGAAATACAACCTGCACAACAGATTTATGACCATCAAACTGTGTCTTTATTCCAGTGTGAAACAGAGCAATAGCTGTGCAGAGCAGTCACCCGAGGAGGTGAGCTCATGATGAAGGGTTAATCTTGGGTTGGTTCATTAATCATTCATTTGCCAGCTCAGAAAATTAGCTTTCACTTGTTTGTTTGCTCAAGAAGAGATAAGCCCATTCCCTCGCTAGTTCATCTATTTTCTTCCCTTTGCATTGTTTTAGAGATTTTAATCCTTTCCAATTTTTGTAATCAGTCATTTTGGTCTTTTAGCAGGAGCGTTTCCAAGCACGCAGCAATTACTGGAGTGAAAGCAAGCAGCTCCCTGCAGGGAAGGAGCAGGCTCTGGTTCCCAATCCTGCCAGGAATCTCCCCTCACTTCTCCACACAGCATCTTGTGCAGTGGTCGAGCAGAGGTGTCCCCCCACTTCTGCTGCAAACAGGACTCCCTGCACTTCCACAGGCATTTAAATAAGCATCTATATCAGATAAAAGGGCAAGTCAAGATGTACTGAGTGGTTTGCAGGTTGTCTCCCAGCCACCACCACTCACCTCCTCTGTCCTCACCTGGAACCTCAGCCTCACTAAGCCAGAAACAGAAACTTGGAGGTGAGGGGGGTCCTACTCCCAACCCTGATTTTTTTCTCACAACACAAACCTCTCAGTAAACTGTTTGCAAACATTTCCACAGCATCACCTGCGAAACGTGCGGTCTCCCAGCTCAGGCATCGCTTGGATACCTCGGTGAGGGAGTTGCTGTCACACAGCAACTGCACTACTCCCACCAGGAACATAAATAATTTGGGGCCACACGTTTCTCTCCTAACATGTTGCCTCTGCTTCCAATTAGGCAAAGCCAGTGGCTTTCAGCTGCTGTGCTCCCTCAGCAGCGGGTACAGGAGCAGGAGTGTGGTGCTATGACAACACTGTGGGTGCCATCCATCTCACAGGTGGCACAGGCAGCCTTCGGGTGCACCCACCCATGACCTCCCCGTCCCCTCCCTCCCAATTACTGGGGTTTAAGTGGACTGCATCTGGGATATCACTAACCCTTTTTTTCCCCCTTTTTTTCCTATTTTTTCACTGGGTCCTACCCACCCAGCAAAGCCACCCTGGCTCCTTGCCCACATGTGCTTGTGGCAGAGGACCAAAGCAGGATGCTTTGCAGCCCAGCGTGGCCTCAGACACCGCTCACTGCCACCTCCCCTTTTCTAGTCCGAAACCTGGATTTCAAAGAAAAACACAAAATCTCTGAGCCACCAGGCCCCAGCGTGAGGCTTGTGTCACACAGTCATTAATAAGGCTTTCCAGACAAATCTGACTGGAGAGATAATAGGCTTAAACAATTAGAAAAAGAAAAAAAAATTAAAAAAAAAATCTCCGTGGTGGAGTGTTTTCCCCTCCTATTCACTGTAATTATTTTCTAAATGTAGATCATTTTATACGATGCAGGCAGCAGTGTTCCAGAGCTAATCAGGCCATATGTTTTCGCATTTTGAAAAGAAAACTAATTAAAAAGAAATGAAAAATGGAAAAGGAAAAAAAAAAAGAAGGTTTGTAGAGAGGACTGGTAGGTTTGGGTCTGAGAGGAGCGGCGAAGGAATCTTTCAGGAATGTATACATTCACTCCACTCGGCTCTGCGTTTTGTTTTCAGAATTGTTTCTGGCAGAAACCTAAAGAAAAATATGAACCAGATGTACAAGGAAATAGTTTCTTCATCAGAATGAGAAGAATAGCTCTCTGTCTGCCAGCAGACTTTGAGCCTTTACGTTTCACCAAGGTGATGTTAAAAATACCCTTCAGTGGTGGCTTCTCCTTCAGCAGTGCCAGGGGCAAGTGGGATGCAGGGAGAGCATCCCTGGGCAGGGGGATACCTGAGGAAAGGGATTGCTCCTGGGGGAGGCCTGGGACTCCCAGGTGCCTTCAGGTCTGGGACAAGTGATGGCACAGCCTGTCTGCCAGAAGAGACCCCACAGTCCTGGCACTGCCAGGCAGGTCGCCAGGGCAGGGCAGGGCAGGGCAGGGCAGGGCATGGTACCTGGCAGGCAGATCCAGGGTTGTATTGGCATTTTTCCAACTGCTCCCAAGGATTTCACATGCCAGGGGCTCAATCCTAAGCCATGGCCTCACAGAGCCCAACTTTCCTTAAGGGTTTAAGGACCAACCAGCCAGGGTGACCCCACAGGTCTGGTGGGTGGAGGGACCCCCAGGCAGGTGCTACCTGAGGGCTGCAATGATGGATGTGTTGAGGAAATGTGTAGTGCTGCCAGAGACCTTCCCGTTGGAAGGCATGGAAAAGGTCCCAGAAATGGATCAGCAGCTCAGTTGCAGCATCTTAATGTAGGCGTGAGGTGGGGAGGGACTGGAGATCAATGGGTGGGGGGAAGAAATAATCACAAGTTATTCCCTCTGCTCCAAAGTACTGACTCCTGATGAAACCAGCCACAGACAAGAGGACAAGCACTGAAGTGCTTCCATGCCTCGTCCCGTGGCTGTGTCCAAAGCCCTGCTCCCCTCCTGGGTGCTCTGTGTCCCTGGGGCACCACAGAGTCCCGTGGGGAGAAGGAGGCTCCACCACAGTGGGTGTCCTGCCTGCAGACACCCTGGGGTCCCACACTGTCACTCATGGGTGCTGCAGGGGCACAGCCACCTCTCCAGCCTGTCAGGGCTCCCCTGGGCATCTGCAGTGACTCTGGTGGCTTGGGTGGGGAGTTCAAGTGGAAATTTAATAGGACATGAAGAAAGCAAGAGAGAGTGGTCAGGGAACTTTAATCTCATTAAATACACCTCAAGTCTTAAAGTAATTTTGCCAAGAGGGGCATTTTTCTTGCCTTTAACGTTGCTCCAGCCTCCCTGCACCAGGAACAGGCTTCCCAAGGGCTTGTCCTTCTCTACTTCGGGCAGGTCAGAAACTGCTCTGATTCTTCCTGCATGCTGGATTTGAAAGGGGGCAAAAAAAGTGCCCTGATCTACTGAAACCAGCTTGTTTTTTGGGAACCAAATCAGCTTTGATGAACAGGATTTCTGACGAGGGTCTCCAGCAGCAGTAGCAGGCAGTGGCTCTTCCGTAGGCGTTTGTTGTCCACAGTAGATGAATTTCTGTCTCTCAACAGTTTTTAATTCCAGAAAAAAAAAATTCCAAGGTTTCATAATTAAAGGTAAGGAAACCCAAGGCCTCACTACAGTAGTATTACAGGATCTTTGTTTTCTGGCCAGCACTACTTTAAAACAAACAAATGCTGCAAGCTCTGGAGTTGGCTCAGCAAACTGGCTTAGTCCTCATAGGCACAAGCTGATACAAAGAGCAAGAAGTTCAATTTTCTGTACTGAAAAAAGACAGATTCATCTGTTTGAAAGCCAGCAGCATCAGCTTCCCAGGTCTATCACAACTCCCCATAAATTAAAAAAGCTCAGTTGTATTTCATAATGCATCTAAAGCAGCCGAGATTTCACATGGGACACCCAGGAGAGAAGTTTAACAGCACATGTTTCATGGTGATTGGCAAATTATCAGGTCATTGCTCCAACTTCCACAAACATCATCAGCCAAAAGCAATAAAAATACACGTTTTGGTCTCAGGAGCCTTCAAACTATTTTCCAGAGTTCGACTGCATGACAAGAGGCTCACTACAACACTGCAGAAGCACTGAGCTGCTTAATTAGAATAACACAGATGCAGTTCACTTTTTAAGTCAATCAGAACAATAAATATAGAACCAGCAGATTTTCACAAGAGTTAATCAAACTTTTTATTTCCTTTGTGTTTTAAATGCAATTATTCTGCTTTGCTAGTAAGCAACCCTGAAGAATCATATTTCTCCTTCTACCAAGTGGCATTTCTATAGGTGGCCACTCCAGCTTACGTGGGATTTGTCTCATTCAACGGTCTCAGCACTGGGAAAAAGCTCCCACACACACATTTCTTCCAGCTCTCCCATCTGACAGGGGAGCCAGCATACATACTGGGCAGATATCTCCAACCTCAACATTTCCCTGACAATGATATCAAGAAAAAAACTCCAGGGGTTTTGCTAATAAAGAAGAACTTCAAACATCCTTTATTCATGGATTTAAGCAGGCTGTAATCCTATAGGGTTGATTTTTCTCTCGCTGGTGAGAACAGATACCAACCAGTTGTTTCCTGTAACACTCTGCTACTGATGCTTTTTTTCTTTTTTTTGACGGCTTGAAAAACTTCAAGTTCTTCAGAGAGCCAGGCACTCCCACCCATTCCTTTCTCCCCAGCTTGGGGAAGGCTGCTGCCCACACTGGAGGCGATGGGGCACAAGCCTGCACAGAGCTTTGCCCCAAAAGGCACAGTTGGGTGCAGCCCATATGCTAGAGGAGACTCCAGATGCACACAGAGCCTCCTCCTTTCCCTGTTCTGCGGTTTGTACCATCTCTCTGGCCCTGCCCTGCCTGCTCCTACCCTGCTGCCTTGCTCTCCCGGGGCTGAGCAGCACTGCCAAGGGGATAAGGGGCTGCGATTAGGTACCGCAATTCCCTGCTCGTGTGGGCTGGCAGAAAATTACCGCTCAGCCGGAGAGGAAAATAACATCTTATTTACTGTCTCTCCTGGGACTCGTCTGAGGGCTGAGCAAGTGCTGACTCACAGGCTGTGGAGAGGTGCCGAAATGCAAACCCCAGCTGTGAGGATCGTCACGAACTCCTCGGCGTTGGCAGAGCCCCGCACCGGTACCAGCACCAGTATCAGCTGGTCCTCCCGGCTGTCCCCAGGGACAGGCTGGTAGAGGATGGGGACCTCCTGCCTCCGGCCACCTCAGGTAGCTGAAGGCATCTTGTGCCTGTCCCTGTGCAGGCAGCAGGTGTGAGGCTGGCTCAGCAAACACCCTCGAGGAGCTGGGGCATGTGGCTGGGGGGCAGCAGGGGCAGGAAAGGAGCCATCACACACTTCTGCCCCACAGCGCTGCCAGGAGAGCCAGGAGTTTTAAAAAAGGACCCTGTCTCCCATTTCACTTTCCTGCTGAAAACATCTGGTCTGCTTGGCACCTATGCTGCAGCAAATATAGCAGAGCATCTTGCTCACAGGCACGGTGCCACCGCGACAGATGGGTACGAGCGCAGGCAGCCAAGAGACCTTGTATCAGCATCAAGTGTGTTTGCTGAGGGCAGGATTCGCAGCCAGAAATGTCAAAATGGCTGAGTTTCCGTGCCTGTAGATATTGGGGAGGCGAGACTGTGCTAAACCAGCTCTGGGCAGGATTAACTCCGGAATGGTGGGGGGAAGCTAATTTCTGTGGCTACAAAGCATAAGTTTCTGGTCGCGTGGAGCAGGATTAGCTTCTGGCTTGGGGATGTTCCTGCTGCCTCATCCTGTTTCCAGGCGAGAGAGCCCACAGATAGTCTCCTGGAGCTGGCGGGACACCAGCAAGGCGAGAAAGCCGTAACCCCACAACCGGGAGGGCCACAGGCAACAAATTTATCTTTGCAAAATAGGTTAAGAGACCTCCTCTCAATTAACCCCAGGTCAGCTCGGCAGGCACGGGGAGGTGCCAGCACATCTCCGCTGCGCACACCCTGGCAGCCCCGGGCAAAGCCACGCCTGGCTGCAGCGGGACGACCGCTGCCTTCATTTTCCATCAGGGAAAGAGCAAAGGACTAATTGCACTAATTAGCGTTGCCCTGATTTCGCAGCGATTTCGGGAGCCAGGCAGAGCGCTGAGCCCCGTGGCGGGTCGGGAAGCGAAGAAGGAACGGGGAGGAGCAGATGTGCAGCAGGAGAGGTGTGGGATGGGTTCCCCAGCCCTGTCCGTCACCCTGTCCGTCACCGCGGGTGGCACATGTCCGCGGAGCAGCCCCTGGGACCCGGCCACCGCAGCGACAGCGACGGTGCGCGGCTGAGCATCCTCCGAGCATCCTCCGTCCCCGCAGCCCTGCCGCGGGGCTCGGCCGGGGGAACCCGCCAGCCCCGTGACCCGCCCTCCATCGGCATCGGCACAGAGAATGGAGCCGTGCGGGGGCAAAGAGAGCGAGCTGCCCGTGCCACACACCCCGCTGCGCACAGCCTGCCCTCCGGCTGCTGTAATGAGCCCTCGCTGACAAGTGATTGACTCGGCCATTATATTCCTGCCTGATCAGAGAAACAAACACACTCCATATAGAAATCTCGGCTCTCTAATCCTGGAGACGCTTCCTGTGGGAAAACTTGGTTGGTTGCTTGGAGGGGGACAGAGCGTCATGGGACGAGCTATTCAGAGAGGTTGGGGGAAAAGGAGGAGCAGGGCTGTGATGTGTTTTTCTCCCACACTGTTGCAGCCTCTCTCTTTCCTCAGCTGGTGCTTTAAGAAAAAAGTAATGCAACACACACCCTGAATAGGAAAGGAAGGAGAGTTGGCAGGAACCAGCACGTCTGCACTTGTTTTACATTTTTATATTTATTAAAATACTCTGGAAGTCTCTTGCATTCCAGCAGCCTTTGGAACAACACCGAAATAAGTTGCATACTGGGGAATGCTTGATTGCCAGCAGCTCCAGACAAAGGAGTCCCCTGAAGGGACCAGCAAGGATGGGCACAGGAGTAAATTACCTGTGCTTAACCACATTTGTGAAGTGTCCATATTCTCCAGGCTGATCCCTTCAGGCAAAGGTAGGAGTGAGCAGCAACTTGGCCTTGAGTCTAACCATGAGGGTGCTGGGACTGGGGTGTTTAAAGCATCCACTACCTCCAGTAGCTCTGACAACCTCTAGCAAACAGTTGATCTAGGAAAGATCATAAGTAAAGTAACTAAATACTAAAAGAGGAGAGATGGAGACTGCTGGCAGTGCCCTGACCCTCTCAGCTGGTGCCAAGAAACAGTCAGGACCAAAGCAGCCCCTGGTGAAGAAGGCAAACACTGCCCTGACAGCTCAGTTTGGGGTGAGGGGGGGAAGTGTCACCAGCTTTCAAATCTGCTTATGAGCTCCTGAGCAGAAGACCAGGGAGGCACAGAGAGATGTTCACAGATCAGGAGCAAACTCACTGCCCAGCACCAGTCTCTGGCTGCCATCAGTCTCCAATGCTTTAGGGAAAAGCTAAACAAAATCATTCTAAACTTAAAGCTAAGGGAGGAAAAAAATGCATCTGTGCTTTCCCCACGGGAACAGCAAAGAATGCAAACCCCAGAATGCAAATGCAGTGCAAACCTTTCAAGCCCCACCAAAGATGTTCCAAAGCACCTGCTGCCCAAGGACTCCTCGTGCCACTATGGGGATGGTGACAAGTGTCACACGTGCTCAACCTTTCCCCATGCAGGAGGGGACCCAGGGGAGCCACATCCAGCACTGCTGTCTCGGGCTGGCATTGCTCACTGGTCACAGCAGCTCATGTGAACAAGTGTGGGGTCTTCCTTGGGGGGAGGTTAAGGGACATCCCAGGGCTCCTCATTTCATCTCCCGTCCTCCAAAACTTCTCTGTGCACTCACATGCTGGTGCTGCCTCTGCACTGATCCCATTTCCAGGTTATACAGAACTTTGGAGATGGTTTTAAAGCTCAGCCAACAGCATCTCCAGCCACCAGTGTGGAGGAAGGGCAACAGGGGCAAAAATTGTACCTCCTCAGTGCTGGAGGTGTGAATGGTACACCTCTTGTATGTCCATCATGTACACCAAAGGAAAGCCATGTAAGGGGTACGACTTCCTTAGTCATTTCCAGGAAACACATGGACTTCTGTCAGCATCTCTCTCTGAAGGCTGAACTCTGTACTGGAAAGGGGTGAGGAGAGGATAACCTGCTTGTGTATTACATAGAGAAGATCTGGAGTGGGCCTTTCAGATGAAAATGGACATTTTAAAAAAGGAAAAGTTTCATTAAGTCCTAAATGCTTTTCACCCTGTCCTTCCCTGTCAGAAAAGGGCTCGGGTAAAAGTCACCATCCATCCTGGGGATAAGGACAGTTCTGGTGGCTCCTTCCCCGCAGTGATGTTCCAGGAGCTTGCCCTCCCTGCCAGAGGACAGGCTGCTCCCTTCACCCCCTGAGCACTAGAGCCTCAGACCTCCAAAATATGGTGATGTTTCTGCCTCCAGCAGCTTGGAAGCCACCCAGCTCTGCAGCAGGCAGCACGGCTGGAGCGGGCAGAGCCAAGGCTGGCACGGAGGAACTGGCTTTGGTCCCTGCCAGCAGCAGCACAAGGGGTGAGCCAGGCTGGCTGGGACCTAGAGACATTTCTTTTCACTGATGCTGAATGGGAGCAGTGGGTGGCCAAGAGCCCATGAGGAAATCTCCTCGGGGTCAAAGCAATGCACTGGTGTAAAACCCACTGTGAAGGTAACCCCGCTCCAAAAAAAGTTATTTCAGAAGAAATCCGAAGTTGACTCAAGGGAAGGAGGGAAATTGCAAGTGAGAAAAAGGATAGAAAAGAGCAGGAACTCTCTTAGGCAGCTGAGAAGGAGAGAATGGAGGGAGGGGGAAGTCTGTGCAGATATTGGATGAGGAAGGAATATTTTTCACAGAGCTGTCCTTACTTGAGCAGTATGATTGCTCAAGACTCTCTGATCTGCCATAGTCACATTTTAAAAGCTGCAAATTGGAATGCAAATCCAATGCTGATATTGAAAGTACCTGGCAGCTTTGGAGACACAGGAGCAAACAAAAGGCCCAGCTGCAGGTATACAAGGGGAAACACACCTTTTGCCTTTCATTTTGGAGAAAAAATGCAGATCTGTGGGTCCAGATAACTGAATTCCCGAAATGCACACAGCTGGTTTATACACACCCTGCAGCTCCAGCTGACTGACAAAATACACTGTGAATATCTTGAAGTGCCACAAAATACAGAAAGCATGTATCTGATAACTGTGTCCTACAAGGAGGACACAGACATCCTTTATCCCCCTGCAATTACCTTCACACGGCTCTGCCTTATTCAGAAGCTCTGTGGTCTCCAGACTTTGGAGATTTACCACTTTGCATTTACTTTTTTCTTTTTTTTTTTCAGTTGTGAATATTATAGCTTCTGAGATAAAAAGAGTCTGGGAAGAAAGAGAACTCTTTACCTGTGAGGAATGAACAAGAGAAATAGGAGGGCACAAAAAACCCCAGTGTTTCTCCACATATCTTCTTTGCATCCTTTGTATTCCCTGAGCTGCAATGAAAGTGGTAAATCACAAAACCCCGGTCGAGGACATGGTTCCACAAAGCATCAAAATAAGTCTATGGTGCTCATGGACCCAGCAAATTAGGAGCACCCAGCAAAGACCTAGAATTTATTGCTGGTTACCAGAATAGACCCAAACAATCTGCTGTTAAAAAATTAAAGAGAGGTCTGGAAGTGGCTATAATCCCCCTGGCTTGGTGGAGAAGGAATCTAACTCAGCTTCCTTCTGGTGCTAATAATTAGAAGGACTTCTGAGGCCTGAGGGGGAGATTAGGTTGTTTACAGTTTGGCCTTTACCAAATAAATTAAGGTCTATCTGAAGCCAGCAGAGATTTCCCAGGAGGGGGTTGTCTCCTGCAGCACAGGTTCTCTGTGCTGTCTGTGGCAGCAGCAGTGCCCCTTGGACTGATACAGAAAAGGATAAAAATGGAAAACAGGTTGAATCAGCCCAAGAAAAAGATCAATATCTTTATAAGAACCCCCAAAGCTGATACCAAAGCTCTGCCTGCAGAACAGAGGGAGACTGGAGCATCATTCCTGTGTCTGCAGTAGGACCTCACCATGGATGGAAAAACAAAGGTGCCTCTGGTCTGCTAACAGCCTTTCCCAGCTGAAAAGAGGGGGAGGGAAGTTGCACTGCCTGTTTTAATTCTTTCCCCTGAGTTCTGGAGGCTTATACTGTTTTGTCCTAAATGGCACAATCCCAGACTTTGATCAGACAGGTCCTAGGTGAGCTCTTCCCCGAAGATGACAGTTAATGCCATCTGAAGGGCTGCCCAAAAAGGGTCCTTTGGAAAAGCTGACCTTTCTCCAACTAACCTCTCCTCCAGTTTAGTACTTTACATCTGAAATTTTGAAGCCAATTTTCTTTTTACTGGAGCGTTAATGAAAGGAGCAAATTATTTATAATGGCAGTTGTTACTCTGGGAAGAGGCAAGTGAAGCTCTTGGGGCTTTTGTCCTGGACCTCGTGTCACTGTTTTGCTCTGCAAAGCTTCTCTCACATTCTTTTACTCCAGTGGCCCGTTTATTGTACAGGAATTCACACAAAACCTTATTACACTGAGGCTCTTCCCTGCCCACAGTGTGGGGACTGATGGGTCACCTTGATGAGCAGAAGGGTCTCACACTGCCCTGGATGGCCTACAAACATCAGGTCTGTGACTGAGCCAAGGGTGGCCCTTGAGAGCAGGCACTGTGGGCACAAATCCCACCAGATTTTGCCTTCTTGTTATCACACAGCCCTACTATAACTCTGCCTCATCCCCTGAGACAAAGCAATTCTGGATGCCAGGCATTTCCCCTCTCCATCCTACAGGCACCCAGCACTGGCAGTAGAGTGTGTGCTTCTGCAGCTCCGTCCAAAGTGACTAATTTATTCCATTAGCATCTTTAAAATGAAGACATTTGGGGATGTGAACAGCTGAGAGCAGGAGAGGTGGTAAATGTTCTTGTGTTCACCCAGGGAAGTACCCGAGCCTCCAGAGAGGTATGGTGAGCCTACAAACATTTCAGCTGCTGTGGAAAGTTGGATTATTATTTTAATTAGCTCTGTCCAAGCACTGTCTGGGTCCTGAGAGTGGTGGCCAAGACCTGAGCACCCATCTTCTCTCTCAATCATCACACACAGCAGCATGAGACCCCTCACAAAAAATAGATGGTAAAGGAAACCAAACCCAAAACTTTTTAAACTTTCATAACGATCTGTTTATTTTATTAGCTGAGAACTGACAGTAGGGTGAATATTATTTGAGTCAACTTACATATATAGGTGAAAAAAACTCCAGTGACTTAGGAAAGGGGTCTGAGAAGGGAGAGGCAGGGAAGTGGGAAACGACTTATTGCTTCGCAATAAAGCTTTTAAAGAAAAGAGAAAGGGGTGGGGAGAGAAGGAAAGAAAAGAGCAGCAGGAGGCCATCTAACAAAGCAGATTCTGCCCAAATTGCCAGTGAGAGGCCCACAAGTCAGTGGGGGCTCACGATGGGGGAAAAAAAGCTCCAGCAACCCTGAGGATGTTGTGAGAGCCAGAGAAAGCTTTGCAAAGTGGGAACAAACCACTACACCCTGTCACTGGGGTCCTTCTTTTGTTTTCTCAGGTCTGCAAATCACTATCTATATGGTATTTTGCAAAGGCAGCCCTTTGCCCAGTGGGTTGGGCTGCTGCTGTCCCCAGCAGCTCATGTCCTATGGGATCTGCATCCCCTTCTGCTCTAAAATAACTCCAGGGCAGCTGCACTCTCAGTTACCCTGCAGCGTTTTCCCTTTGGCCAGATGATACCAAACAAACTCTAGAGGCAGAGAAAACATCTTGGCTGAATGCAGCATCCACTTTACAAATAAGACTTTGACTAAGCCAATAAACAAATGCCTCTTGAAAAATCCCACAGGTTGATCCTCGCTCAGTGCAAACCAGCAGGATGCTCCAAAGCTCAATCCATAACCTGCTGGATCCTCTGTGCACCTGAGAGAGCTCTGACAGACCTGTTCCTTCACAGACCTATTACTTCACAACTGTGTAAAAAACATGATGTGTCACTTTTCTGAGTAGTGCCTCAATTTACCAGCCAGTCAAATGGGCAGTAAAAGCTGCCCCGTAAGTTCCCCATTTCTTGCTGGTGGATGAAAATCACCGTGAGTTGATACCGAGCACTTTGTCTCTATAGGAAGCTGCATCGCCCACAAAAGAGCTCCTGGCCAGGACCAGTCTCTGAGGGACAAGACTGGGAGGGGAGACTTTGAAGTCTCTTTCAAGAAGTGATTTATAGCAGCACTTGCTTCCATGAGATTGATGGACAAAAGAGCTGGATCAGCTACTGTATAGTCAGGGGTGAAAGCCTGGATCCATCAAGGTCAGTGGCAGAACTCCCACTGACTTCACTGAGGGCAGGAATTCCACCCTGCTCTCTGCTTTCCTGGATGCACTTTCACATGGAAACCTTGTGTCACAGCCAGACAGATGTTAAATTCGGCTTCTCCTTCAGCACACGCAGCACAGGGACCCATTAAACAAGGAGTTTCAAAGAATCCACACACACGTGTGCACATGCAAACACACACACCCTTCCCCAAAGGATTTTAAATCCTGCAGAGTTGCAGGAAAACACAGTTTAAGAAAAGAAAGGAGGAAATGTTACCCCAGACTTGGGCAGCAGTGACCTGCCTTCCTGCCAACCAGTTGGTCCTGTGTGTTAGCTTACTCTGGTGATTGATGAAACATTTGGTTCTTAATGGGACCTGTCAACCTCCACATCCAGGAGAGCACAAGTGCACACATCTCCTGGAAAACAGCATCCTCAGTTACACAGCTGATGCTCAGGACTTTGTCCAAGGCAGTACACACACATTGCTGAAGGATAATCACTCTTGTTTGATGTCACTGATAAGAGATATCAAGATCACCAGATGCTGATGTGAAGCTAAGCCAGGTGAGGTTTGAAGGAGCTGCTCTGTGTTCCAGAACATCCTGGTTACAGGACAGAGACAGCTCAGCCCAGGCTGGCCTGGCTGGATGGTGCCTGTCACCTACACCTGGGAGTCATGTCCATTCCAAGGACCAAGCAGCAAAATCCCAGGTTAACAGAGACTTTGTTGGAGAATACCTGCTTGCACCACCTTCCCATTGCACCTTTTTTTGGTCTTATAGTTGCCAGCTATGCCTCCCCCACCCAAACATTCATCAGCCCCACGCTTATCTGCATCCTGGCCTGTGCTGACTTGGCATTTGTAAGATGTCAGTGGAAGAGACACTTCACACATGTGCTTTAGCTCACTGTGTGTCAGAAGCTCAAGGTTCGCAAAAGCGCTTCCTCCTTCCCCTGTGCTTTTTATGCATTTTGCCAAGTAAGCAGTTTTTGCACTTAACCTCCCCTTCACAAACACTTCTTCAAGAGGTAATGTTAATACTCAAGAGAGATGCAAGTCAGACAGCATGGGAGAGTGGAATTTTCTACTTCCAGAGGAGATAGCATGTTCCACACCAGCAGACTTGCTCATGGGGTGTCCTGGGATAATTGCCAAGGAAAGCCTCACATAGATAGAGCAGATAGGACTTTTTTCTCTCACTGTTCCACTGAGCCTGTGCTGAGGGAGGAGGTAACTCTGCTTCACCATTCCCATTCTCTGAGCCATCCTGCATGGATAGAAAGCTCCTATTCAGGTCTTACAGGACTCCCAGGGCAGCAGCCAGAGCGGCTTCAGCACATAGAAGTGGCTTCAGTTCCCTAGCAGGGGGAGGGAAGAAGCTAAAAGGAAGAAAGCCATTTGATCTGAAAGACACACAGGACTTCCAGGACCTCTCAGGCTGGACCCTGCAGTGGTCCATTACCTTTCTGGCCATGCCAAGTAAGCAGTCTGAACCCTCTCTCCTGCAGGGCATCCTTGGCACCCCAGGAGCAGGCCAAGCTGTGCCTGCTCAGAGGCCAGAGGGACTTTGAAAATTAATTTACAGGTACTGAAGTTTCTGAGCACTTATTGTAGGGCTAAATCTAGCAAGGGGGCTGGGTAACACTCAGAGGCTATAGCTTTCCAGACAGGCCATCATCAAAGGCACAGCCTGTAAAAGGGAAAGATCTGGGCAGACAGTCTTGCTAGCCCTGGAATAAAGCACACTCCAGCCAGGTCTGAGCTCAAATTACACGTTCTATGTACCACCAGAGATTTTGGCCTTGCTGTTACTGTGCGAAAGGATTTGTAATGGAATGGAGATTTAATCTATTATTGATTATTGCATTATTAAAAAAAAACCAAAAATAACATTAACTCAGTCTCTTTGAAGGACGAGGTAATATATTTTAAGAAACTCTTAAGTTTCATAGTAACTCTTAAAAAAGCCTTTATTGCCGTTCCCTTTCCCCAAAACAAATCTTATTGCCAGAGGAAAAGTTTTACTCCTGTGCTGTTCTATCTTTTTGCTTTATCCTGTGTCTGTCCACGACAGCCCCTGTGATCAGACTGTCCCCAGCATCACCTACTTCATCTCCCTTTGTCACCTGCCAGCACTCCCTTCCCCTTGCATCTGAGTGGGGCCACATCTCTCTGCTCCTCAAGGATACTCGAACTTCAGTCATCACCTGGGGTTCCTTTTACCCTACTTTCCAACAAAACCAAACCCAACCCAAAACATACATACATAGAAAAATACCTCTGTGCTTTGGTTATGAACTATCAGATTAAACTCTCTAGTATGGAGACATTAGAAATTCTTTGGGAAAAGGACTTTACTCCCATGCTGTGGTGTTACAAGACATGGGTTTAGTGCTTTAGAACAGTGAAATGGTGCAGACAAGGGGTTGGAACACCAAACCCAGCCAACTCTCATACATTTTCATAGGCAGGTGGAGGGATAAAAAGAAGGCATCATAGCCTGGGTGCTTCCAAAGTGGGCTGCTGGAGCTCTGTCTTGCACAGGGCATGGAAAGGGGTCAAGTCCACCACAAGTGGCCATGTAGGGCCAGGGATGCTCAGTCAGCTCAGTGCCACAGCCACTGGCCTCGTGTTCCCTGCCAGCTGGGCTGCATGTTGCTCACATTATGGAATGCATTTTTACAAGCAAACCAATATTAAACCCTATTTTTTTTGGTAAAATGTGTATATTAGGGTTCACATCATAAAAATTACACAGAATATGCAACACAATCAAGCGAACAGTTAGAACCTTGCCTTTTGGTATCCTTTGTATTTTGTTATCTTAACTGCAAATCTAAGTTCCTTAAAAACCTAAGTGCTGCCTTAATAGAGCTTTTATTTTGCATCTTGTACAATTAAGCTTCTCAGCAGTGATTTGGGATAAGAGTAGCTGGAGTTCAAAGTCTTGCAGCTACGTTTTCCCTCATCACCTGGAGGACCACAAACAAAACTATGCAGATTTGTTCACAGAAACCTCATTTAAGGTGAAAAATCCCGTTAGCTATAATCACTAGATGCTTAACAGATGTTGTGCTAGAGCCAGCAGCTCCATACTATGGCATCTATTGTGGAAGAACAGTATTTAGTCATGAGGCATTTCTTTCATAGCACATTAAGATGCTTGAACACCAAGGGAAAAAAACCAAAATAATTTAATTTATAATACTTTTAAAAGCAACCTTGGACCTGGAGCTGCTAAAAATGGGCTTGTCACAAAGGCATCTAACTACAGATCTGCCAAACACCTTCCTGCCTTGCCATGGGCTGAGAATCCCAGTCCTGGCTGGGAAAGCCAGAGAGGGAATGCTGTGAGTCACAGCAATAGCGTCACCTCCCTCTGGCCACGCAGCCAGAGCAGAGGGATGTCCGGAGGAGCGAGCCAGAGCAGGGACAGACAGGGATACAGGCACAGCTCCCGGCAGGCTGCAACTCCTGAATCCCACTGTGCCAGCTGTGACTGAGCACAGGCTGCAGCTTCTGCACATGCTGGAAAGGAGCACCAGAGACACCCGTGATTCCAGAAAAGCAATTGGTCTGAAGATGCTGATTTTTTAAAAAAAAACACGGTAATTTAATTGACTCGGTTTCTGGCCAGCTTTAAGAAGGGACACCCGTCAGCCATTCTGTCAGCTGGAGAAAAATTGAAACACACCATAACTAGGATTTTTGTGATGGGGCCATCCTTTCCCAGTCACCCTAGATTACACAGAGCCTTTAGAACTGAAGAGACTCTCAAACACTCCAAATGGAAAAATACTCCTGAGAAGCACATCCTGAGCTCGGAAACAGCGTGTGGAGCTGGGCACCTCTGAAATCCTTCCTTGTGGATGCACCAGCAGCAGCAGTGCCAGGTGCCATCCATCAGTAACTGCATCCTTGCTCGCTCCCTCCTGCCCTGCGTGGTCCAGCCCCTCGGGTGCCTGGACTTTCCCACAGCAGAATTCCCGAGCTGCGGAGCCGCGCTCCATCCCGAGGGCACGGCGCTGGCACACGGGGCCGATAAGCACCACCCGCCTTTAAGATCTCATAAATCACAATGTCAGGCAGCTTTTATGGTCTAATTGAGCCCGGAGTCCTTCGATAATAAGCCCTGGAGAAGTGGGGGCAAAAAGCATTTCCCAAACCCGAGCTCGGAGGGGGGTTTTACCCTTGCCAAACACTGCTGCCCCCAAGGCGCTCTCTGCTTAACACACCCTGCAAAACAGCAGCCCCAGGCAGAGGTGATTAGGTGTCAGGTAAGTGTGTCAGGTAACTACATGCAAAAGAAACAATGCTCACCATAGAGAGAAAATAAGTCACCCAAAGGCCAGAGAGATAAAGCAAATCCTGCTCTGGATGTCTTCTCAGCTCTCATGTCTCCGGTTTGTGGAAATGAAACATTGCAGCCTGTTAACTCCCCAAAGCCTGGAGCAGGATGTGAACTTATCCCTCGGCAGAAAAGGGGTTTTACAGGAGGAAGATTGCAAAACTATCTGCTCCAATTTTGAAGTGTGGTTGAACGAGGTGAAATCCAGGACATCTCCATCCTGGTGTGATTCCGTGGGGAGAAAAAAGAAATCCTGTCTTCACCTGACTGTTCTCATCTGAAGCCACACACCCATTCCCAGACAGACTTGAAGCAATGAGCTCAGACTCCCCACCCTGTCTCTGGGTGAATCAGCCAGGGGAAAGATTGATAACATTCAGGGAAACATGACCTCCTCATCTTCTGTTTCAACCAGAAAGTCAACCCATCCACCAGAAGTCATCACATTTATCCAGGACATTACCTTGCTCCCAGATATGCTCATTGAGCCCTTTACTTAAATAATGAAGATTGAACTCCTTCCGTTTTCACAGACTTTAAATCAGTTCTGGTAGTTCTGTACACTTTTAAGCATAATTAACTTTCATTTTAAAATCACAGACACTGAAGCTCAGCAACTCATAGTTGATTGGCAGTTATGACAAAACTCAGCAGCAATAACCCCTCAGCACCTTCTAAAGAGATCTCAGGAGATGCTCACCTTGGCAAAGGTGGATCCTGGCACAAACACCACAGTCCTGGATGATCCTGAATTTCTTGCACAGGTCAGGATGGGCATCACTGTAAATTAAAGGACCCCTTCTGAGGGCCTGCAAGAACTTACATTTGGAGCAAAAGAGAGGTGGGGGAAGAAGACAAACTGAATGAAGAAAGCAACTGTTTGCTCTGTGTAAGTAAGTAAGCAATCAGAGGTGCCAGGTTTAAAATGAACCACACCTTTAAATACTCAATCAGTTAATTGTTAACATTCGCTTCAAGCATTCTGTTAATTAGTCCATGAATGGCTTCTTTCATCATCTGTATTAAAGGATTTCTCAATTCCAGCATCTTAATTATTTGCCTTCGTATCGAATCATCTCAGTGCAGACAGAAAAATATCTTTCTTAAGTAGAAAGTTTTTCCCTTTTTATTTTTTTTTTTCTACAACATGTAGGCTTTTTTGTTCATTGTTCCTTGTCCAAGAGTGAATACTTACTTGAACAGTGCTTGGAGTTTTAGACAGAAATTTAGGAAATTCGGAATTATGGGAACACTGGTATATAAGTATGGATATATGAAATAGGAAAGGATTTCTTCTGTCTTGTGTATATGCATTTGGAGGTATATTTCTTTAATATTTGACCATTTGCCTGTGAAAATCAGGTGGAGAAGACTGCTGCAAAGATGTACTGAAACTGAGCAGTCCAAAAAGGAAAGGCATGGGAATATGGGTAAGTTGGGAAGTGTCACTTGTACCCTGATCATTCTTTCCTTGACATCAGCTCAACACCAGAAGGCAAGACAAACATTCAGGCTCTGCAATTAAATCTCTCTCCTGTTGATGGAATGCCTCACCAGCTGTAACAGCTATGTCAGACTACCAGGGCTGAGCCAGCCTCGTGCCAGCACCTCAGGATGCTTTACATGGGCTTGTGCTGGATTCCCAAAAATCAGATCCTTCCATGGACTTCAGTGAAGTCAACGTGCAAGAGAAGCCTCCAGTCAAATCACTCCAAGCTCTGGCTGGAAGGAAAGCTCAAGTCAGCAGATCTGCTGCCATTGCAGGGAGACCAACCTTGTACGTTTGTGCACACTGAGGAGCGATAACATCGATGTCTCTTCTGAGACACATTTAAGGTTGGCCTTGGGCCCAGGGATTTTGCAATTCACTTCTGTTCTGCCTTGAAATATGTTCCCTCAATAGATATATTTACATTATCCTTTTATTCCAATGTTAGGTACAATCCACAAGGAATACATCCCTCTCTCTGCTTCCTACCATCCCTCCTCTTTCCTGCCTGCTCAGTCCGCACATTACTCAGAGCCCTGGGTAAAGCTCTTTTCCATGCTAAATATGCATCCAACCACTTAATGAGCTTTGGCCAGCTCGCCAGGAGTTTTGACAGGCCTGTTGAACTGGTGCCAAGCAGAGATGAATGTTTGGCTTGGACCAGCACAATGCTCTGTTTGTCTCATTGTTGCATTGGAAGTGTTAGCAAACTAATGTGACAGGATGGAGACGCATACAACTGAAAAATGACTGAAAATGTAATTCCGTGTCAGCAGTGACTCCTGAAGGATTATTTGTCTCCAGTGACTTTCAGGGAACTTTTCTTTACGGGCTCAATATAAAGACAGGTCTGTGTGCTCAGGGAAAACCATCAATTAGCTTAAACCCAGATGTAAGGAGCTGCCCTCTGCTCCCGCTTCCTAAGATTTACTGTAACTCAACCAGGCACTCCACCACAATTATTTTCTTACTTAGTTTTTTTCCTTTCCAAAAAAATGTGTTTGTTTGCTTGCACAGCCCTGTAAGAGCCTGGACTCTGCTCTGCTCCTGGTGTGTGGACAGGCTCCTTCAAAGCCTGTAACGGGGACCGTCCAGGTCTGCAGTTCCAGAGGAACTGCTGGATGAGAGCAAATGATGTTCAACCCCAGCCAGAACCAGCACTTCAAGAGCAGAGCCATGGACCATTCACCATGGGCCATTACAGAATCAGGGAGAATATAAGGAATGAAGAATGATCCTTACCACATGCCTTTTGTTGTCTGGCACTCAACTGTGTAGAGAAACCTGTGGAGCTGGAGACTACCTACACCATCGTGTCCTTTTGAGATCTGGCTCCTTGCTCCTTCTTTTGGGTCTTTTTGCTTGTTTCTTAGTTTTGAAGCTGATCTTCATTCTTGCCTCTGCAGCATCATTTTCCCCTTTGTATCAAATGAATAATTTAATCTTTAAAATGCAGAGTTACATTCAGCCTCATGTTGTTCTTTCACATTAGAAAGGCAGGGTCACCCAGGAATCTGTTTAAACTTACCTCCCAATGTTTGTCCTCTCCAGACAGGAAGGAAAGGGTTTCCCAAGCAGTTTTGATGCAGTTTTTGATGCATCCTTGCCCATGGCAGGGGCATTGGAACTAGATGGTCTTCAAGGTCCCTTCCAACCCAAACCATTTTACAATCCTGATAGATGCATGCCTATTGCTTTTGAGTCTTAAAAAGCTTTGTAAATCTGGACCAGGACTGTAAATGACATTGTTTATGTACAATACATGTGGATACCACCCCAAAATTATGAACTGTCCATGTACCCACTCCCCTAAAGAAATACTCAGCTACACTGTACATTTTATAGTTTGCTTCTTTCACTTTTATAGTCAGCATAGCACTGATAAATATAGCTGTTTAGCCAAAGTCAATGTACTGGAGGCCGAAAAGAGATAAACCATGAACTTTTATTTGGATTCCTGCTGCAATTGTATAAATACTAAAATTCATTATAAAAATAATGTAAAATAGTCTTTGTAGCATTATACTGGCTTTGCAAATCCTTTTAATTACATCTATATTTCCAACTGCTTGCATGTCAGAAAGAGATGGGCTAGTGCTAAACATGCCCAGTTTGTTGGGGTTTCATTCAGCTCTTTGTATCACTGAAGGATTTTTCAAAACCTTGAGTCTTCTCATCTTGTCAGGGGCTATTATTTTTTTTTTTATTCACATGGCAGCTTAGTAGCAACAGAAAGTATAGATAGGTATTTCACTCCTAGGAAAATTGTAGGATCCTTGTCTAAAGCTCTTGAAGGGGCTGACAGGGTCGTCAGGTTGTCATTTGGAGAATTCCACGTGCAGATGCCATCGGTTGTAGCTCTTTGGGGATGACGACTTGGTTGCTGCATGTTCTGCTCATGCAGGGCCTGGCACTAAGAAGATCCACCAGAAAGCACTACAAACGTGGAAAAAGATTTAATGAAAATTCTTGTTTCCATTTTGCAAACCTCTGGTCCACTTCTGTGGAGCTTTTCCACACTCCTCTAATGGAAACTGGTTCCCAGGAGCCGTGTGTTGCTGCTGAAAGCTGGGGCTTTGGTAAGCACAGGGGAAAAGAATTCATATTGCACAAAAAGATAGTGATGGAAAATTTTAACAGCACTGATTGTTTAGGTTTTCTTCCCCTTTTCAAAATGAAACACTTTTAAAATCAAGCTTTTTTTTTTTTCCACTGGCTGCTTTGTGAGCACGTTTTTTCACCTGGTTCCAATCTAGACTTGCAATGTAAAGAGCAAGAGCATCCAGCAAACTTCCAGCACAGCAGGGTTCACTTTTCCCAAATTCCCCACTAAATCCCATGGCTTATCACAAAGGAGCACAGAATAAATATGCCTCGATACAAAACATAGGAGCAATGAGCAGTTTGGAGGGGTGGTAGCAAAAGGCCTTCCCTCCAGGCTGATGGTTCAGTGGCTGGAAGACACTGGAACCTCTTTCTTCCTGCTGATTTCCTACTGGACTTACACCTAACAAGATGACAGTTGGGGTCTAGTCCTGCTGAAGAAATGACTCCAGAAGCAGCCCAGCAAAATATCACCAAAGCACAGGAGTGGGAGGGCTCAGGAGGAGTGATGAGCACAACCAATACCCCTGAACCATCAGGGGATTTGTTGAAATGTGTAGGGGATTCAGCCAGAGCTGTAGCAACCACCCATGGAGCAATGCCACCCATGGGGACAGGGGACAGATCTGTCCCTGCCTGTCCCACTGCACCCACAGGGCTCAGTGCCTGCCAAGTGCCCACCCTGGCTGCACCTCTTCTGCATCTCCTCAAGGGGAGTGGGCATGAAAACCCCCACAAAAAAAGTCAAATATCCATCAATAGTACACACCACAACCCCCTCCTGGCACAGCTTGTGACCAAGAGAAACCTGAATTCCTGGAGGGAAGAAGCAAAGTTTAGACGAACTAGGTGTCTGGCTGCTCTGAATTCCAGTGCCTGGGACCCAGGACACAATTCCTGCCTGGCTCTGCAGTCCTTTCCACCAGCTTATCAAACTCTGTCTTGAAACAATTTCGTCCTTGAACAGATTTGTTAAGCAGTGTAATATGAAGATCAAGGAATAAAGATGAGGAAAGGCAAAATTAGATTAAGGCTGTAGATAGTGTTTGAGTATAACTAATGCCAAACAGCCAGAGGGCAACATGTCAACAATTTAATGGGGCACAACGTAAAATAATGTTTTCAAAACAAGCGCTTCATTGGATGCTTCCCCTTTGAATCAGATAAAGTATATCACTACAGAGAGATTTGCTTTGATCTGCTCTGCAGCAGGAGGTCAAGGGTGTCTAAAGCAGCTATTCAGAGCTTGTGAGTAATAGAATTAAACGACTCAGATCACGTCTCTGAGCTCTCAGCATCCCCCAGATGTGGGGCCAGCCCCTGGTGTGGGGAGCTGACCCCTCTACCCCCAGCTGGCAGCTGAACTGGGTGCTGGCTCTGAGCCTGGGCTGCTCGTGTACAGCCTGTTGTGGGGTCTTCGGGGCTGGGGAGAGATCAGAAAGTCAGGATCTCTGCACCCACATTTATGCAGAGAGCATCTCTATTTCTAGAAAGTCAAGGCAGCACCTACCTCCATAAAGGATTTCTCCTGCACAAATTAATTCATGTTAGTTCTAGGCACAACTAGCACTTTGTGAAACTTGATCATTGTGAGGATGATTCAACCCCAAAGCCATTTTCCACTCATGCTGGTAGTAACAAGCCCAAACTCTGCCATGCCTTTTGCTGTGGCTTGCAGAGGGGCCAGTTTTACCAGCTCTCTCATTCCAGTGGGCGAGAAGGATGCTTGTGAGGCACAGCTCTCCCCAGCCCTGCAAACAGAAAGACAAGGTGGGGGAATGAAGGCAAATAACAGGGGAAAAGATTGAAACAGAGAATTAGGTACATTTCTGATGGCTGCAGTACACCCACAGCACGCCGTGGTATTTCACTGCCTATCTCTGCTCTCCCAGCTGTAACGTTTAAGCAGAAGGAAGTGCCACCCAAAACACCTCCAGAAGGTCCAGCCACAGAAGATGCCATCTCCCAAACCAGGAGACCATTGCAGCAAGCTTGTTCTTGGTAGGACACCATGCAGCAGCCTCAGCACTCCCCCAAAGCACAGGCACAGATTTTAGGGCAAGAACAGGTTAAAAACCCCTGCAAGCACCACCTGCACAACCAGGCAGAGCCTCTGCTGTGCAGAGCCCTGAGCACCTCAGCCACTGTGCTGCCGGGCTGCCACAGCAGCCAGAGCTGCACAGAGGCCTCAGGGGAATGCCTGGGAATGGAGGCAATAATAGGACTCATTTATCTTTGGGATGTCACCCTGATAGCAGGCTGCTGGCATGTCACAGGCACACGCTGGGTTGCTGCCGTGCTCGCTGGCTGCTGGTACTGATGGGAGAGGGCAGCTGGCACAGAGTCCCTCTGCACCCTGTGGATTGGGGGGGTTTTGAAGAATTGCAGCTTTATCTAGTCTAAAAATGTTGGGAGCTTTTTGTTAGCTTATTTTTTTAATGCTTATTTTTCGCTCCTGAAGGGAGAAACAGGCTGTGTGCAGCCCTGTTAAGGGGTACACACTTCATCCATCTCAGCCAGGCAGTTCCCATTCAGCTTTAATTTACCTCAGACACCAGGAGTTCACCATTTCTCTGGGTATTCAGGATTGCTCTCCCATCACCCACTCATCTTTCCCTCCCAAATGACCTGATGATGTAAGTACCGAGTTATCTGCCCACTTCAGCCAGTGTCCCTGCCGCCCTTCAGTGCCCTCAGAGGCTTCTCCCAGGAACCAGCCCTCCCACACCTCCACAGCACCCAGCCACCAAAAACTCCAGGGTATTGTCAGGCCTTTGCCCAAATTCCCTGTTTGCACACAGAGGCACCAGTGAGGCCATGGCTGGGATGCACCTTCCCTTGCTCATGATGCTTTTCCAGGAGCTTCTCAAAGCATCAGGTTTCGCATCTGTTCATCAGCTTTGTTTTCTTGGCCTCCAAGGAGCAGTTTGCTTTTGCAGGCTGTCACATCTCAATTAGCTCTGTACCTCCGGGTGTGACACGGGGTCACCAGGTCTCCACAGCTTTGTAGTTTTAGCGTAGAAAGGTAAATACATCTGCAGGCCCCAGCAGGGCTTGGAGCTGCCCCTTCCCTGCAAGGGACTGGCCCTGGAGCAGGGGCATGGAGCGGTGGGTGCCCCTCAGATGAAGGCAGAAGCCTTTCCTCATTCCACCTACCCTAACAGAAAGGCAGTCTGGCAGAGGCAAGGCTCAGCAGTGACCTGCCTGGGCCACATCCAGTGACAGCTCTTAACTGCAGCCCTGTCAATGAGGTGCTGCAGACAGGCAGGTCGAAACCTTGCTCCTCACATTTTGTAGTGCTTTCTGCAGACAGCAGAGCCTCTGCCCTGGAGACCAGCATTTAAAAGGAAACCAAATACCAAGAGGACCTATAAAATCTCTGCCTCCCACTGCTGGAACAGCCCCAGTTACTTGTCTGGCAGCAGCTTCTTCCAGCTCTCAGCTTATCCCTCCTACAGCCCAGCAACCCCAACCTACTGCCTCTTGGAATGCTGAACCCCTCCATACCTCCTTCTCCATCACCAGAGTGATGGAGGAGGATTACCTTACCCCAACAGCTCAGGCAGCTCCAGGGCTCTGACCCTAAATCCAGAAGCAGAGGAAGGGGAATGCAAAGCCAGAGTAAATCCATGGGCTGCACACACTGCAAGGCGAGCTCAGGGAAAGAGAACAAATTTAGCCCTGACTCATCCAGGATAAATTTGCCACCTTCAGTGGGGCTTGTCAGAGGTGCACAGCTCTGCATAGCTCTGGGGGATTGGGGAGGGTTTGACTGCCAACCTACTCTGTGCTCAGTGACCCATCATCTCCCAGGAGAGAGCACTGAGCTCGGGCTTTGCCCATCTCCTGCTCCCAGGGTGGTACCACGGTGGTTTTGCAGCTGTGGCAGGGAGGGTGGAACCAGGCTGATCACTAATTACCAAAGCTTGTAATCAGCGAGAGGCATCGCTGAGGTTTCTATACCCAGAGAGCTCCAACTGGCTGTCCTGACATTTTGATGCCAATTACCAAAATGCCCACACTAGAAATAGCTGTAATTGATACAGCAGGTCAGCACGTGTTAATGAAGCTGAAATTGAGAACAAAATGGAAATGAAATTTTGTGGAAATGTGAACAGTTTTCCCCCTCACTCTAATAGCTGGATACAACCATGTGTTATTTATGGCTGTTTTTTCAAATACAGATGCTTTCTGTGAGGCATCCGGCAGAGATGCCACATTTTGCATCCCATGTGCTGGCATGGACCAGGCAGGGCAGGACCAACCGGGTGCCCACAGACCCCAGAGCCCACAGGGACAGACAGGCCCCATCCTCCCCATCCCACCCCGAGGTGGGTGGTGCAAGACAAAACAGCCAGGGTGGCTTTTTTTCCCCTCACACAAACCAGCCAAGGAGCAGATGGAGGGGAAAATCCCTCCTCTCAATTCCTGCTAGACTAACATTTTACCTGCAAAATTGAGGTAGGAGGCTTTTAAATGACTTGTAGGTGGATCTGGTTCTAGAAACAGCTCTGTTTTACAACAAGTCTTTGCTGTTTGAGGAAGGAGGGTGTAAAAGCAAACACAGAAACAGTTAACTGCAGCCTGGGGTTCCTGCCTGCTCTCCTCAGGCTGCTGAGATGTAGGGATTCTGGAGTCACAGTCACAAATTTACCATTAAAGCAAATGCCCGTTTCATCCTTTTCAAGGGAGGGTTTTCTTTAAAGCTTTCATCCTGGCAGAGATGTTTGAGGAGCTAAAAATAGGCAGCAAAGTCACGTGAGAACCTCCGGATGTGAGAAATCACATAAAAGATACGAGCACGAGTCCCTGTTTCCTTGGAAATAATAGTAGTAGTAATTCTTGAATGTGAGGTTGTAATGGCAAGATCTGAAACCGGCCCCTTGTTCTCTGAAACCCTCTGTGAGCAGCTGGGGCAGGGTAAAAACAGATGCCAAGGGAATAAACTGTCCTGGAGCACAGCCCTGTGTGAGGAAAACCCTCTCTTGCAGAGCTCCCGAGAACCAGCCCGTGCCAGAGGTTTCCATGTGTGCAGGATTGGACCTGGAGCTGCTGCAGGGAGGGAATGCGAGAGCTCAGGCAGAGGGGGTGGCACAAAGCTCTCCAGACATCCAGCACGGGGTGGTGAAATTTTTGTTGAAGGTTTCAGCTTGGGAAGATCCCAAAGGAAACCCCTCAGTCACTGCACCCCCAAATTTTAGGTCTGAATTTAAATTCAGATCATCTGGTGCTGGATCAGAGGGCTGGCTCCAAGCCTGCGATTTGGACACCTCTGGGGAGTTTCCAGACTGGGAGTAAAAACAGTGGCACGAGCCATCCCTGGTGGGAGTCAGTGAGCTCAGCGACAGCAGTAAAGGGCTCTCACCCCTCCACATGAAACGGCTTATACTTAAATTTTAACATCCCCAGAATGAGCGCTTGAAGTCACTGACCACACTTAACTCCAGCCAGTTCCCAGGGACGTGTGAGGTGCTGAGCACCATGAACAGAAACACGGTGACCTGCAGGGTCAGAGAGAGGGGTCCCTGCAGCCACCACAGGGTGCAGGCACAGAGCCACCCCCCAGCAAACTGCAGCCCCAAATCCTGCTCCCATCCCTGCCTCGCACTCCATTTCCCATTCCTGCATTGCCAGCTTGAGCTACACACTGCCTCCTATAAATCCTCCCTAAGTGAGCATCAGCATTTAATTTATTTCAGAAAGACTGAGTGCTTTGCCTGTACGGATTCTGCACGGGAAGCACGGGTGAAGACCAGTACTCAGATCCCAAAGCCAAACGCTCACCAGTCAGTAAATGCCAGAAATAAGGCTCCATAACCCATCCTGCCAAGTCAGAGCTTGGCACTATAAGACAGCAGTGCTCAAACTTTCCACTAAAGCAGTTCCCAGTGCCAACAAGCATGTTATTGGACATCACTGTGAGTCACCTATAGGCATGAGAACAGATGTGGCTAAAATCCTTTCACTGCTGTGATTGCAAAAGAATCTACTGGCAGTGGAAAACTGCCAAATTTTTCACATTTTTGATCTGGGAATGTTGTTCCCCTGGGCTAGAGAAATGTCACTCTTTTCCTCACTCCTCCTCTCTTTCTTTTTCTGCCATCCTTTCTTTTTTATTTTTTTGCCACCATCACAACCAACAGCACATTCCCTCATTCCTTTTGCCAGAAAACAAGGATGGAAGTGAGAGGAGCAGGAGCACCCTCACCAGCGCCAGGATCACTCCTCTGAGCACTGAGCTGCATCCTGGAAAGGTGGTACCCAGCACTCAGCAGGGCGGGCAGACAAGGTGCTGCAGAGCCCTCACCTGAATGTTATACTCAAATTCATCATAAAGGCCTCAAAATCAACCATGAGCACAGATTTTGCTGAAATAATCATCGTGCTAGATGCTCCAGCAGCCCACCATGGCCTGTCCATTGCTCAGTTTGCCAGATGCCTTCATGAGGTTTTGTTCTGGATGACCGGAAACTGAATTAGGCTGCATCCAAAGAGCTGGTGTAAGGTTGCTAGGAGATTCCTCTGTCTGCAAGGAGCTGACAGTCACAGGAGTTACTGATGGGTGCAGGATGCAGAGATAAGGTTTTCTGCTTCTGCATAAGTGATTTGGGCTTCTCTGTGCTCACTCCAGCCTCTCGGGGCAAAAAGACTTTGGCTCAACTTTGAAACGGATGGAGCTCAGGAGCAGGGTGGGAAGGGGGTGCTGGTGAGGGCATGGAGCAGTGCCCAGAAGGAGAAACAAATTGTGGGACAACAGAGGCCCCAAAATCAGGTCCCATTCCTAAGTTAAAAAAAAAAAAAGGCAACTTCCATCTTTGATGTAATGTGATTTGCTCTTCTGGTGGGGAAAATGGCTTTTCCTTCCCCAGGGCAGTGTTATTTGAGCAAAATCTTTGTTCTGCCTGACAGCAGGTACTGTCCACGACCCAAGATGATGCCTCAGATATTGGGGGCCAATTGTCCTCACCTGGCTGCACCAGTGCTGCATCTCCTGGCAGCGGGGCAGGATGGCCACTGTCCCTGTGGCCCACAATGCCAGCATGTACTGGAAAGCGCTACAGGTTAATTAGCACTTACTTATTAGGGCTGGTGCCAAAGGCCTTTGCTGGGAACAGCAGGGAAGTGAAAACAGCTGCTGGAGCTGCCAGGGCTGGAAGTGGAGAAGGCAGGAGGTGACTGAGCAGGGGGGATTTCAGCTGGGATTTAGGGAGCACTCCTTTGAAATCTGCCTTTTGCTAATAAAATTATGCTATCCAAAAAAGGTGAACTTTGAGGCTTTGACAAACATGTTTGTTTTAATGAGGCTGGCCAGGGACTACACAAATGTCACCCTTGAATGCAGCCGGTACCAGACACAGAAACCAAGTGGAGTGAGGAGGCAGTTAAGGCAAAAAAGTGGGTAAAGGACATTAAAACCAGCTCCTTGACAAGCTGCAACGCTCCAAAGTCTTGAGCACGTGCTCACCTGCAGCTGTTCCAGTTTCAATGGCAGTGCTGGCATTTTTGGTCCCCTCAGGGCCTGTAGAGATATTGATTCAACAGCTTTTTCCCAGGATGGTCTGGAGTGCTGTGCTGCTCAGCAAGTGGCCTCCGCTTCAAAATCAGGCTTCAGTTGCTGTGGCAAGGCAAAGCAAGTCCTAATTAATCACATCCTACTGTACAGGGCACATCCAGATTCCTCAGAGACCTCACCTGAGAGGGAAAAAATATATATATGTACCCATATATTTTTCAACAATGTACCTCATTTCATACACTTTTTGGGTGGAGAAATTTTGACACTGGTGCCTAGCAGGAGAAGATGCAAAGCTCTGCCTTAACACCCTCTGAAAAGTTAAATAGTTTCTTTGCCAAGCGAGCGCAAGACCAAGCTCTTGAGCATCTCACCAGCAGAGCAAGTGTCCCCACAAGGTTCTCAAGTATTTAGGGACCTGCTCACCATCCCACTTTCTGCCCTGAACCTCAGGCTGAGTGGCAGAGACCTCCAGCTGCTGAGGAAGCAGGAACGTGCTGCTCACTGCCTTGCAGGATCTTGGCTCGTAATAGCAGTTGGCGCAGAGTCATCCTTATCAGCTAGCACATTAATCTTAATTAACAGATCGACAGCAACAGTTCCTCCCTGAAGCTCCCCTGAGCATTCCCAGCCTTTGCTGTGCTGCTGCTCCAGCATCAGCACCATTCCCTTTGCTGTGCCATCGCTCCAGCATCATGGTTGTTCCCAGCATGGGGAAAAAGGCCAAATCTTGCACAGAACCGGAGTGGCTGCACTGGCTCCAGCTCCCCAGTTGCTCTCCTGGAGGCCCAGCTGTACCCAGATGAGAGCCCAGAAGCACATCTACTCGTAACTGGGACAAGGACCAGGAGCATCCCCTCTATCTCAGCATCCCAGATCCTGTTTTTGTCCCTGATGTAGCACCCATCGCCCCTGAGCTGCCTCACCTCCTTTGTCCAGGGACAGACCTGAGAGAGGAATGTTTGCGTGTTTCTGGGAAGGAGGATTTTTAAAAAAGAAGAAAAGAAAGCAAACCTAGAGAGATGACCTATGAAAACCCCAACAGCAGGGCCCCTCTCACCCTCTGCTCCCTGCTGCTCTCAGGGCTGGAAAACCAGTGCTGACTATCCCAGGATCAATTCCCACCGTTGTGCCTGGAGCTGATCTGCTCATCGTGCAGGAACAGCACTAAGGGCTGAGAGCTCCAGCCAGCAGGGACCCTGCTTGGATGGGACCACAGACCCCATGGCCCTGCCACCAGCCAGGGTCAGACCCCCAGCCTGGGGCCAGGGGCAGCACCTCTTAGAGCAAACCCAGTCTGAAGAGGCAAAGGCTGTAACTGGGGGCAGACGAGTGAAGAGAAGCAATGAAGTGGCTGAGGCTCCAGTGCAAAAGAGAAAAGCAACAATTCCTGGCTGCTGGGGTGTGTATTTAGGGCACAATCTTTCCTGACATGTAATTAAAGGGCACAGGGACAGCATCCATCACACCTTGTCCGTGCACTGCCCAGGCCAGGTGCAGAGCCAGGACAGCTCAAACCCGGCAGAGCTCAGAGAAGATCGTAATTTTCTTAGGAAAAAACAAACAAACAAAAAACCCCACCCAAACCAACAAACCCCAACAACAAAACCCCAAACAATTCTCTTGTCCAGCAAATCCCAGTGTCTCTGCCCAGACTGGACCCTGGGGTCAGGCAGTGGTGGACTCAGGGCTGGTGCTGAGCCTGAGGTGTCAAAAAGATGCCACAAATAACCAGAGAGGTTTGCTGGCATCACCAGGGGTTAGGCAGGGCCATGGGGAAAGGCAGAGGAGCCAGGTAACCCAGACCTTGTCCTAATGCTTTCAACTTCTCATTATTCCCCTTCTCCTATTGTCAGCCCAAGGCAGGGCTGAGAAACCAGAGCCAGAGACATACTGGAAGAGGTGCTTTTGTCACATTGCTTCTGCTCAATGCTCAAAATGCAGACACAAGGTACAACCTGGGGATGGAGGTTCCACACCTGCAACAGGGTCCCTGTAGTTTAGGAGAGGATGAGACAGGATAAACTGGAGGTATTAGTTAAGTTACAGACCAAGGGAGGTTTTTTGGGCTCACCTTACACCGATTTTTTACTAAATAAATACACATTAACCCTCAAGATGATTTTTCAACCAAACAAGAATTTAACTTTCATAAACCATAATGTCACAGCATAGCTTAAGGTCCAAATATTTTAAAAATGTGAACCAGGAGTTCAGCTTTTCCATTTGCACAGATGCCACCAGAAGAGCAGCCTAGTTTGCGGGAGTTCTTTTCCAAGGGTACTCAGTATTTGCAGAAGTTGGAACTCCACATCAGGAATAGAGAGAGGTCAGCTCCAGGCACTGACTGCATGAGTCACTGCCTGAAGTGTTTTTCCAACACAGGAGAGGAAAAAAACTCATCTCAGCTGAAATACCAAGGCTTTAAAAATTAGTTGCTGTTCATGTGCAGTAGCTCTTGTTATTGAAAACACCATAAAAGTTTTACTGTGCTGACTTAGGGTGCATGTAAAGAACCTTGCTTGTCTTGACAGGCCATAAAGGAACTTTTATGACCTATTGGGTCAATGATTTGCAAAGAAGGATTTACGCTGCTCTCCAGGGCTGGGATGCGCTGCTGGAGTGGGAACACACCAAAAATGGCACACAGAGCTGAGGTGGACTTGCTATGGGATAAACAAAGTGTATATCCAGCATGACTGTGTATGTAGATTGTGTTAACTCAGAAGGGCATGGGATTATGGGCTGAGTGGGTTTAACTGATTGACCTTTATTCTTTTGGGGTTTTAGTGGAGTTTTAGGAGAAGAAAACCTTACCCATGCATGTGTTCAGCTCTCCCCCAGGGTTAAAGCTTCAGAAATCCAGGCTGAATCCCCAGTGTTGCAACTGCTTTATCTTTTATCACAAAGTGTCTGGAAAGCATCATCTCCACTGGTCCAAGGTTCACTTTCAACACACTCCTGGAGTAACTCAAGGAAGAGGAGGACCTGACTTATTGAAATATCATCACCTTCGACTGTTGCTGCCAGGTCTGCTTAGGACAGATGAAGTGGTGTAAGAAAACACCCTGCTGTGCCAGCAGCCTGAGTGTCAGGGCTCGTTTACCTTTATAAAACACTGGCATCCATCAGCACACACAAGGGCAGAGCACTGCAGCTGCAAGCAAAGTGCCAGCGAAATCCAAATATGCACCTCCAGCCCTGTAAGAGGGGCCCAGGACCACCAGCAAGTGACCAAAGATGCCCTGTAAAAGGGACTAAATCCCCAGTGCCACCCTCCTGGAACACCACAGCTGGCCACAGAGCTCTCCCTGGCTAGCACGGCTCGTGTCACCCTGGTCTCCTCCGTGACTTTCAGGTGGTTCCCAGCCCAGGTTTGGCTGCCCAAACCCTTTGCTGATGTTGAAGCCACCCCCAGGGCTGGGCAGCCATTGGGACAGTCACCCAGAGCACCCACCACCCTCCCTGCCCTGCAGGGCTCAGCCGGTGCCAGCCCGGGAGGGAGCAGGATGCTGCCCAGCAGATACAGAGCCTGGGGGAGCTGCACTCCCAGCCTGCAGGGGGGAGAGGAGACGGCAGCCCAGACAGATCAAACACTTCAAACGTTTCTCTCCCGAGCGCCAGTGTGTGCTGAGAGGAAAACTAATGAAGTCTTTGAGTGCTGGAGGGCAGAAGGATCTTCCAGCCAGGCACTTGCAGCTCCCTGGGGTGATGTCTGGAGGGTCCCTGAGGGATGAGGAACTCCTTCAGCTCAGCCAGGTGTCCACACTGCTGTGGGGATGCTCATACAGGTCAAACTCTTGAAGTGGGACCCTTCCAGCCTCTTCAAGGAACAGAACTCACTCTCCCTCCTGCAGCTCCCACCCCATCCACGGGGTCACAGCTCATCACAGGCTTTGAGGTGGCTGCACTCCCTCCACAAAGCCTTTTTCCTTCAGCCCTCAACATCCTCATGGATTGAACCAGATTTGCTGCGCACGTGGCAACCAAATGAAATGGTTTCTTTGGCAACAATAATGAAAGCTTAGAAAAAAATTTGCTTTCTGTCTCCTGTGGCTCCAGCAGCCCAGGTAACAGAGTTGGAAGCAGAGCAACTGCAAGCATCTGCCTTGAATTACTGCCTCTGATAGGAATCAGACATGCACTCCAGCATGTCTGCTGCACGTTTATTTATTTATTTGGGGCCTGATTGATTTAAAGACTCCCTATTGCCCGAGCAGCAGCATGGTACAATAACTCACTTGATCTCTGATTTATATTTCATGTTCAAGTGAAGCAGGATGCTTCTGCCCAGCATAAGAGCTGTATATGCCAGTGCTGTGCTCGGCAGCTTCAGAGAGCCTAGGCATGCACAGAAGCAAAAGCTGAGGCTGCAGAAGGAAGTAACCACAAGATAAAAGCCCTCTTATACATACAAAAGTACATGGCCAGGGTCACAAACCCAAAGAGGGACTCGCAAATCCCTGTCCCTGTTTGTCCCCCTTGCCCAATGCTCAGTGTCAGGCTGTGTTTTGCATCTTGGGTCCATCCCTTCTCACCTTCTGCCCAAACTGCTCCCCTCACCCCACAGCTCCAACAGCAGTCCAGGGGTCAGTGATGTTCAGAGCCCTGAGCTCTCCAGCCTTTCTCTGATGCTGTAAGACTTTGAGACTTTTGTAGCTCAACAGGAGAGAGCACAAGGCATAACTCCTCCACTTTGGCCCCGCTGGGCCCTGCATTTCCTCTTTGACCTTGTGCCAACTGCCCTGGCAGCTCTGGAGGCAGACAGTGAGGTAACTGCACCTAATTAAGTCCCTCTGTGTTTCTGTCTCCCACATGGGGAAAGGATCAAAGCTCTCCCCACTGCACTGCAAAGGCAAGGGTGGGGCTCAGGAGGAGTGAGACAGGAGGGGACTCCTGGGCTGGGAGGGGGATACAGTCAACCAGAGACTCTGTCCTTTCGCCCTACCAGCATCGCCCTTCCCCTGCAGCCCCTCTGAGACATCCCAAAGTACTTCAGCTCCAAACAGAGAGGCAGAAGCCTGTGAACCCCATGGGAGGAAGAGCCAGTAGTGACCTCCCATGCCCTGTATCCCATCACCCTCAGGGTACCAAGGGCTTCAGGCTCCTCCAGGTGCCTTGTTACCACATGGGAGGCACCAAAAATAGATATAAGCTATTTTAAACACTTCTCCCTCCTTTTTACAGAAATTGTTACGCGGAGCAGAGTTAAGATCTGCTATTCTCTGCTCTGCTTCCCACTTGGAAATACCTTCTAGAATTTAAGGAGGATAAAAATAGTAGCATTCAATGGGAATAGGAGAGGCTCTTGTCTTCAGAAGACACCGCAATCACGCAGCGCCCGAGCCTGGGCCCTCCACCGCCGTGAATAGCGCTGCCAGTTGATCTCCTTCAAAGCATTGCTGAATGAGGTCTCAGCCTCATAATTTAAGGGGATGAAGTCCCTCCTAAGGCTGTGAAAATCTGGGCTCCCCAGATCCATTATTTTATATTAACTCCTCCTGGACAGCCTAATTAGACAAGGGGGCAAGGGCTGTTTCCTCCTCCCTCTGTTATCCAAGGCCCTTTCTCCTCCCGTAAGAGGTTTTATTTGTGCTGCATGGAAGTTTTATCAACTGCATTTATGGCCCTCCCTGCACTAAATCACACTCCTAATGGATAGCCCGAGGTAAGAGCACCACTGTTTATTCTATTATTTTTTTAAATCTCTGGAATAGCAAGGTTACTTGCACACAGAGCTGCAGGCTGAGCTCTGCCTCCCCCTCCTCCCCGGACAGCACAGTTTTAAGACTCCCAAGTGGAATTACTTGCACTGCCAAAATCACTGGAGAGGACTTATGAAAGCCTCAGCAGGAGCATCTCAGCCTCCAAACACGCATGACAAGCCAGGGATGACTGGAGCAGAGTGGCAACCTCCCCAGCTCACCCCCCACTTTGGTGTGTCACCAGCCAGGCTCCCAGGTCCCTGTCCCTGTAGGAACAGATTACCTTCAACTCTGACAGCAACTTGGAAATAATCCAAATGCAGAGATAAAGTAAAAAAATCCGCACCATTTACCCAAGTCCAGATGTTGAGAGTATTGTTAGTGCTACATAAAGGCGACAAAAGAGAAAAACATCACTGGATTTCAGTGCTGTTTGAGATCTGCTCCACTGTCCCAGGTTTCAGGAACTCCAACGCCTTTTTGGCAAACCCAACTTGCAGGAGAACCTATTAAGCACCAGAAGAGTCATTAATCCACTACAAACAAACTGTTAATCTGCTGTTGGAAAAACATCTTCTGATGTCCAGCAGATCCCCTTCCTGCACAGAGAGTAAGTCCCAGCTGTGTGCAAAATACAACAATCAACACATCAGCAGGAATGACTCCAGTGACTCAATGCAGGCTCCTCCTCAAGAGCAGGAGGGATGGTGGTCTGGCTTTTCCTGGTTTCAGCCAGGGGAAAAGGGGTCTAAAAAGCTTCACATCCTGCTCCTTCCAGCTCCTGCTCCTCAGATAGCGCATGGATGTGGGGTGGAAAGGGACCACTTGGATGAAATCCTTCAGGTAAAACCCTGTTCTCCACTAATTAAGCAGTCTGGTTGGCAGGGAGAGCACTGGGAGCCCCACTACATGAGCTCAGAGAAATCACCAGCTCTACAAGAGTGTGTATTGGCTCGTCACTGGCACTCCACTCTTAGTGGAGTCACCTCCCAGTTGTTCCAACTCATCACCTTTAACTCAATCTTCTGATTGATGGAGACTTTGGATATATAAATCTGCAGGACTTATAACTTGGCACAGAGGGAAAATGATGATTGGCATCTCTAATAGGACTTGCAGGGTCAGTAAGGACCCAAAAGCATAGCTGGTCCTGCTTGGTGAGATAAACTGATGCAGGATATGAATGTAAGGGTTGAAAAAACTATGGATGAGGGATGTCCAGAGGGGCAATCTCCCCAAGCCTGCTCCAGAATTGCTGGAGCAGCATAACAGCATGGATAGACTGAACTCAGGCTCCTCTCCTGCTGCTGTTGCAGGGGCCCAGTTCCTGCTGCCAAGGTCAGAGAGGATGATGATGGGGGGTGTCAGGGTGGTGGCAGACTCTGGAAAAGCCAGGGGGATGGCAGACCCTCCTGGGAGCAGCGGGAAGGTGGAGGCAGCCGACGCAGACAGCAGCCAGAGCTGAGTCAGAGCCAGCAGCCTGCACGCAATTCCCCAAACCTTGGCAAGCCCTGTCAGCCTCTCCCGCCCCCCTCCAGGCTTTCTCTCCCTCTGAGTATCATCACAATTCGGGAGCTCTTCAGTCAGGGGAGGTTCCCATCACTCATTCTCCCTGTGCCATTGTACCACAGCGACTCCCAGTTCGATCCCTGTCAGAGGCTGTCACACACCCATCAAACCCCGCGCTGCCGCAACAATTCAGCCCGCCAGGAATCACCGGATTCCTTTTCCAGGGAACGTTTCCGCAACTCCAGTCCGCATTTTCCTTCCTTAACTCCACACCAACAAAACTTCGGTTGAATAAGGAGAACAATAGGAGCAGCTAAACACATTTCCATCCCCTGCCTCCCGGTAGCAAGCACAAATCCCGGGCACTCAGGGATGCTGCCAGGCTTCTGCAGGCTCTCTCCTGTCAGGTCTGTTAATGCCTGGATGCAGGTCTAACCCTCAGCCAGAGCCTCAACCTCTCACAAAGGCTGAGCAGAGAGATTTTGAGATTTCAGAGGATTCTCCTTGCTGGGAATTAAGAACAGGGACACGTGAGAAAGGTTTAAAGAAGTGAGTAGTTTTTTCCTGGGCAGGGCCACCCACTGGGCTTCCCCCAGCCATGGGACAGTTTCTCAGTCTCCGTTGGGATGCTAATGGACATCTCAAATCTGGGAAAAAAATCCAGATGTATAAACAAATTAACCCACCCAGAGAGTAGCATCAGCCTTGAGCCCTAACCAGTTCCTTCCACTGATTTTGTCTTTTTTGGATCAGAAAGAAATTAATTTAATGGAAAGCTACTTTTTTTCTCGCCCTTTCTTCATCTTATTTTTATAAACCCCATAGGGAAGTAAAGCATATGATCAGAGACAGCCTACTTGCTGCAGAAGCCAATTTGCAGAGTAAGACTGTTATAACCACCCAAAAGGTGGTGGGAGGGACTGTTGGCCTTATTTATATTTGGCTTATGCTGGTGATTCCTCCAGAGAGTCAAAAAAAGAGTAAACCCCTATTAGAGACAACATCTGACAAGTCACGCTTTTAAACTTCCCCACATCTTTAGCCTGTTACACAGAATGTCTACAACCTATGTAAAAATCTACCATCTATATTGAAGATTATAAGTATTAGATAGGTATTAATTTCTGGGTGAAGGCAGAATTAAAATCTCAGTTGTTCTGCTTCTTTCCTCTGAGCTTTAATCCCTCCTGAAATACACACACAAACATGGAAAACTCCTCCTGCCAACTCCACACCAAACCTCCTGGGCAACATGAATCAGACAGCACAGCTTGAAGAGGAACAAAAATCAGCTTTATCCATTCCCATTCTTCTTACCTGGGCCAGCCACCACGTGCTGTTTCTGCAGCATTCCAGCCTCCTCCTGCTCACAGGGATATTTTGTACCCGAATTCAGCTCCCCAGCTTGGTTTTTTTTCCAACACTTGAGAGCTGTTTAGAGCAGCTCGAACACTTCAGACCTCTCCTTCCAACTCCGGCCAGATCCAGTAGCTGTGGCCAATTAATGCATCCTAAAAGCCTTTGATGTGCTGTTATCAAGTGTGTATTACACTGGGAATTTCACGGTATTTTAGTGAATATCGGCATTACAGGCTTTGAATGGCTCTGTCTCACCTGCTGGCTGGAGGAGGGGAGGGTTGCCAAGGCAGGGATGAAGAGCAACGGGGATTCTCACACTGGGACTCTCCAGTTGTTACTGTGCAGTTTTAAGTTTTCCTCAGAATGTTTTCAGAGGAGTGTGCTGGAACAGCCTCTCAAGGAGGTTGGAACAGCTTTGACAACTCCTAATGATGAAAAAAAAGTTGAAAAAAATTAAGAATGTTAGAAAATCATGAAATATTCAGGATCCCGGGAATAATAAATAGCCATGGTGGAGAGCAATTTCTCTTTTAGTTTTGTATGGATACACAGAGGAGAACAAAGGAGTACCTGTTTCTTGATTCCTCATCTAGGAAGCACAACTGGCTCATGTGTTCCCTGCACAGCCAGAGCTGCCAGATCAGTTACTGCTGTGTGAGGAGTGATCCCCGTTTAAGGAGCAACAGGGGACTTCAGGCAAGTGCTGGGAAAGCGCAGTACGGGCTGCAGGAAGACATGGTTTTCTAGCTTTAATATTAACTGAAGACCAGAGCTCGGTATAGAGCACTTCACTGTCACAGGCTTCCGTGCTCTGCCATGGGGAAGCTTTGCAAGTGGGATAATTGCAGTGGTGTGAAGTGCTTTGATTAGGAATTTCTGAAACAGCCTTTGATGTTGCTGGTGATCTCTGCATGCAGGTTTTTCTCTGCTGAGAATAAACAATGAGAAAACACGTCTGAAGTTTCCAGTGTCTTCCTATTAGATGGGTTCAGCCGGGATCAGCATCAGCCCCAACCCTGTCTGGAAAGAGGCTCCATACAAATATCAAGCAATCCATCATTGTAAGGGGGAAAACAGCAAACAAACCTCGCTGTGTCTGCTGACAGCAGGAGCAAAGACAAGCACAACACAGGCACGTAAATATTCCAGAAACAGCCAAGAGAAAGGCAGGCAGAAAGACCTGACATTTCCCTCTCCTTGTTACAACTACAAAAGCCATGAGGGCATCCAGGTGTTACAAACTTCAGCTGTTCTCCCTCTTCCACTCAGTCCTGCTGGTTCTCCATAAGTGATCAGGATCAGTTTGGGTCTTTTTTAATCTTTTCTGTTTGTGAATCACAAGTTTCAGAGCTCTGCCCTCTTTAAAGCATCATAGAATCAGGTTTGCCTTTAAACAACCAAATAAATGGGGCTCCAGCAGTCCATCCAACCTGCTGCAAGGCAAGACATCTGCCTGAAGCTGAACATGTGCATCCCAGAGGGATCCACAAACCCATAAGCACAGAAGTGCATCCTTTTCATACCCATCTTCTGCAGTTAAGTGGCATCAGTTTTCCAGCCAGGTTTTTGGGGTTGTTCTTTTCTTTTGGTCATGCAAAGAAGGAAAGATGGACAGCAGCTCTGCAATCACAGCTGCAATTTCTTCTTGATGTAGCTGCCTCCATGTGATGGGAAGGACTTTGCCTGCAGTTGGGATCCAAACACAAGCCTTGTCTCAGGGTGCTTTGCTGACTCAGAACAGGAATCACATTCCCACGGAATACAGCTGGTCCAGCATGGCTGTTCATCACATCCATCGTGTCTTTTGCAGACAACTTTTGCTTTGGCCCCTGGAAACTCTCACTGTGACCTAAATGCTGCCAGACTTACACAGCTCATCACTCTGAGGGCTGCGTGTCGGGCAGGAAAGGAAGAGGCACAGCCCTGCTGCAGATTCCTAAAGCTCCTTCCTGACTGCAGGGTGTTCCATCTTCATTTTTGAATTGCCCCCAAACTGCTGTGTGAAGGGGGCACAGTCAGATTTAAATAAAAACAGTTTCAAAAATTAGCTGACACGTGACCCTTACAGAGGAGAGGGTTTTTCTTCTCTCTCCCAGTTATGGAAGTTGGTGCTGTTTGTTATAACACTTACAAATCTTAAAACAACTGACTGTCCCAGAAGTTTACAAAACCCTAAGGAGCCATGAAGAGAATTCCCCATCCTCTTGTTACTTAGAATCATGGAACAGTTTGGTTTGGAAGGGACCTTAAAGATCATCTTGTTCCAACCCTCTGGCACAAGCAAGGACACCTTCCACTAGACCAGGTTGCCAACTAGACCACTAGACCAGGCCAACCTGGCCTTGAAACTCCCTACAGGTAACAAACACAAACCTTTCAACACAACACTCAAGTCCAGAACATACCTTGCAGCAGCCTTGGGTGCCCTTTTTTCTGCAGCCTTCAACCCCCTTCTCCTGCAGCAGGGCCAGCTCTGCAGCTCCAGCATTGGAGGTGGCCCTTGGCTCACTGGGCTCCAAGGCAAGGGATTCCCAGATCAGTCAGTGAAGGGGTGACTTAAGGGGAGACAGCACTGCTACGGAAATCTTGCTGGCTCCATTCAAGCCTTCACCTTCAAGCATCAAGGTGATGAAGATGAAGCCTGTCTCCTCCACTCCCTGCAGCTCTGGCACCTTTGGTTGGTCACAGGTGGAGGATGGGGACCGTAGGCTCTTCAAGGCAAGGACTGTTTCTCTGCTCAGCCCTCAGCATGCCAAGCGAGTGCTTTTCAGGCCTGTAGAACAACCACTACCTTTCCTGTTTCTTCTTATTCTTGGCACAAAGGCATCTGAATCGCTTCCAACTGAGGTTAAAAGCATTTAAGTCTGTTTGCACACGGGGTTTTTCAAAGCGACCTCTACTTTTAACACACACTTCCCCCACCATACACAAAAGTATCCAAACTACTTTTCGCTTAGGAACTGCCCTCATATATATTCCTGAAAAAACAAAGCTCTAGAGTAAGATTTTGTCCCCTTTGCATTTTACCTATTGCTTCATTTTCAAATTTCAACTTCATATTTGAACAGTTACATCACACATCTCCCATTTCGGGTGGTGGAGGGGAAACATGAACTATAAAGAGCACAGTAATTCACATCATCCTTGTTTTCCAGGCAGACGAAAATACTGCTTGCAAAATACCAGTATTTTTACACTACAGAAATACAATTAGACTCTCAATTACATTTTATTAAATTTACTCCTGGGAGTTTGTTAGCACAAGGCAACCAATGGAACTCCCAAGGGCTCTCACTAAATCCTCTGCACTAAAGCCTCGCTGCTCCTGTGACTACAGAAAGGGGGAAAATGATTATTTCCAAGGACCAGAAGCCCAAATTCTGCAGACACATCCACCACAAACTCTTTGCATGTTGTGAGTCCCAGAGAACAAACTGGATTTACTTGCTTGACTGAGGTTCTCCACGTGCACAACCTGTGCTTGCAGAAGTGGGTGCTCGAGCGGCGGCTCCTGGACAGGATGTACAGACTGACAAGCTGCTCCAACAACAGGACTCTCCACCTTTTCTGAATACTGGCATCTCCCAAAAAAGAGAGCTTTCAGATTTAATTAAATTTTACTATTTTATTTGTGAAAAAACTACAAGCAGAATTCATAAATAGACATTTCTATTTAAAGCAGGAAAATGATAAAGTGGCTTCTAATAACAGTCGTGCACATGCCAGTAACAGGAATATATTAACATCTTTTATTTGCTAGACAAAGAGCAGTGTCCAATATAAATTTCCCAAAAACATTTAAGACCTGTGAATTTCTGACCAGTTCACAAAACCACCATTGACACTTTAGCATGAAGATTAAAACAAACCTAACAGGACTGTCAGCTCTAAAGACTTTACAGAGCGGAAAAACTTTCAGAAGCGTTATACAAGCTGTCTTTCTGGGCAAATGAAAAATATAGCTCGTATAATACATTAACATAAAAATCCACAAGATAAGATTATGTTTTGACATACTTAAACAAGCATTCTATATTTGTCTCCAACAAACAAAGCTAAGGAAATAATGTAACCATCTTTACACAGTAAATTAAGGTTACAAGTCATACACAAGAACAGAACTGCTTGCGCATTAAAAACTGTTCAGCTCCATTGTCATACTCTAAATGTTGGCTCTTAAAACCATTCGGTTACATACAAGCAAAGGTTATTATATAGTCAGCAATTAATAAATTTTTCAATAATTTAAGTCCATGGTAGAGCTTAAAAAAGTAGACTGAGAATGATCTTGGTAAGGCAGGTGAAAACATCTCAGTGGAAATAAAGTCACGGAAGCTGCTGCCAAATTTTCGATCTGTCCAATTTGAAGCTAAGTTCCAATTAGAATAAATAGCCTGGTCGTGTAAAACGCTGTCACCTTTCCTTTGCAGAACTACGTCAACTGAGCAAGTCAGGCAAGCTGTGTCGGTGTCTGTGTGTGTGTGTCTGTGTAAGAGTCGAAACTTCGCAATCGTTAACACTGTGCTTCACTTACCTGCTTTCTGTGCCACTGAACACCGCGAATCTGGTCCTTCCCTACGCTAGTGTTTTGGTTGGTTTGGTTCTCAAACACCTTCCCCACCGCCAGCGGGACAGGCACGGACACGGCGCGGGGGGAATCCCGCCGGAGGGCGAGCGCCGTGGGAATGCCACCCGGAGAAATTAAGTGTAAAAACAATCGCTGCCCTTCAAACCCACAACACAACAGCTACGGATGAGGCCGGGGGGGGGTCCAATGCTTAGCAAGCAATCCCTAACTGAATGCAGAATTACAGGTCACTTGTTCCAAAGAAATTTTCCCATTTATTTATAGCAAGCTACTTTATCAAGGAGGAGGAGGCCAAAGAGACAGATGTTACCGACTTCACCACGAGTAGCTGGTTACGGCGTTAAAGCTTTTTCAACTGATCTACAGGTCTATTTTCACTTGAAAAAGAAGCAATTTCCTGGTACACACAATGCTTTTTTTTTTTTTTGCCTTTTTTTTTTTTTTTGCACAAATTCCCAGATCCAGTGAAGAAGGTGAGCGCGTGGTTTGACTTGAAGCACCAGAATTAGCCCCACTGAGGCCAGCGGGACCTGCCACTCGCTCACACTCCTGGCTGGATCACGGCCGAGATGCACGCAAGCCTAATTGATAATGGATCATTTATAAAGCAGTGCAAAATATACAAGTTCAGGGGCATCTTCAAAAAATCTCTCTTAAAAAATTATTCCAATACATTTCAGTAAAATAAATAAATATGGCTGACCAGTTTACCCTCCCTGAGACCCTTAAAGGAATAGTAAAAACTGGAAAAGGAATGTCTTTGCAATATCCCACTAATGTTAAAATGTGGATTGAGATATTCATAGTATTTAAAACTATGTATAATAAATTGTCTTGATGCTCATAGGAAGCATCTGTTTTCCTTTGGTTATTTAATACTTTAAAAATGCTTAAAAAAGACAGCCTATACTGTGAATATAAGCAGAATTAAGTTGGGGTGCCCACGTTAACATATTCAGAATAAAACTGCTGCTGCCAAGGCACTGCCAAGCACATGCCTTCAAGCAGGGGCTGTAACAGATCCCTAACTCACACATTTCTGTCACCAGTGTGAAAGGAACCTACATCTGCTACTCAAAACCACACAGATTTTAAAAGAAATCTTAAATCAGTTGCCTCCACAAAGAGAAATTTCTCTTACCGAGCAAATAATTCATAATACAACAAACAGGCACAAAGTTGTCAAAATGTGGCCCTCTTTCATCACGCCCAAAAGTTATGCATTTCATGTCAAATGAAGCCACAGCCTCTGTGCCTGAAATTACTGCAAAGCACCCTGGGGCCACTAAAAAAAGATGAAAAGCCAAAGAGGTTTAGGGTTTGTTTTGCTTTTTTTTAAAAAAAAAGTTTGTTTCACCTCTTCAGCCAAGTGTTTTAGCAGGATAATGCATGGAAGGTAAACTGTAAAGCAACACTAACAGGTCAGGAAAAGAAATTATAGTCTGAATAGCTTTAGAGTAAGAACGAAGGAGATGCTGGTCATGAGCATGAGCCACATGTCGCTCACTTGCCAGCATGAAAGCTTTTCCCTACTTTTGCTCCCACAGCAGGAGACTCAGAAGTGTCCAAATGCTGACAAGCCCATCACTGGACAAGATGCTGTTCAGAAACAACCCTTGGAATACAGATGGACTTCAAGGAGAAGAGCCATCCTCACAGCAGGGATGGAACAGATGGAAGGGGCTGACAACCGCTGACCCGCATGCGGCTGGAACGAGCACCAGCTTGGTTCCTGAACCCGGGATCGCTGCCAGCCCTACGGCTCCCTGCTGCCTTCACCCCACAGCCACCACTCCAGTTCTACAGTTCCCTCAGGCACTGAGGCAGGCGGATGGAATTCACTAACTCTACCACCACCAGCACCTGTGGGACTGGCTGTGCACGACACCGTGGTGCTCACGTTACCGAACACACGGATCCATGGCATGACACCAGCAGTCTGGTTGGGAATGGTTACGCTCCAGCCGGGCATGGACCTGCACATCACCAATCTGAGGGACCCTAGTAGAAACACAAGCTACCCGGAGCAACCCTCTCTCATCTCGGATCCCAAGCTGTAACAATCAAAACCGTGTGTCCAGTATGTTTTAGCCATTGCTTAGGGAAGAAATTGGGAAGGAACAATAGAGAGAACAGGTCCCATCCAGGTTCAAACCCTCAGGAACACTTTTCACCTAAGACCAGTTCCATTTCAGTTTCAGTACTTTCACAGAAGGGGACTGTCCCAGATCTTGAACTGTTCAATTTTTTTTTTAATCACTTCACAGTGTTTCAAGCACCAGCGTTTCCATGTATTGGTTTCAAATAACCCTTTATATATATTTATTTATATATATATTTATATATAATTTATATCAAAACTGATAGTACACAGTATAACTGGAAGAAGAACTGAACTTAAAAAGGATATGTTGAAAGAGGATGGAGTTTGTGAATGCAATAAATAAAGCCCCCTTCCCTCCCCACCCGCTCCCTACCCCAAAACAAAAAGTTGTCATGTTCATGGAAAATTGTGCACAGCAGATATTATAAAAAAGTAGATTCAGGAGCACATCCAATTATAAATGATTGTTAGGAAAATCATATAAAACAATGGAATACATAAAAGTGTCAAGAGTAATCGTTAGGGTGAGAAATTCCTTGGTGGCCAGATGCCCACGGCAAGCAGAAATTATCCTGGTTGCATCAGTAAGAGGTCGATGTCCGAGAAAGTGTGTTCAAGCACAGAAGAGGCTCTCCAGGATTTGAACAGCGTGGGCAGGTGGAGTGTTTGAATTTCATACCCTGATTCATAGTTTCCACAACTCCATGTGCAATTTTCAGAAAGATTCGTCGTTGACTGCCGACATGTCCCCCTTTGGCGTGGAGGAACGGGACGAGCCCTTGTCTGTGCTCTCAGAGCCCGAGCTGCTCTGATTCTGTTGTTCTGATCCTGCACTGGAGGTCACTGTAGAAGACGACGTGGATGAAGAGCGAGTCTTTTCTTTAAAGTCTGTGATAATTACTGTGACATTTCCCACTGTGACTGCCAGCTGCTGTGCGGTACTTCTGTCCACATTTTTCAGTCTGGGTCTAAAATAAATGAGAAGCCATTTATTAAAAGGATAAAAATAAATGAGAAGGGAAGAGTTTATTAGAAAAAGCATTGGAAAACAAACTCGGTGTGACTCGTCCTCCCCTCGCTGGCACAGATGGCAGTAGCTGGGAGGAGAACCCAGGCAGCAGGAAGTGCTGCACAGTGGAGGATGAAGGTTTGACCTGCTCCCTGTGCCAGCCAGGCTCAGCCCCAGAGGAACGACCTGTCTCACAGAGCTCTGCACAGGGCATCTGTTGTAGACTTATCCCTAATCCAGCTCTGCCAGAAAGGAGGACACCACGGCAGAGCCAAGCGGTCAGGAGCCAGACAGAGTGAAGGATCTCCTCCCCAAGGGGCAGATGAAAGAGTTCTCTTATCTAAATTCACCATCTCATCATGTGCCCTGATGTTATGAGACAAGGCTGTGACTCTGCAATACAAAACCACATGAAAGCATTCGGCCACGGTTCTTTCATTCCCATGTTGGAACTCTGCAGCTGCAAACAACAGGCACTGGGACAACTTGGCTTCTCTTTCAACTGCTTTGAGCTCATACAAATCAGATGCCCAATCAGCCTATGGATAGAATAGCTCAAAACGTTCCCTCTGGAATTGAGGCTATTGTAAATAAAATCCAGAATGTATAAAGGTATTTTTTGCAGCCAGACCTTTTGGTTAGGGAAAAAAAAAACAAAAAAGGAAAAAAAACCCCAAACCACCAGAAAAGAACCCACTGGTATTTATTGCTCAGGATTATCTCAGTAATTTGCATGCTGTGCTATCATTCAATTAGTAATGTAGCTAATAAAGGTCTAAACTCTAGGAGGCCGACATTCATGCACATTTCACGGGCTGGTCCAAAGCTTTGCTACAACAAACCTTGGACACTCCTCCAGCTACCAGCAAATTCCAAGTCAGCTGCAGTGAGTGCTGTAATTTACAGCTTTTGCTCCTAATTAAGGGTCAGGCTTAAGCAGCAGAATATTCCCAAAAGGGAAATTAAAAAGGAGAGTCTTTATACATCAGTGAAAAGTAGCTTGCTGAGAGCTGCCTTATTGAGAGGGATGGAGGGAAGGTTAGTTTACTTTGGGATCAAGCTCCAGCTTTTAAACCACTCTGCCTTTTCTCCTCCTCGTTTGCAGCACACTAGGTTAGTGCAGTAAAACAGAAAAAGAGGGAATTAAGCTCATTTTGCATCTGCCATGAATACTCAATGGCTTGCAGTAGTGTTAACAAGGAGAAAGTCCTGCAGCAGTAGCTATCCAAGTGGTATTTCACATCTAGACAGAATAGAAAAACGTATTGAGGACAGATGTACAGCTTCTAAGATAGAACAATTGTATTTCTGCAAAATGCTTACAAAAAATAAAGTTACTGCACCAAAAACAGTATTTTCTTATCTAACCTAGGAGGCTGTCTCAATTTTTAATAAGTACCACAGCAAAAGCATATAGATAGAAAATGCAAAACAACCCAGTGCATAACAGCCAGTAAAACCTCCTACTTGCAGCAGCCCCTGGGCTCAGGGACCGGCCTTTCCCAGCCCGGCGCTGTGCTGGCGGATTGCTGCGCCCACACGTGTGTGTCGTACGCACGCACCGCCCGGCAAATCCAACACGTAACCACAGGCTAGATGAAATGATGTCACCTCGTTTGTGGGTAACAAGAAAGGCCAGCCAGCTCAGCAGGTTTTGGGGTTTCCGTGGCTCTCGGATGCCGTGCTGGCAGATGCCCCCACACGCAGCACCGAGCGTTCCCGGAAGCGTAGTGCGAGTACGTCTTTTCCTCCCCGAGCCCCGAGTTCCTCTAGGAAACCCAGTTCTTCCTGTAATTTGCCTGGGTCACTTGTTTTCTCTTGTGCTCAGAAACAGCCAAAAAAAAAAAAAAAAAGCTGGCTCAGATACCGGACCAGACCCTGCTGCCTCCACCTCCCTACAGGGCTGAACGTGAACTCTGGCTATTGCTTGTCAAAAACCAGCACTGAGAGTTTGGGGGTGGGGAAGAGGGGGGGAAGGAGGAAAATAAAAATGGAACTGCCCATGCATCTTTAAATGCCATGACAAAGTAACACAGAAGGGGAAGCAGGGCTGAGGTGCAGGATTTCTCCATGGTCCCACTCACAAATATTCTCAATGTGAGTTTTAGAACTGAGCTCTCTGACCATTTCTCCAGAAGGTTTTCAGGGTCTCCCCTGTACAAGGAGCTGATTAAGCATGGATGGAAACCTCCAGACAATCTCTTCAGCACATGCATACAATTTTTGCTTCTTATAGAAGGCAAATGGACTGGCCCATTCATGTTATTTTACAAAATTAAACACCCTGGTGCTTCACGTTTATAGTGAAAAAGGTTTATGGTCAAATAAGAAAAGTGTTTCAAAACATTCATTCTGAAAGTGCACAGGGAGAAGTGGGATAAACAAAGATATTTTGTCAGAAGCAGGTATGGTATCCAAGAAGTTCAAACAGGATTTCTTAAAAATCCAGAGCGCCCTAAAAGACAATTTAAAAAAACCCAACTAATCACCCAAAACAACAGTTAAACAATCTGGGCATGAAAAAAAGCTGAACTCTGTAAAAATCAGATCCTTTAAGAAGACCCTTGACAGCACTCCCCAGAGCAATGCAAGAAAAGTTCAACTAAACTAAACACTTAAAAAGACAGGTTAAAAACTGAGGGGAGATGAGGTAGCCCTTAAAAATACCCAGCTAGACTTGATACTATTAAGGTTTAATTAAGAATGACAAAAGCTTGCCACAAAACGTGGACTAGAAGACTCTGCAGCAGACAAAGCGACTCCTTCGAGAAAGAAAAACAATTATTTGATGTAATCTCTCAATTTAATATTATGTCATCAGTCAAGTGCATCAAGTCTCCTGCACCTTTAAGTCTCAAAAAAAGTACCATTTAAAGAAGAACAAGACAAGAAAAAAAATCACTGTAATAAAGTTGTATTTCTCTAATCAAATCAGGAATGGATACTTTAATCTTTGGGGGCTGAGGAAGAGTTAACAGCAGTCCCTGCAAACAGCTCAGTCTTGTAGCACAGCAAATTTCACACTGCCCTCAACTACATTCCAGTGGGTTACTGTGTAAAGGATATTCATTCTTATTACAGATTTTCATGCTATTATTTAAAAACTTCCAAGTCAAGAGTTTTCTGCAGTCACACCTCGCCAATCTTAATGCCAACAGCTGTGCCAACCATATTTCCCATGTGCTTTACAACTGTGTGCAGCAAACTAATATTGCCTGAGTTCATGTGGTTTCATTATAAAACACTTATTACAGCACATTTTAAAAAGAGATGCAATTCTTGTACAGCCCACACAGGCAAAGCACCCAGTTCAGTTCTGCCTCTTGTAGCCCTCAAGTTCAATAATATAAAAACTGGTTTTTGATGCTGAGCATTTGATTTAAGAAATGGAAGATCAGTATAGGCAAAACTAGGAACAAACCTGTCTCCTACACTCATCTGAAACTTAGACAAATATCAAACCAGCCATTTGTGCTTTCTGTTGATAGCAAGATCCCAGCAAATCTGTTCATGTATACTTAGTTCCTGTATACCTGGAAAATTATCTTGACAATTACAGCGACTGAATTATGGATAAGGAAGTAAAAAAGTAACCTTTGTTACGGCTATCGAGCGATGATAAGAATTCGATATGATTGCTGGTTAATGTTTTTCTCCCACTGTGCTTTACAGCCAAAAGCAGTACTGCCCAACTGACAATACAATTACTTTAGCAGAGAAGTGAAAACTGAGTGGACAACAGAGTTAATATTTCTAATGCCCAGATCTGTGCTCACCAGCAGAGTATTCAAGTGCTCATATATCAACAAAAGAAGTGTTTGCTATATAACTCAGTTCTCAGACACCAAAAGCTTAACTTCAGTCTAGAGTTACCTTGAAGTGTGATTTGAGTCGCTGGTCTTTGTTGTAGTATTCCCAGACTGTATGCTGTTCACTTCACTAGGAGGATCTTTCACAATATCTGACTTTGGTCTGCAGTAGTTGGAGGGAAGAGGGAGAGCACAATGTTAGTTTAACTGCACAATTAACCAGTGCCACCGACATCACATCACATTTAACAGTGTAACAGATCCTTCACACTTACTTAGTCTTCTTGTTAGTGTTCTTCTTTGTAACACTTGGACTAATTTCCTTCTCTTTGTCAGGTTTTTCTTTGTCTTGTTTTTCTACTTTCTCCTTCTTCTCCTTCTTAGGTGGTGGTGGGGTTGCATATTGCTGGGCAACTTGTTGTGCCACCAACTGAGAGTTTATTCTAGGTTTTCTATAATGACAATAAAAAGAGAGATCTATAGTCAATTTTACACAGTAAAAATAACTACACTGAGAGCAGTATGAAGATTTATTTCAGCAACCAGGGAAGAACACTCCACTTAAAGAACCAAATGGATGTCCTTATTTAACGTGAAGTACTACTGCTGTTACTAAACAAGATAGAAATTTTAAAATAAAGAAATACTTCAAACTGCTGTTCCATCAGTTTTTAGCATCTAACATTCTTAAGTATAATGCTCCCTTTCTTCTATCCATATCATGAAATCACAGCCAATTTTGGGGGGGACAATAGTGAAAAAGCAGCTTTTTAAGAAGCTGCCAGCCACGCACTGTGGCTACACTTGAGGAGAAGGAACAGAATGTGACTAAAAAAAGTTTCCTGATAAAAATCAGTCTCCTTCATATCTTTCAATTTAATTTCTCAAATGAGCTGCTGGTTCCCCACAGCACCAAACCTTGCACAAATAACAATGAACAAGAGAAGGTAACTGAGATGACTTTGTCCCGAGGGCCGGGAGTGAAGCTGGTTGGCAGGAGCACAGGAGACAAGTGGGCATTCACACTTCCACAGGGAATGGTAGTGCCAGCCTCCAACACTCCGTCCTCACACAATTGTCTGCAGTCCCCGGTGGAGCTCGGACAAAAAACACAAGCAAACTGCCTTTCAAAGACAACTTCCATTCCAAATTGTGCTTACACAAAGAGCAGCCTCACATGTAACCAATACCTTGGTTATTGGTCCTCACATATCCTGCAGGAATTGCTGCCTCTGTCTCTCATTCCTCATCCAAACTCTAATGCCCTCTCAGCTTGACAAGTCAACACCTCTCCCCCCGGCCTGGCATATCGCAAAGCAGTTTATACCCTGAATACTCTGACTGTCTGTGATTGATTCTATCCCTTCAATATGCCAGAAAGATCTATGCTCCCTGTGTCCGCACAGCTTGGGGGAGGGGAAAAAAGCGCAGGTAATCAACTCCATTAGTTGTCCCTAATGAACCAAATACTAATTGGAACAGTTGCTCAGGCTTGTCCAGAGCTGTTAAATGCTCATAAATATGATTCAAATTTTGTACATAGATCAGACTAAACAGCCAATGAAAGCTGTACCCAAACAGTCTATAACTGGCACACAGAACCTCAAGGGTTTCTGCTGCAGAGCTCTGTACCCACACCCAGCTTTTACTGCAAACATCTAGAGAGACTTCAAGAAGCTATTTAGTGGTTTCACACGTTAAAGAAAAAAAAGAACAAAGCACTAATTGCTCACATGTAACATCTGCACTTAGAGATGATACAGACAATGGAAGACCCAGAGAATTTCTATTCCCTGTCACAAGAAAACCCGAGTATCTAACGAGCATCTCTTGGTACTGGTTTCCTGTATAATGGTACCAAGTTACTACTGAAGCCAGATATACACAAATATTTCATTTCACTACCACAGTTATCTGCATACCACACCACAAGGTCTATGCAACAGGTGGTAATAAGGCCCCTGACCCATCTCAACACCACTGTGGTTTTTTCACCCAACACAGAAACTCTAACTCATTTTTTGTTGCAATCTGCATACATGTCTGAGCCAACAAAGATGATCTGGTCTTCAGCTTTAAATAAGTGTGATGCTGAAACACTCTGCAGATCAGATAATGCAGTTACCTATTCCACAGAACAGCGAAGATAGTGAGCATCCCTAAAATCCAGTATACAGCAATTTCTGTCTGAATGACTGAGAATAAATATGTTAAATGAAGTTGTTTGGTTACATGGAAAAGATTTTCAGATTGATGCAGCCACACTAAAAGCTGACAACAGTAACTTGTGTCAAGCAACCTGCTCCCCGCCTACTGCAAAAAAAGATAAAATGTCAAGAAATCTTCAAAGAGAGGGCAGATACCATCTCCCTACATGATTATACGTGATTAACCTCACTGCTTGAAGCTGCCACTTCTGCCCAGACTTACAGTTATTCGCTGTTTACACAACCAGCTAAGTCAGAAACCCGAGCCATTCACAGGAAATCCCAATTCATGAATCTGAGGGTTTTTCCTACTTTGCACGACTCTTATGTGCTGCCTGTGATGTTATTTCCAAGCCTGGTGTCCAACCAAGCTGCCCTTCCTGTTGCAGGACTGCTGCACTGCTTGAACCAAGATACAAATTTTAAAATAGAAACTTCAACTAAAATAAAAAACCCCTTATAAATATGTCACACCATATTTCCCTAGAGAAGGCTGGAATGCCAAAAAGACCAGGCTTAAAGCACTCCTGTGGAGACACTTCACCCTGTGCTCTTCCTCTCCTTATCAGTGTCTGTGACAGTGAACTAAATTTATTTAGTTTTATCATTTTCTGGCCAGCCACTGACATTACTACCACAACTTCTCCAAACCTCATAGTTACATGTTCCTTCTTACATGCCAGGATGGCTCATTGGTGAGGGCAAAGCCAAAACTGGAAGAGAAGAGAGTGGGAAGGAGGCAGCGACCTGAGGAAAGGGGACCAGCCCTGCTCATGGGGTCCCTCCTGCATGAGGAAGGGAGCAGAAAGATGCTGAGACTTTGGTCAACACTGAGCACGTTCCAAGATCTCCTGTGCTAACAGAAGAGATTTTATTAAAAATAATGCAAATAACCCAACAAACAGCTTTCCAATTCCTGATCTGACTGTTTCACTCACGCGGGCAGCAAGCTTAGGAAAAGGACAAAAACGAGGTAATTTAAGCAACTGGTATAGTAATAGTAATAATAATTGGAGTAATAAGATCCTTCAAGTAAGGCCCACGCTGCCAGTACAGCCAGGATACACTGGTTACAAGGCTTTACTAAAAAGCCAAGCAAAGCAAGTCGAGCAGTGCATTTTTAACCACAGCAAACTATAACCATAGGAACCACAATTGAGCGAAGCAGCTGCATTATCCAAAACTTGCTCCAAGTTTCCCTGCCTACCAAAAACACACTCAAGGGCTACCTAACATCCCTAGCACAGATTATACAGTCACAGAATGGTTTGGGTTAGAAGGGACCTTAAAGTCCATCCACTTCCAGGGATGAGGCAGGCACACCTTCTCTGTGTCAGGGCCTCACCACCCTCACAGGGAAGAATTTCTTCCTTGTATCTAATTTATATCTTTCTGTTACAAGCAATTCCCCCTTGTCCTATCACTACATGCCCTTGTAGATCATCCCTCCAGACTCCTTTCCTGCCTGTACAGCCATCCATCCATATCCTAGTCACGCTGTGTGTCAAAGCAGCTCTCCTCATGAGTGTTGTGAATTCTTTTCCAGCTGTGGCAGCAGGAAGCTTGCATTGCCTTCTAGAAATAAGGAAAAAAGTGAATTCAATAATACTTTGCAGTGGGTACTAATCATCTTCCCTTTCAGAATCTGAACTAGGAAGGAAAAAAGGGGAGAAACAAGGCTCATTCCCACTTGGGCTACCACAGTTTAACATGCTCTGGTTTCTGCTGCAGAATTTGGGAGTCCTAAGAGCAGAAAATTCCCTTCTTTCCTTTTCTGTTTTTGAACACTCAATGTGTCTAAGACCCTAATTTGTTTTCCAGTTGGCCTTTTTATTTAATGATTTTTTTTTGCCACCTCCAAAAAGAATGCTTCAACCCAAATACACCACTATTATATTAAAGGAAGTTATCACTTGAGCAGAACAACTTGAACAGAAAGTTGCAACCATTTCTAAACTCTGCCAGAATGAACAGCTACAGAAATAACTATTAATCATTTTTTTATCCCAAAAATGTTCTTATCCGTTTACTTTCTGTAACATTAAACTGTTCATGTGCACAAAGAATACATCTAAATGACAAAAACCAAACCCCCAACTCAGCCTTTCCCAAGCTTTCTAACCACACTCATGCTTAAGAAACAACTATATTGGCATTTACTAGAAGGTTTAAAGTATCAACATTACTCACAAACCACAACAAGCTGACAAGTCTCAACTTCCCAAAAATTATCTGAAGAGATGCAGTACTTAGTACTAGACTTAGTTCTTGAATTTTCAAAGCAAGTATCTGAAATAGGTATATTTACTCCTACCTGAGCATAATGACGGTAAAGTTACACTTTGCTTGCACAATTTCCCTTAATTTAGGCGACAGCCTGAGTAAAGACTGAGTAAAGATCCAACACTGATGTGACAAACAAATGCACATTATCTTTTCACTTTCTAAAACATGAAGAGGATTGTCTTTTCCCCCTCTAAAACTAAGCAATTAAACAAAATTGAACTGTGCTTTCAAAGTTATGTACAGACAAATAAATTGTTTCACATTAATTAAACTGTAGTTTACCTCTCAGGAGCAGACACTTGCACAACAACTCATGACCTTTGCAGCAAGGACATTCTGCTGCATGAAAAAGCTGAAATATATGTCTACTGTAAGAATGGCTGCGGCATCTGGGCCTCTTCACCATCAACTACCATAAATGATGCACACAAATTATCTTTACTACCTTTTAGTAACAGACCAGCTCAGAACTATTGTGCCTGCAAATATATACTATATGCAAATATATATATATATATGTATATATACATGCAGACACTACATGCAAATAACATCATACCCTCAGATTGTCATATGAATTGACACTGGGAAGTTTGGCTCATGGGAAGTGGAATAAATGCAAGACCTTTCCTGAAGGGCTTGTTGCCTGTGTTGCTCTGTGCTCTTTAAATAAATAAAAAATTAAAAATTAAAATCCAAACTGTAACTTTAAGGTTCTGGCAAGCACCTCACAGTATTTCACTACTTGCATTTCCTTCTTTATCTCAAAGCTTTCCCTTTACAGCCTGTCTCAGGACCAAATCCAGGGCACTGAGACCCAGGAATTCTGCTGTAGCCCCTGCAGCTGGGCTCAGGAGTGGAGCAGCACAAATCACTGCACATCCCACACATGGGAGTTACTCAGACCTGGATTTGGAGAGGGATATAGGAGGATAAGTTGCATCATATTTCTTGTGTGACCCCCATTTCTGTATCTGTTTGGGATTTCTCTGGTCCCTCTGCCTTGAGGAAAAGGAAGCCACCTGCCTCCTGCAGACACCCCAGAGCAGGGAAGTGACAGGGCTTTATACCCACAGACCTTGAGGGACTCCGGCAATCCCCAGGAATGTGGATCTAATTACAGCCGCTCTTGCTTCCCTGTAACTATGTTATCAGAAGAATGAAAGTGGCATCGAGTGGGATTTCAGAGTCAAAAGCCTCGTGCAACGTGAAGTAGGGAGGATTTGGATAATTTCATGCTGTTCTGGCTTTGATGCACGTGGCGATACCAGGCGACCTCTGCGCGGCTCCACGGCTCCCTGAGAAAATGTGTTTCAGACGCTGTGCAGTGTGAAGTACGTGATTATTTTAATAACCCCGGTCGCACATGAACTTGGCTTTGCTCAAAGAAAAGCAAGAAAACAAGACTAAAAGTATTTACAGTGTTTATAAAACAGTGCCAAAACAATAATACAACAAGCATCCTTCTGAGCATAAAGCAAGGTTGGAAATTAACCCATGAGCACAAACAAAATTAACATCGCCTTTAAAGATTTTTACACCCAGAAGAACCAAAGCTTTGGAGAAATTAAGCTATAAATATGATGGGTGAGCCCTCATTCCTGCATGCATATTTTCCAGCTCATTTGTGATGACCACACGGTCCTTTTTAGCAACCAGAAGGATGAATGGACAAATTGTCCTTAGAGTACAACTGCAAAGCAGTATGGAAGCTGTATACATTTATCTCAAGCTTCCCATGTGATCCAAGACCACAAAGCAACAATAAAAACAGTAAAAGAAGACTAGAAGGACAAACTGCAAGAAATATGTGACTGAGCAATACTTTGTTGAAAGAACAGATTTTTCCTTTAACACTGATGTGCTAACGCTGTGTTTTTATTTAGAAGACAGATGTTTAAAAAAAGTTAATCACAGGAACACCCACTTCTGGGGCGCAGGTGTTGGGCACAGTAACATGTTTGAAAGACAGTGTTAAGTCTGAACATTTTGGGAAGAAAAAAAACACAAATGAAAATAACAGCTTCACACAAAGCAAGTAATTGTTTGCCATAAAATAAAGTAAGTACATTTAGAAGTGTACAGCCCTCCTCCTCCAAAAACTGTTCAACATCCTCCTTGACCATCCAGCCCACTGCCTCCTACCTCCTCCTCGGAAGAGCCAAGAAGAGGCAGCACAGAGATAAAGAAGCCTCAGTTTCGCCAATAAATATTCCCGGTCACAACAACAAAGCTTGAGCTGTTCAGATTTCAGAAGAGTATTTTAAACTTTTTCTTTATCCACCAGAAGGTTTTAGACTTCAGGTCATTTCTCACAGTTTGAACAACCCCCATGTTCCTCCTGTTTTTAACTTTAAAAAGTTCAAAATTACATGCAGTACTTAACATTTAGTGGCCTGACAAGGCAGCCAGTTCCCTGCCTTTTTAGGAAAATCTGGTTTTCTTCAATTTTTCTCCCCCCCCCTTTTTTTTTTTTAAATCCAATTAAGAATGGGAAAGTTATTAAATGAAATGCAAGCTGTCACTTCCATTTACAGGACAGGCACTACAGTTTGCTAGAAAGTGGTTGGTCAGTGCCTCTGTGCCACTAGAGAAGAGCTAAGCCTCCTTGAATAGTGCGTGTGAAAAGAATACTCAATTCTTACTTGTTACAGAAGAGCATTGCTTACTTTTAATCATTTGGGTGTATTTACAAATAAAGGAGTTTTATTCCCAAGAGCTGTCACTGCACAGATCCTGTAGCTCACATTTCTAATTTTTTTAGTGAAAATATGCTTTAAAAAAAAATTTAAAAAAAAAAATCACAAAACCAGTGCTAAGAGTGTCTCAGAACTGCCCTATGAAGCTATTTCACTCTGGCTGCTCAGTAGCACAGTGTAATAGGTTTTTCAATACTTTTACAGTTCTTTGTTAATATACATTGTTTCATACAGTCCCATTACTAAACAGTCTAAAGGCAGAGTCGTAAGATGTTTGTGGAAGCAGTTTGACCAGAATTTTGCCACCCTGAAGCTGAGTACTCACAGAATTCCTCAAAACACCCGTTCTAATAGAGTACAGAACTGGAAACTGCAAATACTGTTTGCTGGTACCACCACAAATCCAAACATGAATGCAAATCTGGACCATTCACCTCCTATCAAATTAGGAAAGGAACATCTTATATGGCGCTTCTTCCATAGCTGGACTTAGGATATGCTAGGTTGGCAGCAGGAAAGGAGTCTTGAGCCAGAGAATTGGGTTGTTTGGGAATTTGTTGGAAAATTTTCAGTGGAGAAGCACCACTGTTTGCATTTTTGCAAGTACATGGCTTCTCTTTTGGTTTGTTTTGGAGTTTTGTTTTTTTTTTTTCCAAGGGAAACTGATAAATCACAGACCAGGCTCTCTGGTTAAAAAGAAGTGAACCAGACAATGACCATAAACCCGGGTTTGTTACGCCAAGTCTTATGGGCTCTGCTCACCTCACTGCCCTGCTCCTTGTCTATCACACAATACAGCAAAAATCATCACAAAGAGATATCTAACACAAGAGATATCTATGGTGTGTGTGTTTTGGACCACAGGTTTATTCTGCTGTGCCTCTGTAGAGGGTTCACAATACCAAATAGTGTAAGACAGAGGCTCCTTTTCACTCTGGAGAACCTGCAAAACATCAGGAGAAGGAACAGTTGTTCCTTCAATAACAACAACCTTCTCCTTTTGCAGCTATTTAATTTGAAATCATGAAACTGCAAAAGGAAGAGTTAAACAGAAGTTGTTCTTCAGGCTTCTTTGATGCAAGAGCAAGGATGGAAAATAGCAGTGATGGTGAATACCAACGCTGAGTATCAGTTATTGGAACAGAGCCTGGGGTTTACTTAAGTGCTAATTCCGTGAAATTTAGCTTACTATGTCTGCAGGAGGCAAAACAAAAATCGTGCTGAAGTTTTGGAAGAAATGCTGCTGTTTCTCCTCTTAGAGGAAAAGCCTGCCTGGAAGCACAGGGAGGGCTGGCACTCTCACCTCTCTTCTTACCTGTAGCACCCATCTAAGCGGCAACAGCAGATCACATCTCCCATCCCTGGGAGTGTCCAAGGCCAGACTGGATGAAGCCTTGAGTAACCTGGTCTAGTGGAAGGTGTCCCTGCTCATGGCAGAGGCTTGGAATGAGATGAGCTTTAAGGTCCCTTCCAACCCAAACCATTCCATGATTCTATGACTCTGTAAGACAAAACTACATAGCCTGAATTACAGTTTTTCAGATGGTTTCTTGCTCCACTATTTTACATAAAAAATAAATTTTCTATTAAGCTTTTTTTTAATGGTCCATTTAAAAAAAATAACTATAAATTAAGAAAAAAGAGGACAATACATGTCTTCTGCTTAAAACAAAACTTGCAATATGCAATAGAATAAAATGGCATCAATTCCCAATTGCAACATCACCCTAAATTCCAGCTCAACAAAAACAACTACAACTCCCCTTCTTGCCCTCTCCCCAAGTCTACTACCAGCAGTAGTTAGGTCCATGGCTAGGCATTCCAGAAAGAGCACTGCTTCCAATTAATTTACTGCATTTGTAGTCTAGAAGTTCTACAGCAGCAGAAAAACTGTGTGAATATACACAAAATCCACAACCCAAATGAGATGCAACTGTAAATGTAAAAGATCACCCCAAGCCCAAATTTGAAAAAATGGCCTTGAGATCACAAAATCATTCCACTTAGGTATGTGAAATTTCCTGGGCCATCAATAACTTTAGTTACATATTGCAAGTGCTGCACAAGCTTCATTTCTAGAAACTTACTGCAACTGCCCTTCTCATGCTACTGACCCATCACAGATCCACTCAGAGCTTCAGTTTCACTGAAAACTCAAATTGATACTTCAGCAGGTACATTGAAAGGGTAAAATTTAGCATGCAGTTGCTTCTGGTGTTTTCATCTACAGCCATACCTTACTGCAAAACACCAAGTGTTCCATGATTTACAAGGGCTTACAAAGTTGTTATGGAAAATCCCTGATCTCAGCACAGAATTTACTTGCCTACAAGCACCAGACTGATGATAAAACTAAGGCCATTTTACTTGCTTGACAAAAATAAGCTGCTCTCACCAGAAAAAATTTGAAAACAGTTCATAAAGCTGGCAGCAACCAAGATGTGTATAATAAAATACACGGATTTACAACAAAAACAATTACTGAAAATACTTCTTCCTATTTGACTGTTTATTAAGCTATGTGTAATCCTGAGAAAAGTGAACAGGCTCAAAACTTCCTGTTGAGTAACGAAGTGCAGTTGGCAGCACCAGGGTATAAACGAGTCTGATAAAGATTTAACATGTAGATTCTCCAAAGAAACTGCTCATGGTTATTGTATTATAAATTAAAATAACAAAAAACTGAGGAAAAGAATAGTTTAGCAACTCTAGCTAGAGCTAAAGACTAGGAACACCAGACCTGGTGTTATAAAAGTGCCTTACCACTGCTGCCAATATATATATTTCTGTATCAGACACTGAAATCTTGAGTAATAACAGAAATTGTCATGTATAGAACATCCTTTAATCCAGCTTGACATGCCCCATCTGTGAGCATCTGCCTCCAGGTTTTGGGATAGTCAAGTCTCACACTTCAAAATCACAGCAGGAGAGAGACCAAACTTGGAAAACAAGCAACAAAAAAAGGAGAAATGCTGAGAAAATGAGCTCCCTACCAAAAAAAGATGTCATTTAAATTCTAAAGCTGATCCTCTCCCTAAAAGCTTGTATGAAAACTAAAATGTAAACTACACTTCCAAAAGCCTCCTTCTTAGAAGCGTGCTATTGGGTAAGCACAAAGTAAAACCTGTACTTTTCTCTCTCATGGGAAGATTTCTACTGAGCAACTCTCTTGCAAAGTCCCCTTAAAACATGTGGGCTGGTTTATCCGAGCAAAATTCCACTGTGCTTGTATGACACTGGAACACTGTACCTTTAGAAAAGAAGACTTCTCTATCATTTCCCAACCAGGATAAGTCCAGATAGAAGCAAAATGAGAAATTCCCATTTCTACAGTGGATGCTGAATAGACTCAATAGGTCCTAAATCTCTAGGGATGCAATATTAAAAAAAAAAAAAAAAAAAGCCAATTGAGTGAGGCAGTAATTTTAATTCAGCTCCATCAGACACTGCAGGCTTTACCTAAATGAGAGAACCTGAGCTTTTCCAGCAAGCCAAACCTCCTTGTTATTAAAAGAACATCAATGATATGATTTCCTTTCATATGAAAGTGACATTTCAAGAGCCCTTGAACAACCAGGAATGCAGCTTTACTGCAAAGCCCCAGCCTGCAGGAGCTGTGCAATTTGAGAGGGACATCAGGGATGCTCCAGTGTGGGGCGGATGCAGCAGCAGAGGGAGTTACTGGTTCCAGTAAGTGGTACCCCACCTACTCCTTCACACCTCTGTCCCAGCACAATCTGCAGTGAAAAGGTCACTGCCAAGGGTTTAGTGGAAAACCTCCTGTTCAATAAACCAGCTTGTTTTTCTAAACCCGCCAAGCAACAAAAGCCGCTCTGGAGGACAACGAGGCAGCAGACATGTGTTTTCAAAAGGCCACCATGTGCTCAGAGGAGCTCTTTTTCCCCATTGTGTTCTCTGAACACAATGTGATAACTGAACACAGATGTACAAGTGACATTTCGGGGTGTCCGGCTCCATCCAGGCGGCACAACACGCGGCGATCCTGCACACACACGCTGCTTCCCGGGAAAGCCGGAGGGGAAGTCAGCCTGCCGTCGAGAGCTGCTGTTCAAGCACCGTGGGAACAGCACAGCCCGAGAGCACAGAAACTTTTGCTTTCAGAATTATTACTCCTGGGCGTGAGGAACTGACCCAGATGGTTTCAAAATTTGCCAGGAAACAATATTACAATAACTCAGTTCAAAAGCTTGTCCTCCCACTAACTAGGAAGCCTTAGAAGAAACCTACTTAGTAAACCGTTGGTTTCCACTTGGAGTACCAGTGTGAGTTATTTATGGGTGCCTATCATGATGTAGGATAGGGTAACTCGATTACCTTTGTAAATAAAATTAGCAGAGACCACTCTCCTACACAACAAAAAGCCAGAAATAATTAATTACAACAACAGAAACATTTCCGAGTTCTCCACAAGCCAACTTCTGATCTGCAGATAACAATGATAACTACTTGTCCAGACAAAACTATCATTTTTCAAGAAAGTTATCAGATAAGGTACTCTTAAATCTAAAATACTGATTTTATTGTCCTACCACTATTTTCACCCTGACTATTGTTTCGCAGCTTTGCATATGCTCACATGGCTTGTGTTTATTTGTGCACACAAACACACGCAACCAAACTCCTGAATTACCATCAGTCTGGTACGAGCCCCAGGAAGGGAAAGCAAGCAAATTCAGTTAAGAGTTCTTTTTCCCCCCCCTCAGTTCTTCAAAGCAATTCTGGTGTTCCATCCTAAAGAAGTGGTTAGTCTCACTGAAAACTACCAGTTACACTGTGAACCTGTGCCAGCGGCAAATCACTCCAACTGCCCTGGCACCATCATTTAAAGTCATTTTCCATTTAAAGAGTCTCACATCAGCGCCAGCACAGCCTTTCATTACCCATCCCACTTAATACCCACAATCTCTCCACAGCTCACTCGCTCGGTCTCCACTGACCAAGCAGCACACAGAGACTGATGTGCGGATTATTGGGATTCCTAATGCTTTCCTCCCCGCTGGCTGAGTGCTGAGCTCTTGGCAGCCTGCCTGACCCGCAACACGTGTGGGTTTGTCAGCCTAATGCACTGTGTCATCTGCACAGTCTCGGGACGGAGCGGACCCAACGGAGCGCGCACGGCAACGGCCGGCAGCTCCCAAAACTTCCAGCTGCTGCACTTCCCAGCACTGGTGGGAACGCAGGTACAGAAGTGAGTGTCTGGGTGTTTGCCACTGCTTGATTTCCGAGAGGCAAATACGTGGGGTGAGAACAACAGCACCCAGCACGATCCTTTAATCGAAGGATGGGGAGTCATCACAGGGCTTTCCCGTACAAAACATCCATCCTCGCTTGATTGCTGTTTTGCAATGACTCAAAATCCGCACATCAAGGTTCTGGATCTGAGTGTTTTCTTTTTATATAACCCACCTTCTCTTAAACTAAATAATGACAGTGAAAATTCAGAGATACAGGCTCAAAAATGAGTTGTGACCAAGTCAGTTGTCACTCACTGGTTTAAGGGGTTGCTATTAAACTGTTCCTATGCCCAGCAATTAGTCAGGGCAGAGAGAAATGAGGCTTGGGCATTTTTCTATATAAAAGATACACTGAGGTATTTTCAGGTGTGAGACAGTGCATCACACCTGTAAATCCCACTGTAAATTCTCACAGGATCAATATACAACAGAAATACCACACAACGTGCAAATAGCAAATAAATGCAAATTTACCATCATGCGTAACTAAGAGGTGTCATGAAAGTGAAACAGGTTTGCAGATGAATGAAATACAGAAGTCAGTGGAGATCATACTTGGAAATGGAAGAAGAGAATACGTAGAATACAGCTGAAGTTTCACTTCCTCTGTACAACAAAAGAGAATCAAAAGCTCAAGCACAGCACATGGCATACCCTTTACAACCTCCTCAGACAACACACACTGCCCAGACACGCTAAGACTTTCTACTTTATATCTGATGTCAGATTAGAGATATTGTAAATTATCTAAGCAGAGGAAGATAAAATTATCAACCACATAACTAAGTATGGGGATTTTTAAATGACATATTACAAACCTATTTTTGTGCTAATAAATGCATACTAATTATTTTAGAATAGCAAACACAGTAACAGAACAAATGAGGGAAAGTCCTGAAAAGCACTATTGAGACGACCAGCTGCATTGGGTTTGGTTCTGGTTTCAGTGTATCATCAGCATCACAATATCCAGACACCTCAGTCTCACGTGTATCTATTAAGACGCTTCTTGGTCAGGTTTATTTCCAGTTAAGCACAGGGGAAGTTTTTTTGAGCTCTAGGACTTCAACCCACTGGCGATACACATCTACCAGATGAGAGAAATTACTTGCTTCTGGAGATTTACAAAAATGACTCAGTGGGATTCTACGATGTTATGTTACTTCCTCCTCTAATTTCTTCCTGGATTGTGCAGCTAAAAATGCTTATCACCAGAATTTCCAAGTTAAAGCAAGCCAAAAACAGAACCCTGTTTTTACTCGAACGCATTGCGGAAAACCGAGTTGAGCAACCACTTCCTAAGGAGCTCGTACCCACACTCTGCACCAAAACAGCACAAGGTTTCGGGGTTAGCACAACTCTGTGAGCAATTACACATGCACCAACCATCTAGAGAAAACACATGAAAATACTTTCTCATCACTATCTCTTTTCATCATCTGTGGGGTCACTGAGAGCAGCAGCAAGTGCCAGGATTCAAACCAACACAAAACCTCCTCGTCTGTCTGCACTGCCACATGAGACAGCCTTGCCTGCTCCTGCCATTAGCTTTCCAAGCCCACCGATTATTCCCTCTTGATGCACCCACAAAGCCAGAGGAGTTGACACCAGTGCAGCAGCAGCTCTGACACTCACAACAGTGAGGAAAGTCATGAGTACTGAAGCCACTCCATGAGTATTTGCAGCCTGACCTGGAACTCCAAAAGTCTATTTAGCTTTAAAAGCTGACTGGAAACTTAGAAAAACACTTAAAAGTTCACTACCTGAAACTGGTCACTTCTAAAAACACAGGGGTACACAAGGCAGGAAAAGTTGAAGCAACCACCTTCATGCTGCAATAACACAACTGCTCACTTTTCCACTAAGTTTCCTCAGAAGAAGTTGAAAGCAATCAAATACCACAGAAAAACACATGGAAATTATCATTATGGCACAAAAACAAAAGCAGAAAAGCTTTTATGTGCCTTTTAACAAAAGAAAGCCTAGTTTTGAAACAGCTGCTTTACTGACTGGAGCCCACGCCCCGAGGCAGGGGCTAGGTTTGGTTTTGTTGCTGTTTATTTCACAGTTTCCCTGTTTATTCAGCTTCTTTCCTCTCCCGGTGGCAGCCAGGGCAGTGTGGGGCAGGCAGCTTCATCCAAAACCAACAAGCAGCCCTGGATCCCGACAGCCGCTCCACGCTGCTCTCTGAAATGCAGGTACCTGTGTCCTTCTGAACTTGGAAGAAGCTTCAAGTCTTTTCTAAAGGAAAAGGCAGCAAATCACCTCAGAGCTTCCTTGAAAAGAATTCCTATTTTTTCCCCCTGAAGTGGCATATTAAGCTCAAAGAAGGTAGTAGAGGTGAACTGGGAAAAGCCAATGAGTTACACAGTCAAAGCTCAATGTAGCTTAAATGCTACTTACACAACTGTTAAAAAACTACCAGCGTGAGTTGGAAGAGAATTCTCTGCTCCTTCCCTGGAGGCTGCAGACATTTCCCGGACATGCTGGTACAGTCACCAAAAGTTTGGGAAGCATCTGACTTCTCTGCTTACAGACAAATGCACTTCGGTGGCGTTTCAGACAATACATCCTACACTGAAGTTTAACCTCAGTGACACCAATTCCATCAACTTCAAGTGAACCTCCTTTACCTTACACAGGCAATGGACTGACTTACTGAGGATCAGGGCTGAAGAAAGAGTAACATGAGCCTTTTAAATACATCTGTAGCAGGAAACCTGGACACTGAACATCCTTTGCTCATTTTGTCATCAACAGTAGTGCTCTTCTACAGGGATTTCCCTGGAAAGGCAGTGTTTTAACAGAGCACAAGTCTTGCTCTACCTCCTTTGGGAATGGTGTGCTTGCATTAAGGTGTAAATCCTGGTTTATCATTCCTCTAATCTCATGTACACCTAGACAGCTTTTCCATCACTGTACTGCACCAACAATCTGACTCCCTTTCTTTACAGCAGCAGCTAAACCAAGAGTTTCACCAAAGCAGACAGACTCCCATTAAAGTACTTGATAAGTCTCCAGAAGAAGGTGTTTCTGAGGAAAGTGGATTTTCAGTTTAAACAGGTGCTGTCTCAAAGGTTACCATTTCAATGACTGACATGTAGTGACATAAAATACCTGATAAGCTTATAAAATAACTTTGAATGGTAAAGTCTAAAGAAGCTGACCTGTTAATGAGCAGCAGACAAAGCATGTCCACACATAGTGCCCACTGTAACACCAAGGCCCAGGCCTTTCACAAGTTATTTCTCCATTGCTCTAAAACCAAACAAAACCACCACAGCAGCTTCACAGGCACACTCATCTGTTGTTTTTATAAAACAGGTTCCAGCAACAAAATCCACTTCTGTAGTTCTTTTTTCTTACCAGCAAGAACTTCAGGTCATTTATTTCCCTTTGGTCTATACGCAGGAGAAAATAATTCTCATAAAACAGTCCTAAGTTTTAGTCGGACTTATACAGACCATAAAGTTCTCCATGCAGTTAAACTATGTTAATCCTGTATGCACACACCCTCCACACTGTACACAGATGCACAAACAACCTGCCTGGGTAACAAGTGTTCAGTGATGAGTAAACATTTTGGATGCTGCAATACCTATAATAAGCATTTTAGAGAAAGCAGCAATAGTACTGAGGTCATGACGATCTGCTGTTTTAAGTTCAATGATTTCTACAGGAAGATATAAGCTTAGTCTAAATCAGCCCCATGAAGTTAAATAATAGGCCCTCAGCCTTGCAAGCCTGCTTTCAGGGAGACCACACAGAACTGGACAAGTTATTCTGAATACTTCATTCATTACTGCAATCACAGCATGTCTCAAATTCTTTCAACCTGGGTAAGATACTCCTCTATCAGCTGGACTCATTTTTGTACTTATCTAAGCTTCCCCCTTTTCACAACTGTTAGGAGCAGCCCACCCACTACACAGGTCTTGCAAGGTAGGGATCATCCTGATGCCTGAGGACAGAAAACTGGTAGGCACACACTCTTGGAAAAGCAAGAGACAGTGAAAGAGACTGAATAACTAACACCTGCCTACCCACTGAAGCACACTAATTACAGACAATAATTGAACAACTGCTTTCCTTACTCAGGGAGGTGCAGATAAGAGGTATGGGCCTTCTTATACCTCGTATGGGAGTTTAAAGTGCTCTCAGTTGGCAGCAATGCATAGAAAAAGTCACTGGCTGTGACAATTAACAGCTTCATTTTAAGTCTCTTTTGTTCAACTGAGTAACTCTTCCACTCAGACACTACATGAAACAACTTTCTCAAATAAACAGATTTATTCAAGGCACACAGCTAAAACCTAAATGTAAAACCTGTAAGGCTCCTGATGTTGGGAAGCAGCCACACTGTATTTTAATGCCGTGGAGTTAAAGGTGCAAAGAGGATGAGGGCTCCAGTGTCCTCCTACAACCCCAGTAATACTCTACTGTATCAACTCATGCTTTTTTAAAACCAGATTTTCAGGGAAACTCAAAAACAAGGCCATGAACCATCCTGCAGAGGAAAAGGAGAGATGTCTACAAAAATGAGTTACTTCAGGACACACACAGACATGTGAAAAATGACCTAGAACTTGGGGTAAGCAGCAAATCCTCAAATGAGGTGCTGTAAAATAAGGTATGGATAGATTTCACTTAAGAACTTGTTTACTAGCAACATTCCATGAAAAATGTATTTCAATTAACGGACCTATGTTGATTTTATCCACAGTCTGTCCACTCAATCATCATTTCTCAGAATTGGATGCATGGTGGGAATTGAATCTCTTTGTGGGAACAGGTGTGAACATTTGCTATGTGCAGTGCTGCCTTACGTCTGCTGCAAACACAACACAACCTTCATCAAAACCCCTCCTCATTAAAACATCTCAGCTGTGAGATTTTTGTGCCATTTGCTACCTGAATTTGAAAAAAAATAACGCTCTTTTCTATAGCACACTTTACACAGTGGCTGAAAAGAGACTGCTTGCATAACAAGTATTATGCAATTTCCCAAATAAATAATACCTTTGGTGAGGGGGGGAAAGATTACAACGTCTTGAAGATTTTCAAGCCTGCAAATTTTGGCTTCAAAACCAGAGTCCACAAGCCATTCAAAATCTTCCTGATAAGCATTGCCATCCCATCAGTACCCAAATATCTCACCAGGAACAATGATCCAACATGTATTAACAAAGGACAATCTCGCAGATACACAATTTACCACCAGAGTACATTCTCCAAAGAAGGTAAAGAGGCTGCCACCAGCTAAAGAAAAACAAAACCAAAAAAATCACCGAAGTGCAACTTTATTAACCATCTTCAGCCTGGAGTACTTTGCCAGAGTAAATATAGTAGCAAAGTATCTCACGTGGAAAAGAAAAAAGCTCACTAAACCACTGTGCAACTGTGTGATCATCATGAAGATGTTTACAGTGTGAGGGCTGTTTGTTTTTTAAACAAGCCCGCAGTTTAAGTCACAAACATCTCCTGGAGAGCAAACAGAGAAGTAAAAAATGAAGCCCAAGAGGCAGCACAGAGAAAAATAAAAGAGCGAGGGACTTGTCCAACAGCCAAATTTTGACAAATAATTTCACTGCCCTGAAAAAAATTTTGCTTCTCCTGAATTTTTTTCTTGTTTTTGTGATTTGGCCTTTTCTCTCCACTGGTATTTCAGCCTCCAGTGCACAGGGCTGGCAACCCTGGTGTGTGACATCCAACCGTGTCAGCAACCCTGCTGTGCAACAGGAACATCCACCTGCACCAATCCCTGCTCCAGCCACTGCAGCAGCCAGGAATCTCAAACCTCCACCCAGAGCACAACCACAGCCTTGTATCTGCACTGGGAATAGGCTGAAAGCAACAAAGTGACTCTGAGAGCAAAAGAAGCCTTAAATTAACTGGCATTGAAAACTGAAGAGGTCCACTGCAAGCTTCAGATCTTGGAGGCCCAGAGAGATTTTCACCAACTTCAGGTGGATATCAGGGAACAGAAAAGAGGGACATTGAGCCTTGCAAAGCCAGCATCCATCCCACCAGAAACTACTGACATTAGATTACACTTTCACAATGGGGCTAATCAGCCTCGTTCCAAACAGGAGCTGCATTTATCTCCTCAGAACAGCAGAGTTTTTTCTTAATTATCCAAGGTCAGTGGCAGTGAATATTGAACAAACTGACTCAGAGAAGCAAAATAGATACAAAACTGGAGGGCAGGCAGCCTTACATTTGCTTAGCAGTAGTATCACATTTTATAACAAATTTTTAGACATGAGAATTACTTTCTAATTAATCACCAATCGATGTTTGATAAGGTACCTTTTTAGAAACAGAAATATTATTCTATACCAGCAAAATTCTCGCTTTTTCATAGAATCATATAGGTTGAAAAAGACCTTTAAAATCTTAGTCTAAGCATTAACCCAGCACAGCCAGGCCCACCACCAAACCATGTCCCTAAACATCACATCTACACATCAACTAAGAGAAAAAAAATATTTGTAAATGTTGGACTGTAAAGGTTTAAGACAATTAAAGCATTCAGTGAGCTAAAGGAATAAAATTACATTCACTTTTTTATCAAACTCACCCAGAATTAGAGCAACACCTCAGAATTCTCATTACCATCTCTGTGTACTTAAAATATTTAGAGACGCTAATATTAAAAACTTGAAAGCATTACACCTCCAGCTCCATACCTATAAGACAGGAGGTCTGAGGTGCATAGACTCATCTGATGCCTTGCTAAAATACACAGCTTTTCCTGACAGGTTTGAGCCTGTCACAAAACAAGCTACTCTGCAAGCCTCAAATAGCCATTTCAGCTCCCCTAAAAACACAAGTGGTTAAAGACTGACAGTTTTACTAGGACTGTATAAAAGAAATGTGTTGCATAATTGCCCTGAAATTTCTATTCAAAAACCCAACAACGAAAATGTGTATTACTCTCAGGAGCTGAAGAGTTATTTCATGTGGCATCCATAATTACACAGCAGTTAAAGACTTCTGCAAACACAGAAGCAAAGAATAGTTCCAACAAGCCTAAGGTGAGGAGGGATCTTGGTCTGATCAGATCCTGATGAGAAGGACAGAGAAAAAGAAGGGAAGGGGAAAGGTGCAGAAAGGTGATCCCATACATCTCATGATGGAACCAACACATCAGCAACAAACCTGCCCTGACCATAAGGGTGGTGGGACGAGAAGCATCACCCTTGAAACGTGTAGTGGTCCTCAGGCAGTGCAGGGATTCACGGGGCTGTATTTCTTTCCAAGTTACATTCTGGCTCCCTAAGCTTGTTGGGTACATTATATAACTATTAATTACACCGCTGTTCGGCGTCCTTTTAACTGCAATGATTCAAACTGCTTCCAGGAGCTCACTAATCCAAAGTACAATCCTCTTGACAGCAACTGACAGATTCAGAGTATTCAGTTCTAGCTGAAAGGAAGAAAAATCAACTCCCTCATCTGCCTGCTGAAAAAAGAGCCAACATTCCTGCTGACCAGACCCAGAGCTCCCTCGGGAGCTGGGACACGCTGCCCACGGGACTCCAGTCCTTGGGTTAATGCACAAAGGCCACCTCAAAATTCTAAGAAATGCAGCAAATTGGGTCTGGTTTGCATTTTATCTCAGGCACTGAAAGGTTTCATCCATCAGCTCCCGGACCCAGCAGACACCCTCCTTGGACACGTGCTCTGCCTCTGCCCTTCCCAGCCACTCTGGCAGCAGGAATCTTCCTTGCAAGCTCCAACACAATTCTACATGCATTATTTATCCCTCTTGCTAAGTCATGCAGTGGGGTAATTACTTAACTATTGTAATGATATTTTGCAATGGCTGTACTCTATTATTCTAATTGATTTTCATGAGCTTGCTTTTGCTGCGTGTTTTGAGCAAAGAGCGTATTTTCCTGGAGTATAAAAAAGCCTAAGTTTGACATTAATTTTAAGCCTAAGAGCTGGATGTCAAAAATGAAATTTTAAAATTATCAACGTATTCTTAATTAAAAAAATGTTGGTATGTTACTCAGATTTTTGCCATCTCTGCTAAAAAACACTGAAGACATGTTTTTTCATTAATCTAATGAAATATAAAAAGTTATTAACTATTTGTGTTAATTACAAAGTTTTTTCCCTTCCAATAGAATGTTGTTTTCCTTGTAAAACTCTTCAAGACCTCAGTTAGTATAATTACCAAATGTTTGAAAGCTGAGAGATTGGCAACATTTTTATTAACAAACTTAAACTCAAGTCAAAACACATTTGCATGTCTTGCTTAACAATACACTAAATTTTACTGGGATGAATGCTCATCTTAGGGCTCAGAGAATTGTTACAGTAAAACACTCTTTAGAATCAGTGCTTTCCCTACACTCAATATGATACAAGCTACACAAAAGAGCAGCCCAATTAAACAATTATTTATGTCTCCCTACCCCCAGGATATTCTTCAGGCTATGCATGATTCAAGATGTACTTGTAGCAGTTTTGTGAAGTGATGAGCAGCATTTCAAAAAACACAATAGTCCCAGTAGTTCAAAACTGGTAAGAAAACTTTTTCTGCCTCGAGCCAGCAATTCTTTCAGGAGAAACTTTACTTTAAAAGCTGCTAAGGATATTACTCTGAACAGGCACAGGGAGGAAAAGCAGTGAGGCATGATAATCAACCTCTCTTACCTACCAATAATCTGCTGGCTACACATGCAAAGACATTGCCTCTCCAGGGAGAAGGAATACCATATTTTTGATCCAAGTGAGCACATGGATGGGACTCATTGAGAACTACAGCCCTGCAAAATTTGGTCAATCTGTTGGGTCTTTCTGTGTATTTCATTTCATTCTGCTTAAAAACAAGAAAATGTTTGGTCACCATCTGTGATGCTTTCTTAAAAAAAAAACCAAAAGCAAACCAAACAAAAAAAACCCCAGATACAGAGTTGTATCAGTCTCAGCCACTGTTCAAACTTTAGAGCCTCCAGGACGACTGAGAGCAATGAGATCTGAGGACTCCTCTCCTCACATGGACACAGACCAACCTATTCCCCTGAGTCTCATTTAAGGCCTTTATATAATACAACTCATTTCTCAATTCTTTTTTATCTATTAAAAACATCTACCTGAAAAACAACAGTCTTGGAACAAAGCAAGATCACAAAAGACAACCGTGTTAAGTTTCATGTCAACTTATTCCCTTTCTTCTCAATGCATTGGTCCCAGAGGCCTGATCCAACCCTTGCAGCTGACAGCAAAGTGCTGCATTCACTTCTGCAGCCTCTGGACATGACTCGAAAAAATCAATGCAAAGAGCAAAAGGTCACATTCTCCCCAGGCATCAACTACCTGCTGAATCAAGACACGTTTTTCAAGTGCCAACACACTTGGAAATACAGTGACCAACTGTTATTAAACTAATTTCTTAGCACAGGGTCCATATTCTGACACACTTCACACCTGTGACTAAGTAAAGCTGCTCCTTACACTTATATGCCCTCATAGAAAAAAGAATAATAAACTACTCATGCTTGTGGCAGTGTAGTACACAGTTGTACAACTTCAGAGTTTTGAATTCAGAGTCCCAGTGGGAAAGTCAGGCTGGTTTAACACGTAAAAAAATAAGTAAAGAGGAGAAAAAACAAAGAGATAAACTACTGCTAGACAGTATCCCTCACTCTCCCTGCACTTTAGGGAAAACCCTGAGAACTGGCACAGAACCGTAACAGATACATCATTACAGGTCTTTTTTTGCATTATTTGCTGGACATGCTGGCTGCTGGCAGAAGGAATGCTTCTTCCAGGCACAAGCAGTGAGACTGTCCTCATATTTTACATCTCTGTAACTGCACAGGCTGAACATAGGTGATCTCCCATGCATTCACAGAGTAGGTCTGTGACACAAGGACATAGTGTTCAACCTCCCTGTTTGTCAACGATTTTTCTATCAATTTACTAATTTGTAATTGGAAAAAAATGTCATCCTCTTCATAGAGATAGGACAGCTTTTCTTTACCATAAAGTTTCACTATCACTTCTCTGAATGCTGATTCAGTCACAGTGACTCTCAGCACAGCACTGTAAATTCCCAGCGTGTACTTGTACCTTCCCAGCTGATGCAACCCAGGAGCTTTAACAAACCCTTCAAAGGCCTAAAATTCTGAATGCAAATGTGTGGTCCCAGCTTGTAGAGGTGCTGCCAAACTGACACTGTCAATAAGTCATTTAATGAAGCTCAAAATTCCACAGTTTGAGCTCTGCTATTCCAGCCCGTCCTTGTGGACAGCCTGGCAGTCCCATGAACACCAACAAAGCATGTCTCAGGATGCATTAGATCTTCTTGACCTCAGAAGTTAAGCAACTCACAACTAACTTGACTCACATCCGGCAATAAGTACTTCTAATTAATGGCTTTTAATTGCTGCCAGAGCATTGCATTCCCACACCCATGATGAAGCATGTTCCTTGCTCTGCTAACCCGCATGTAAAGTGACACAGCTCTGACAACCCCATGCCTTTAGTATGCAAACACCACGGAGCTCAGCCATTCCTCCCAAGCTTCAGGAGCAAAGGCATCACTGTACATGAGAGAAAAATGTGTACAAAAACTACCCACCACACCATTCCAGGAGTTGCAACATCACTTGCTTTCTTGCTGCCCCTGCTTTTAAATGATTATCTACGAAGTTCAGAGAAAGGAAGATAAGCACTGTTTGTTAAGTCTGACTTCATGTGCAGTTTCTGAGAAGACATTTCAGAACCTAATGTGCTTCCCAAAAATGAACTTTGCCTCCTATAAGCTACATGTGGACTTCATACTGCATTTACTTTACAGCCAGGTAAACCTGTGCAGGTGAGCTACTACCGAGTTGTCCAGAGTCACAGTGAGTTAAAAGAGGGGAAAAGAAAGTCTCCACAACAAGCAGTGCCCCACTCCCTGTACTAGAGTTTACACAGAAACACCCACCAGCCACCCAGAACACTTTCCTCCCAACATTCAGGGTTTCCATACGTGCCACTGACCATCTCTGGACACCGAGACAGTGCTTACATAAGGTTTGCAACCCTGTATCCTGAAACAGTAGTGCTCCTGCCCACTCCAAGGAAAGCCCACACTTGCTCCTGATGGGATCACTGCTACACCACCTCCACAGAAGGAAAGAGCCCGGAAAGGAGCAAAGCAGCCATTGAGGAACAGCTGTTGCAGGTTAACTCATCCTCCCTGGGCAAAGCTGGATGATGCCCAGCACACCAACCTTAGTCCTGCTGCCACAGACCAGCACAGCACCAAGCTGTGCCTTGGCCAAGCCACCCACCACCCTCACTGCCACGTGCTTTGCCTTTTGCTCTGACAAACCAGCGCTGTCAGACACTATTACAGTAACTTCTGCAACCCACAGGCTTCACTTTCAACACTTCTCCTCCAAATAAGACCCACAGCCCTTCAAATCCCACACTGGTATCGGGCAGCTGCCAGTCTTTCCTACACAAGTCAAGCTACTTGTGTGTAAAACCAGTGAGACACACACAATTCCCCGGAAATACTTCCCCATTTTTACGGATTGCTAATGCTATGCTGAATCAGAAACATTTCCTAGAGCTCATTAAATATTTTTGTTAAATTGATCCACACCCATGGACAACAAATGAAAACGTTTTTATTTCTCTGTAAGGCATCTGTGATAACTGAGCAATGGCAGCAAACAGGCACCAACCAGCTTCCTCACCCTATTAGCATTACAGAGGAAAGCCTCCCCTTCTGCTGCTAATGATGTGCTCTACCCTGTATCCCCAGGAGACAAATGACTGCACTGGCTGATTGACTCCATCACAGGGCCATCATCCATCAATGTATTGCCTCTCTTATTGAAATCTCATCTCAGGAAGAGAAAGTGCTCAGTGCCACTTCCGAAAAAAACAGTGAAAGCACTTTCAGAATAAGAGCTCCAAGATATATAATGAGAGCCAAATGTCTCAGCAGAAACACACATTTCCAACAACCTGAGCAGATCAGCATGCTTTGTCCAACCAGGGCAAGGAAAATTTATACCCTTCTGCTAAACTAGATTTTGGTTTTTTTATTAAACAAAGGAATGAAACATGTACCATAGACATAAATTTCTTGATCAAATTAAAACACAGGCAGTGAATACAATCATATAGATTAAAAAATGGCAACCTGAGGATATTTAGCAAACTGATTTTCTAAAGCATGAATTCCAGCATCTCTTACACAGGCTGAAATCACATTAACATCACGCAAGCCCCGCTGACATCTGCAGAAGTGGGAAGAAAATACAAATCCTTCCCCATGTGTTTATTTAGTACATAGATAACAAAAAAAAGAAAAAAAGGGAGCAATCCTATTCCATTAAGAAATACCCCTATAATATAAAAAAGGCTGCACATTTGGGACCAGGGTGCAGGGGGTAACCTGTGCTCAAGACTCATGGGGCAGTGTTCTGATCAACTTTAGATCACTGAAACCACCAAATTCCAGTAGTTCTGCATCCTCTGTCCACCTCCCCGATTCCACCATGTAAAGTTGCTCATGAATTACCCAGACACAGTTCCACATGCACAAAAATAATTTAGTTCAGGTAAAAATACTTTAGATTATGATCAGTCTGACGTCTGTCTACTCAAAAATATAAATCTGAAGAGGACAGCTTTATCTCAAGCAAGATATTTTGTCTCACTTAGCACCTCTGCATGTTACAAACAATTCATAACTCTTGAAATCCCTATCAACAATCTGCTTGAGAAAACATGTCTAAACATTTACTCCTTGTTTAGCCCTAAACAAAATCCAAAATTGACTTGTTTTGCTTCCATTTTATTTAAAGACAACCAATCTGGTAAAGTCCTCAAACTAAAGTTTCTGGAACTCCTGAACAGAGACTCACAGAATGGTTTGGGTTGGAAGGGATCCTAAAGACTAATTTGTTCAACCCTCTGCCATGGGCAGGCACACCTTCCACTAGATCACGTTGGTCCAACCCGGCCTTGGACACTTCCAGGGATGGGGCAGCCACAGCTTCTCTGGGCAACCTGTGCCAGGACCTCACCACCAGCACAGGGAAGAATTTCTTCCTAATATCCAATCTAACCCTGCCCTCTGTTCAGCTTGAAGCCATTCCCCCTTTCCAGGCCCTTGTCCCAAGTTCCTCTCCACCTCTCCTGGAGCCCCTTTAGGCACTGGAAGGGGCTCTAAGGTCTCCCTGGAACCTTCTCTTCTCCAGGCTAAACAATCCCAACTCTCTCAGCCTGTCTCTATAGGATAGGGGCTCCATCTCTCTGATCATCTCTGGGGCCTCCTCTGGGCTCACTCCAGCAGCATTACATCCTTCCTCTCTTGAGGTTCCCAGAGCTGGAGGCAGCACTGGAGGTGGGGTCTCACCAGAGCACAGCAGAGGGGCACAATCCCCTCCCTCTCCCTGTTGCCCACGCTCTGGGGAAGGAGCACAGGACATGTTTTACTTTCTGGGCTGTCAGTGTACATTCCTGGGTCACGCTGAGCTTTTCCTCAACCAACACCCCCAAGTTCTTCTGCCCAGGGCTGCTCCCAGTCCATTCTCCATCCAGCCATGATAGTTGCATGGTCCCCCCTCTCTAGGCTGCCCAGGTCCCTCTGGATGACATTCCTTCCCTTCAGCATGTGACCACAGCACAGCTTCCTGTCATCAGCAAACTTGCTGAGGGTGCACTTGATCCCACTGTCCACACCAACATGTCCATATTCCCATATAAGCTGTAAACACTGTTTCTGGAAGTTTGCACCTCCATACAGCAACTGACAAGAAGCACACACCATGAATATTAAATATGGAACATTTCAGCTCCCAACAAATTGCCATAAAACAGATTCTTCAAAATGTTTATCAGTCAGAAGGTCAACATCTATTTTACAATTACAAGACTTTTGCTTCTGCAGCAAAGAACATAATTACAAATTTTTAGTACTTTGATCTCTGTAGCATAGGAATGTACTCCACAATCCCAGGTCAGTGTCTCGAATAAGACCACATACAGTTCAAAATCAGGTCTCCCAGCTTCACAATCCATGCTTTAGAACCCTAAAAACCCATTTTTCTCATGCATTTCCAGTATTACTTAACAAAAGATTGGCTGTGGCTGTACTCTGAACTTTCAGAAAAAGACAGCACTTCAATAATAAAATATTATCAAAACAACAGCCAGTTTTAGCCAGTTCATTTTGGTTTTTGCTAGGCAGGACTTGAGATTCACATAACTCAGAAGACACTGAGCTATTGAACAATCAAACTAATCCCCACCACACCAGCAAGGAGAAGTGATGCTTTTCCTCTCTCATTTATATTTGAGCCATTCAGAATTACAATCTTTCCCATGTTTAACAGGCAGTGAATTTGTTGATGTACCAATTAGCACTCTGCTACAAAGAACATGCTCCTAATTAATAGCTGGTTTATGGGAAGAGCGATGTTAAGGATCTGGTCGTATCTCCAGATGTACCAAAAAAGTGTAAAAGGAGCTCTGGTTGATGTAAAGGAAATCTGTCTGCACAAAGAGACAATCAATGTATTTAGCATATGTCAGCTGTAAAAGGAACTTACATAAACATAATGGAGGCATTTCCACATTACTTCTGTTGTATCCTGTACTCCTGGACATCTGCTTAGGGTAGCCTGGATGGGTTACTCAGTACTCACAACCTGCTCTTTTTGCCACGTGTTTTATAAACATGAAATGGCAAAAAGGAAAATTTTCCCTTACCTCTCTGAAACCTGCAGGCCTTAAGTAAATAAATACTCATAAACCCTCCTGTAAGACCCCTTCCCACTGGAAGTGCCCCAATTTCTCGTTTTACCTTGTGAAGGAGGAGCCCAGTGCAAAGAGATGTAAAAGTACAGCTGCAAGACACAGCCACAGAGAGACTTCGCATGAATCTTATTTCAGGGTAGAGCTACATGTTATGAAACTCCAGCTCACCTTGCGAGTGACCTACATTGTGGGACTGGAACCCACTAACCTACAGAACCACTCGAAATCCCACTAAATAGGTCAGTGGGTTTCCTTATAAGAAGAATTCCCCAGACAAGGATAGATGCACATCAAATAAAGGACAAGCAGAGCACATGCATCCCCTAATGCAGGAGTGCTCCCCGAGCCGTATGTCCCACCCTGCTGCTATATCCCTGCATGCCAGCAGGGCTCCCCAGAACTGCCCTCAACTTCTGTGTTTCTCACCAAGGGACCCTGGAAGGGCCTGTCTGTTTGTTCAAGCCCAATGGAGCAGTAAGAAAAGGAGCGGCACCACAGCAGGGAACAGAAAGCCTACCAATAATGCACAGCAAGTCTTGCAGCTGCTGGAGCACAAGTGACACCTGATTCATGATCAGCAGTGAACTAGCCTGGAGTTATGGCAGGGGTGTCCAAGCTACAGCACAAAAGCCAGATGTAGCCAGCCAAAACAATCCATCTAGCCCATAGCAGATTTCCTGACACCTTTCATCCCTCATTTGTCTTGGGTCTCATGTGTTTTTTTTCAAGGGCCCAACAGTTCAGCTAAAACAGAGCCCCAGAGCACTGCACGCTGCTGGGGAACACCAACACAGCACAGGACAGCCAGTCAGGATCCCACAGGAGCCAAGGGTGGCCACAGAGAACCACGCCTGCATCCACCACTTCCCTCCTCTCAACTATTACTCCAGGCAACACTGTACACTTTCTTATTTCTAGTTCATCCAATTCCACTGACCAGAGGAACCCACGTCCGGGTGCAAATACACCCACCAGTCCTGCAAAGGCAGCAGCCCCTCCACACCCAGCTGATGGGAACATGAAACAATCAGGGCAATTAAGAAAGGCATGGAGAGAAAGTTGCTCTTGCATTCCTCTGCCTACCAGTTCCCCACAAGGACCTGTCAGGAGCAAGGGGTCAGTATCCCAGTGGACAGGACGCCTGTTGGCAGCAGTAAAAGACTTGCATGCCCTCTCCTCCTACATGCACATACATACTTTGATTTAGATTCCTGTCTCCCAAGAAAGCAGTTGATGGAGGAAGGGAAAAATGAATAATATCCACACTGCATATTATCACTGATACATTAGCATGCTCAGTGTTGCAGTTTATCCACTAGATCTTTTGAGAGTCTCCAAGAGAAATCAGAGATTGACATTAAATCCTACCACCCACAATTATTTAACCCAAACGGGTAGTCCACATAAATATTATAAGCACCCCTTATCCACGCTGAAGATTTTACTACTTATTTTAGCAAAAAGATCTTTTTATCCTAATAAAACCAGGAGAACAACAGGTACAGCAATTATTCCTTAATAGGACAGTTGGGGAAAACAAGTGGTAGAAGCAAAGCGATCACAGGAACCACCACACTCCTACTGCACCAACAGCATCTCAGGTACCCAAATCTGACAACCGTAGCAAAGGGGTATTGCCTTGGTGCTGCACTGAAGTCAATACTGAAGATCTTCCCTGCTGAGAATGATTTCCCAGAGGTGCTGAGATCTAAGAGAAATCCTGGGGTGATGGTAATGAGATCATTAATGCCAGAGCCAAACACTGCAAAGAGCAAATCAGGACACGACTCTCACTTCTTTCAAACAGCTGAAGTACAAGACACAGATCTTACACCAGGGTTATGCTTGCACCAGGTAATAGCTCATCTGAAGCTGAACAGCTTCATCTGCTCAGATGAAGCCTCACAGACTAACTCCCTGCCAGTTTAAAAAATAAGTGTAGCATGAATCTGTACCAGTAGTCATTTCATAATGGATCAATACTCCAAGGCACATGGCTGAGACAGCTGGGGTCCTGCAATACAAGTCACAAACTTAGTGTGTGGTCAAACCACAGCCCCAGAACTGAGGGTTTGCTGCGAACCATCAGCATTCTCTTATCAAACGCTGTTTGCTCCTGTCCTTGGCTCCTCTGCCCTGGTGGCTTTGCCAGACTTAGCAAAAGTACTCCAAAGTAACAGCCACTTGTAGGCAGTGTGGGTAAACAAGGTATGAGACAACAGAGACCTCAAGAACTCCTGGCATGTGGGCAAACATTTTGCTAATAGGTATTGTGCATTCCAGCACTCAGAACTACCTAGGCAGAGTTACACTGCACTCTCCATCACCAGTACAGCAGTCCCTGAGGGGACACATCCTCAGGATGTGGATGGCCTGGTGGAACACTGGCAGAGCTCCAGGATGGTACTGACCATGCTTCCCTCCACCTGATCCAACAGCCATTTAACTGCAGCGATCGATGGGAAAATCAGGGATGATTTAACCAGAGATCTAAACAGCCAAATAGTAAAACAAGTATTCCAGAGTAAAGGCACCAACATCCCTTCCACAACAGCTTTTTCCAGATGAGTTACATATTGCATTTTTATAGAAATTAAGCCACTTAAAGCCCAGTTCTAATGTTAAAGAAAACCAACCTAATGCAGGTGAAAGCTGTCTAACTTGAAAGAACCTAAGTAAACCACTTTGCTTCCAGCCTACAGCACAGCCCCACACCAAAGTAAGAGCTTTCAGAAGAACATTTCTGCAAACACATGGCAAATAAGCAGGGCACGTATTAGTTGTAGGAAGGTCAGGATCATAAGCCTGATTCCTCATTCCAGGAATAGCAGGACTATCTGGTGCCTATTCTGGTCAGCCCAGCTTGGATGCAGAACAAGAGAATACTTTTCCACGGTGACATGGACAGTAGTTTGCATCCCTCAAGGCATTAGCTTAGATCCTGCAAACGTGCAAAGGAATTTTCTGGAGAACGGAAGGGGAACAAAGGCCAGTATCTGTGACACCTGTTCCACACAAGAGAATATTCATTTTAGAATTATGATTAACAGTTTCAGCTTGGTCTCCCCTCAGAAATAAGGATGGCAAAAGGGTGAAGCAGTACTGACATTACTCCTTCAGCACTCCACAATGAAGTGTATATCCACATCACTTGGTGCAAACTCCAAACCAGGCACTTCAGGCATACAGGCATTAGCAACAAATAAAACAGAAATGCTTATTAAGTGTACACCTTGCAAAGGACACACACATCTACAACTTATTAATTTTGTACTTTAAACTCCCATTGTTTTATTAATTTGCATGTCAGACATCCAGTTGTTGCTTTCACATGTTCCACCGACTTTAAGTGTATTTCTCTGTACTCAAGGCACATTCATGATAAAAGGATGTGGAGTTCAGACAAGGAAAGCACTTATCCTAAAGTTAGAGCAAAATTAACATCAGAGAAGCTCCATCACATCGCAGGGCTTGCCTATTTATCCAACATTCCTCCAAATCAGGAGGGAGCAAATATTCTCCTTCACAATGATGCCTGAAAACAATCCCATGGAGAAACACTTCACAGCCATGTCTGGGAGGAGAGAGGAAGTTACAAGAGGTGTACAGGAATATAACATATATAAACTATCAAAGAACCAAAGGAGAAGAGGAGCAAGAATACCATTAGGAAAACCAAACAAAAACAGGGACCCATCACCTGCCCTCAAATAGGAATTCACAGCTCCCCATAATGGGAAATACGAGGCCAAATCCTGCCCTCACAGTCTCAAGAAATCCAAAGTAAACTTTCCTTCCGTGTTAGAAGTAGGAATGGATATTGGAAAGGAACATGTGGAGCAAACTTCCCAGCACAAGTTTTAATTCAAGCCTTCTCCTGTGTGCAGGAGCTGGTGTTGCTACACCAAAGCAAACCACCAGAAGAACCGCAGGACACAAGGGGTGACCAGCACCAGTTCCCTGTGCTGTAACACCACTCCAAAAATCTCCAGGAAAGGAAAAAAGCATTGTACACCCCAGCAAACACCTTCCCACCACTCACTCCCAAGCCAGCCGCTTAAATCATGGGCTCATCCAGCTGAGTGTTGGGTTCAGCTGAGTTGAACACAGCCTGTATCTTTGGCATGATCCTCACAAAAGGAAAACAGTAGAAAAACTCAACATACTTGCTTAAATAGAAAGTAATAAAAGTTTAACCATAAAATAGCAAGAATCAGGTTGAGGAAAGGGAGTCAGTGACATACTGTAACAAATCCAGCATTCAAGTAAGTGCCACAGGTTTAATGTAATCTGTGCATGACAACTCCCAATTCTTCAGAGATGGATTTGACCTAATTTTTATTTAAAAGTGCACCTGAAATATTTATAAACAGCTCCCTGAAAAAATACTCAGGCGCAATTTAACTGTTTAGCCTCTACAATGATTTTGACTTGGCAGGTCAACTCTGAAACTGTGTTTGAAGCTCTTTTTACGAGATCCTAGGGAAAGGGGATAGTTGGATCTGAGAAAATAAAACTTCTAACTGCTGCCAGCCACCCCTCCCACACGCCAACAGATCATATCAAGTCTGAAAAAAAATACACACGGTGAGAATTAGCTAAGGGCCTCACTAGTTCTTAAATCAGAGAAAATTTATCAGCCAAAGTAAATTCCACAACAAATAACTGGCTTCAGAGTGGAGGGAGGGGGGAAGTAGGTCATACCAGATCTTAAAAAAACCCTGGGCATACTGTAATTGCACACAATAATTTGATGAAAACCAGTTGCCTCACCATGCCTTTCACTACTTGGTTGAGGTTTTTCTTTAAAGTGAGTTTGATAAATTTCCGTAAGTGTTACTGAAGTAAGTCACAATGAAGTAAGGCAGTTTTAACTGTGGAAGTGTCATCAACTTGTCAAATTGCAACTTAAAAGTCAAGCTCATCAGACACCTTATACTTCAAGTAATAGATTATCAATCATAACTCGTTAAGTATCTTTACATCAGTCATTTATTTAAAAAATTCTGAAGAATTTCCCCAGCAGTGACTTGCACGTCACATACTATAACATTCAAAGTAACACCACAAATAGCTCTGACCTCCCAGGATTTCCCAACACACAATGCTCCCTCACAACACTTAATCACTTCTGCTTTCTGTTGTATTTATTCATAAATTATACAAATATGCAAGAAGACATGATGGGCCATTGAATATTTTAAATACTTTCTCAAATTCTACAAACAAAAGCAATTTTAAAAGCAGCAAAAAATGAATAGAAAGCTGATGAATTAAATGAATTAAAATTAGAAGCCATTCATAAGGGTCCATTAAAAGCTAAACAGAATTACAATGTTCTAGACCCGAGGATCACATCTGCAAGTAAGGCTACAGCTCTTAACCTGAAATCATCGACTGCTATCCCTCTTAATAGCTCTTTAAAAGACAAAACATCCTACTACCTCAACAAACAGTTTGAAAATTATCATTTAAAAAAAAAAAAAAAAGAACAAAAGTAAGGGCACGTGAGAGCAAGCTGCTGCTCTCCAAATGAACAGCAGCATGGTGGCCAATGAAAATAATAGTGTCTGATACGAGATCCATCCCATATGGGCTCCTACATCTCATTAAGGCTCTCCTCCCACCAGCACCCAGGCACATGCTTGACGTGAGGCCGCGGGAGCTGCTCGGCTACGCTCTGTAGTAGCACAGCTACAGACCAGGCGACTGCAGGATCAACACGTTTTACCTGAGCCAACGGGGAAGCCAAGGAAACAGAGACCCACAGGAATCAAGCGTGCCGGAAGGTTTAGTTGGCACCCAAAGGGAGGCTGGACGAGTCAAGAAGCAGCACAGAACGCTACTGTCCCAGAAGCTCGACCTTATTCATGCTCCAACTATGCTACTCACAACTGGTTTAAGTTCAACACCTCTGTACAATTTGTAAAAAGCACAGAGATACTTGTAGCCCGTCGTGCACCATAAAACACACCGTGAAGCACTACAGCACTCTGTTACTGTAACTCAGAGTTTCAATAGCCCGAAAACACGCTGCCCATTAAAAATGTAGGCACTTCACTTTGTCTAAAGAACAGTGCGAACAATAACAACCCAACAAGCTTTCACCTCCTCTGTCAATCAAGCCAAGACAGCCAAGTCATGCAAACAGCCTGCTGATGAGAGCACCTCAATACACAGCTGCACTCAAAGAACACCACGCCTTTCACAATGGAAATCTTACGGACTATTTCCTTGGCAGAGCACAGCAATGGGAACTCAAATTTGGAAGGTACAATATGAACAAAATCAGGAATCAACATGGTTAGAAACAAACCACAAAAAGACAGAAAAATCAGAGCACCGCACGCCTGTTTTAGCGCCACCTGATACCTCCAGGACAAACTTTCTGAACCTCTTAACTGGGAGAGAGCAAGTTTTGGGGCTTTTTTTTTGAGATTAAATTAAGCACAGTACGTTAGTTTCACCATCTCACAGACCTCCACAGTTACTCAGCGCAAGGCAATCACAGAGACCTGACAGCTAAAGCTTTCAGAAATCCGCACCATTCCCACACTGAGCACAAAGCCGATTCCTTTCTGATGACAACAGTCACGGAGAGATCAACATCTCAGGGAGGGAGTTGTTGTTCTCATGGCATCTTTAGTTTCAGTCGTTTCCTTTCTCTCTCCCTAATCCTCAATCATTTCTACTCCTGTAAAAAACACGGGTAAACCCGCACCCAAACCACAGAAAACCATCTGCCTCAAACCACAGAGTGGCTGGCTGTGGATCTCCGGGAACAAAAAAGCACAGAACAACAAAAAGATTCCAGGTTGCTGCCACATCAACGAAACATGTCTTCCAGCTCCAATTAAACGCTTGAAAGAGAATTTTTAAAATCCACAAGCTCGTGAACAGGGACAGAAGGGGCTGCACCGAGAGGAAGGGGGGATGCAACCGGCCGATGTGCAGGCAACAGCGAAAAAAATCAACAAGTCGGCGCAGCCCAGCGCGGAGCAAAAGCCGCGTCGGAAGGTGCGGACGTACCTTGTGGAGGTGCCTTTCCTGACATCGCAGATGCTGCATTTGAAGGCTTCGGCGCTGTTCCTGAAGGTGCACACGCTACAATCCCAAAAGCCTTCATCGGCTGCAGGTTTGGCTTGCCTTTTCGGCCTTGAGGAGGGGGAGGGAGAGGGGAAGCGTGTGTGTGTACGTGTGTGTTTGGGGAGGAGGAGAAAGGCGGCGGGAGGAGGAGGGAGAGGAGGAGGAGGAGGAGGAGAAAAAGAAAACACACACATGAGAAACCATGTTACAGAGCCCCGAAACCCAGCGCCTGCTCGCACCGCCGCTCTCCCCCGGGGCCGGGAGCAGCCGACAAACACGGAGCGGGGCCGGGCCCGGAGAGGTGCGGGGGGCGCCGCGCTCCGCCCCGGCCCCGCCGGGCCGAACCGCGCCGGGCCGGGCCGCCCGCGTCCCCCCGCCCGCGGCGGGAGGGTGGGTGGGTGGGCGAGTTTGCGGGCTGGGAGGCGCGTTCCCTCCTCCACCTTGTTAAACCTCCCTTTGTCTGGGAGCGGCGAGTGCGCGGAGCGGGGAGTGCGAGGGGAGCCGCCATGGCTGCGCTCGCACCGCACCAGCCCTGGCACCGGCGGCAGGCTGGGAGACACCGGCACTCCTCCTCCTCCCGCTGCCCTTCCACGCTCCCTCCATCTTAGGAGCCTCCCTCGCTCCCTCCCCGCCCGCACCCCCCCCCCCCGTACCTGGCGGGGCGGCGCGGGCTCGCCGCCCCCTCCCCGTTCGCTCCCTCCATCTTAGGCGCCCCTCGCCGCCTCCCCCCCGCCGCGGCCGAGCACACGCCGGCGGCCGCCAGCCAGGGCCTACCCGCCGCCATCCCCTCGGCCGGGGCTGGGGCCGCCCCGCCGCGCTCCCTCCATCTTACCGCCTCTCCCCGCCCGCCCCCGCGCCCCCGCTCACCTGGTCGGGCTCTTCTTGTCGCCCATGACCATGGATCGGGGCCGCCCCTGCCCTGCGCACAAAGAAAGAGGCGAGGGGAGGGAGGAGCGGGGGGGGGGGACGGGGCTGCCTCCGTCCAGCAGGCTCCGGCTGCTGCGCACCCCGCGCCGCCGCTCCTGCCGCTGCCAGGCTCCGCTCCGGACTAGCAGCGCAGCGCACCCCGGTGCCCTCCCTCCTCCTCCTCCTCCTCCCTCTCTCCCTCCCCGCGCCGCGCCGCTCCGGCGGGCGGAGCTGCCGCCGCGCCGCGGCCAATGGGGGCGGCCCCGCCGCCGGCCCTGCCGGGGAGGGAGCGGGGAGGGAGCCGGGAGCGCCCCCCGCGCCGCCCCCGGCGGGTCCCACCCCCGCCCCGGCCCAGAGCCCCTCGGGCCGCTCCCCCCCGCTCTGGGACCCCGCCGCGCCGGGAGCGCTCCGGCTCCGCGCAGCCCGCGGTGGCCCCTTCTTTTCCTTCCCTTCCCCCTCGCGGGACTCGCCGTCCGCCCGTCCCCGGGGGAGCGGGGCTGAGCCCCCGCCGCGGGGCGGCTGCGGGCGGGACCCGTCCTGCCTGAAGGGCGGCGGGTCCCGGCGGGGGACGGGGGCGGCTCCGCGAGGGGAAGGGCGGCCAGACCCGGCTCGCCCGCCCGGTGCCTGCACTGGGAGTACCGGAGGGGCCGGGCAGCAGGAGCCAACTCCTGCTCCATGCCCTGACCTCGGGGCCGGGCCCCCGCTGCCCTCACGAGTGCCTCGGCCGCCACCTTCACGAGTTGCCTTCCCGCCCGGGGTCAGGTCACTGGCCCGCAGCGCTGCCGTAGTGCTGCTCCCAGAAACGTTCCCACAGATCCCTCAGTGACCTGTCGACTCCACCAAGCACGAGCTGTGGTTCTGCAAAACTCCTAAGGTGGTGAACAGTGGCATTTCCCAAACGGTGGCATTTCCCAGAAGCAGCAGTTCTGCCCCGAGGTTCCCCGCTGGGGCCTGTGGAAGCGCTGGGATGGCAGGCTGGACATGCCAAGGATGAGCTGTCACCGTCATTGCTGACCCCCTTTCACTCAGGGACAGTTCCTCAGCATTGGTGGATGGAGGATTTGGGGGCCACCAAAAGCCTGAGAGAGGACGGGGCAAGGAGCAATGGGTAAAGACAAAAGTTGGTTCGGCCACACGCCTTGCAGGGTGGACGTTTTTTCACTGTGCTTTCCCAGTTTCTCAGTGGCGACTAAGCCAACCTAACAGCTCCCACCAGTGAGGAGCAAACCCCAGGCAAGGCACAGCCCAGACAGGGCTGTACCTGAGAGCGTGGTGAGCGGGGCTGCAGGGTGAGTGTGGAGACAGTCTGAGCAAAGTTGACCTATGGCTGAATACAAAGGAAAAATAAAGAAAATTGTTACTAAAAAGCAAACCAATATAAGCGGCTTAAGGCTCAGGATAGGCGCTTACCATGGCAGGAGGCAACACAACGATGGTTTGTGCATTACAGCTTTAGTAATCTGGACTCATGCACGAGCCACAGAGGGTTTTTCCCATCCACCGATGCCCATTTTAACAGTGAAACCATGCTGACAGACTCACCTCCCGTGTTTAATAGCTGCATGTAATCCACTTACTCTATCCAGCCCCCTCATCCCCACACAGGTAGTTTAACCCATGCTGGCACCTCCACCAACTACTTTAATTTCCAAACAGACTTCCAATGACTTTTTTCTAAGCCACACAAGTTCCTTGAACAATACAGCAAGACGCAGACATACTCCAAGGGCACAGTTAAGGTTGCACAATTATCACATGTAGGAAGTGTCATTTTCCCATTGCATCTGCTGTTTTCCAAACATTTTTTGCTCTTTTAGATTATAGCAGTAACGTTTGCTTTGGGAATCTGTGTGGGAACAGGAGCTCAGCAGTGCTTGTGGGGTCTGGTAAGCACAGAGACCTGGTATGCAGTTGCTGCCAAAACTTCATGGCAATGGTGCTTACAGGGACAAGAATACACTGCGTTTGGGGACAAGATCAGTGGAGAACCTGAGAAGAAGAAGAGAAAGTCAGAAAGCACTGAAATTTTGGCTCAGGAGATGCTCCTGGTCCATCTCCTGTTTTCTGCCACAGGTGCTTCTCTTACCTCCACAGTGTTGTGTTAAGCAGAGCAACAGCCACCATAGGCACAGAGTAAAATATTGTGGAAACACCAAGGAGCTGTGGCCCATTTTTAGAAAGCAATTTATCTCCTCAAAAAAGTTTCAGCGTTGCTGTTTTCATAGCAAAAGTTGTTTTCTTTCCAAAAACCTACTATATCCTTCGTTATCAATTTCCACGGGAAACCTTCCTTCCTCAGCAAATGACGCTTTCAAAGTCACATGTTAAAAACTTGGCAACCCAAGCATAGCGTTGATTTCATTCAATACGTACACCCATTGGGAGGTGAGCATTCCCAGCATAATAAACACCCTTGGAGCCACAGTTTGGTGTCTCTTCCTTCATGGAGGGCTCCTGCAGGAGTGTTGTGGCCACTGGTGGGCTGATCCAGCCAAAGCTTTCGGGATGCTGCATCGTGCAGGCAGCACTTCCCTGCTGACGCCTCCAGACACCAACGCACCAAGACAGGAACCACTGGCAGCAGTCAGGGCTGAAAAGACAGTCAAACTAAATGACAAGTGCCTGGCTGGGGTATTTCTTTCGTACAGTGAGTTGTCCCGCTGCCCTCAAAATTCACAGGCAGCACATCCCACTGAGCATTTGGGGATTTTTAATGGAGTCTGGGCTCTCATGTCCTCACAAGGCAGCCTTGAGCAAGTTATTTAGCACTCCTCCTTAACTCCAGCAAGCTGGACTGAAAAAGAGTAAATTTCTAAATTTCTAGGCTCACACAGGAATCTACAGCACAAGCTTTTAAACCAAACTTATTCCAGCTAAATATTTTGAACTCCACAGTGATGTTCAGCTGGTGGTAAATCCACCTGAAGGAATTCCTACCCTTGCATCCAGAAGATGCCACTTTCTCATTTATGCCAAATGTGTGCTTATTTGAGAGCACTCTCAAGAGGATCCTGTTAACCCACTTCTTTCCACCTCTCCCCTTCCCTCACCATGTGTATTTTTAATGACAAAAAGCTTGTAAAGAGACACTGGTTGCAGATGCTTCCAGTGCATGACAGGCAGGGCAGGCAGGCTCAGGGGGCTGGGAGATAGGGCACAAACCTCTTGGGCAAATCTGGGTGACACAGCCTGTGCTGGGAGCTCTGGAGCAAATGATTCCAGTGCACCCTTTTCATGTCAGCTATGGAGATATTGGGATGAGATAGATGGAGCATTGTTACCCCTCTGCACCAGCTTGACATCCCCCTCGCCCCAACAGCATCACAGCTACTCCTGCTTCCTTGTTTCAGCCCTGAAAACAGACAACAGTCCAAACTGACAGTCCATCAGTCCGTAACCTCCACAGAGCAGCTGGCCAGGGATGCTCAGAGATGCACTTCTGAGCTTAGCACCCTGTTAGGAGCCTCTTCAGAGTGTTGAGACCTCCAAAACCTGGAGTGCCAAGAGCGCAGGGGTAATTCCCCACACCTGGACCATCGATATAAAAGGATTTTAAAATAAACTGGGGTGCTACACCCAGCCAAAGTCAGTATTTGTGCATAGGGTTCAATGTCAAATATAAATATTAACTTGAGCTTCTCAGCCCCCTTGGTCACTGTGGTAAACACACATTTTTGTAATTTTGCATCAGATGTGCGTAACTTCTCAGAAGTGACTGCTGCCCTGAACAGCCCAAAGTCTAACCACTAGGAAATTACTTTTCTGTGGATTTAATAAGGAATTTCTTACATAGGAGTTGGAATCAGGCTCAGGGCACAGATCCCTCTATTAGTTTAGCTGGAGCTAAAAGGATCAGAAGTGATGCTGCTGCTCTGTGGGTCAGGGAAGTTGAGTATCCACCACACAATTAGCACCTTTAAGTAGAAGTGGGTAGAAAGGGAAATTAGCAATTGAGGGTAGAAATGGTGAACCAGCTACACAGGAGCACCTTAACAGCCAGCATTCATTCTGCCCATGTCCTCCTGAAGAGGATTAAATGTGTTTAGCCTCCCCAGGTTTCCAGGATGAGGAGAAGCTATCCAGGGGTGGAAGAAAAAGAGGCTGTGTGAAAGCCGTCAGACTTCACACAAAGCAGCATAATGCTTGCCATACATACGAGCATCCTTGGCAAGGAAGGCAGGAGCCTGTGCTCAGAAGCCTGGAAGTCTTCACCACAAAATAAAATACCAAACCAGAAAGCCCAGGGGCACTGGTGGCCAACAAATTGCACCTTCTCTTGCTTTCAAAGCACAGCATTAACTGCTGTGGGCTTCGGATGCCAATGTCAGAGAGAAGTTAAGAGGAAACTACTCCTGGAAGTCTCACTTAGCACTTGACAACATCTTTGAATATGTGGCCCAGGCTGAGTTCATAAGCTTTTTGGGGAAAGTGTTGTGCTGGGGATTGTGTAAACACAGAGCTGGCTGATGGATGGCCCTGGTGCACCACGGAGATTTATGCACGCTCCAGAAAAACGTACTGAATTAACAAGCATCTTGGACTAATACAGGGACACTCAGAGACTTCACTGATAATTGTGAGAGAGAAACAAATGATAAGGAAAAGTTATCACGCAGTGTTCCATTTTCCAGACTTCAGTAAAGAGTTGGATGCAGGGTCAGATGGGATATTTTTAGCTGTGCTGGGAGCACAAGGGTAGCAAAGTGGGTGAGGGATTGAGCAAGGAGGAGCTGGAGAGAAGATCATTGGTAGAGGCCCTCATAAAATCGCCTTGGGATGACCATTACTTGATATTTTCTTTAGTGACCCCATTAGGAAAAGGAAGGATTGTGCTTATAAACTGAAAATAAGAAGAACAACGTCACAGTGGAAGAAATACGGTGTTACCGACTTTGACAGCTGGGTGCTTGTAATCAAACTTCCTCACTTCAAGCAGAAGCTCACTGGTGTGGCACCCAGGAGGGACAAGACCTCTCTCAGAGGTGTTTTTGTGCCATGGGTGTGACTTACCTCCTGAAAAGGCCAATGTCAAGCAGGGGTTATCAGAAGTACCAATGAATAGAGACAGGGAAGCATTTAATGCCACTGAACAGTGCACGGGCAAGACCTTGTTGGAATTCTCCAGACAGTCCTCCAGGTGAAGAAAAAAAAATGCATTCAAGCATGGAGAAGAGTTTCTAGGATGGTAAGAGGGACAGAAAGCCTATTTTATGAGAGGAGTCTCTACAAACTCAACTTGCTCAGCCTAAGGAAACAAAGGCTGGGAGGAGATATGAGCACTCTAAAATACACTGGGGAAGGAGGCAGCGCATTGCAGCAACAAAAGAGCCAGCAGACAAGAATGAAGAGCACAACTGATCCATGCTGGACATGTGGGCTGGAAACTAGACATCTGTTTCTAACCTTCAGAGGAACAAGGAACAGAAACAGCTTTACAGTGGGAGGAGCAAAGGCACTCAATGTAAAGATGGACTTTGATCACTTACAGAAGGAGTCAGTGGAGCAGCTCACATAGTCCCTCCTGCCCCTGTGATCCTGCTGAGGTCAGATCCCACTGCTGTCACTAGAGTCCTGATTCTCCTTCCTCACCCACCCACACCAAATAATCTCATCTGACTCATTCCCAGCCAACAGATTTCAGTAGATGTTCTCTCAAGGGAAGGGGAGAGGTACAAGGAGAAGAAAACTCTTCATCCAGCTCTTGTGCCTAGAAATGGATTTCTCAAACACCCAGGGATTTCCGATTTGCTTCTAAATTTGGTATGTGGTTTTTTTTCCTCCCAGAAAACTTAAAACTTCCTGTATTCAGCAAAATAAGGGTATTTTTAAAGTTTTCCTTTTTTTTTTTCCTTTTAATCTATTTTTAGATAGTGTTTCATGGTTTCTTTGGAAAAAAGTTTTAGAACTGAATTAGCAAGTGATCAAATGCCGACTATCAGGAACTTCAAACAGCGAGCCAAAACCTTTCTATCAGAAACAGCCCGCCGAAGAGCAACGTAGGAGAAAAAGGATCTGAAAGATGAGGAGCAATATGCAAGCAACAGCCAGTGCCAAGAATCTCTAGGGTCTGTAAACCCTTAAAATGCCAGACAGACTGGAGTAAAAAACAGCCTGAAAGGTAGAGAGGCATAAAACACTCTGCGTGCAACAGCGCTGAATATAAAACTGGCTGAGTAGAAAAGAAAGCCAACAAAAACTAGAGGCTCTAGCTAAGCATCCTGCACGCTGTACTCTGCAGATAGCAAAGGCTGTGCCATTTAAATCTGTAATCCCTTCCCAAGCAAAGAGGCTTTTGCAACAGCGCAATCTGGATGTCACCAGCATATGAATAGGCATCTTGGGACTGCTCTGGAGAGCAGAGGTCAAAGTTTAGTGATGTATGTACTTGTCTCCCTAGTGGGTCTTATTGATTATTATCTATAGAAACAAGCAATGTCTCCAAATCTGCCTCCCCCTTTGGGTTAGATGCTGGCAACCAGGAAAAAGCACCTTGATCTTCTAGGTCCGTGCTGTTTGTAGAGTGTTGAAGCCTGCAATGAGGAAAGACACAAAGCTGCTGAACAGACTAGTGAAACACAGCAAGTGGAAGATGGTCAGTAGATCTGTGTAGCATCTGCATAGCAATGATGCATGGGAGCACAGTGTCAAAAAATAACACCTAATAAAATATTAAAAAAAAAATAGGGTAACATGAAGGGGGGAAGGAGAAAATCAACATTGCAATTCAATCACCTAAGTGAATTATGTGTTGTGGAAGGGGCTGAAAAGCCCCAGCACAGATAAAGCCAAATCCACACTTGTCCAACCACAGGTATTCCAGACAAGTATCTTAAATATTGCAGTGAAATTGTTCTATCTGTGGTACAAAATGGTGGTAACCAGCTGGTATCTTCACAGCACAAACACAATTTTGTTGTGGCAACTTCAATGGCAGAGGAAAATATTTTAAAAAGCACCAGAAGCACAGGACCAAAAGTACCAATGCTGGTTTGTCCTATCACAGTGAGCACTGCTGTGGCAGCCAGCCAGCATGGTGGTGTCAGCAAAGCCAGCTCAGGTAGGGCACTGGGAACACCCTCGGGTGGAGACTAAGCTGATAAATAAGCAAGAGTAAGAGCAATTATCAGACCTCCTCAAACTTCCCGAGTTTGCAAGGTAGAGCCAGAGAAAGCAGACTCACTCTGGAGACTTTGGTACTCCCACTTCTGGCTGCTTCTTGAAACTGGGGAAAAAAAACAACCCTCAGCCCTGTCCACAATATTTCAGAATCTCAGAAGACATCCCTTTTGGATTTAGGTCTAGAAGCAGGCTCAGGCAGCAGGGAGGTCCTGTCTCTCTCTGGAGATGTGTGTCTACCTCCATATGTAGACACAAGGCCACTAAGGCTGGTCCCACTGACGAGCTGTCTGAGGTCTGTCTGTCTGCTCTGCCCATCCTCATCCTCACCTACCCCACAGCTTGCAGGTTGAAAAGGGGCAGAGGAGGTTGGCAGCAACACTGGGCTCCCCTGGGCAGCAACAGCCCCTTCCCCCTGGTGCCAAATGCCATTTTCTGGGCTGTTCCTCGCACACCCACCCTGGCACATGGAAATACAGCATGTGGAAGAGCCTCCCCACAAGAGCTCTGTGCACACATTCCTTCGGCCTCGTAGAGGGTTCTCCCTGCAGGACAGGGATGAAGAAAGACTTGCTGTCCAATAGAGGACCATGTAGGTGACTTCTGCTCCTGGCTCTGTGGGATGTGCAGCTTGCTTGCACAGGTTATATAAACCCAGTTATCTACTTGCACATTCTCATGTTAAAACAGATAGGTCTGCACACCTGAAGAAGAAGAAAAGCTTGTGAGTATAAAGCACTGACTGTGTCATCGATACTGAGGCCACAGCACAAACCAGATCAGCACTGACTGCGTTTACTCCAGTGGAACTGTAACAACATGATCCCAGCCCCTGCCAGGAATGTTGTTGTTCAATACACATCTAAGTCACAGAGCAGCAACAAGCCTGCTGCACACTCAATTTTCTTCCAGGTACAGCAAATCTGGCTCGCTCTGGGGGACGTGAAGGGACCAGCTCCAGGCAGTCAGAGATGCTGTGCTCTGTGCAGCTGGCGTTAGGATCACTGGCATCTGGTGGGAGTGCAGCTACTCAAGACTCACCAAAACAACAACAACAACAGAAAAGCCTCTTTTCTCCTAGAGTACAGCCGAATTCCCTTCCTCTCATTCCCTTAACAGATGTCAGAAAAAAGCATGAATGGCTGCAGCTCTGTGCTCGACTCGCAGCTTTCACACTTGCTGCAGAGCTGGCCTTCTGCTTCTGAACCCGGTTCTGGAAGGTGTTGCTTTTTCAAAAGAAAAATTGAGAGAAAGGAAAAAAAAAAACCTTAAACACTTAATAGTAAACTCCTTCAAAAGAAAACTTGCTTCAAGCCAAAAAACATTTGCCAAGTTTCAACTAAACGTGAATTTTCTAACTAAATGACGCTGTAATAAACACCTCAATATGGGGGTTTCAAAATGAGAATGCCAAGACAACTTTGCTTCAAGCAGTTAAAAAATATATATATATATAAAATATATAACTTTTTTTTTTAAGAAAAATCAAACTACCCCACGGAGACATTTTATGGTGCTTCAGTTATATATACATATTAAATAAAACAAACTAAAAAAAACCCAAGCAAATCAAATACAGAGAAAGCAAAACGAAAAGCCATAGATTCATGTGTTGCCCATCATTCAAGTCATGCAGGAGGATGTAGGCAGGAGCAGGACTCTCCCCAGAACCAGATCATAGGTCTGGATGCTATTGCAGCAGATTAACCTGGGACCACTACAGGAAGGAAGCATTTGTAGGTGAGAGAAGGGGTCTACACCAGAAATGCCGTTGCAGAACCTACCTGGCCATTTTACCTCATCTGGACTCCAACGAGGGTTCCCAGGGACTCTGAATCCAAGTCCAGTGCCTCCTTCCCAAGTCCAGTGCCTCCTTCCCTGTGTGCTGCACCAAGTGGTGCCTGCTGTGGCTGTAGGTGTGAGGGGCTCCAGCGAGGCTCTCCAGCAGCAAATAGTGATGGTGTGAGCCACTAAACATTCCTGGGACAGGAAGAGCCTAAATTCCTGACTGCTCAGATGTTGAATGGCTTTTCCTGTGCTTTGGTGCACAAGGTGAGATCCCAAGGCAGCAGAGCTCTGGGTGCGAAGCGTGAGCACATCGATCTCTTCTCAGGGCCAAGTCCGGCTGCCTGGTTTGCAGGCAGCTGCTGATTTGTTTTGGAATGTACAAAGATGCCCTTAAATCCAATTTAGGCATTAAGGGGAAAATAAACCCATGAGTGCCGTATGGTGGCTCTGCAGCCCCAAAGGCACCTAGAGCTCCTGAGGGGACAGAGGTACTGCCATGACTGGTCCAAAACTACTGTGGTGGTGCTGCAAACCACAGCATCCCTGCAGAGATGAGCAGTGGGACCCTGCTGCCAGGGGAACCACAGGCCTTAGGCTGGTTTTAATTCTGGCCAGCTCCCTCGTGCTGTCACACATAGGACAGCTTGGGAAAGCTGCAGCAAGAGAACAACCTGTGTTTCTGCAGGGAAGGACTGCAGCCATGAGTTAGCTAGACTTGTCCAAATAAAGGGGGGAAAAAGCTACTTATGTTGTTTCCCCAGCCTCAGAGCAATATGCTTTCCTAGGATCAATTCATAACAGGTTGTTGTGTTCAGAGCTAAAATTAATCTTACATCAGGAGAACGAATTAAAACAATGAAGAGCTTCCTGCATCCATTGCTAAAAAAATTAATCGTCTAAGAGCTTCCTTTTCTACTTTCCAACTGGCCACCTTGCTTTCATTCAAGGAAAGCCTGAGTAAAAAAATGAAAAACCGTTTCCAGGTGGTTTTGGTTAAAGCAAACAAAGAGCTTGAATTGTGTCAGAGCCTGGTTTCAGGCAGAAGGTGTAGGGTTAGCCAGAAAGAGTGAACCACCACTGCTGAGATACAGCCACTGGCCTAATTAGGTGGAATAGCTATTAGTGATTCCACCTAATTAGATAATTAGATTAATTATCTAATTAACTGAGATTGTTGTTAGACAAAGGCAGGTAGAGCTTCAGAGGTGATAAGGAAGACATCAGGGCAAGGTTACTCTGATTTATATTGATTTTTTTAACAGTTCAAGAACTCCCTTGGTTCCCACATTTATTTACCCAAGTCTCGCTCCTCTGGGGTTGTTTTAAAGTGATTAAAGCAAGGAAGGGGAGGCTGTTCTTTTACAAACAGAGAGGGGGAAAAAAAAGGAAATTTCACTGCAAGGATTCAGTGGAGGGGAGAAACCAGCCCGAGCAGGGGAATGTGTTGTGGATGAGAACTGCCTCTGCCCCCCCTCCACTTCTTGTGCTTGGATTTTGCAGCGCATTCTCCCCGCAGACCTTTTTGGCTACACAGCGTGTTTGTCTTTGGGGAGAGAGACAACATGTGAGCTAATGATGCACCAACACCGAGCGGGAGCTGTGGTGCTGGCAGATTTTTCTCCATCGCTTGCTCTTTGCTGGCAGTGCTGGTGGGAACCACAAGCCAATTAAGGAGGCCTCGTTGCGGTAGACGTGGCGTAAAAGTAGCATTAGAGCATCCTGCCCCAGAGACCCGTCAGCCCTGAATACCCGAGGGCGAGCGCAAGGCAGGTTTGCAAGTTTAATAAGCCAAGTCCTCCTCGCTCAGGCGTGAAGATAATATTATGCCAGGCAGGCCCCGGGTGGAGGAGGCAGAGCTGGAGCCTGTGGCTTCCACGATTTCAGCCACCTGCTTTGAATTGCAGCGCGACAGAGTCAGGCCCACAGCTGAGCCCAAGTTTTAGGAGGCACAGGAGGGCACGCAACCAAGTCGACCCTGTCCTTCCCGTCCTACAGCTATTGTTAGATGCATCAAGGAATTTGACCCACTTTGGGAGTTTCTGGTGGTTTTTCACATTCCATTTGTCCTTTCTGACTAACATTTTGCACTCATGTGTCACAGCCCTGGCTCTGCTCCCTGTGGTGGATGCTCAGATTGCTGGAAAAAGATCCAGCTGCTATATCCCACTGTGTTTAGAGTTTCTAAGTTCTGAGTGGATCCAAGACACCACCCACACTGGGTTTTGAGGCATCCTCTCCACATGCCAGCTCCACCTAGCATCCTCCTTTCTCACCAAGCTTACGTCCTCCAGCTGCCTATTTGAATTCAGACCTTAAAGACTTTGCACACTTCCTCACACCAAAAAACACAAGCTTTGCAGACTAGGACAGAATTTTTGCAGAGGCCAATAACAAGTGCAACCCCAGGTGGGCTTTTCTCTGAGTTTTGGAGCTTGGCTGGTCTCTGCTCACACTGCAGAGCACAACAGCATTTAGTGATCTGGTGAGTAATGTGTCCTCAGCACAGGGCCAGCTCTTGGGCTCACCTCCCTGTAGGAATCCTCACAAATCAGCCAGATGGCAGAAGGAAATGGTTTACACACCTTGTCAAGAGCTCAGAGGTGACTTACAGTTTATCTTCTCTAGGTTTGGTTGATCCCACAGCTAAACCAGCCCCTTCCCACTGTAAATGCCTCACCATCTCTTCCTCTGTCTTCTGCACACCTCTGAGGTTTCTCTTTCCTACACCCTCAAATCGCTTGACTTCTTCATTCAGCCTTAATACCTGTGTATAATAATAGCTTAATAACTTTATAATAGCTTCAGCCTGTCTCCTGAGAGGTACAGAAATAAACCTGTCTTCCCTAGTTGCACAGACTACGTTAAGAGATCCATTACTGGTCACATCACAATCATTAGAATTCTCAGCTCCCATTGCCCCTGCTCCAGTGTGTGTACCCTGGCATCCTTTTCAGCAAGATGCTCCACCCAGGCCACAGCAGCATCCCGTGGAAGAGCTGCAGAGTATAAATGTCATGCCAATGCCTCAGGTACTGCATGAGGTTGGGCAGCCCGTGCCCTGCCAGGTGTGGAGTGTCAGGCTCCCACTCTCCCTTCCTGCACCCTACAAACCCCAGAGGCCACGGCCACCGTCTCAGGCAGAACTTGCTCTTTCCTAACCAAACACTCAGGTCTCCACGGGAGCTAAAGGGTTCCAAGTACAGACCAGCCACTTGCTGGGAGCTGCCGGCCATCTGGTAAGAGTATTGGAGCAAGCTACTTCCAAAGCCAACAGACACTTCTTTTGCAGAGTTTTTCCACTGTAGAGAATATCACAAAAATTTCTATTTTGTTGCGTCACAATCCTGGTAGCTAAGAGAGATTTTTATCATTTTCAACAAACTCTGAAAGCCATCCCAGGCCTTCGGGAAGGAGCTCTCTTCAACCAGCTGTGGGATGTGATGCCCAGGGGAAAGACAGGTCCCCAGGAGCTCCCCAGGAGGATCACATTGCCTCTCCCCAATGGTTTTGGACTCCTTGGAAATCTGTCACCAGTACACCAAGGCTGTCCCACATTAGCCAGCAGGATGGAGGGAGACCACAGGCCAAAAAGAGTGAACTTAATTAAGTTACTCCCAGCAGCAGATTTTCAATTCCTATCACAAAATCTGGCTGTTCTTCTACTGTTTTCATCCGGTTCAAGAAGTGTGCAGGAACTGAGCTGCAAGAAATCAGGCAACAACTTAAAGCTGCAGGCTGATCCACAGAATCCAGTGATATTAATGTGCTGATCACATTTGGTGCCAAAGGGCCCTGGTGGGCAGTTATTTCATTTTTGGGGGCTTGGAAATTGAGCAGCACATCTCACTTGCATCCCCAGAGTTCAAAGCCCAGAGGACAGTAAGTCAGGGAACGGTGCACAGGCAGTGCATTGACACTCCTCAGCATAAATATCAATTTTCACACTGTGGTCAGGTTCTGTAAGTGTGGGGAATTGGTGTGGCAACGGGATTTTAACGAGGTCTGGTTGCGATTAATCCCTTTCTAGGCAGTTCCTCTAAATGACTTGATTCCTTGCGATCACTCAGGAATTACAAGACTGAAGTGAACTGCAAGGGACCACAGTGAACATGTGCATGAAACTATCTGAGGCTGCAAAACAAAGGCACTTGCTGGAAATTATTAAAACAGCACAAAAACATGGAACTCGCCCAAAATGGAAGGTACATTGGAAGGGATAAGAAATATCATATTGCAATTAATGCTGTATAGGACATGACAGCAAGACAGAGCCTACTTATGAAAGAACATTCCAATACCAGAGCAAACCCTGTGGCCAAGCCTGGAGACTATGATGGGGGACATCCATCCCGGGTGACAGGATGCAGCAGCAGCCCCGACAGGACGAGATAAAGCAGTAGCCTGCAAATAAACTGAAATCAGTCACTCAAGTTCCTACTCTTACATCATCCATCCCCTTGCTCTTACCCCTGCAGCAGAGAAGATTCCCTGGCCAGAAGGCAGCCTAGCTGCTGCCAGAGTATACTGGGAAAAGGGAGAGAGAGCTTGCTTTGCAGGGGAAGCAAACGCCTCCCTCCAGCCGATCTCCATCGCTCTTTATCTGCCCACAGCTGCTCACAATCTGGCCCCGCAGATAAGGAAGGCAGCGCTCCCCATCCTTCCCTTTCCTCCAGCTGGCGAGGTCTGGCAGCTCCACATTTTCTGGAGCTGGGAAAGGCAGCGCCACGTGGCAGACAAGCCCATGGCCAAGTCCCATGGCTTTGGCTGGAAGGTGCCACGGTGTGGCAGTGGTCCATGGGGATGGCAGGCATGGCAGAGCAGGCACATCTGCTCCAACCCACAGCCCTCCCTGTGCTTTGGGAGGGTGGTGAGGGCAGGGGCTGGTCTGGATCTCTTCCAGATCCATCCCTCCTCTCCATTCTTTTTGCCATCTCCCTCCCCAGCTGTAGCAGTAACTCAGTACCCTCCTTTTTTCCAGCTCAGCAATATGGCTCTGTCAAGTGCATCCACTGTGAAAGGGCCAAATTCATCCCAGGTGCCCACACAGAGGCTTAACTGGAGGGACACTTGGGATGGATTTAGCCCATTACACAGCGTGTTAATCATATTACTGCAGAAATCTGCACAGTTCCCAAAGCACAAGCTGACGAATCCTCCTGGAGCCCAACAGGCCTCGGAGCCTCGTTCCAGCATGCCAGAGGTTCTTTTATTCATTAATCATATTTGCTTAATAACCTTGTATCTCTCCAGTGGAGGGAACTGCCAGGCTCACATAAGGTAATTGTGGGATGGCTCTCCTGGAGAGCTGGAAGTACTGGCATTTTCAGCTGGTGTGTGTGTGGCACAGCTCCGGGGTAATTCCCCTCCTCATCCTCAACCACAAAGGCACAGGGAGGGATGTGAAGCCCTGTGGATGCTCCATATCCTTCTGTCAGAGCTTCTCCCTCAATCTGGCAGCAAAGTTTATGACAGTGAATTTATAATATTCTGGGTCTGAGCTGCTTCTTGATTGACAAGCCCCTGTGCAGCAGCAGCACGTTTAGTGCAGGTAATTACTGAGGGTGTCAGGGAAAAAATTGTGGAGAAGATCCTGTACGCAGCCTGTTAATTGTAACTGTTCCTCTCGCTAAAAGTTTTGATAGGTGTAATCCATCAAATATGCTTTGTGCAACTTCACAGTGGTTGACTAAAGGCCAATTTTATTGCTTTGGAAATCAATGGGAGCAGCACTGCTGGAAGCAGAAGATCCCGTTGGTGTTTCCCATCTCCTGCCTCAGCAGCCGGTGTGCAAGAGGAAGGTGCTGATTCCAGAGCCTGCTTCTCTCTGCTGCTCACTCGCCCCGTGAAGTGTCTGTTGCCGTCGTCCCAGGAGCATTTTTTGCTCTTGTAGTCTATTAAAGCCTGAGATTAGCACTCGTGTTGTTCCAGCATGTGGTCTCACTTTGTAGCTGAGGTTCAGTAAGTTCCCTTTGATTAGGCTCACTGAGAATCAAGCTTTTTAAATATCCTGTGATTATATCACCGAAAATCTTTAACTGGCACATTTTCCAAACTCTCTGCTGTTTGTGTAATGTTTATCAATCAGCACAGGATTTTCCATCACAGTACACCCCCGTTTACACCACAGAGCAACAGCCCACTACAGTCTTCAGTGAGTTTTTTCCCCACTGTTATTTAGGAAAAGGATTCCCAGCTGGCAAATGCTGTGGCCAGAGCATGGAAGAAGTGGTATATTTGACTGATCATTCCCATCCAGTATTGTCCACCTACGCCACAACTCTGTTGCACCCCAGCAGATGATGCACCATCTTTCCAAGGGCCGGGGGGCTCGGAGGGGCCGGGCAGAGCCCACAGGGACATGGGGAGCATCTGGGAGCCGCTGGTTCCTCCTCCCAGGCGAGGATCAGTTTCACATCAGCAGCCTCATGGATGCAGTTAAACTGCAGCCTGGGCCAGTTTTAAATCAAGCCCAGATGGGCCCTCTCCTTCTTCCAGGGGGTGGTAAATCCACTTCAAATCCCACCAACCTGGGAGGTGCTGGGTAAGGCCCTCAGACTGGCAAGGGGCAGGTTTTACCTGGCGCTCTGTGTGCTGCCAGCACTGCGAGCTGCCTGTAAATCCTTCACACGACGGACGACGATCTGCACTCATTCCTGGCTTACAGACAGAAAAATGAGAGAGGACAGGCACCCAGGGACACCCGGGCAGCACACGTGAGGGGTGCTGCTTGGGGCACAGCAAAACGCTCCTCTGCTCCTCCTCCTTGGCTCATCCCACCGGAGCAGCACATCCCGCTCCGACGCAAAGCAGAAGTGACGCTGACAGAGTACGACGGGAATGTCAATGCTCTTCCCATCAACAGCACGGGGAAACCAGGGAAAGCATATGTGTGTGGAGCTGTGTCACTCTTCTTTCTGGAATGCAATACCCGAGTCCCTGTTCGGGAAATAGAAAATCAGGGACTTGCTGGCACATGGTGGGAAACAACTTGGGAAATGCAACTGAAACGCTTTTTAAAAGCAAAGGGAAAGCCAACACCCTCCCAAGGCAAGGAGACTAAAAAGTGCCTGGGCTATTTGGGAACAGATACAAATACAGGCAGGCTGGTTCTGGCAGAGTCATGATATTGTTTAATAACATTGCTGGAAAGCTAATTGCATAGTTTAAAAGCAAGCTTAATAAGTAGTAGCTATGAAAATGCTAGTTCTGAAGTTACAGGGTTAGGAGAAAGCAGACTGGTCTATGCTCCATGTTAATGGCTGAATCAACATATAAGAGCAAGAATCTGGACTTGGTCTAACTGTATAAACCTGCTCGATATTTCAGCAGCAAGATATTTTTGCCTTGGTTCTCACAGAGAAAAATACACTCATTTATTTCCCTGAAATACCATATTATGATGGATGCAACTGCCAAGTTATAGCTAATGGATGTAACATGATGGAAAACATCATTATTTAGGTGTGGGAAATTGTTCTTTAGGAATCCAGTGTCTGTAGCAAACCTGCACTCCTTGAACCTCAATTCCACAACACATTTCAGATGTGGATTTTAAGTGACTGTTTCTAATTAGTCTATCACAGAGCCTTGTCAAAATACCTTTTGGAGCATGGCAATAACGTGTGCACAGGATTTTAAACCGCACCCAGGGAGCAGCTGTGGAACTCGATGCTTAGCTGAGCAGCAAGAAGACAAACGTGGTGACCATCCCCAGCGTTCGTGGGTGCTGCTGCTCCTGTGGCACTTGTCCCCCCACGTCCTCTTACAGGGAAGGTGCCTGGGGACATGACAGCTGGCAGTGCAGATCAGGCTGGTATCATGACATCTGTGAGAGGCTGTTCCCGAGGGCCCTGCAGCTCCCGTCTCCCACAACACGGGTACCCAGGGGCCACGCTGCGGGGGTGAGATGGCTGGCACTGCTAAGAGATGCTCCCAGCTGCACAAGGAAATTGTGAGCTCCCTGGTGACACATGACACGGGAGGAAGGCTTGTGCTGCTATTTCCCACAGGAAAACAAAAAGGAGCGAGCAAGGCATGTGAGTGCTGGATACAGCAATGTACCCAAGCAGTCCAGATGCTGCAGAGAAAATTCATCCTTGCTTTGGGATTTCCCTTTGCTGCCCCAAGTGATGGAGTCAGCCTGGTGTAATGCCTGAGGAGAGCTGCTCTCTGCCCGATGGGGCTCCATAACTGGCCTACACTGAGCTTCTTTTGGCCATTTATTCACAGCCCAGCACTGACTCACTGCAATGCCCCATCATACTGCCCAGCCCGAGTGACACAGGCCAGAGCCCAGCAGCCCCAGCCAAATGCACTTGCAGCTTACACAGCACTTCCTTACAGCAGAAGAATCTCTTCTCTGCTCCCCCGGCAAGGGCACACATATAAACATTTGCAGCTGGCTCCCATCAGCCACACAGAGGCCAGTGCTTCAGGTGTCTGATAAATGCTCCTTGCTTCCTATTAATGCTTCTGCTGTGTATCAAAAGAAGCATTAAACCTGCCTCTCCAGCCTTAGCAGGGGCACTCCTGACAGTTTCGGCTGTGCTGGAATAACACGCTTTGCTACTTCAGTGCTCATTTGTGCTCCTGGAACACTCCCATTGGATCCCGTCTGTTCAAGGGATGGATTTCCAAGCACTTTGTGGGTGCCCTAGTGAGTTTGAGAGGTGCACAGCATCTAAAGACTGTGTGCTTTGGGATGCCACCAGATCATCCCTGCATTCAAACAGGCGGGAGACTCCAGCTGTAGTTATGTGTGCTGAGCCCTTCTAGTCACTCAAGCTTGCCTGGCAGCAGAGGAACCACCAGGCCTGGCTCTTACCAGCTCTGCTACCAATGAAAGGGCACTAGCAACACTGTCTCTCATTAGCTGATTGGGAATTAATGATAATCAACTTGTACCAAACCTCCATCTCCAGCAGTTGTGTGACTGTCGTCACATAGAGAGTCCTCTTCTGCTTCTCCCAATTGCCCCAAAAAGCCCTCACACAGCCTTAATGACAACAGCACAAAGGGGAGGAAGCAACAATAATTATTATTTTAGAATGCCAGTTCTTAGATCACTACTGTTATTCCTATTGCACACTATATGGTTTTAAGCATTTGGCACAGTCCTGAGTTGTTAGAGGAAAATACACCATGCTGGATCCAACAGCCCGAGAGGGGAAGCTGCTGCTGCTCCATGTCCTCAGCACATGCACAGTACAGAGCAGACATACATATATATATATATATATATATATATATATATATATACATGCATACCTGGGTGGCCACACACATCACAGAGAGGCACTCACACAGAGCCAGCACCAGTGGCCTCATCCTGCTCCCCTCTCTGGCTGGACAGGGTGGAATTCCACTAGTAGCAATACATGCGTATAAGGTGGGCCATGGACCCCTTCTCCTGCTAGGAGCAAACCCAGTCCTGCACAAACCTTGCCAGGGAAGCTGTCATGCTGGGAGCTGGCAGAATCATAGAACTCACAGGTTGGGGTTACAAGGGACCACAAAATCATCCGGTTTCAACCCCCCTGCCAGGGGCAGGGACACCTTCCACTACACCAGGAATGCAAAGGCTCAGCTCTTGAGCCAACACATGGCCCCTCGAGTTATCCTCACTAGAGCTGGTACCTGTTGCAGAGCCAGTCTGGAGGGGAACTGCATGAGGCTGTTTAACAACGAGAGCAGAGCTGCAGGGAGGAGGAGGAGGAAGAGAGCAGTGCCACAGCCACCCTTGCCCACTGAGCAGGGAATTCCATCCCAGAGGGGCAGATGGGAACCATGGCCACCTCCCAGGGGTGCAGCTCCACATGGAGCTGGCCCCTGCAAACAGCCCTTGTGGAGGAGTCCCTGCCCCAAAGGAGTGGGGACACGCCCTGGAGCAGTCCCAGCACGGGGGTCAGGGCATTGTTCCGGCCACGCTTTTCACCGCCCGGCCTGCACAGAGGGCTCACAGCTGCTGGGGGTTTTGTTGGGCTTTTCTTCTTTTCTCTTTCATAGCTGGGAGCTTATTGTGCATTTCCAACAGCAACCGGGTGACCCAGGTGATAATTCAGCTGCCACTTGGCCTGGCACCAGCACAACTTGGACACGTTTCAGACACCTGGCATCATGCAAGGGGGGAGGGAGACAAAGGGGATCGATACCCTCTGCCCCAAAGGCAAACAAATGGCATCGATTAACTCCAGCGGCCGCAGAGACTTGCAGAAATGATCTGGGATTCAGCAGGTCTCAGGGAGACAAACTCCTCCACGTGTTTCTCCATAGGGAAGTGGTTTGGCATTCCCCTGTGCCTCCTTCCCCGAGCAGAGCTGTGGGGTGAGTCCCCATTTGCTCCATCTCTCAGATGTCCGAGGCCAAACCCACACAGGGGCAAGCGGACCCAGAAACCTGCCATCCCTCCCGGGATCACTCCTTGAAGGAGAGAAACATTAAGTAGAAAACACATTTCTTTGCCACAAATATAAGCAATGCAGTTACAGGCTTTGGAGACAGGTGTGTGGAGAGAGAAGCAATCCATGCATGTAGCTGCCAACGCCTCATTTCAGCTCCAAAGCATCTTCTGTGTGAAGCAGCTGAGTGGCTGCTGGGATACACACACAGCTCCCACAGCTGCAGTCCAGAACCACAGGCTGGGTCCTGCTTTCCTGGAAATGAGTCTTGGTCCAGGGGTCTTTACACACACATTCTCCTTCTGGGGTTCAGCACAGGCTCAGACTCCCCCCTCTGCCCTCCCCTTCCCCACAGCCCCTCCCAGCATTTCCTGCAATTCATGACTCCGTGCTCAATGGAGGTCGGCAGTAAACACTTTTGTCTGAACTAGTCACTCTGAACTGAATTCCCCTCTAAATTTTGGAGGTGCTGGCATTTGCCTGGCAGGGCTCAGTGGGACCCCCCCAGCCAGGCAATGAGCAAAACTCCCCAGCCCCTGTCTCAGCACTGGCCTGTAAAGAGGTCACAGTCCCCTGTGAGGGGGTCACTGCTTTGTAGGACAAACCCCACCCTCACCAGTGCTGCTGGCAGCCTGCTGCTGCTCTTAGTTTGTCCCAGGGGCTTTCCCTCAGAGCTGCTGTGCTCCTGCTGCCTTTTCTTCTCATCTCCCTTCACCCTTACACTGCTCTTCTGGCTGCCCAGCTTGATACTTAGCCAGCAAGGACATCAGCCACCGATAAAAGGAGAGAGGCTTTTATTTATTATTCAGCCATCTCCAGGGTTTTGGTGCCACAATGCATTACCCTACTTCCCATATCCATTATTTATTTCCTGGTTCAACACAGGTAAAGCTAAAGTGAATGTGAAAGATGTTTGAAGCCCATACACAAAAGATTAATCCAGCCCAGCTTCCCCAAGCTGAAATCCCTTCTCTGCTCAAAACTTGAACTAAAGATGAAATCCTGCTCCTGCTGGAGTCAAAGAGAGTTTTTAATAATGAATTTCAAGGTCTCAAAGCCTTAACAGATGTTGGAAGGAGGAATGGTCCTGGATGCAGGCAGCCCAGGGAAGGTCTGCCCCACCACCCCTCGGTTTTGGGGCAGGGCTGCCCTCACTATCTCCCACAGGAATGTTTCTGAGCCCCCAGGCAGCGGTGACACCAGCGCTGTGAAACAAAGACATCTTGGGATCTTGCTACTTCTTTTTTTTTTTTTTTTCCTGGCATTGAGCATTCGAAGGGAAGCAAATTCAGGAACCGGAGATGCTCCCGAGCCTTTGGGTCACAGCCTTACTGCCATCTGCAAAGGAAGCAATCAGATGTCACCTCGAACCCCTGAATCCCAGGCTGGCACTGGGGCTGCCCCTGCAGGCTGCCTGCCATGCCCCCACCTCCCCGGGCCGGCCAGGACTGGCACCAACAATGGTCGTTAGTGCCGAGTTCCTGTGGACATCATTTCTTTAGAGAACAACAGGATTTCTTTGGATAACAATGCGATTCCTTTAGATAAACTGTGCCTCCGGGAAGGAGGGAGAGGAATTTGATCCTCCACACCTCGGTCCCAGGAGGAGAGTGAAGAAAGATCAGCTGAGATTATTCAGACATTTATATTCTGAGGAAAGCCAGCACTTCGAGAAAAGGAAAAAAAAAATTAAAAAAAAAAAAGGGAAAAAATCAAAAAAGGGAAAAAAATCAAAAAAAGGGAAATGCTCCTTTTTTTTTTTTTGTCAGCCCTGCTTCAAAGGATTGAGGAAGTCAGATGCCTCAGAAGCTGCTCATCCAGGGCTTGCTGGAGAAGTGTGATGGAGGATGGAGAACTGTTGGGCACCTCTGTTCCTCAGCCCTCCTTGCTTTCAGCCCCTTCACCTGTGACAAAGCATCACCGGGCCAGGACCAATGACCTTCCCTGCAGCAGCTCCAGGGGGCCGAAACTCTCCTCAGATATGCAAGATCTCCCAGCCATGAGTGTTGATATAATGATTACCGTGTTTATGTTAAATACCACTACTTAAACAAGCTGTGCCCTTAAGCCTGGCGTTTGGGAGCCCATGTCAATATTGGCTTGGGAGCAGCAGTGAGCAGATAAGCTGGAGTGGGTGAGGAGTCCTCTCCCATATGCCACAAGCAATGCCTTCTCAGCAGCTTTCAAACCTTCTTTGATCATTTCCCACAATTGTCTTGTCATCAGAAAAGGACTGTGGCTCTTTATAAATAACATGGGCTTTGATGTAATATCGCTATATTTTCTGGTAATAAAATGGCCTCGATTCAGCCCAGCCCTGAGTAAAGCCCATAAATATTGCTTTTCCCTCCTTAAGAGCATTCTTAAGTCCCTCGGAGAGCACGGGGAGGTGCACACATGCTGAATGTGGGGAGGATTCATCACACGCTGCAATTTAACCGTGCACTTAAGTGATTTGCTGAACTGGAGCATTAAATGGGAAGCAGCGATTTCTTTTAACTGCCTATAAATGCCATAAGTTCTTCTCATAGCTGGAGCTACTCTTAATGACTGGTGCTCAGCTACACCGAAGTTTAAAACCCCGTGTTAAAAGAAAAAAAAAAAAAAAGAAGCCCTGCTTCAGCACATGGCTAAGACAAAAGCAACATTTCTTGTCCATATGGAGAACATATTGGTTGAACTGGGCTATGGAGCGACCTTTATCTTCGCTCGTGAGATGAGCCCAATTAAGCCGGTGGTGGCGATGCTGCCGGTGAGTTATCGCTCTCCTTCCTCGGGCAGATAAAGGTCAGCTGTGATGTGATGCTCGCTGAGCCACGGCTGGCTCTGCTACCTGTTGCCCTGAGGCAGCTGTGGATGCCCACAGGCTGCTGCTCCTTGCACGGCCAAGAGGCTGATTTTCAGCTAACTGGGAGACTTTGGAACCCCCTACCTGAGGAGAGGGTCTTCAGAAGCACATGTATATATATATATATATATATATATATATATATGCATCCTTGGCACTGTGCATGTGGGAGCTCCAGTCTGAGCAGCCTGAAACAAACCCCTTCTGCATTCCCGGGGGTTTCTACCCCCTCTGCCAGCCCTGTCCCGCCGTGGGGCACGGCTGGGGCACGAGGTGGCCTTGGAGCTGCACATCACCAGAGCCGGGTATCACGGCCGGGGCAGGGCAGCCGCCTCCCCCGGGGGGATGAATTACAGAGCAATAAACCACGCTCGTCTCAGCAGGAGGGTTTTATGCCTGCCATCAATCAGGAGACACAAACAGCTCCGTTCCCAGCAGGGCTGGCGGAAAGCGAGGCAGGAGTGGGTGTGCAGGGATCCTGGGGATTTATGGGGTGGTCCCAGGCAGGGTGGGAGTGCTGGGCACCTTTGTAGCTGTCTGCCCAGTGCTGCCCAGTTCAAAAATTCAAATCACAGTGTAAAACCCCAAATCTGTCATGAGGAGCCGAGGAGGTTTGGGAGCTGGATCTGGGGGCAGCCTTGCAGGTGCAGTTTTGCCATCTGCTCCCCTGTTTGATCTCTAATTGATAAAAGAGCATCACGTGAAAAAAAACACCCACAACATTTTGGGATTTGAGATTTGAAGGAAGGGAGTTGAAGATGTGTGTTTGGGGTTTGCAAACCCTACGGCGGCCATTAGATACCTCAGTGTGTTGCTGAATATGGCCCTAAACATCTGCTTTCCCATTATTTACAATTAGGAGAAAGAGCAAAATCCAAGCTGGCACATACAAATGACTGCACCCTAAGCACGAACACCTGGACAGAGAGATTATCTCCACCTGATTCTTGCTCTCTGGTGAATTTGCATTTTCCTACTGGGTTTGTTCCTCCAGCGGAGGGGAGCTGCTTTCAAAAGCATCCTGAGCAGCCAGCTACACACCAGCCTCTTGTCCAGACCTTAACCACGAGGAAAAGGCAATAAAACTACAGAGCCCAGTTCATTCTTCAAGAGAAAAGCTCAGATCTGAGCAGCAGAAGCTCCCCAAACCTGTTTCACTGGAGTGCAAAGGATAAAACGAGCCACAGCAGCGCAGTCACATCTTAACCTTGAAACCCCTCGGGACATCCCCTCTGCACTTCCTTGTGCAGAAGCGCTTCCTGGCTCCCTCAGGGGAGCAGAAAACCAGCACCTCTCCTCCTGGTGCCCACTTGGACACTCCCTGTGCACTGGCAGCACCAGTCTCACTCATCTCCATGGGATCCCAACAGGCACCTTGTTTCCTGCAGGAGATATTTCAAGGACATGAATAATAAGGGATAACAACACAAGAAAGTGCCATTCATGTATTTATGAACAGGCTTTTCCCTGGCTCCAGGTAGCTTCTATAAAGCCATCCGTTTTAATGAGAGCTTTGTTGTTACCTAATGTTTTGGGATCTTATATTTTTCCTTGCTCTGCTAGGAAAGTTTTCCTTGCTGTTGTATAGATGTTTTTCCAAGCTAAAAATAGGATTATCTTTTTACCAGTCAAGTCTGTCTGGGATTATGTATTCAAAGAGCATGACATAGAGACGTGGAATAAAGGTTTTATGAATCACAAAATTGAATTCTTTAGGGGCTGGCAGCATTTTTCTGAATAAAACAACAACTTAATGTCCTACGTGTTGTATTTTATGAACTGGGACCTAAACTTATCTTGTACAAAGGAAATTACAGAGGCAATCACGGGAGGTCTTTTATTAGTATTTCTTCTCTCCCCGGCACAGAGTAGAATATGAATTGATTGTCAAAGATTTTTTAAGTGCCTTTGATTGAAGAGATGATCTCTGATAAGCTGCTGGAGGAAAATAGAACCCAACAGCTGCTCCATTTAACATCATTTAGCCTCCAGTTCTGGCGGTTTGCTAAATAACTCTTTTATATTCATAAACACATCTCTGTGTCATGGCCATGTCACACACACCTCCCCATTCCTGTGAGTGTGGTGGGTGCCAGCTCTTCCACGGGGTTGTGGGAGAAGTTACATTGTGATGCTGAGAACACACCCAGGTCCTTCCCACCTGCCAAACCTGGACTCCAGCGTTTTTCAATGCCCCAGCAGTCCTGGCAGTGGACTTAAGACATCCCTTCTTAAACTGGGAGAGAAGGCATCATTCCTGTTTTAGAGCTCAGGAGAGAAAAGGAGTCGTTAGTTGTCCAGGGCATTGTGTCTAGCAGATAATTAAAACATCAAGACTGAATATTTGCTGTTAATAAATTTTGAGGGGGTTGCTGATCCCTGGATAACTCTGCCACGTGTTTTCCCCTGCATCCTCCCCTTGCAGATTATTACACCAAGATGTTGTCAAGACACATTTCATAACTCTGGTAGCTGCTTATTGCCATGAACCACCTTTGCCCACACCACACAGATTGTCTTTATTTTAACAGCATCACTTCCAGTTTGCTTCCCAGGCTATGCAGTGCTCACAGCCTGGAGGTGCCCAGCAGGAGGGCACTGCCAGCTCCCTTCCCTGCCCGGCTTTTTTCTCCTCAGCCTTCCAAATCGTGACAGACCTGGGCATGAGCTGCCCCAACCTATGTCTGGGTGCTGGGCAGAGAGGCAGCACCAACCTCTGCTGCTGGGGCTGCTGGGGTTGGGAAGTCACAGCCAGGATCTGCTCCCCACAGGGAGCATCCCCCAGGGAGACCCCTTCCTGCCCCATCTCAGGGCGCTGAATCTATAAAATTAATCTAAATGACCTCCAAACAGCTCATCAGTGCCGAATGCAGGGGACACATCTGTGACACCCACCCTTGCACTCAAGAGCAGCCCTGCACGAGCACAGCTATAGGGTAAGAAGCCTCTCAGTGGGTTGCAGGTGATTTCCCCACTGAGTCCATGACATACAACTGCCTCAGGCACAACATCACTCCATAGCTGGGGGAGCAGGACCCGAGCAATGGCCAGGGCAGCAGCCCCACACTCCCCCCTGCACCCAGCTGCAAAGCCCGACCTGACAGAGTAATTTACATCCCACAGCTCTCCTGCAAGCAGTGCCCCGAGGCACCGAAAATTAATCCCTCGGAACAGTTTTATTACTCAGTTCAGGGTGCAGTTGGAAGATGTTGTCAAACGTGGCTGTGCTTTCCTCCTCCTCTCTCCCTCCTTGCAGGAGGAAAATCAAGTTCCTGGCTGCCGAGGGCCCCATCCCTGCCTCTGGCACTCCACTCGGCAGCCCTTCCACACGTGTTGCAGCCTGGTTTCTTGACAGCCTGCATTTGATGCTATCCTGGAAAAAAGGCTCTGAGAAGCTGCGTTTAGCACTAGCAAAGCCTCTTCCAAAAGAAACACTTAAAGGGTTATGCAAGAACAAAGCTAAAAGGGCTTGTAATTAGTTAGACTTGGGCAGGGGCTAAATTAGCCAAGCAGAGTCATTACCCGCCTCAGATCTTCACTGCAAGGCAGTGAGAGGATACACACTCATCTCCTCCAGCTACAGAGACGGTCCATTCAGAGGCTTTATTTATCCCAGGAAACCCTCAGTCTCCCAGAGCAAGTGCAGCTGCCAAGCGCTGGCCCTGCGGAGCTGCCGCCTTGTCCTGCTGCAGCACGGGAGGAGCTGCTGGGAAAGAGGTAAACCTTGTTCCAAACCACCCTGACCCAGCCTGGCCACGTTCTGCAGAGGGTTTTTATGCCTTCTGACCTCCCTTGTAGCCGACTGACTGCTCCGGGGGCAGAGGGGAGCAGAGCAACAGAAACTGGGAGAGGACTTTGCCAGCTGCCTCCCTCCTCTCGCCCCCGATGCTGCAGCTTCAAGAACGAGTGTGAAGAAACAGTGGCTTTTGGTCATTGCTCCTGATGGAGCACTCACCAAGCAGAACTGAGTTCTTCCTCCTGCCACAAGGCTCTTTCTGCTGGAAAACGTCCCTTGGGTGACGCCTGGGATGGAGGGATTGGAGCAGGTTATGCAAAAGATGCCAGCTGGGGCCTGTGCCAGAGCACTGTGATCCAACAGTGCTGGGAGCATGGCTTTCCTTCTGCCTGAGGGCGATGAGGGTCTGACCTGCTGCAGAGGTCCACAAGCAGGAGCAGCCGTGGCAGGGACTGGCAGGGCTCTCCAGGTTGTTCAGGCTGGATTCAGAGGCTGTGGGGATGCAGTAACAGGGACAGGACTGTCCACAGAGGTCAGGTCAGCCCTGTCCATGTCATCCTAACAGACAGGGAGAGGAGCTGTGTTTGTACCATGGATAAGTGTCGCTTATTAGAGAGATGGAGGGAAACTGAGGCAGCACTTTCTGCCACACAAGTGGTTCTCAGGGTGCCTCAGGAGGATCGCTGCAGTGCCCTGACCCAGGCATACATCCCTTTTGGTGAATGAACCTGCCTGATGCTGGAGGGCAGCCCCGTGGCTTGGGAGGTACCGTGCTGGGGCTCAGGGGTGTCAGCACGTTGGCACGCTGGTGTGGTGGCCATGGGACACCCTCCCCACGCTGTAGCCTGAACACTGGAGATCCAACCTCCTCCCGAGGTCTCCAAAACTAAGTCACAAACCCGGCAGAATCCGGTTTGAGGATGCAATTCCACCATATCATAAATATTGAATCAAACAAGGCCTTCTGTGCCCTCCATGCTGGGAGAGCTGCTGGCAAGGCGTGTGTGGCAGCTCCGGCTGGATCCCGAGTGCTGTAGTTATAGCAACAGGCGCTGCCACTGCTCACAGCAGTTACACAACTCCCGCCTGCACCTCCAAAAGTGCACAAACCTCTGAGCAGCAACAGCCACCAGAACCCCATGGGCATGGGCAAGGCCTTGGGCATCCCCAGAAGTGTTCAAGGCCAGGTTGGATGGGGATTTGTTCCCACCTGGTCTAGCGGAAGGTGTCTCTGCCCATGGGAGGGGGTACAGATATTTAAGGTCCCTTAGGACTCAAACCATTCCATGATTCTATGGCACGAGCCCCTTGCTACAAGACACCTGCCCCAGGCACCCTGGGAGCTCCCCAGCCACCTTCACACTGTGACCTGTGGGCACAGCCCCCCCAAAAAGCAAGACCTGTGTGACTCCTTTGCTTGCACAAAGGCCCCAGAGTGTCAATCCACATTATGCAGAAACACTGTGGACACCTGCTGCTGCCTGTGGGAGTGAAGCTCCCTTTGGTCCTCAGCGTGTGAGGGGTCAGCAAGGCACGCTGGAGTCTGCAAATGACACTTTGCTGATTTTCTCTTCTTCACAACATGCAGCCAGGCTAAAGAGCAGTTCTCTTGCCTACAGCTCAGACACCCTGCTAGAAAATCAATAGTCATTTGGTGATACTCTGGCACTTGGCTCGCTGCATCGCAATGCCTTGGGAGGAGCAGCTCTGATTTGCCAGTCTCTGAAGCAAAGCAGAAATCAGTAAGGGTCAGATTGGCCTTGGGCAGGTACTCTCAGGCCATTTGAGCAGCACAGCCTGATAAATCCACCTGAAACTTCAGGAGTCTCATTTTGTGCCTGTGCAAGGGGCTGCCCCAGCCTGTCAGATGGCAGAGAGCAGGCTGGAAAGGTCCCCTGGGTTCCCCACCTTCTCCCCTGGCAGGGCAGTACACATCCCACTGCTGCCCAACAGCTCATCCTGAAAGTCCTGGAAAACAGGGAGCACACCAACCATCAGCCTCACTACAGCCTTGACAGATTTATATATATTGGATTTGTAGGAAACACATCCCAGCCTACACCAGCAATAGGTACGGCCAGGTGGCCCCAGTGTGGAGTGGGGTACTTGGAGCACCTTGGAGCACCTTGGAGAGCAGACAGGGAGCTCCCCAGGGATGGGATCTGATCCAGAAAGACAACAGGACATGAAGAATAGGTACTAGCTTATTTACCTCACCTTGGCTTATTTGCCTACAGAAACAGAACAGGAATTACAGAATTTAGTGCTAGAAACAGGATCTCTCTTCAGAACTGGGAACCGACCCTGGATTTCTGAGCTGGCACCAGAGCAGGCTAAAGCAATGTGATTCTGTTCCCTGGCTTGATCAGGGAGCCAGGAGCAACAAAAGGTGGGCACCAGCCATGGTTTAAAAAAATCAGGAAGCGTAAAATAGCTTTGAGCCACTTGGAATCACAAAACATGAAGCTGATGGAGCTGGTGGCATCTTTGTTTAATGAAGAACAGAAATTGTTCTTTTCTGAGAATCCAGGACAGCACCAGCAGGGCTAGATTTCAGCAGGTTTCAAAGGGCAGCAGACACAGTACTTTCAAATGATAAATAAAATGTAATAGCCCAACCTCAGGAACACAATCGTCTGCTTTCAGTGCACTCCCGTTCCTTTAATTCTTCTCCATCAGTGCAGATATATGAACTGCCACAAATCCCTGCCGCCTCCCCATCTGCACAGCACAGCCTGCAGCACAGGACCTGCTCCGGGTTACAGCCTCATCGGGAAGCAAATCTCTCCCGGAGAGCAGGAGGGGAAGGACATGACTCTTTCCCCTGGGCGCTGTCTGTGATAAGAGGAGAATTAAGACCGCCAATCTATTTCTAATGGAGAGGTTACGAGAGGGCATTTTGGAAGCAATTGAAAGGTTGGTAAAGGGGCTCAGCCAGGAAATGTATGGAGTCTCATTGCCTTTTATCTTCCGAGCACATAAAGTTTGCAGAATCTCTGTTTAGGTTAGCAGGAAGGCTCTGCAAGAATTATACATGCTGCCCACACGCTTATCAAGGGAGAGCGGGCTGTGCTCTATCAGCCAGCTGTGGGGCTCGGCGGAGATAAAGATATCCCCCTGCCCGGCAGTGCCTTGGGATAAATCATCCTGTCCTCGCGCTGCCATTCCGCCTCACCCCTGCCTGGCCCCTTCCAGCCGTCACACCATTTAGCTGCCGCGGCCGGGGCGAGGCAGCGTGGCCGGCTCTGTCTGCATCGCCCGGGAGCTCTCCCCGCGGTGTGGGAAAGCAGGGAGGGCTCCGTTTCCAGTGCAGCCGTAAATGTCCTGTTCTACAGAGCGACGGAGAGCGAGGCTTCAAAACACTCCCAGCGGGGCACCGGGAAAAACAGTGTTTGGATGGGTTGGTTTATAGGCTGGATCCCAGGGCTGGAGTCTGAGGGGCAGCTGGGGGCCAGGTGCCAGCGGGGCAATGCCCCTTCTTCTGCAGCTTCATGGGTGTCACTGTCCCTTTTTGCCTTCAGCCCGGCTGCCCATCAGGTCCCATGTGTCCCATGCCCATCAGCTCCCCCAGTACCTGCTGCTGCTCCACTACACCACTGGATACAAACCCCATGGAAACATCTGGCTCCACCACACGCATTTTCACTCCAAGACCTTTGACAGCTCCAGGCTCTCTGTGGAATGCAGAAAACCACACAGGCCAAATGACTGTAATGGGGGGTGTTAGGTTGGATAATAGGGAAAATTTCTTCACTTAAAGGGTGGTCAGGCACTGGCACAGGCTGCCCAGGGAAGTGGTGGAGTCAGGATCCCTGGCAGTGTTCAAAAGGCATACAGATGTGGCTCTTGGGGACATGGTTTAGCGGTCAACACGGTGGTGCTGGGATCATGGTTGGACCAATCATCTTAGAAGGCTTTTCCAACCTAAATAATTCCATGATTCCATGATTCAACTCTGCCTTATTGCTATGGCAAAGACAGTTTGCTCCGGCCCAAAGCCCGCTGGTGCTGCCAGCAGGATTGGGACTACGGTGGGTGTGGATGTGGCACATTGGTGACTGTCCAGGCTGTCACAGCAGCCCAGGCCTTGCATGGACAACTTCACCACCAGCACTTGGGGACCGTCAGGGCTGTGAAGGCAGCACAGAGAAGTCCTCTGTGCCAGAACTTGGTGCAAATCTCAGGCTGCGTGTAAAGAGAGACAGCCACTGCCTGCAGCACTTGTAATTCCAGAGCTTGGGCAGCGGACGGTGCTGAGGGGACTTAGGGCTGCCACGGCCACCCAGGGAAATCTGTTCCTTCCAACTGATCCAGCAACGGGTACGAGGCACATGGTGTTCAGGAGGCTGCAGACAGAGCTGGCTGGCCAGAGACACGCCGGGTGAGGGCTGCAGTGTCTGCCATGGCCCGATGTCACCAAGCCATGAAAAGCAGTGGTGCATATCACCAGCATCCCTGAAGGCTCATTGCTTTGTGTAAGCACCATATTTACACCCGGAAAATAAAACTGCGCCTGCGAAAGAGAACAAATTAAAACTCAATTTCATCTATACCCAAATAGATGGTCTCGTCAGTGGGAGGGTGGTAGAGATATATTGGTACTCACATAATTCCTGGGTGAATTTTATGGGCCAATTGATAAAAAATATTCTCATGAGAGCAATGCACATTATTTCTAGAGCTCCAGTATTTTACTAGCGAGTCAGTGCAGAGATGTGTGTGATTTACACTCTGAACACAGAGGGCTACCCTGACATGGGTAGCACAAGCACAAGTGCTCCACAGGGAATTCTTCCCTGGAATCAATGCACAACACCTCTGCTTGGCCCATGGAGAAATGCCAGTCTAAGACAGGATTTTTGTGGGTCTGTGATAAAAAAGTTGCAGACACTTTTAACAGCAACATTCCCAATCAGGACAAAATCCAGTGCAATGCAAAAAGTAAAATCCACAGCAGTCTTGCATCTTTTCTTACAGTTGTCTTAAATGCCTTCAGCAGAATGGAGTGATGTCCTCCAGCTCTCCACATGGAAGTGTTCAAGGCCAGGCTGGACAGGGCTTTGAGCAACCTGGTCCAGTGGAAGGTGTCCCTGCCCGTGGCGGGGGACTTGGAACTGGATGGTCTTTAAGGACTTTCCCAACCCAAACCATTCCATGATTCTATGTGTTCACAAAACATGAACAACTAAACAAAATATATTCAGCTGTGATTTCTTTCTGGGTGTGTGGCACTGGGGCGAATTCCTGCACAGAAACGAACTGCTTGGACAAGGCCAGGGCTGTTTGGTAACGGTGATGTGCTTCTGTCCATCCTGGCACAGCACAGAGCAATGTCTGGCTGCTCCATGTGGCACAGTCACACTCAGGGTTCTGAACACCTGAGGATCTCAAAGCACTTCCTGAAATAGCAGCAAAGTGCCTGCTCTGTGCCCTGATCTGACTGCAACCCGTGGAAATCAACTGCAAAGGTTCATCCTGGGACAGAGGATGCTGGTTCAGACCCCCCATCGATCATCTGTCAGGATTTGCCTATGGAAAACAGATGGGATTTGTTTAAAATGATAACTACATTCACCAATTTGGTCTCATGGGGTTCAGAGTAAAATTCCAGCTGAGAAGGCTCTGGCTGTGCCTGTTGCTGGCCAGGGTGGCACACAGGGTTTGTGCAGCTGAAAGAGGTGGTCACACTTCAGCACAATTGCTGTGTGCACAAAGCCCCCCTTACCCCTGTGCTCCCAAGGGCATGAAAATTTAAATAAAAGCAAACAAACATGAGTTTTCTGAGCTCTGAGTTTCTGGTGGTTTTGAATCCACAAGTCCTGTCTCTGTGGAAGAGAGATCTCTTAGTTACTTGGTGTCATCTACATAGAAAAGAGCACTCAAAACCAAACCTGAAGCTCACAGGAAATCTACCCCAAAACTTGGAAAGCAAGAGCATTTTTGCATTTTACTGCACCTCTTCTCTGCTGTCTCAGGCAAACCAGAGAAGCCCCATGATTCCAAGGATGCTTTTCTCTGGGATTCACCTCACCCAGCTCAGGCTCTTCACCCCAGGCACAGGGAGATCTGCAGGCACAACCTCTCACCCCTGGGACTGTAAAGGAGATACAGCTGAGAGGGGAAGGCTGTGCCAGGAAATATTTACTGGAGCTCAACATCCACCTGTTGTTTTTTTATTTATTTATGCATTTCTGCATTGACACATATCACAGCTCAGCCAATGGTTTTTGGCATAAATTTATAATAAAACAATCCAAGATGGTTAAAAACAGAACTGACTTCATTGCTTCTGACTGTACAGGTCACTGTAATCAACTTTGCTGTGTTTTAGCCCATTCAGCAGTTTTGTCTCTGCTCATCTGTCTGTACTAGCACACATAACTATTTTATTAAAATCTAACCCAACTACAGAATAAATAAAAATCCAATAGTAATACTGAGGTTCCAAATTAAAGACAAAAATCTGTTGCCATCTTTCTAGATTGAACTGTCTTCATTTTACCTCACAAATCTGTACTCATGTCAGTTGGCCCATCAGGCTCTTCTAGGCATGCAGATGACTCCAGGAGAGGGTCTGGGCCCTGCAGAGGCACCCTGGTGATGGTGATATGACCCAAGCACTGCTCGGGCAGGTTCAGGTAAAGAAGCAGCATTTGATTTCGCTGATATTGCATCGTGGGTTTCTTGGATCAAATCTTACTTTCCAAAAGGCATTTTCCATTGGCTGCAGGGTTTTTGCCATGAAACAATGATTTTCGATATTTCCTGGATGTTTTCAACAGCAGGAATAGCTGCTGCATCCCTCAGCCAGAGACACCAAGCTCAGCATCTTGTGGGAGGCAGAGCTTGCAGGGCTGCCTGGGGGGCTGCAGCCTTAGCAGACCCTCTGTGTGTCTCTGTCACGATACAGCTGAATGTTTGCAATCTGGTCACATTTGGGTCTGGCAGATCTAAACAAACTGTGCAGGCCCATGTGCAAAGCAGACCCAGCAGATCAGCTGTTGAAGATTTCCAGGCTGACTGTTCAGTCTGAAATCAGGTGTTGCTCCTGTGTCAGCTTCACCTTGGATCCACATGCTGTATTCTCTCTCTGACCTCCCATTCCTTTCTTTAAATGGCAAAAGGAGCTTTTTAGAACACCAAAACTTTAGAACCCAAACTTTGAGAAGACACAAGGATGTGACCAAGACACTTGCTAAGAGCTGCAGTGAGCAGGGACTGGAGCCTCCAGTACCAGCACTAAATGGATTTGCACCAGTTGCCTCCAACACGATGTGCCTGCACTGCCTTGCAGGACTGGGGGGATTCTCTGGCTCCTCAAACCACAACAAACACACATAAAAACATGTACTAGTCAATAATTTATTATACTGAGATGGCAGCATAATTAAGTTACCAGAGGGCTTTGGGCAAATATCTGGTAGCATAAGGTGCGACGTGCTTTTGGCACGAGTTTTATTTAAACACGTTGGATCAATTTGAATCAATCTGACATGTACACACTTCAGGGCATGGCTAGTTTCAAATCAATTAAACTCCTTATGACTTTATGATTAGAAACCTGAGGTTAAAAACATTAATATAAAATCACAGTTTATAAAGTGAAAAATGAAATCCCAGTGTAACATCTCATGAAGATCACAGGAATCATTATATAAGCTCCATTAAACAAACAAGGTAAGGGTAATTAGGCTGTAAATTGAGTACAGTAGTTAAAAAAAAGAGAAACTATAATTAGGAGGTGATGGCCACTTAACCAAAAATAAGGAAATGTGGATACCTGTGTGATTTCAAAGAAAACACAGTTGATTTCTTGGTAAGATGGTGTGTCCAAGCAAAACCTTCAACAACAGAAGCTGTTGTAGCAAATGGCTGCAGGACAAGCAAGGCAAAGAAACTGGTCTGCAATTGGCCTGGAAAGAGAAAAAAACACACTGGGCAGCGAGGTACGTATAGGGCTGGAATAAAATAGTGAATAAAATCCTAAATTGTATCACAGCCACAAGTTGTGCTCTGAAGCTGTGATTCAGCAGAGCACTGAGCACGTGCTCAGGTCTTTCCCGTGGGGAGAACGTACGTGCAGGGGCTCTCCTGGAGAGGCTGCTGTAAGTCCCACTAATGTGGACAGGACTGAAATGTGACCATTAGCACCTGGCAGATGAGAAATAAGTTCAAGCTGGGGGCCTGGGAGCATTTCTAGGGAAAGGTCTGCCAGGAGATTTTACCTTCTTGAGCACTTAGTGTAGGAATTGCCAAATTCAAAAGCGCCACCCCCTGCTAAGCCAATTTTCATTGACAGAAATCCCAGGGGAAGGAAATCCTTCCAAGGAGCATTCAGTGTGTGGATGGAGCATGATAGTCTTGCTGCTTCTCTGGCTTGGCACAAATGACCCAAACAAATCCAAACCACCCCAGCACAGCTGCATCCTGGAGCGGATTCAGGCCAGCACATCTTCCCAAACACTGTGAAAGAGCCTGTAAGCAAACATCCTTCAGAAATATGGATAAAGGTATTGCATGTGCTTTTACTGCCCTGCCCAAAACATACATGTTGATACAAAAAAATACTGTGGATGGGAAAATGCAAGAGGCTTCCCAACAGCTCCCTCTCTTACACACGGGGCAGGAATCACTCCCAATAGCACTCAGCTGCATGTGCTAAAGGGCAGGGTCCAAAGTCCTCTAAGTTATCAGGAAAACTCATCAGCCTCAGCAGGCTTTGCACTGGGCCTGGCCCCCCAGAGCTCCTTCACTCTTTGTTTTAATGCAGTTGAACACAGGATGCCCACACATGGCTTTGGCAAATTAATCTTTGCTCACATGCAAATGGATGGTGGTGTAGGGATGCAGAGGGTCTGAAGGATAAGAATGTGAAATGTAGAATCAAACCATCATTGAAATGGTTTGGGTTTGAAGGGACCTTAGAGATCATCTAGGACAATCCTAACTGATGCCAGGCAGAGGAAGGCCCTTCCAAAAACATCCCCCACCCCGTGCAGGCAGCCCAGGTCAGGTTTTGCCCTCTGGATCTGCCACAGGCAACCCAGGCAGACCAGTCTGCCCAGTCTGCCCAGTCCCACCAGACAAGTGACTAAGAGACAATCCCCTTGCAGCGCAGCCCAGCCTGGGAGTTCTCAGGCAGCTCAGCTCCATGTCTTCCTCTCCCCATCCTTCTCCCTGGAGAGCCCTCACCACCCACCCAGGCTTGCACAGCCTAGTGTGGGATGTCTGTCTGTCTGTCTACTGCCAGATGGTTTCACTTCACACATTAAGGCATCCAGTCCCCTCCTTCCTCTCTCCCAGGCTTGCCAGGGGCTGCAGCACCAGGTCAGCCACAGTCCCCCTGCATTTGCTGCCCAGAGGGGTTTGTAGCAAACATATGACCTGTTTCAAAGCCACACGGAGCCTTCCAAATCCCATCACAGCGTCCCCATGGCTCAGAAAATAAGGTATCAAGGCTCTCGTGAGGCTTGAAATAAAACCCAAATCTGCCACTTTGAACTTCTTGGCAGCCAGTTCAGAGCCTTTGAAGCTGAATCCTGGTCCCACCTCCCTCCCAGTTCAAACGCTGCTGGAGTGACTCCATCAGCTGGCCAGCACATTGGGACAGCACATGGATGGGAGGGGGCTGCAGCACCCCAGCAGACCTGCCAGCACCCCAGCAGATGCACCAGCACCCCAACAGATCTGTCAGCACCCCAGCAGACCCACTGGCACCCGCCAGCATCCGCCAGGCACTGTGCCTTAAGGGAGATTTGTAAGGAAGGCACCAGCTGGGGGGTTATTGCAGGGAATTAATAGCCAGAAAGAAGGGATGTGCTGATGTGGTGAGCCGTCAGGCCCCCGGGATCAGACCCCAAAGGCTGAGGAATCTGAGTCAGGCCCCACAGCCGTGACCTTGGGTTAGAGCACGGGGAGGTTTGACTCGCTGCCCGAGGCTCGGCTGGCTCCCTGGTGGGTTTTGGTTTGGTTTTCAGGGATGGGATGAATCATTTCTCCACGCTTTTACCCCTGCTTGGAAAGGTGAGAAACTGCTAAAACCCATAGAAACCCCTGAAGTCGGTGATATTTCCTGTGGCTTTGCTGCAGGCGCCAGAAACCATCCGACCCCTGGGGAAAGGGCTCCGTGTGTGCAAACAGAGGAGAAAAACTGGTTCTGTCACACAAGCAGTGGCGGGGCCGTGGGGGCTGGTGACACTGTCCAGCCTCCTCCCTGCAGACAATGGGGCAATGAGCCTCAAGTTGGACTTGGGGGGCTCCCGGGGACCCCCCCCCTACCTGGCTGTGCCTCCACAAGGGGGGAGCAGGATGGGAAGAGGAGCCGGGGCGGGAGGTTTTTACGAGCTGGCACAGGGCAACTGGCCAGGGACGCCTGAGCGCTGGCCGGGAGCCAGCACGACGCTCCTGCATTTATTAGGGGACCCGCTGGCTTGCCAGGAAATTACACAACAGTTAAATACTTTATACGCTGAACTAGTTTATTAAGGAACTGCTTGAGATTTTTTCATAGAGGAAATTCTGGAAATGATGGTGCTCCGAGCGGGAGCTGGCCCCCGATGTGGCACAGCGCGGTGGCACGGTGCGTGGCACGGGGCTGCTGCATCGCTGCTCACGGGGAACAGGAGCACAGCGTGCAGGGAAAAGAGCCATAAAACAGGAGAGCTCTCCCAGGAGCCTGCGAGCAAATCCAAACCAGCAAATCCCAACGGGCAGCTACGGCTGCACATCAGCAGAGTCATGGCTGCCGCGCAGGCTGGCGAACCCACATGGGTTTGTAATCTGTGAGTGTGGGCACTGCTGGACAAAGAACGTGGTAAAATAAATCCCAGTGGGGAATAAATGTTTGTTCGTGCCTGGGTCAGGCTGAGGAATGGACACATCCCCACTGGGAGTTCCCACACCAACACCCCTGCCCCCCTGCCCTGTCCAGAGATGGGACCAGACCCCCTGTGCCTTCTCAGGTCTCCACTTATTTTCCACGGATGCAAACCCAGCTGTGACTCAGCCTGGCCTCACATGCCAGGCAGGATCTCGAGGCTGCCAGGATGGTAAATGCCAGCACAGCAACTAAGGAGGAATAATTCCCGCAGGTAGGGAGTGACTCAGGTGCAGACCCCGGGCTCGCAGGTGCCAAGGCCAACACAGATAAATGACAAACAGTGAACCTTGAGACTAAAATGAAACAATGAAAAATGAAAAGGTCAGGGTAGGGAATGATCAGAAAAGCCATCGAGGCTGTTGCAGATAAGCAGAGAAAGGGAAAAAAAATGCCCTCATTTTCTTATGGCAGTGAAGGAGTGCTGGGCTCCTGCCTGACATTATGTGCTGGTGGCCAGGGGGTTTTATTCCTACAATCCTTCCAGCCCCAGATTTTGGTTGGTGGCCTCAGGCACAGCAGCAATCATCTGCAGGAGCAAGGAGGGGAAGACAACAGTTTCTGATCAAGCAGGAAAATCAGGGAGCCTGTAACTGCCAGGGTGGCTCCGACAGGGAGCTCCTCGAAGGAGGGCATGAAAATCAATCTTAGACTGCATGTTATATAGGAAATTTTCTGAGACTGGATATTAGAAAAATTTTCTTCACTGAAGGGGTTATCAAACCCTGGAACAAGCTGCCCAGGGAAGTCATTGTCCCTGGAGGGATTTAAAAGACCTGTGGATGCGGCACTCAGGGACACAGTTTAGTGGTGGGCTTGGCAGTGATGGGTTAACAGTTGGACTTGATGATCTTAGAGGGGCTTTCCAACCTAAATGACTCTGTGATTCTATGAAAAAAAATCATCTCTACCAACACAAACCAGAAAGGTGGCCCATGGCAAGAGGGTGCAGACTTATCAGGGTAACAGCAGCCACTCTGCACCTCCCAAAGAGAACCATCAGAAAATGAATTTTCGGTGGCTGGAGCATCTGTCAGCAGAGTGTTTGCACTGCATTGATCACTGGAGAAAATGGGGACAGTGAGTGTATTGACCTTTCCAGGGAAGCACTGCAGATCCACGGGCTGGATGCTGTGGAGCAGAAGCATGGCTTGGCTGTTAATGTAAAAAAGGGAGGTGTCTTGCTCCCCTCCACCTCGGGGGCACAGAAACCATGTCCTTCCAGTACTGGAAGGATGGATTTCCCCTTGGCTTTGCCCAGAAATCACTATGTCACTGCACAAGGCCTTCTCCCAGCACCTGCTTTGCCGCGCTTCCACTCCTTCACCCTCTGACTTTGAAGACAAGGTTGTGGGAGGTACTTGTGGAGCTCAAGAGCACTCTGCCCTCAGCCCCCTCTAGTCCTGGACAATCCAGGCACGCACAGGCCAGTGGGCACTAGATCATGTACAACTGCTGGAGTGTCACCAGCGAGGATGTGGCAAGCGGCGGCTATGGCCACTCACCCGTGAAATGTAAATTTAATGTAACTATTTGCAATGTAAAGTGCTTTGCACTTTGAAAAATACGCTATTATTTGTGCCTTTTATTGGAGAGAGGGGGAAAAATATATTCAGAAACAGTCTCTTGTGCGTGTTCAGTTCTTTCTGCATCCAGAGTTATGGAGTTTATATTGAAATTTAGCAGCTGTGGGATCCGCGGACCAACAGTGCCATCACCACTAAATCATCTCTTATTTAGCTAATGCCCTTCATCGCCTGCAAAAGCTACATCTAGAATAGAAAATGACCTGCCAGGCTTCCAGCACACTGGTCAGGAAGATTCCTCCTTCCTTCAGTTCCTCCAAAATGCACTGTCCCAGTAATACCAACAATGCGTTAATAAATATTTCATGACCATTGGGTTTATTCTGAGGCAATGATAACATTTTCCCGAGTCTTTTTTTTTTTGTGGTTTTCATTTCCCTTACCAAAAGTGTCCACCTCAAAACAGTGAAACCCATTGCAAAGGAACAGATGTAAATGCATTAAAGAAACTCTAATCCACTACTGTCAAAATTACAATATTTTATTCTATTTAAAATGATGATAAAGACTTCTTAACTTTCTAGTTAGATCATATTAAGGAGCTGTTGTTTTAACTGTACATCTGTAGATATTAACACAGCAAGCAAAAAAAGGCTCACACAAACAGAAATACTTCAATTAATTCAAAATATTGTGAGTTGGTTTTGTCATTTTCTGACTTTCAAATTCCTAGAATCATAGAGAAGGATTTGGGTTGGAAGGGACCTCAAAGACCATCTAGTTCCAACCCTAGTGGCAGGTGGCTGTAAGGGACATTGCTCAGAGCAGAGCCATTCCCAGCTCCATCCCTTGCCCAGGTGAGCTGAGGGGGTTCCCTGCATCAACCTGGTGGGACAGAAAATTGATGATGGTGAGCGAGATTTTCATCATTCAGTGGGATAACAAGAGGCAGAGATAAATACTCCTGTGGGCTGCAAGGCTGGGAGGAGTGGTCTTATCTCACACCTCATTAAGTTTCCAGAAATCCTCATCTGCTGTCACTGAGTGCTACTCTAACGGCGCTGGGTGGTTTTCCAGGGACTTGGCTCCAGGAGACACAGCAAAACTTGTATCAAGCAGCTCCTTAAGCCACAGCCTCAGTGATGACTAATAGAAAAAAACAAACAACTGGGAGAAGAGCAAAATGCAGGTCAGTCAAAGCTGTAGGGGTGGTTCTGCCACCAATTTGCTGCACCAGGAAGGACAGACAGTGGGAGGAAGGAAGGAAACCTGGAGCAGAGGCATCTCAAAGCCTTATTGCAAGATCTGGCATGGGAAGACAAGGACACAGAGTACTGTGGGCAGCAAAGGATTATGAAAGACCATCATTTTCTGGCTTAAATCAGTGTAAATTGGGACTGCCTGTGGAGTTATTAAGGTAAAGCCCAAAGTAACAACTAAGCAACAGAAATATCCATCCCAGAGAGCTGGACTGTGCTGAACTGATCCCAAACATGAGGATGTTGGCCCAGGTCCCCTCCCCGAATACTCCTGCCAGTGCCTCTCAGCAGACCAGTCATGTGCAGGGACTGGGGGATTCAGTCCTGCTCACACAGGACCTTGGAAGTGCCCAGGGCAGCTGTCCCCAAGGATGACAGTGGCCACTGAAGGCCTTGGGTCAGGCTCAGCCCCACTTTCCCCCATCCCACACACCCTGGAGACCTGGGGCCAGCACATCCATCATCTCCTTCACGAGCTTCTGCCACTTTTCTGCCTGGTTTTCCTTCTCATTCAGCACACACAGGGAGGGGTTAAAACCTAAAGCCATTTATAGTAATTATGCTGAAGGTTGTCTACAGATAATGCAGCAAATAACACTGGATTTGGCAAAAAAAAAAATAAAAAAATCACTCTTAGCTTTAATAAAAGCATTTCAAAGCCCTGGAAGGTTATTTATAGGGTGTGTAAATGTAACTGGAGGGGAGGCAGAGTAAAGGGAGTTCAAAGGGTGTCTGTGAAAAGAAAAAACCCACTGTGTTATTGACACTGCTTCCTGCTTTCTCACACTCAACAACCTTCTTAAAACAAACTAGAGGAAACAACAGCAACAACAACTAAAAAAAGCTACTGAGAGCTGTTTGAGATTAAATAATACTTTTTGACAGCTGGTAGGAAAAGGACTGGTTCTGCATTCATGCTTACAATAGCGTGCTGCTCCCGACCCTTACTTGCATTGTAGAAGCATCTGAAAGCCCAGAGGGGGCTGCTGGTTGGGGCTGGCAGGGGGACAGGATGGCAGGGACACAGGGATGGCAGGGAGATGGGGACAGGGATAGCAGGGACGTGGTGTCTGTGGGAAGAGCTGAGCTCTCACCTGCACCATCAGCAGACTGAGGTGACAACAAGGGGCTCCCAAAGGTTCTCCCTGGCACCGTCATCCCCTGGCACCACCCACGGCTCGTGCCTGGGGTGTCTGTGTAGGACAAGTGGGTTTCATTCCCCCAGGCTGAGGTCCCTGGTCTCCATCTCATGAGGACCCCAGTTATTTTGGGATGCAGCTCTGGCCTGCCCGCCACACTCGCTGCCAGTGGGCTTTGGTGGGAGACAGCACCAGCTGCTGGGGGCTGCCCACGCAGGCTCCGATCAGGATGCGTGGGAGAAGTTTTCCTGGCAGAAACTTGGCTTGAGGCAAAAATAAAATCATGTGGTGCCTTCGTTTCCTCACGGCTTTGGAGCATCCGTAGGCTGAGCAGGGCTAAGGGGAAGGCTGAGGTCTGCCCTGCAGCTCCCAACTTCTCCAAGGAGCAACTGCATCTTCCAGCTCCTGCTCCCTGGCCGTGTCTGGCCCTCAGGAAAGCCAGCCCCGTGCACCCAGAGAAAACTCTCAGATTTTTCCTTCAGCAAGTTCAATTGCAAATCCATCCAGAGCACTTTCCTTGCAGGATCTTTCCAAACCCAATGACTCACCTCTTTTCTTCTGGCCTGCCCAGGGAATGGGAAGAAGCCTACGTGGGGTTTTAAGAAATGTTCTCTATCCTAGCAGTAAGGAAAAAAAGTCCTTGGAAAGTGATAGAGGAGAAAGAGGCAGTTAAATTCCTTGCAAGAACCAGGATGGGGAGGGAGGCACACTTTGATAAGGACAAGAATTACATCTCTTCTATTCATGCAGTCCCAAGAAGGAAACAGAGGCAGGTTCCCCGAGGTCCCACCAGGAAACCTGCCCCAGTCCTCCAGAGGTGACCCTCCTGCTTCCAACAATTCACACCGAGTGCTAATGAAGCCGGGAGGATTGGAAGCACAGGACACTGAAACTTCACAAACATAGACCCTGTAAAATGTGTTTTCTTCTTTTTCTTTTGCTGTTCCCTTAAAATAAAAACAAATCAAGCCACATTACACACTGGATTACTAAATGGACAGAGCTGCCCGGGGGCCTGGGAGCCCGTATTCCAAATGAGGAAATCGCAGCGGCCGAGGCCGGCCAGGAGCAGCCTGTGAGCCCCGGGCTTTGCTAATGAGCACTCCCAGCACAGCCAGGGTACACAACAGCAGCTGAGTTTGGGGGGGTCTGTCCCAGCCCCACATCTTGCCTGGTTTGGGGCAGAGGCATCTTTGAGCAGCGGGGGGGAGGGTTTGGCTGCGCTTGGCTGAGCGGCGCAGAGAGGAGGTGCTGCCAGAAAACAAGGGGCTGTGGGGCACCTTCCTCTTCTCAAAACCCAGCCTGCTGCAGCAGGGCTGGAGGCTCAGCTGGCTGCTCCCTCCTGCTCGGGAGAGCCAGCCAGTGTGCAAGAGGTTCATTCATTTTGGGTTAACTATCTTTTCCATTTCTGAACAGCTTCAATTTTCCTGATGTCTCGGGGAATGGTTTATGAGGAAATAGAGCCTTGAGGGTGGACAGATGGAGAAAAATCTCCCTTCTCACCAAATTGATCACTCTAATCTTTCATCTGCTCAGCACAGACCCAGGTTGCTGGCACGTGGAGGTGCCACAGCTCTACCTGTGGAGCTGCTTGTCCAGCGGGATGGCGCATCCAGGTGCCACTTGCTCCTTCCCTGGAATGAGACCTGGGAGAAGAATGCACAGCACAAACCCAAATCATTTCACCTGACAGAGGGAAGAGGAAAGGAGATGGGAGGGTTCAGATCCAGGGTCCTGCTCCGGTGCTGAGCAGCCTCAGGGTTTGCCCACAGACAGCACCTGCACAGATTTAATTGCTGCCCTTGTCCCCTCCCTGCTAAAAAGGAGAGGAAGAGAAACCCACTGTCCTTGTTATGAAGCACTTGTATAACAACATATCCACACCACAGGCTGTAACCAAAACTGTCAGTGAGACACTGTGGGGTCTCCAGTGTTGGCAGAGCTCAAGGATGGGTTAAGTAAACAGCTGCTGGGAATGATTTTGACACAGGTTAACCTGCCTGAGGGCAGGAAAATGGACCTTGCAAGGTCTGTTCCCTTCCCATGTTCCCTGATGCAATGGCTTCACAGGCACAGTTTTCCCTCCCCAGGCCTGGAAAGTTCTGGGGATGCTGAAAACGTGAGCAGCTCAAGCTGGCCACAGATCTGCCAGTGGTAGAAACCATCTTCCCTCAAAGGGAAACCTTGGTTAGCTGGCATTGAGCAGAATAAGTATGTAGAAAGGAACATGCAAGGATCAATGATGATACACAACATTCAACCAGGTCTATAGAGAAGACAGCTGAGTTTACAGACACCAGCCTACACATGGTGTAATTCAAGTGCCTGCACCCAGATACGCAGGGTGGAGATGCAGTGACTCATTTGACTATCACCCTTCTGGTCCTGAGACTGTTTCTCAATCCTCCTCCTCCCCCAGGGCTCACTTTTCACTTCCAGGCTGTCCAAGCTGCTCTGGAGAGCAGCCCCATCCCACCCAGCTAAACCCAACCTGCTCGGTGGTGGTAGACAGGGTGGCAGCACAATTGCCCAGCCACAGGAAGAGGTTTCTTGCCAGGGTCCCCATCAGCAGAAGTTAATACAGACCTGGGATGAACATATCCATGGGAAAGCTATTGGTAAAGCACCCCATGGGGTGACACAGCCCCTGAGCCAGCACCCAGCTCATCCCCCTGTGCCCTTCTCTCCTTTGGCTTGAGTCACTCCCGTGACTCTCAATTAACATTTAAGATTTCACTGAATAGCTGGCTGATTTATTTTATTTCTAGGGCCAGTAATTTATGGAAATATATTCTTAAAAATCAAATAGAATGCACTTTACTAATAGATGGGCCATTCTCTGACATTTTGCAGAGTAAATGAGCATTTGTGCCCAGTGGCGTGTTGTCCCATGACTGAACCCCTATAAAGGGCTTCAAAAATATCTATTAGCCAAGCTCATTAGCTTAAATATCATTAAAATAAATTATATTTCTCTACACATAGGCCCCAAAGTGAACACTACTCTCAGTGGTTACAGGTCAAACGCTCACTTACTCTAAGGACACTGTGCTGAAAATAGAAAGGGTGTTAAAATTAGTTTACACAACTGCAGTGGTACAGAAGACTCCTGGTACAGAAATGATGAGTCCGTGCCTCAGTTTAAGAGCATTAACATTGAATATGCAGAATTTATGACAGATTTTCTTTTCCAGAAAAAAACACTTTAAGATTTCCTGCTGGTTCTCTGAACATTAAGAAGATCTTTACCTTAATTTTACTGCTTTTTAGATTTATTCATGTATCCATCTTGCCTGTTTAGAGACCCAGTTTAAGGGAATGCTTCAAGGCGGGTTTATTTTGGTGTAGCTCAGTTTCTGACATTCCTGGTTTCAGTTGTGAGGGGGGGTGGTTTGTTTGTTTTTCCATTAGTCAGGCCAAAAAAACTAAACAAAAGTAGCACCAGCTCCATTCAAACCCCACAAAGTCAATTAGGCTGATTTAAACCACTCCCCATCACCAGGGCTGATTTACTGCCCCTGCCAGGCGCCGTGAGGGCACTGCCCCGCATCCCGCTGGGATCCCACCCTCCTCTGCTGCCAGCAGCTCCCACTGAAGGTCTTGCTGCCCAACCCAGCCCTTGCCCCGAGCCAGGATGTGGCAATGGGCTCACTGGTGGCCCTCAAAGTGCCACCCTCACAAAACAGAGGGCACAAACAAGGCAGGTGTGTACAAGGAGACCTGGAGATGATGCAGAGACAGCAAATGGACCTTCAGTCCATAAACCAAGTATTTCTGAGGAGCAGAAATGTAGCTGATTTACATTTTCATTGCGGTCGGCTTTGCTGAGCCCAGGCTGCCAAAAGGCTGTGTGTCCTTCTCGTTCTTGTCTTACCATCAAATTATTTCCAAAACTCTGAAGAGTTACATTTATATGATTGTAGGGGCTTACAAGAAGGCTGGAGAGGGGCCTTTTACAAGGGCATGTAGTGATAGGACGAGGGGGAATGGCCTTAAGCTGAAGAAGGGCAGATCTAGGTGGGATATTAGGAAGAAATTCTTCCCTGTGAGGGTGGGGAGGCCCTGGCACAGGTTGCCCAGAGAAGCTGTGGCTGCCCCATCCCTGGAAGTGTTCAAAGCCAGGCTGGACAGGGCTCAGAGCAACCTGGTCTAGTGGAAGATATCCCTACCCAGGGCAGGGGTACTGGATGAACTTTAAGGTCCCTTCCAAACCAAACCATTCTGGGATTCTGGGTGTTTGGTTTTTTTTGTTAGAATATGGAAGTTAATACGATGCAGTGGCATCAGTAAAGACATTACTGGGGGGGGGGTGGTTGCAGAGAGGTCACACAAGCCTTGCTGTGCTCTGCTCAACACCTCTGCTAGGGGCAAAGGGATCTAAGGTGGCTCCAACGGCCACGGGCTGAATTTGCAGAACTAAGAGTTACCGATGAATAATTTCGTCACGGCACAGTGAGCACGACAACCCTCAGAGTGATTTTCACAGCCCGACAGGCTGAAGCAACGAGACCTTCTGGCCTCGAAAGAACACCCTCCCAAAAAGCTGCTCCCACCTGGGGCAGGTACCTCCCCCAGCCCCGCAGCTGCTCTGACTGCAAACACGAACCAGGCAGCGGGCGGGTACGAGGGCCGGCTCTCAGTCATCTCGGGAGTGAAAAGTACATGTTATTACCGGAGCAATTTGTATGTTGCTATTCTCAAAGCATCACATGAGTTGTATTTTCCTTGTTAGCAGCACCTCGAGAACATTACTGCCAGTGTAACAGAAATCCAGCCCTGAGGTCCCCCCGCCCAGGCTGTGACAGATTGCTCGGAGAAACAACGCGGTGATTGAGGACCTGGACTAATCACGGCAATTGATATAAATTACCGTGTCAGCTACACCGATGCCGCAGTCTGCAGGTTCACACCTCATTAAGCTTCCAAGTGCCAAATGAATCAACAGGGTTCAGCAGAACCATTCTTAATTAATTGTTGTAGCAATAGGGAAAAAAGTAACGGAAAAAGAGAATCAGAACTCCCAGCGCAGGCGGGCGGGCTTGCACAGACTGAAACCTTCTCCGATTTAGCATTTGAGATTAAAGCCGCCCACGGACTAATCTCAGCCAGCAAAGAACTGCCAGGGGCTGGTTTTGGACTAGGGTGGAGTGAAAATTCAGGCTGGCGACTTGGAGAAGTTTTTCCTCGAGTTGTGCAGTGTGTTTTGCATAGAGCTCTTCAGGCTCCGAGTTCTGTTGCCTGTGAAATCTCCAGGTTTCGATTTCCCACCCCACCCCAGCGGGCAGAGGCCACTGCTGGGCACCTTGGAGTCTCTTGGAGCTGATGGAAATTGCAATTCAGCAGCTTATTTTTAAACCAAATGTGTCCATTTTTTCCTGTCTATGTTCCCCGAAGCAAGTTGCAAAGTTACCAGTGATGCAAGAAGCCAGGAAAGCTGTGGTCTCACCTCTGGCAAAGCTCCCAGCCTCCTGCTCCATGGAATCCACTGTGCCAGGCTGCTGGAAGGACACAAAATTGAGCTCAGGGGACAAAAGATCAGCAGCTGCAAGAGGCTGAAAAGCAAAGGACTCTCCAGCCACAATGCCCTTGTCCTCACAGGGAGCTCTCCTCCAGCACACAGCCAGAAAGTCTCATCAGAGCCTGGAAGTTCTGGAGCTCGGGGAATGCTGCAGAAAGGCCAGCACAGCCTGTGGGATCATGGCATCTCCTGTGGCTGAACCCAGAGCCAGCCTCTACAGGCACCTCCTGCGGCATCTGTAGGATGGATTAAACACAGCAGCAGCATCCAGCTCCCCGGAGCAGAGTCACACCCGCACGCCCGTGGAGCAGATCCAGCCCGGGCTGCGGCGAGCGCGGCTCGTGCTCTCCAGAGGAGTTTTGAGTATCTCCTCCTGCCTTCCCTCGCGCGTTCCGCCAGCTTAAACCCTCCCTGGAGCCCACATCTGCTCACCACACAGCTTGTAAGTGCGTGTCTAATGCCGCGGGCAGTTCAGCGCTCAAACCACATTCCCGGCGTTGGATGTCTCCGGGTACTCACACTTTCCCCACTGCTGCCGCTCACCAGGCCCGTTCCCCCTGATCCATTAAACATCCAGCTAATATTGATGTCGCAGCGGGGCCCTGACGGCCACAGCTTGTAGCTGTCACTGCTCTGCTCACCAGATCACCCAGTTACTCTGCACCGTTAATTAACCTGTAATCTCAGTAATTTCTGACTAAAATGTAAATTAAAGACAAAAATAGAACATGAAAACAGATTTCACCTCTTTCGTGCTCGTGACTGGGGAGCACTGATGCAGAGCAAGGGAGCTTTACTGCTGGCCCTCTAAGGGAAGTGGGGTGCCAGGACTGTAAGGGAGGTGTCCGTGGTCACTCAAGAAGCCCTTGCTTTTACCAAAGCAAGTTGTATGTTGCTGTTCTCAAAGCATCACATGAGTTGTATTTTCCTTGTTAGCAGCACCTCGAGAACATTACTGCCAGTGTAAGAGAAATCCAGCCCTGAGGTCCTCCCATCCGGGTGGGGGACCTTGTTTTAAAAACCTTGGTTTCACCCTTGCAACAGAGTAATGAGTTAAATGACCCGTCCCCATCATGCAACCTCCCGCTCAACCCCTTTTGTGCCTGAGGTGGGAAATACCCAGCCAGTTACAAGGAACTCAGGGCTGTATTAAAACAACATAAGCAGCCAGGAAAACCTGATACTGCAGCTCCAGCCCTTTCTGCAGGGCCTGGTTGGGTCAGAGCCTGGGGGGAAGGCAGACGTTGATCCCTGAGCAGAAGGCAACATGCTCACAGCTTAGTGTTCCCAGCACAATGCCTCCCACATTCCCATGCTCATGGACACGTGTGTCAGGGTCTGTATCACATTATCAATGAAAATAGCTTCCCATGACTTCCCAAAAATCCAGTAGGTTCTCACGTTAATTTGATATCTCCTACCCACATAATATACATCATCATTTTCTCTAGTTTCTCTTTTCCCCATATAAATGTCTGCTAGATTAATAAAGTTGACAATTCTTTAAGCAAAAAATTATCTTAAACCGTATTTCCAAGCTTCAGAATTCCTGTTCTAGCAACTATCAGTATTAAAAAAATACGTTAATTGCAGTTTGGTTTTGGTAAGTTTGGGTCCAAAAGTACTTGTATTATAAATATTTATGTTATAAATATTTTGTTCTCTTATGTTTATTACTGCAAGTCAGCGCGATAACATTTCTGCTCTTGTTTTACTTTAAGGGATTTAAGGAGCAAATTGGAGGATTAGCAACCCAAATAGAACAGCAGGAATACAGACAGGCTTCCAAGCCCATTTATAAAAGCCAGTTGCCGAAGTCTCCACTCACAGGCGAGATGAGCGAGGAGCCCAGCGCTGGGAGGCAGGTTCTTGTGTGGAAAGTCTCTTCACACCTTAATTACAGCTTCTGCCAACCACTTCAGCTCTGGAGTGGGATGTTTTCTCTGCTGAGAGGATACCATTAGCGCAAGGAGCAGCATCCAGGGAAATCACCTCGCAGGGGGAACTCCTCAGACTTCTGTTTTTAGCCACTTTGAAAAGCAAATTGATGAACACACACACACACACACACACATCTGTGTGTGCACACGCGTCCTCTGCCACCTCTGCTGGGTATTCACTGACACCCAACAGCTTTGCAGTTTATAGGCAAAGTGTGATTTAGGACTTTTCATTAGGGTCATTAGGAGCAGGGTATTAAAGCTCCCCGAGCTGACTGTTTCAGCTATCACAGAATGATAAAATATCCGGAGTTGGAAGGGACCCACAAGGATCATCAAAGTCTGACTCCTGCCCCTGCACAGGACAGCCCCAAGAATGCCACCATGTGCCTGAGAGTGTTGTCCAATTATCTGTATAGAACAGGTTCAGGAAAGGTGTAACACTGTAATTATTCATAACTCAAATCCTTTGGGATTTTAGAGCATGTTAGCACCAGTGTCTTCTTGGAATAGAGACTTATCCCAATTTTTATGCAGTACTATTCCCCTTACTCTCAGGGACCTTACATATCCTCCACTCCTGAGGCTGATGGAGTTTGCTGTCAGACATCTGAAGGCAAAAGGCAACTTTCCACTGGTGCCCAGTGCCAAACCCTTGTCCAGTCCTTCTGACCACAGATGAATGAGTGGAGCACTGCCAGGCTCCTCAGTTCAGCTTCGTAGCTCCTGTAGATGATCCTCACAGCTCTGACCTGGACACAACTTGGTGCATCCCTGTGGATGAAGCCATGATATTCCATGTGGTGCCACAGTGAGCTTCCAGGCATGCCAACATTTCTGCTCCTGCATCTCGGCCTCTGTCATTCCCCAAAGCAGCAGGAACAGCGTTGCTTTGCAGGCCCTGAGTGGGGCACATGTGCCACAGAGTGAGGAAGAAAAGCACATTAAGTGTTAAAACTTACACCAGGTGTCAGGGAGAGGCGATTTCAGCTCACTCCTCTACCCCAGCTACACGGACCAAGCATGAACAGACCAGTCACTCAGGACAGGTATAAAGCAGTGTGGGGAGGTGACTGGAAGGGCAGACCAAAAATCTCAACTTTCTATTGCAATCTTGGTTATGTGATCGCTTCAGACAATTTCATTTTTTAATTAATGACAGGACTAGCAAAGTTTGGATATATCACAGATGTGTGACTCCTCACAGCCCTGGTCCGTGGTGCAGAAGCCCACAACAAAGTGTTAAAGCAATTTAAAACACAACAGGAAACACACCATGACTTCAGCTTTGACAGTCTTCCCTCTCCAAGTGCGTTGTTCCCAGGATGTTACAGTCCCTGTGCATTTGTTACAACGGCACACACACAACAGGTTCTGGCCATTTTTATGCCTCAGATATTTTCCAGTTGGACTAACAAACTGATTTGATGAGTTACCCGCTCGCAGCAGCAGGAGCCAGCAGGGGAGCAGCAACACGTTACCCTATTGCCACCACTGATCCATCAGAGATCCAGGCAGCGTGAAAGGGAGAAGCAGCTGTGGAGGCAGAAAGCCACTTGTTCAGGACAGCAAGTGCTGACAGCTCATCCCGTGCTCTGCCTGGTGCTCCCTGCACTGGCTCCGGCAGCCCTGAGCAACTTCTTCCTAAATCCTGCAGCACAGAGCACTGCCCTTGCTGTTTGGAATATCACCACTGGAACGCAGAGTCGCAGCTCGGATGCTCTGACCTTGTCTGCTGTGCTTCCACGCTCAAATTTTAAAATTAATCATCTAATTCCAGGTAACTGCCTTTAAATTCGGCCGAATGGGGCATGAATCTTGCTGAATGAGAAATGCAGGTCTCTGTAGTGAAATAGATTAAGTGCTGCTACGCTCCCCATTTTGTTTCAGGGCTTCGGTTGCAATTGCCGGCTCTAATTTGAGGTGGGAAGACTCGCTATAGGGTAATTAAGCACGGGAGGAGCTCAGGAGAGCTGCCTGCCAGCACCTGGCAGTGGGATTCCCCTTCCAGAGGCACCTGCACTAAATGGTAATTCCTCCCCTCCATTTCCCACTTCACTCCCCGATGCTTCTCCCGGCAGCTCGGAGGAACAGATGGAGCAATCACCCTCCTCCTCTCCCCAGCACGGACCCCTGCTGCTACCCAGCGCCTCGTGCAGTTGTAATACACATAATTAGGCAAATCAATGGACAATGCAGCATATTAGGGGAGGAGGAGTTACATCAAGGCAGAACACGAATCCCAATTTATTTACTGCAGGAAATAGGACATTTCTGCATAATTGCCAAAAATTGCAGACATGAGATGAAACGTAATCGCAGCCCTGGGAGGTAGGGTGCTGCCATCAGGTCACTACCTGGATTATATGGAGTGCAGCTGAGGGGAGTTTGGTCTCTTCTGGATATACAGTTGATTTATCCTTTTAACATCTCGTTACCATTTATGAGTTACGCTCCCGAATCTCTCACACATCCATAATTAGAGGGAACGATGTTTACAGTCATTCACCCCACCACTGACTCCAGACCCAGAGCACGACTGAAGGTTGCAAAATCCTCACTGCAAGCAGCAGCCAGTCCTGCCCTCCATGGAGAGCCAAGGCCTGCATGGCTGGGCTCAAGCACACACACCTGCTGGCTCCTGACAAAAGTGGCTGCTGAACTTTCTCCTCCCGTCACTCCCCAGGCACAGTTCTGTTTAAGGTCAGTGCTGGCTCTGTGTTCCCTGCTCAGCAGCTTCTCTCCTCTGTGTCTTCTTCATCCCTTGCAGCTCCCACCCCATGGAAAGCAGGGCAGGGTGAGGTCTCGCCGTAATCTGAGTGGCGGAATAAAAAAATATTATATAAACATAAAATAATATAAAATACATTGACATTAAGAGCAGGTGTGCTGCAGACAAGCACCCTGTGAACAGGTGAGGTGATGAGGGGAGAGGTGAACAGAAAGGGGACCTCGTGGAGCAGGGCAACACTCGGACACTGATACACAGAGGGGCATTAGAGAATACATCAGAAATGGTAGATTTTAACCTCTTATACTCTTGCTCAGCACAAGTCAGTAGCAGATATGGAAGTCTCCACTGTCAGATTTGAGTCTTAATCCTTTTTAATGTATTTTTGTATCCCCTTTCCAAAGTCTGAACCTTCCTGAGTTAGGCTGGGTACCTCTGTGAAAGCAGGGAAAATGATTTCCAGAGTCACTCAGAACATCAACAGCAAAGAGATGGACTGGCCACCAAGCTCCTGGGGTCATTGGTGAATAACATTACCACCTGCTGACCTTGCTGGTTTCTAAACCTGAACTTTTTGCCCTTTTCCATGCTAATCACTATAAAGGAAGCTTCTCCCACAGAAATCACCTGCTGTTGGGAGCTTTCCTCCTTCACGGAGCTCTGCCAACATCTTAGTCCTTACCTGAGGGACACAGCTCTTGTTTTTGTCCCCAAGCATCCTCCAAAATGCCACCAACTGTGCTCATTGTCTTGTGGCTTGTGAATATGAGAAAACAGTTAATGAAATGCAAACCAACATTACCAAGAGCATTTTGGATCCAATCTCAGTCAGGTCTCCAAATGCAGCATTTGTCGCAGCGGGACTGTTACTTCTCCAAAACCTAAGAATATAAAACATGGCATGATTTATGGGTACCACAATACTACAAACCCAAATTTGTTGTGTCAATGCAAAATCATGGCTCACATATGCCCACATAACCACAGGCTGCAGCCCACTTACCACTGAAAAGGGGAGGGACAGATCCACGACAGGCTCAGAAAACACTCCAGTGACTCAGACAACTGACATGACACCATTTGTTTGTCTGCTACAGAGGTATAAATACCATCCACTCCTGAAATATTTAAGAAAAGTCTGCAGGTTCACACTGGACATTTCCCTGGGTGCTCATCCTGCTCCCTGCAGACGTGGGGGGACATCATTCTCTCCCTGTGCCAACACCCAAGTGCCACCACAGCAACTCCACATTCATTTTCTTCTCCCTCCTTATCTTCTCCCGGCTTTGGAGTGCATTCTTCCTTATCTTGGAGACAAATGGCCTCCACGGAGAGCTCTAAACAGCAGAGCAATTTATCTGTTTGACATGTGTTTCCCTGTTTGTTTTCTCCAGCCTTGAGCCATCGGCTCGGGCTGTGACAACACTCAGCTGTGGCAGTGGCAGAGGGTTGCCCAGCCCCTTCACTCAGTGCTGTGAATCAATTCCTTTGCCATATTTATCATTTATTGCAGTAAATCAAGTCTAATCGATGCTTTCTTCTTTAGACGTAGAGCAAAGCCTTTACAGGCTTTTCAGAAAACTGTTTGGAATTAAGGAAAGCTGGGGGGGGGAAGGGGAATAATTTAATCACAGAGTAGTTAGGGTTGTTAGTCAATTCAGCACTGATTTTTAATTTGGGGGAAGAAGGTGGCAATGTCCTGTGAGTCACACTGTCGCCATCAAGAAAAAGGAGAAAAGAGCAAAACCCGCTTCTGTTTATCTCCTTCTGATTGTTTCCAGTATTTCACTTGTTGCTTTGAACACCTTATTCTTAAAGCTCCGTGTGAACAAGCACCTCCCTCACATGATGCATCTCCATCCTTTTCCAGCCAATTCCTGGATGCAAGAGCCTCCCTCCCTCCCCACACACTTCATGTTGCCCCCTCAGTGCAGTCAAAGCCTGAGAACATCGGATTTGTCTCCGTTTCCATTTACCAGGGCTCAGGGCAGCCCAGGGCAGCAGGATTGGCACTTGTGCCACCAAGAGCACACACAGTTCCCTCTCCTGCTCTCCTTGGCAGGAGCAGCGCTCCAGGATGGCGAACAGACCCCTGCCAGGGCCTCAGGCAGGAATTCAGGCTGCTGCCAATCATTTCCCAGCTTTCCCTAAGGACAGCTCAGCTCTGTGAGGACGTGGGGTTGGGACCTTGCCTTTGCAAGGGAGGTCGGTGCTGGACAAGTGTCAGGATGGTACCTGGAGCCATCTCCCCACAGACACCTTCACTGGCCCCAGGGGAGCTCTGCCACACACAGAACAGTCTAGCTGCCCTAATCACTGATATAAGCTTCACTGATTAACAACAATAAACAAATTATATTGCCAACCCAACTCTGATTAATCTCTCCCCCAGAGCACTCCAGACACCTCAGACAAGCTGCTTTCCCCTCCTCCAGCAAAATGCCCCAGCATTTCTCCCTCAGGCTTAGCTCATATTCAAACATATTTCCAGGACAGACACTGCAGTTCCGTTCCTTTTGGGAAGATTATGATGATGAGCAACAAATGCCTTAAAATCAAGTACTGGCTGTGCTACCAATCAGCCTGGGTGCACAGGGTGGGGAAGGGCACTAGAGACAGGGAGAATTTTAAAGCCAACCAAACAGACTATACATGTATTGGGTTCCTCAGACAGCAGCTGATTTTCAGCCTGGAAGATTTGCAAAACAATTCCTATGGATTCATCCAAATAGCTCCTCTCCAGAAATCGGACTCCTTACCAGAATTCCCTGGCTTCTTTCAGAACCCACAGGAGCTTATGGGATTGAGGGGTCAGGGGTAGTGGTGGGATTTGGTTTTTTTTTTTGTTTTCCCAAGTGTTGGTGGTTCACAGATTCAGTAAGCCTTAATTCTGGCTAAACAACATTAGAGCTCCACTTCTCTTTCAAAAGTGCATTCTTTTTGGAGAAGCAGGGCTTCTTTTTCATACAGGTGCTGCTCATCCAAAGCACTCCAGTTGTGGTGGATAATGCAGCCACATGTGAAAAAACTCAATACGGAAAAATTTCCCACCTCACCACTACAGAGGTCACATAAAATTGCCATCAATCAACATACAACAATCAAATTCCATTCTCATGACCAGAAAAGAGTTTTGCAAAAAGGCACAGAGTTTCTCCAGCCCCTGTTCAGCTGCAGGAAGTTCCAGAATTCACACCTGTAATTTGGGGAAAGCAGGAGGACCTTTGCTTTTTTTTTTTTTTCCTGAAGTGCATTTTTCCCCTCTCAGACAGCGGCAGCTCCAGCACAGATTTTATTGCTGGCATTTAGAAGAGTAAATGCTCCCTGACACACAGGATGGGAAAGGTTTCTCCCCCAGGGAACAGAACACAGAGACTGATTAAGCGACCAGCAGGTATTTAAGAACATAAAAAATAGTGGCAGATCAGGGCTGCAGCTCTCACTGAACAGGAGCCAGCACAGGAACAGAGCTCACCTGCTGATTTCCAGCAGGGAATAGCACTGGTGAAGAGCAAATCCTTAAGCTTGGGATTTTTACACACTTTTTAAGAGCAAGAAGGTTGAATAGTAATCACGACTTGCTCCTTCAGAGGTGTGAATCCGGGGGCTCCTGGTGGGTTTGTGCTCCTGCTGAAACCAAACCTGGTGGTCCATGTTCCATCCTCCTTCCTTCCCAAATCCTTCTGTAGAGATTAAATAGCAGCTGATAATTTGCAGTAGCCATCTGATTTCAACAACAGAAACTAGTTAACGCAATATATCAAGTGACTGAATTGTTTTAACACTATAAGGACAAAAAGGAGCAGGTAAGTTGGCCAAAGCTACGTGCCAGACCAGCAAAGTCAGGACCAGAGAGCCCAGGTTTGCTCTCAGTCCTGTGCTCATGACCCACGTGCCACATTGTTCCTTCAGTTTGGTTAACATTACTGGAATGGTAGTAGGGCCATATGCAGGAATAAGAAATAACTGGGATTTCTGTTCTTTAAAGAGCAATGGAAATGTCCACAGGAGTGCCCAACATTTCAAAAACAACAAAAAAGAATAAATAGATGACAAAACTGCTAAAATAACTTCTGTAAGAACTGCAGAAATATAAGTTTCTATCCCTTGGACACAGAAGATGACCATTTTTTCTTGTACTGACGACAAAGACATAGCCTTTATTTTGTACAGAAATTTAAAAAATACATATTTAAAAATAATTTGTAATCAACTATTTAGACTTTTAAACTTGTAACCACTATTTTTGAAGTGGTTAGCTATAAAGCATTTTAAAATTAAGAAATAGTAGTTCAATGTCAAAAAAGTTTATAGAAACATGATATTTTTTCAAGTAAATCCCAACAGCTAAAGATAACTAAAATCATGCAACAACTGATTTCAGTTGTATTTCACTAGGACATCACTGAATAAGCTTTATGACGACTGCTTCTAGAAGTTTATTGAAATTATACATTCCCACATCAAAACTCAGACTGTTGAATCAGAGGAGAAAAATAAAAATTAACTGTGAAGGTGTCTAACACACAGTCATACAAATTCTTTTCAAAGCAGTCTTTGTCCTCCAACAAAAACCAAAAACATGTTTCTGCAGCTCAGGACAGCCTTGGGACATCTCATCACAGTGATGAGCTGTGTGCCCGTGGGTCACACTGTGTTCCTACATGGTCCTTTAGTCTTCATCTTCATTTGGGCTGCAGAGAAAAAGCAACGGGTTTGGCTTTGAAGACACCTCCAAGAAACTTCCCTTCCCAGCAGCATCTTCTGAAAATCTGTCAGGTTTGGGTACAGGGTTTTCTGCTTGTTCCTGTGAAACGCAGCTCACAGTAGCCAATCCTTCAGGCTGCTCTGAGAGCCTCATTGCAGAGTGCATTTGCATTTCCAATTCCTCTATCAATTTCCTGGGAAGAGACACAGATTGCAAAGAAGCCTCTGCTGTTCCATCACTAACCCCCAGCGCCGAGGTGTTTGTGCCCTGCCTCAGTCCATTACAGTCAATAAGTGGAGCTGTCCTCTCCTCCTCAAGTGTGCCTTGGAAGGAATTTATTTCCCCATCTTCACTGGTCGAGGACTCTTGCTCATCTGAATCAGAGCCTTCTGTCTCAGATGATGAAGTGCTGCTTGATTCTTCAGAGTCACTCGTCTCCGACTCCGAGGAAAGCAGCTGTTGCTTGGAAACTGTGCCAGCAGCTTTTAACGCGTTCTCTTCCTCCTGTACCAGCACTGCTGCTGCTTCCAGCTCCTCCAGTTCCAACCCCATGTGGGACTTGGTGAGCGTGGTTTTCTGCAAGGACTCAGAGAGTGCAGCCAACTTTTTTGACCTTTAACAAAAGAACAAGATGTATTACTGAACTTTACAAACAGAACTTTCCCGTTCGGTAACGAGAACACAAACCTTAAAACATTTCTACTATTTGCTTGCTGTGCAGAACAGCTTCTTCAGTCCTGATTGTAAAAGCAGATGCTACAGGAGGGGAAAAAAAATAAAAAGTACTCATAATTACGATTATTTGGGGTAACTTTGCCCACCACAAGGTTAGACAATATCCCATGGAAAGTCTTCGTGATACTTTCAGAAAAGATATGGCTGCTTTGGTGCTGCAGCAGTGCACAGTGAGGGAGAAGGCAGTTCAGAACAAACCTTTCCAGGACTGCTGTCTTTGGCAGCACATGTGGCTGGCTGCATTAAGTTTATATGCAGGAAAATAATTTTGGTTTACTACCCTTGTAGATGTGTCTGTTAAATGTGTATGAACCAGCAGGACTTGCTGATCGGGGCCATCTCAGTGATCCATTCTCCCCTCCCAGCCAGCCTGGTGCACCCATTCTCACAGGAAATGCTCAGTACTCTGTAGATGTGCTTTACCTTTCACTTGGAATTCAGCTGAAATATAATTCAACGGGAATAACAGGAGCATTTAGATCAACACCTCTAATAAAGCAGACCACATGGGCTTCCAACCCTTGGTGCAGCCCATCCATTCCCTCGAGTGTTTGGAAGTCAGCACGTGCTTTCCCAGAAAAGGGCATCGTGGATTTATAAACAGAGGCCAAAAAAGCAAGAGAGTGCCTTGAAATGGAGGGTGGTGAGGGCAGAGGGGAAAATGGGTATAAAATAACAAACATACATCCTGTTTCTTGTTGTAGAGTTTTGCCTCAGACCATCAATCAGCTTTTCACCACTTCCTGCAGCAGCAGGTCTGCAATAAATCCTGCAGTAACTGACTGGGTTTCATTTCCTCTGCCAAAGCTGCAAACCTGCAAGGCACGACACACTGACACTGGAGCAAGGAGCTGGGGATGTAATACATGACTCCTGCGAGGCAAAAGTTAAAGTGCTTGTTCTCTCAGTTGAATGATTTTAAAGATCTTTATATTCTATTTCCCAGGGGGCATAATTACTCAGTAGAAGCTTCCATATTTTTTTTCTCCTAAAGGAATTGTATTTATAAGGGGGGGAAGGGAAATTTGGTGCAGCTTCTTACACACTTTACAGACAGTGCAACATTTAAAAGCTGATCTTGGAACAGAACATAATAAACTTCCTTAGTTCAACCCACAGACTAAAAAAACTAAGTTTCTCAGAAGTGAAGCAACAGAAAACAATTTATATTTCTATGATTTTTAAATGTAAAGCTAAGAATTAAATATAACATCATCCTAGCAGTCTCTACTATAAAGTCAGGTACCAAATTTTAAAAATCTGCATACTTAACATTATTCTGATGTTTTCTTTTTGGCAATTTACATCCATTTTATTTTTGTCAAGATCTTGATTTTTTTTCTTAAAAAGTTATGGAGGATTTGAGAAATTGCCAACCTAATTGGGAACAAAGAAAGCATTCTCCCTGCTCCATCATTAAAAAAAAAAGGAAAAGAAGCCAAGTGATACACTGAGAGGTTCATGGAGCCTTGCAGGTAGGTGGGAGCACAACAACTGGCTCGCAGGGAAATCTGCTTCCTGAGCACATTGGTGAGAAGCTGATTTATACCCCGAGTCACCAGAGTTTATATCCCTTTCAGAAAGCATTTGGCTTTGCTTTTGAAACAGTCTCCTTCCTCCCCTCCAGCTCTATGTTGGTGTCCCCTTCCCCTGTGAGAGCTGTCAGTAACATGAAGGTACAGCCCCTCTTCCTGTGCTATTCCCTGACTGTCCACAGCAATAGGAGCTCCCAAAGCTGGATGTGCCCTGGGACAGAGAACACTGTTTTGTCCCAGTTTTAAATGTGGCTCCCTTTAATTTCATTGACAGCCACGAACAACTAACTCACAACACACCCTCTGGCACAATTTGCTCTGGTGACACACCTACAGCTCCCACTGCCTCAGTCTCACCCACCTGTTGCACTGCTGCCATTACAGGGTGAAAATCAAATTTCAAAGTCCTGTTTCTCCTCAGATTTCTATCGTGTCTGTCAATTTGTTTTCCAATTCTGTATGTATTATTTGGCTTTTTCCTATTTCTGCTGTTCTGATTTTCCATGCATGTTTTTTTCCCTGCTTGATATTCTCAGTCCTTAAAATCCTCTCCTCCTCTTTCACTATTCTCTTATAACATAGTTTATAGATAGAGAAACATATCCCATAACTGCATCAAGTATTAAGGAGGTGTATGACATGTGCTTTTTTGGCCTTAATAAATACTTTACTGGGCTCCAGATTACTTAATGCCAAATGTCAGGGAAAAAAACCCACAGTGATATATTCATTTGGCTCAACACACATGATGTTACTAAATTCAATGTGGTCCTACTGACAGATAAAAGAATGGTCTCTCTTAAGCAATAAGCTGCTTTTTTTAGCTCTTAGACACATCAGGTATCTGTCCCTGCTCATTGCAGGGGGGTCAGACTGGATGGCCTTTATAGGTCCCTTCCAACCCAAAATATTCTATGATTCTATGAAAAAGTCTCTTTTCAGTTCCTCAGATTTCTTAGTAGGCCAAATGTTTCTTCCCAACTTTCACTCTGGTCCTTGAGGTCTCTATCAGAAAAAAAATGGACAATCTGCAGAGCTCGACTTTTCAATATGAGAGACAAAGTCAAACTGTCACCTATTGACAAATTTATACATAAAAGCAGAAAATTCCACTCTCCAACTTCCCAATCTTCTATTAAATGGAAAAAAAAAAAAGAGCACTTAAAGAACAGGTTGAGGGGTTTTTTCCTCCCCCTGTGCAAGGGACTAAGAGAATTACAATTAGCTATCAGTTCATCTACTTTAAGGCAATTATCTGATTTGAAGGAGAACTGAGTTTCAGGAGTGCATTTCACATCAGCCTTAAGAAAAGGTGGGGGCATTCCCTGGACAAAAAACAAGGCAAACAGCCTAAAAAGTCAGAGCATGGAAATGCTTTCAATGGGAGACTGAAGTCCCTGCGCTAATGATTTCCCAAGCTGAAAGATAAGCAAAAATGAGATCTCATGTATTAGAGACTTGCAGTAAACAGGTCCTGCTGTTTCCAAAATCTTTCGAGTAGTGTTTGAGAGATTAGACAGCAAATACTTTAATTTTTCAAGTATGATTAATGGAATCCATGATTACTTTAAGACATGCTCATTCAGTATGCACATTTGTGGTAATGATATCTTATTATTATGGTAATAGTGTTCTTACATAAACATGCATAATAGGTTTTAAAGGTGCTACACATGATAATTATTAGTTATCACGATGTCAGTTGCTTAAGGAAAATGTTTAATTACAGGTTAAACTGATCAGATGCATGTTTTGTTTAATGTATAGCTTTGAGGAACAGATAACAGAGGCATCTCGGGGCTTGTCCATGTAGTCTGGAATTAAAATTCCAAGACAGAACTACAGTAATCCTTGCCTAAGCACAAGAGAGTTTCTTCAGGTGCTAGAAGAAGAAAAAAAAATCTTGTTCTACAGATCTTAGATTATAAAAGAGTGAAACTGGGCTGAAAAGAACAAAGAATGAAAGGAGATTTAGCAAATAAAGGGAGATGGAGAAAACAAGGAGGGGAAAAAAAGAGGATTATGGCAACAGGAAAGGGAAATCATTACAGGTTTCCAGCAAAGGCCTCCTGTGGCAGCATGAGGAGAGGTGATGGTGATGGGACTGACTACAGGGCTGAGGGGTGGGAGGAGAGCAGGACACGTCTCCAGGTGAAGATGAACACTCCTGTGAGCTCCAGGTCTGCCTTCTGTTCTAAGGAGTACAGAAGGCAGTGGGATTTGAAGAATCAAGACAGCTGTTATCTCCAGAACATAGAGTTATGAGAAACAGGTCTCACAGAAGACATACATTAGGGATTTGATTGTTTCCAAGGAAGATTTAACATAAGCTGGAAGGAAAAACAAAAGTCAGCCTAGGTACTCAGAGTAAAAATAAATGCAGGACTTGGGTGGGGGGATACATCTAGCCACGAAATCCTCTAATTTTTCCCAAATGCTAAAATTAATAAGTAATTATGCTTCTGTATCTTATGTCCATCAGTCAGAAATCACAGTATGAAAGGAGAAGTTTTAAAGAAAGTGTTAATGGGCCAGACCTTTCCATCTGCCTGGTACTTGCCTTACATCCAATTCTCTTGCTTTAGCAGTTAAAAAAACCCCAAACAACTCAAAGAGAACTTGAATAAATGAAAACCAGCATTCTATTCCTGATTCTGTATGATGATGGTAGAGCACACCATCATGGCAAGGGAATTACACATCTAAAAATCTGTACTGCGTGTTTGCAAACATGAGAGCAAATGTTGTTGCCCAGAGAGGTTGTGGACTCTTCATCCCTGCAGGTGTTCAGGTCCAGGCTGGATGGGGCTCTGAGCAACCTGGTCAGGTGGAGGTGTCCCTGTCCATGGCAGGAGGGTGGAACAAGATATCTTTAAGGTCCTTTCTAATCCAAACCATTCTGTGAGTTTATGAAATAGTCACACTGGCAGCACAGCCTCCCAAAGCCGGAATCAGTCACATTTTGCTGTGGAATGAGAAGTGACTTTCCTTGCACAGGCACAAGCTGCAGCTTGCTTTTGTTTTTGTAAACAATAGAGGGATTATTTCTACTGCCTCATCAATTTGGCTTTGCATCTCACAGATGTATACAAACAACCACTGTGCCGAGTACACAGTGTAAACAAGGTGTAAGACACAGCAAAATGCAACAGAATTTCTTTGTTATCTGCCCTGGCTCAGTCACAGCCAAGTGACAGCACACGGAGCTGCCACAGCAGATGAAGCTGTTCCTGCCCGAGCAGAGCAGGAGCAGAACAAAGCATGGGAACCTGAGTACCACAAGCACTGACAGCAGCTTTGCTTACCAGCCTGGTGTCTGAATGTGACCTAACTGGTCTTGGAACCAAGCTGGAACTTCACTAATCTCAGAACTAACCAAAGTCTTGATGCATTCTGTTGTTCCCATACGGTCGGGGCCTGCTCGCTGTGCTACACAGGGAATCAGTCCTCCACGCTAGCAGGGCTCTGACTTGGCTCCATGGGGCTGACAAGACGTTTTAAGTGTAAAACACTTCACATTAATTATCTTTAAGCCTCTCGGGCAAGATAAACAGGTCTCAAAGAACCAGCAGATACTTCAAGCGCAGACGTGCCTTTGGAGCGATGGAGGTTCCACCAAATATGAAAATGGGTCTGTCTCCCTGCCAAGCTCTGGTCCCCTGGTAACCCTGCAGTTCCTTGGGATGCATTCAAATACAAACTAGCAGCGTGCTGTGCCAGTCAGCAGGGCTGACAGATACAGAAAGGGCACTTATTTAACTTATCTCCACTCAGCAGGAGCTCTGGACACACAGGATCCATATAATAGTAAAGCTGTTGCATTAGGCAAAAGGTTTTCTGCCTGCTGGATCACAAGATATTCCCAGAGCCTTAATTGTGTATGTTTAACATATGAGAAGTTACCAAGTTTAAGGAGAAAGCATCAGGCTCTATTCACACTACCCTTGTCCACAAGGCCTGGCAAAACTGACTCATGAAAAAGTTTCAGAGATAAAACAGATAAGATACCAAGCAATGCAACCAGCCAAGAGTATCCCCACGTTAAATGTGCTCCAAATTACATACCTGGCAGCACTGCTTACAATTTCCCACAATTATTCATTTAGCCAGAGGCACTGTAAATATGAAGACAATCCCAGAGTTAAAATTATCTCAGACATCACCAGATATTATCCCAAAGTAGACCCTCAGCAGTTCAGATACAGAGGATGTGCAGATTTACTATCTGGAAGATATTGAAATGTCAGTTAAACTGTTAAGGAATAGTGGAATTTCCTGCCTTGCCACCAGACTGGTTGAGGACAGGCTGCAATAGGACATAACTGATGTTTCTGCACAGTCTGTCACTGCTGAACAAAAGGGCACCTGCAAAGGGCCAGACCCTCCACACCCTTCAGATCATCTTATTTTCCTCCTGCCCCGAGTGGCTCTTGCTGGATTCCATCCATCACTGTCTTCCAGCCCAAGCCTTATCTGCCCAGACAAAAAGGGTATGAAGAGACATTGTTCAACATTCAGTCTCCTGATAATGCCAAATGAACTTCCTGCAGGAACCCTGTCATGATCTTGATGGAAATTAATCTCCCTATGGCAGTAAGTCTACAGCTTAAGGTCTCCTGAAGCAGAAGGCTCAACAAGGTACAGCCAAAGGTGATAGCAGAAGACAACAAAGTAAGCTCATACAAGAATGATCCAACTAGTCTTACATATAATCAAGAAGGAAATAAATTGCTCTAAAATTCAGATGCAGTTTGTGTCTAGTCCTGCACAGCTACTTGAGCAACCAAACTGGTGATGACTAGGGAAAAAATGTCTCTTGAAACTGGTAACTGAGCTCACTCTGTGAAGCAACACCTTAAGTCACTAGATCAGCATATGCTGAGAGCCAGGGGTGGAGGATAAATGGGGGAGACACACATACTCTTGAGTGGCTGTAACAGAACTTAAATTTCAGGGTTCTAGCCCAACAGTAGACTGATTCCTTCAGAAGGGCAACTAATAATGACAAACATCCCTCCACATCTGACATACAATTTCCAGCAGCTTGAAGGAAAAAAATAATATAATGATTGAATTCTTATGATACAGAATTGACAGGCAATTTGATTTTAATAAAATATTCAAGACATGAAACAGTCTAGGTTTGATCAACCCTGACTGCTAAGACACAGAAGTGATAACGATGATGGTGTTGAATGCAAAAGCAGAATTCATTAATGCAGAAACAGCTCAAGTCAACAGGCACAAAAAAAGGCACAAATGGTCGAACAATGAGATTCGATCACAAAATATCCCCCAGTACAGGAAAAGAATCCTTGCAAATTTACCTGCAATAATGAGAAACTCATCACACTAAACACATCATCCATTTGCCCAAACTAAGCTTTAGAAGTCATGGGTTACAAAAGAACATGAGCCTCAGAGTCTGCCTGGAGACAAGAGATTAAGGCTCAATTACACCTTTTAGCATGTGTTTTATGTGAGATGCCATATTTCACCCTTTTTTTATTTCACTTCCAAGGTTATTTGTAATGAGTGCTTCAATTATACACTAGTCAATGACCTCCAACAATAGTGAAATAGCTGTGAAAAAGCAAGCTCAAGCAGTGACCAAAAATACTCCAATTTAAGTTCTGAAAGAAATTCTGAGTAGAAAGTAGTCCTGGTAAATGTAAACAGATAGTGCCAACCACTTTGCCTATCCATGCACACTGTTGTAGTGCAGACTATGACAACTCTAACTTCACACAGTTTTCATTGCTCAGTATTTTGTACACACCTTTGCCCCAGCTCCCCCACAAGCTCAGGGAATCTATGCAAACATTTTATTTCACCCAGCTCTGGGAACATAACTGTTCCCTGCAGTGAAACATGGCTAGAACAAAGCATAACAATAATACTATGAAGTTTAAGGCATGAACTGGAAAACACACACCTCGTTCAGAAGAACACAGATAATATTATTTCATAATCATCAGAAAGATGAACATGCAGCATCTACTAAATCCCTTCCCAGCCTTTATTAGCTGGTTAGCTCATCATGACCCTACCTGGCTTATGAGATTTGAAAGGATCACAGAAGGGGTTGTACAATTAACAGCCAGAGAGATAAACACAAACACCACCATTCAACAGTTTCATGTGCTTAGTTTATTATACATTTTTATAGTAAGAGGCAGAAGCAATAAATAACGCCATTAAAATCTCATTAGCTCTGATCAATGAGTACAGAAGATAACAGAAGAACAAAGCTGAATTTAATGTGTTGGTAAAGGAGAAACAGAAAATTTTCTTCAAGACTCAGGTAAAAATTGACCTAAACTTTAACTAATCTTCTGCCTTACCAGCAGGAAAAGAAAGACAGATGAGTGTAAACACACCAACAATAACACATTTGCTCACATGAATTAGTCCTGGAGTAACCACTGTTTTCTTAGGAAAAGAAAGAAACCATCTCCCCTAAAGACTGTTCAAATTCTGCACTTCTTATGAAAAGCAGCTGCTGAAATAAAAGCTACTCAGTCTGTGCAAGATATTTTATGCAATTACAGGTAAGAATTCATGCTTTCTATTTTTCAAGATGATGGATTCTGATTTTTAGCCTAAATAACTTAGGTTTAAACAATTACACTCTCCATGTCCATACTAACTGTTAATTATTTCCTTTCTGAGTACTCCTGGAAACATTAGGCAACTTCATCAAATTTAAGAGCAACTAGAATTTAAAGGAGACCTTTAAATTCCTATATATTTCATGAAAATAAGCAGAGATATAAATAATGAGCCTCATGAGAAAAGGCTGGCAGGACACAGCTCTCATGTCCTGACTTGGTAGGAGGCCACGGCACGCACACACCAGCCAGCTGATCCATGCTAATTCCAGCTGTGGAAATGCCTGGTGGAAGTATCAAGGGATGGGAGGAAGAGACAACAGCACAAGGCTTGGGTTGGGAAGTCCACAGAATCTTTTTTTATCTCCTTGTCTTGTAGACACCACATAAAGCAGAGACTGAAGAGCGTTCCCCGCACACCAAACCTTCGTTGTAAACACGGGAAAACCCCACTGTAAAAAAGGGAGCACTGGGTTCAAAGAGAAGTCTGGAAAATACATCTCTTTGTAAGCAAGATGCCACCACTTCAAATGGATGGGATGGGAAGAGCAGAGAGGCAGCACAAACAGACAACTTTGGACAAGAGAAACCCCCCTTCTCTTCAGGTGACAGAAAACAGCCCTGCACCGTAAACAACGGCTGATGGGGAGAATCCAGCGGGTTTAAGGGGAACACAAAGTGCTTTCATCTTGAAATTCTGGCTTTCAAAGGGCATTATGTGGATCCTGAAACTAAGAGAGTGATGTACTTACAGTGCAATCCAACTGGCAGTCTTGTAAACATGAACTGCTATCTACATAGCTTAAAGTATTACAGTTTGTTAACCATAAATCAAATATAAAACATAGCACCATCGTTTCAATTTAAGTGACTTCTTTTATGTTAATAAGACTGAATGTTTCAAGTGACTTTCCTCCATGTTTATTCTGAAATTCCACGGTGCTTCTTTCATAATGAATCTAAATACTGTATGAGCTGAACTTCACATTTATAAATATTTAAAAAAAAGATGAAGCTTTCCAATATAACATCTTATTTTCATTACTTGGTGTTTTTGATAAGTTGAAACCAAACAGATCATGGATTATAAAAGAAATCAAGTACAGCTTACTTATGTAGATGATATTATGAAAATATTCATAAGAGAAAACAGACTTGGAATTAATATTGGACTATAAAAAGAAACTGAACAGTATTTATAAGTTTTAAAAACAGTTTAATGGATCTTTGTTGCCAAAATATCTCCAGTAAGTTGCAGCCAGTCCAAACATCTAACAATGGCACAGCTTCCAAAGTTATATATGATAAACACAAATAATGAAAGATGAATAGATAACTCACCACAAAACAGATGCAGAGAAAGAAAGATTTTATGATGTGATAGTAATATTGGCTGCATACAGAAATGGAACACACAGTTGTTCTACATTAGCTCCATCTCCCTCACATTCTGAACTGCCATTACCTAGAACTGTGTCTTCACCATCACTGCTGGTGATCCAGGAGAAAGCTCTCCCAGCACTGCAAATTATACAATTTGTGTTACAATATGTGAATAAAAGCTACTCACAGACAGCAGGGCAGAAAACGTGAATTTTAGTGTCAGGATAATGCCAGTAAAGTCCTGCATTACAAAAATAACAACAATGGCAGGGAACAGCCTTAAAGGCACAATTACAAACACACTACTCCAACATGATCCTACCCCTTTGCAGTGGAATTTATCCACCAAAACCACAGTGAGGTCAATCAGTTTTAACTCTTATGCTGCTCCATCTCTTCTGACTGACACCCTTAACACTTGAAGGGGAAACACCACCTGTAGCCTTCCCACTCACAGTCCATTCTCATCTCACACAATCTGAACAGGAAAAGACACCAAAGCCAAGCATCTTGCAAATTCCTGGCAGATTTTCACAAGGGTCTCAACTGAACAGCTGCTCCCAGCTTCTCCCACACCCCCCGGTGTGTTGGGGCACCTGGTACCAGCTGCTCCAGGGCAGGACAGGACAGGGGCTGATGGGTTTAAACTGCAGGAGGGTCCATTTATATTACATACAGGAAAGAAGTTTTTTACAAGGAGGGTGGTATAACACTGGCACAGGTTGCCCAGAGAAGCTGTGGGTGCCCCATCCCTGGAAACATTCAAGGTCAGGTTGGATGGGGCTCTCAGCAACCTGGTCTAGTTGAAGATGGCCCTGCCCATGGCAGGGGGTTGGAACTAGATGGTCCTTAAGGTCCCAACCCAAACTACTATATGATTCCATGCCTTTTAGGCATGCCTTTTAGGAACAATAATTATTATTAAGCTAGCTACTGACCACATTGGAAGCAAACCAGGAAGGCATTTTCAGCCTGGAGATCAGCTTCCCACTTGGACCAGAGCTGCAGATTCCACCTGTTTGGAAAGGGAACAATCACATGAGCTCAGCCTTCCCCTCCCCAAACCAGAGAACGAGTCAGCTGAGATGTGCTGACTGAAGAGACACGACACAGCTCACTGACCCTTCTGTAGGCAGGTAGGAAATGCCTCCCCACAACTTTGGAAAATCAAAGCTGTAGCCTGAGGGGGGGAAAAAAAAAAAATGGCTTTCTTCTTCTGCCTTCTCTGCCCACAGCAAGGTGCATTCAGACACAGCCTGAAGGAACAGGAGCTGCAGAAAAATGATGGAATAAATAGGAAAAAACAACAGAGGGCAGAAGAGGAAAAACATCAAAGGAAATTGCAGCTAGCAGCTGGGAGGAGAGATTAAATCCCTTGTTAAAAATCCATGTTTTACAGGGCTTGCTAAAACATACATGAAGGGAAACATCTGGTATTATACCCACCTGTCTATCACCTTTTTGGGCCCTCAGGGCAAACAGTGTTTTGCCTTAAGGCTCTTAAATCAGTATATTATATTACTTGGGTATTGTTATTTACAAAGTGCTCTGTGTGCACCTCCTGCTACACAGACAATTGAAGTGACAGCTCAGGCCTTAAAAAAGATGCAACACTTAAGGAGAGGCATTGGCAGCTCGAGATGGCAGCAAACAAACAAACTGTATTAAAAACATGCATCAAAACAGTGAAAGAGGAGACACATCATGTGCTTGCAAATTATTAGTTACTATTTTTAAATCAAAGAACCGTGATCTAAGGTTTAAGAGCAGAGGACTTGGGATGAAAATAAATAAATCTGGGTTTTCTTCCAACAGTCAATGTATTCTTTGATAAGTTGGTTTACTCTTTATCTAAGTTTTAAGGAAAATGATAGCATTTCCTCTTGTGAGGCTGTTTTAGTAGCATAACAAATTGCACAGAATCTCCAATACATTCTGCACCAGACCCAGAGCTCCAGTTTGAGCCACAAGGTGTTTTTTTGAGCTATGCTATCATGATGGAAACAAATAAGACTATAGAATTACCAAGCAACTCAGGGAGAATGAGCCAACTCCTAATTCCTCTTCACTAGGAAAATGCAAAAACTTGTCTGAATTTTTCCTGCTTTCTGTTCAACTAGATGCATTTGTAATTTTTTTGTTATATTACCCAGTGGCTAAACCCCAAAATCTCTGTCCCATCATACTTGAAGACAAGTCTAGACCAACCTTTAGCTTTCTTACCAATGAACTGCTGAGTTTACCTGGTGTCTTTGCCTTGACATAGATCAGTCAGAGAACATTTTTCCCCCCTAATTCTCTCCATTTTTCAGCATCTTTTTGAACAGACACGAGAATCAGTCTGTGTTTTAACACAGTCTTACAAATGATGCATTCTAAGGTCATACCACTTCCTTCTTCTAAATGATACCACTCTATCTCTGAGCAGGTGAGAGGGTGAACACACTTCAGCTGAAGAAACAAAGAGGTGCTCAGGTTCAAACTGTTCTCAAGCATGACCCAACCTATTTTTCTGAAGCTGCTGCCCTCAACTGTCTTATATTCTCCAATCCATAGCTCGACCTACAATCTTTTACCGAGTGTGTCATTTTATACTTGATTGTATTAAAATGCAGGTTGTTCAAATAGGCACTTAGGGCCAGTCTGGGGCAGCCTGTGCAATTCATTTTCAGCCTTGAAATAAATAACATTTAACACCACAAAAAATTATCTAAAAAGACACATACTGTATTTTCTTAAGGATTTTTAAATCTCAAAGACACCATCTGAAGTAGCCACTCCCGTTATTGGTAAAAGCTTGAAGAGCAGCTGGGGCACCTCAAAGTTAATTCACCACCACAGGCCACCAAGGAAGTGAATGAGAAGCAAACCTAGAGCAGCACAATTACTCCAAGCAGTGAGCAAACATGCTGCCTGCTGAACTGGCTGCCAGAACTAGTAATGCCAGCTTGTAAAACCTGCTAAGAAGGAATTACAATAATTGGGGATTGTAGTCATGAGCTACAATAATTGGGGATTGTAGTCATGAGCTACTGCTGCAAGTCATCACAGGACAGGGAAGGTGCAGCCCTGATGAACCCTGTCTTCCTCACCCTGTGCATCAAGAGGTGCAATCACAAGCTGCACCAAGATTTTTTGATTTATCCCTTCTACCTGTGTGGCTCTTAATAAGCCAAAACAGCAAAGGAAAGAATAGCCTTCAAATTAAAAAAATCTCCCAAATCCAATGAGTTCTTCTTGTTTTGCAGAGAGTGGGGGCAGAGAATTAAGTGGCTCCAGTGTATCCACAATGACAATATCATTAAAGAGACTTAGTGAAAAATATAATCCTCTAACTACAAAACAGATCAAAATAAGGCATTTTTTGATGGGGCTGTTACACACTCTTATATCTAACACAACTGTCTACATCAGAACCCAGGCTAAAAGCATATGCTAATGGCAAAGCTGCTTTCAAAGCAGCACCATGAAAGCAATTTGGCTTTTCTCTGCACCACCTACTTCGAAAACTGGAGTTTTGTCAAACTTGAAATTACTGCAGCCTTCACTAAACTAAGATTGACATGGGCAGCAACGGAGGTAGAGTCAAAGTGCAACTCCAGCCAAAGAAAGCAGAGAAGAGCTGACCATGGGACTGCAAGGCACAGAAAATGCAATACTATGAGGTGCCTTTTTCCTCAGGACTCCACTGTATGAAGTGCATTAAACATGCTGTACAAATCAGATTAATCCCACAGAGCCAAGAGGCAGGATTTTCATCCAGAATATATTACTGCTTATGCCTTTGTTCTTTTCAATCACGGCTGCTGAATCCAAGAGGTTAACAGCTGAAAATTAGCATATTCCTCTAACATTTGAGAATGCTTTAAAGCACTGATTCATTTTTATTATGTTTTACACATTCCCTCTTCCCCCCATCACAAATCAAATATTTAATAAACTAACATTAGTAGTGCATCATTTGAAAGCCTTTTAGGACAGTTTTGTTCCTGAATCCTTCTGTCTGAACTTTATATTTTCACAGTAGAGGTGCATGGCTTACAAGAGTTACTCTGTTCACCCCTCATTTAGCAGGACAGTCCTGAGTTTCAGAAGTTACAGTTAATTCCTTCCTGGGAACATGAAAATGCCACAAAGAGGGAATAGGATTTCATTAATATGGGCAGGTTTAGATTAGATATTAGGAAGAAATTCTTCCCTGTGAGGGTGGTGAGGCCCTGGCACAGGTTGCCCAGAGAAGCTGTGGCTGCCCCATCCCTGGAAGTGTCCAAGGCCAGGCTGTACTGGATTGGAGCAATGTGGGCTAGTGGAAGGTGTCCCTGCCCATGGCAGGGAGTGGAACTGGATGATCTTTAAGGTCCCTTCCAAAGGTCCCAAACCACTCTATGATTCTGTAAATATTAACTCCACAATCAGCAAAAAAGGAAAAACAAAAGTCTTTTAAAAGCCTGGGGGGGATTTGTCTTTTCAAGTATTTTGAGCTTTACAAAACCCTAAACCCCTAAAGAAAACAAAACTGTCAAGAAGAAACAGCTGCAAAAATGGCACAATCAAAACAGTTTCTACATACTTTGAAGCATTTTTCAAAGTTTTCCAGATCTTAGCAAATAATAAGTGGATCAAATTTCCTAGGTTTGCAGATAGATGATCCATTTCACAAATTATTTCAACATGCCATTGGAATGCATGCTAAAATTCTATTTAAATTCATACAAAGATCATAATATCTGGCCACAGAAGCTTAAAGATATTACATGTTCCAAAATATTTCCCCAAGTCTAGCAAAAGCCTGAAGTAATTCTTTCAGGAAGGCTGCAACACATGCCCTGCTCCCAAATGCTTTTTGCCCCACAAGCAAGCACAGCACAGGATATGGTGAGCCCATGTGTGCAACAGGATACAAGGAAAATAAATAAGAGACTATACAGAGCAGAGAACTTAATGCAAATTAATAAGAGGCCTATAAAGCCATGCAAATACTTATCTGCAAAGAGAGGCTTTTGCAGATTCAGTGTGGTACAGTGTGTTTAAATGGACATGAGAGCAATCAAACTACCAACACTCCTCTGATTATCAGAAGTATGCTCTAAAGAATGTTACTAGGCTGTCTTCTACATTCAAACCTGGTCTTTTTTTTGCAAATATAAAGAGATGGTAACTTGTAAAATACATTTTTACTAAACTTTAACCAACGCAATGGACTGAAACTGCGATGCCACAGGTTGAGTTCCTGACTCCCTTTCGTGCACTTTATGATCTGATGTGACACAGGCAGTAAAAAAATCCTCAATCTCACAACTCTTTTTTTTTTTTTTTCTGAAAGACTTGGGCTTCTTAAAGCCTTTGCAATATCAGGCCTTAACACTTCAGGCCAAGACTACAGTGTATTGATTAAACAAGTGATTCAGAAAACCTGGGGAAAAGAGGAGGGGGGGCTGAATGATCAGAGTTGATCTCTTCACCTCCATGACATGCTGTGAATGTAATTAATCCTACATTTATTTAGAGAAATTCACATCCTACAATACAGCAGCAACTCCCTGCTGGCTTCAGACCAGGTAATTATGCTGCAACAAGGACTAGGTTTCGATTCTAAGGAAGAGATGAAAAGGAAAGCAGGCCTATGAGGCCGACCTGCCTTTCAGGGTATGTCTCACCTGCAAACCAGGGAGAAGCCAGTACAGCTCAGGAATATCTGGCTTAGCTTTAATTCAGTTAGTTCCAATAAAGACAGCAGCTTCCACAAAGATTGCATAAATGCCACCAGGAACCCTGGGTTTTTCTCCAAACTTTAAATCAAAGAATCCATGCTCAAACTGGCATGTTACACCTACAGTCACCAAAATTAGCGATGTTACATTTGTCTTAGGTTGGGGAGCACATATTTGTGAAGGATAACAAAGCACCTTGCAGATACAGTTCCACAGAACACACCAAGGCAATTTAACAGCTTATTTGTCTTAACACACAGATCTCCTTCACTGCACAAGTTGAAGCTACTACAATACACAAAGAATCATTTTATAATATTTTTTTTTGCAGTAGAACATGAACAAAAGGTCAGATAGTAAATTAAAAAGTAGAAAAATAGTGAGAGTGACAAATATACCTTATTCTCCTGCATGTCTCATACCCACAAAACTTTGAGCAGATTAATCCCAACTATACAACAGCCAGGCTGGATGGGGCTCTGAGCAACCTGGTCTAGTGGAAGGGAGGTGGAACAAGATGATCTTTAAAGTTCTTTCCAACCCAAACCATTCTGTGATTCTGTACTAAGTGTACCACCCCCTGGAAAAGTGCCAGGAACACTCAGAACTTCACCTCCATTTCAGGAACACAGAATATGCTCATTTACTGACACTAAAGTGGTAAATGTTTAAAACTAAACATGCAAGTAAACAGTAGGTAAGAGTATTTTAAATTGACATGGGCTCAAGTTTTTCCTCTCAGGCAGGGCTACAGAACAGCATGGACTTACTGCCTGCCTGGACAAGGACTCATAGGAAGCTGTTCAGCCTTCCACCCATGTCATGGCCAGCAGGCACATATGTACAGCAGTGACCAAAAACCAGTGTGAATAGAGCCTGGCACAAAGGGGAACACAAAACACTGGAGAAAGACATCAGGCCACACAAAAGAACCTCAGCACAGCAAGAGGCAGTGGGTAAACTATTCTGACTTCTGTAAAGGACAACTCCTGTGGGGTCACAGACACAGAACTCCTCTCCAGAGGGAGAAAAGGCTCTCCTGCAACAAGCCTGCACCTGGATTCCCCTGGTCTCAGCAGCCCCTATTGCAGCTGCCAACCAACCAGTGGTTTCCCCAAAACTCCTTCTCTCCCTCATCTTCTGCTCAAAGGAAGGTGTGGAAGACAGAAAACCTCAGATCTGTAATACAAATTTAGTTACAACTTCACCTCAGAGGCTGCCACATGTATCAGAATGGCCTGTAAAAGCTCGGACCTAAAGAACAAAGGCATGCAAAGCAGACAAATTAAATTTAATTTTATTATGGAAATGAAAGCAATAACAGAAGTGACAGCAGGGTGGATGATAAGCTCACTTAGCAGGGGGATCAAATGAAGTGATGACATGTCACTATGACCTCAGGGGTTAAAGATGCAATTTTCCATCTGGTTGCATCTGGCTTTTCAACAGAAATGTTGACACCACCTGCCGAGATTTACCACAAGCTGCCTCCATAGGTCTTTGTTATCCAGGTTAACATTTACTTCTCCCTCTTTCTGCTAAGTTTCGCTGAGCAACATGCTCCCTTTCTCCAAAGCCTAGTAACAGTTAACAGGATTTACATGCCAGTTCATACAGCAGTTGAAATTATTAATAGTCACCTCAAAAGCAGCTTAAAGAGAAATACTAGAAACCTAGAAAGCAGGTAAAACTAGCTTTGAGATTGTAAACAGGAAGGCAAAATTTTAGCTACACTTGCTAATATCTTGACTAAGACATTTGGGAATCTATTTTTCTCTTAGTACCAGGCACCTGATTAAAACAATTTTTCTAAAAAAGAAAATAAAATCCTTAGCATTAAAGACCTAGTTTGTACTCCCCATACCCAACTGACTATTAGCCACCTGCATTCAGCAGCTTAATCATTTCCAATTCCAGATACACTGTGCTTAAAATAAATCAGCTCTTGCCAGCCCAGTGACACATTCACTTATTCATCTAATTTCCCCACAGCCAAACCATGATCTCAAACCAAATTTGTAATCAGCCATTGACACACTGCTGGCTATAAGGTTTTTGTTTCCACGTGGAATATTTAAAAGCTGGTACCTACCAGGGGAGTTCCTCTTCATCTGGAATAGGACTGTGTGCCTACTGCCACTGGATGCATCCATTACAGTTTTGCCTGTGCCAAGCTTTTTTCCTAAACCTGAATCTCCCAGACTGTTCTCTGCCAGCACAGGTGAGCTAAAAAGTTTGCTTCCAGCTGTTTTTAAAGTGACCAGATTCTTCTTTCAAAAGAACCTACAGGCTGTTTTAACTGTTTATTAAAAAAAAAAAAAAAAAAAAAGAGGCCCCAACCTCCACTAGGACTTGGTTACATACCAGGGAAAGAGGGGAAGAAAAGGAAAACCTTCCATGGATTTTGAGAGCACTCTCAGTTATGAAAAGACAGGAGGAAATGGAGACAAAGAAGCTTCCATGGAGCAAAGAACAGCCAAGAAACAAACCAGAAAGTATCCAGACTCACTGGAGATGAAAATAATTACATTGAAAGACCACCACAAAAATACCTATGAATACCTTCTCCTCACAGAACTCTCTCATCACAAAGGCAATTACAGAATCATAGAATGGGTTTTGGGTTGGAAGGGACCTTAAAGCTCATCCAGTCCCACCCCCTGCCATGGGCAGGGACACCTTCCACCAGCCCAGGTTGCTCCAAGTCCCGTCCAACCTGGCCTTGGACACTTCCAGGGATGGGGCAGCCACAGCTTCTCTGGGCAACCTGGGCCAGTGCTTCAGAGGGAGTTAGCAGAGGGATGTCATAACCTTCTTCCCCTGGAATGGAAGATGCACCACCCTCCTCTCCAGATGCCTCACCCTGGGGAGCTGGGAACCCTTGTCCTGAACAGACAAATGGTTGCCCATTTCTGCATCTGTCAAGGTATTTTCTGAATGACAAGTGAACTTTTGGTTTTCCCTTCAACATAAAGGAATAAAACGAAGTGTTCCCATTCACTTTGCACATGCTGAACTTAAAACACATGCTTCACTGCTAAACTGAACAGGAATGACTTCAGCATATGCTTAAATGCTGTCCTGATTCAGACCTAAAAATAGGAATGGTTTCTGCGGTTCCTCTTTCTCCCGCTCTGCTAATGACAGACAGCTATTGTGCCCTGTCACTCTGACAATAAGAGAGCTTAATTGCCCTCTTTCCAGCAGCTGTCAGTTCTGCTTAACTGGGACATAATGTGAGAGTCTGGGAGGAAACGTGTTAATCTATCAGTCACTTATAGCTACTGTGCATTTTCCTGGGCTGGATTTAAAGAAAACCCTGGGGTTTATGACTGACTTGCTAGAGATTATATTCATTGATATGGGCAGCAGTGATATTACTGTCTTATGACTCATTTCTTTGTGAAAGATCCATGAAATAACTATCTCCTTCTTTATTTACTGCACTTTTTCATCTCAGCTTCAACCTGAACATGAATTTCCCCATACCTGGGGAATTTCCCACATATTTAAGGTGTGGCCAAAAAAGGCCTCCTCAAATATGACAGTGTAAAATGAACTGGCTGATCCTGGAATTAACAAGGATTGATGAATCAGAATGTTTGGAAACACCTGTAGTTGCTTTAGAGTGTTTTGTGCATTTCTATTTATAGGAACACAGTCACTGAAAGCACACAGAGGAGAATAAGAATCAACATCATCTACAATGCATAATAAGCAGCTATAAACTGAGGGTCTTGAATTCTCCAAGAAGTTCTGATAAGGTCTCACCTAAACCTACAGCCTGTGCAGGCTCAGTTCTCTGTCACATTCCCCTTTCTGATCATAATCATTACCAATTTCCCTCTATATCCCTTCATTGCTCCTTGTGTCTCGTGCACTGAAGTTATTTTTCTCCCACACTCTCTTGTTAAATTGTGAACTGAAAAGCAAAGACTAATTTTAACCAGTTTTATGAGTCTACATTTTGCTATATTAACCAGTATGAAAATGGCATTTTTTTGTGTTTACATCAGTAATGCCTATTCCAAATCACACCTTCTTTTGTGGCCCTTCAGAGAAGGCTGCAAAGACATAAAAAGGAAGGAAGAAAATACAAAAGCTGTATGGAAAACAGAATAAATCTGACAAGAACAATATAAAGCTTAGTAAGATTTGAACATGCAGATTGCTTTAATCATTTAATCCACTTTCCACTGTTTTCCTCCCGACACTTTTGGTTTTAAGCCATTAAAACATGCTGATATTGTAACCAGTCTGGCTGCAAACTTCCCAAAACTCTGGAAATAAGCCATGCTGACTCTGTTGAAAGAACACAGGTGAGGCACAGAAGTGCTGCAGTGCAGGGACTTTGCCTGGAAGTGGCAGTCACTGTTTCCTCTCAAGTGAAGTGGAAGCCAAAGCACATTGCCAGGGAGAGGGAGCTGGCAAACAGCTCCAGGGGCAGGAGCACACAGTGCATGGAGATTTGTGACACTTACTCTGGTGTTGATAATCAATTGCTACAACTGCTACAGCCCATAAATCAATGTTTCCTACAGCTGTCAATGGTCTGCCTGTGCTGTCAATTCAATTCAGAACTAGGAGTTATTTCTTACCTTTATCCTGAAGTTATATAAGTGATATATAAGCTTTTTTCTTCCTGAGAGACTGCAATAGAATGAAAATTCCCCAGAAGCTGTTTTTTCTCCCAAAAAAAATCTATTAATAGATTCACAAAAACTCACATTTTTATTTAAAATGCAATTCCTCCCTCCTTTCTCCAGTCATGTCACTACATAAAAAAATGCACTGAATATCTCCACAAGAATAGCTGGACAGACACAGCTACTAAATGAAGAAGAGTGATCTTATTTCCACGTATAGGGGACAGAATTTCTTTTTACTTTGCTGATACTTGTTCACAGATGAAGTATGCTGAAAACATTACCCACACCAATAACTACTGAAGAACTTACTTGATTTTTTGAATCCAGATGCAATAGTCTGTAATGAAGAGATCATTAAGGATGTAGGCAGGGTCACTCTCCCTGAAAATCTTGTGAATGTCCAGCAGACACTTCAAAACTGCAGCTTTTCCTGGAAATAGATTTTTGTTTTTGTGAATCACTAGAAATCTTAATAGATCATATTTATCATCATCTCACCTGTGAGGCTTTAATAACCACGGAATCTACAACCATCCTGGAACTTTAGAGTTGAATCACAGGCTCAGGACAGCAGCAGTGTAACTGTGTCCTTTGGTATCCACATCCCTCTCAATTCAGTGGGAATCTCTCTGCAAGACTAAAGCCTCAAGGCACAGTCATGCATGTAATTCTCCACAGCTGAAGGAGCCCCTTCCCCCAGCTTTTCCACTTCTCCAAGCTCTGCTGTCCCAGACTTTGTAACAGGCACAGAGTGCGTGGTATTTTGACCAAAAAAAAAATAAAAAAGAAAAAAAAGAGTAAACTGAAAAGTAACTCACAAATAACAAAAAGTTATGCCCCATCATTTCTCTGGAGGAAAACACATTTCCCTTTATGCCTCCACAAATACCTGTGCTGGAAAATAGCAGGTTTGGGAAGAGACAGCCCTCAGCAGGGTCAAGCACATGGAATTGTGTGAGGCAGTGTAATGATGCCACTGCCCAACAGCTCACCAGGGCCCGAAATTAAGGAAAACTTTTCCTGCTTCTGACTAGCTACTGAATGATTTGGCAAAATGCAAGAAAAACTCCCTTTAGGCCCAATAAAGGGCCATTTGACACACAGATAATCAACTCAGTAAAAGATGAAAAACGTAAATGATTTATCATTCCACAACCAGAAGACTTTCTGTTGTCAGTTTGATTTTTCCTTCATGTGCAACAATCCAATTAGCTGGAATCTCCTCCCTTGGTTTTCTGATTACAGTTGCTAAAGGGTTAAGTGCTGGAACACTTAAAAAAAAAATTATTTTCGCTGTTTAATGGGGGAAAAAACCACCATATTCAAATGAAAACAGCCACTACTGCAAATGGAATCTAATAACCCTCTCCCAAGAGGCTGGCTCCTCCTAGGCTATGAAACCTGAACAGGGATGAAATTACATTTTACAGATTTAGAAGAGCAGGGAAGGGAAAAAAACAAAAAAAAAAGAAAAAAAAAAAGATCAGAACTCCCCCTGCTGTTCAAGCACAACATTTGTTTATTTGTTTGTAAGTAGTTCCAGGCTGCAAAAATAGAGACAGAGAATGAAAGTTAAAGGATGAGGAAGATAGCAATAAGAAGAAAGAACAAAGAGTAATAAGCCACGGCAAAGAACTGAAAAACTCGCTGGTTTGGGAAACCTACTGAAGAAGTCAGGTAAGAAAACAAAATCCCAAATATAACTGATAACTTTTAGACTGTATCCCCATCAATGCTTGTCAAGCCAAGCTTGTCAAACTTCACTATTTTGACTAAAAAGAAGTGAGCTCTTTTAAAAAGAAATGATATGTGGAATTAAAATCTTGCTAATTTTCTCAGGTTCCAGCTGTCAAGCTGTCAGCCCAAAGCATTTACAACATCCACTCCTGCTACTCATCTGCCAAGCGACAACGCACAGCAGTGAATATCGCACTAATTCTCAATTAAAAAGTCTTTCTTCATAAATTAAAAGTTTTGGATTCCAGGAGCTTAATGGGTCTCTAATTAGAGAGGCTGCAAATCTTGCCAGACACGGAATAGGGAATCCTGAGTCAAGGCAAACACGGAGCACAGCAAACTACCAAATGTCTGCTTTTAGAGTGTGAGTCCATATGATTTAACCCAGTTTTTGCATCTCTTCTGTGTGAAGTCACAGCTCTGCATTTAACTGATCAATAAATACACTGCTTTTTATGTGCAGATACTATTTCCTGATTATGCAAAAGATTCCAACAGTTTTAAAAGCACAAATATAAAAAGGTCCCAACATCTGTAACAGAAAATCCAGAGCAATTGTCTGCAGATCACTGGGTTGTTCTGGAGTTCCTTGCTATGACAGCTGCTACCCCACAGCCTGCAACTTGAATTCTACATTTTCAGAAAGCCAGTCCTCTTTTCACAGACTATTTCAAAAAAAAAAAAAGGATGCAATTTGACCCCAGCTCTGTATCTGCCATTTGATAGAACAAATTATACTGATTCTACACCATCAAGAAATTCTACCACCTTTGATACTGGGTATTTGGAAGCAAAGGAAATTTAAAGTCACATATATCTATTTTACATTATTTTTCCTAAAGAGTTCTGTACGTTTTTCCACATTTTCAAGGAGAAGCATTCATCTAAGAAGATAAACTGAACTTTACTGTTTCATTTAAAAGAGAGAAAAACAGCATTTTTAAACACAAGAAAAGAAACCCTCAAAGGCTTTTAAATTGAAACATCCTGGTAATAACTTACCCAGTTAGGCAACAGTACTATCTGTTTTTAATGGGCAATTGCAGAATTGTAAATATATTAGTGTTAGGTTCTGCATTAAAAGAAGCAAAGGATATTTTATGTTGCAAAAAAGAGCCCAAATGAGTTTTTATTACCAGCTCATAGATGACAACTTCAAAATCACAGAATCAGAGGATGGTTCAGGTTGGAAGGGACCACAGTGGGTCACCTGCTCTGGCAGGGTCATGGATGTACCACTGCCATTTCATTCCCTTTTTCAGTCCTACCCAAAGAACAGATAAATACAGTCAATAACTACGTTGATTTTGAACAGTTTGGTGAAGTACTTTAGGTACCACAGATCACTAGAACAGCATATGAAAAAATCTGCTGAGAACCTCAATATTAATCAGCTCAATGCATTTGTCTTACAATTAAGACTTTGGCAGGAAGTCTTAATGCAAAATAAAGTGTTTCAACCACATGCAAGGATCCTTAATAGCTTAAAAATGCAGTATCCTGTATCTTGGAAGTGATCCATCAACACAGGACTAATATTTTTAAAGTCAAGTAACATAACTGGAGGCATTCAGTGTCATCAGAATTCTTCAGTATTTTAAAATATATAAGTTTACTGTGCTTATTATTAGTGAAACATTGCATTATACCACGTCCCAGCTTCTGTCAACAGCATCCTGAAAGAAATCTCAAGTCAGGAGAGGTCAATTTAAATCAATTCTTCCTTTAAGTTAAACAGCAGTCCTTGAATCTACATGAAAAGCAAGTTTTGTGTTACTACTTAATTGAATTCATTATCTGTTATTGATTTTTACCTATGTCCCTCACACCCATACAGTGCCAAATCGGTGATGCATAATTTCCAAAGAGGGTAACTATTTAATGTTATTTTAGTCCTACTCTGATTTGCACAGTGCATACTTTGCTAAGTATTTTGTAAAAACAGAAGTTCCCCAAAAGAATGGTTCAAATACCACTGAAGACTGAAAGGGGAAAGTTTTTGACTGAACAAATGTGTCTTGGTGGTACAAGCATTACCTACAACCCTATTTCTTTTAACAATACCTACACACACTCTCTTCCCCCACCCTGCTTCTGACTACAGATGGGTAACCCATCCATTTGGTACCTTTCCAATTCTTTTGGCAGTTGGCTCCTTAAAAAAATCAGCACTTTTCACACTCTACACTCACCATAACAGTAAATACTGATTTGATACACAAACCCCAGAACTTTCAGAAGTTCACATTCACCACCATTACTTTCATCACTACACTGCCCATGCCCCTCCCAATGGATTTACGTCCATATGAAGTGGAATCACAGAATGGTTTGGGTTGGAAGGGACCTTAAAGACCACCCAGTTCCACCCCCTTGCTCTGGGCAGGGACACCTTCCACCAGCCCAGGTTGCTCCAAGGCCCATCCAACCTGGTCTTGGACACTTCCAGGGATGGAGCAGCCACAGCTTCTCTGGGCAACCTGTGCCAGGGCCTCCCCACCCTCACAGGGAAGGATTCCTTCCCAACATCCCATCTAACCCTGCCCTTCTTCAGCTTAAGGTCTTTCCCCCTTGTCCAATTACTCCACACCCCTGTCCAAAGTCCCTCTCCAGCCTTCTTATGTGCCCCCTTTAAGTACTGGAAGGGCCTCTAAGGTCTCCATGAAGCCTCTTCTTCTCCAGACTGAACAACCCCCAGCTCTTCTCAGCTTTTCCTCATCTCCCTTCCCAAGTTACTAAAGAAATTTTGTTGGATCACTGAAAGTTCCCTGTAGTACCATTTTCCATCATGACATTGAAAGAAAAGCAAGTATCTTATCTCTCATGTACTATCCTCCTTAGAAAAAAACAAATCCAAAAGGCTGACAGCACTGGGTCATTGCAGTTTTGTTACCAGAATTTTATTTTTTCACATGTATGAACAGCAACATAAGCCAGTGGAGATAAGTGAAGAAGGACAGCATCTATCCCCCCCTTAAAACTTCACTACCCGACTGCTATAATGTAAATAGTATTTTGAATCAATAGTTTTTGGCAGTGGTAGAGATTAATATTGTCATTTGTGTGGGTTTTTAATCCTGCAATTGAAAATAAACCACTGAAGTGCTGCTTCTCAGTGATTCTTCTGTCCAAAAAAAATTAATCTTAACCCTGAATGTATTTTTTTTTTTAAAAAAAGTAGTAACTCGCGATAAATAGAAAAGTTGCAAGTAACTTTAATAACCCAAGATATAAACATGGTTGTGTACAACTGCAAAACTGGAGCTGGGAAAGCCATAGGCTTGAAGATCTGTACTGTTACAGGAAAGCTCTCTGGGATAAACAGGGAATATAGAAAAAGAATATCACTGCTGAAGGAATAATTTGCAGTCAGTCAGATGCCAGCTCCACTCCTCAAGGGGAAACAAAAAGCTACAAAAACACAGTGTACAGCCAGTTTTTTATTCTTTGGGGTCACCTCAACCATTTTGCCTTGAACCTGCAAAGAACTGTAACACTGAGTAGGAGCCACAAAAGTACCCCTTCTCCTCAGGTGTGTGATTCTGCACAGCAATACTGAACTGCCCACACCATGGAACACCTCAGGAATACTGCTTGTATTATCTGCTGCCTAATAAATTAGTTGCTTCAGAGGCTTTCTACTGCTAAAGGCACTCATTTTTTTTTTCCCCTCTTCTCTCCACAGCCCCATTTTCAAAAAACCATCACACGTCCAGAAATGTTGGTACTTCAAGTTTGGGTGAAACTGGCCAAAGGATTCAAAGTTATTAAAGCAAACAGACACACAAACAAGGTGGTTCTACAGGCATCACTTCCAACCCCTAAAACACTCACCTAATTGCAGTATCATGACTGTGTCACTGAAGGCACGTGTCACTAACCCAAAATGTCTGTACAGGGGGTAGCACAGCACTCTTCTTCCAAAAGATACCAGGACATCATGGATGCAAGTGAAGCTCTGTGTATATCAGTGAAAAAAATCTGAATTAGTCTTTGTGCTTGTTTGTTTTCCTTTAAGGAAAAAAGTCATAGCAGAATAGGAGCAAAAAAAAGTAAATTTTTATATATTATGCCTCTAAAAAGCTGTATTTGAATAGATATGGAAATCAACATGTTAAACAGAAACAAGACACTGCACATTTGGTTTGCATGGCAGGATGACAGAAGTCCTGTACATTTTAGTGGTTTTGGATTAAAAAAACAACGTAGAGAACATCAGAATAAAACATCTACCTCAAGACTTTGCCATCCTTTAGATTAAAGCAATAAATTACATCTGTCCCACATTATTATATATATTAAGGAGAAGCTATAAAAAGCCTTTTAAAAATAAAGAAAAATTAAATCCACATGATATTAACCAAATACATGTGTACATATAAGATCTTTAGAAATGATACATGACTCTGCCTTCCATGAAAATTATAGATATTCAAGACAAGGATAAATATACCTGCCTGGGGAGAGCAGTTCCTTGTCCTCCTTTATGAGTGAGGAAGACCTCTAATTTACTCAGGCCAGAGGCATTAAGGTGGTATTAAAGACTTTTTTAAAGGAGTGATTTTCTTCCCAGTTCTCACTTTTCAAGACAAAATACTCCATTTATGAATTCAAATAAAAATACCTATTTCATCCTGAACCCTCAATTTATTAAAATTAATAAAAACACTTTGCTGACAGCCAGCACTTCTCTGCACCGTGACTACCTCAACCCATTTTTCATTTTAATGGATGACCAGTAAGCATTTAAATCATTTATGGTTTGTGATTTAATATTTAAAGGCTAAGGTGTGTGTACATGTCATGCCCAGCAAAATGGCAGCCAGTTCAAACAAACCAGAGCTCAGGCAATTTTGTTTACAGAATGATGAAAACACCCACCCTACATGGTTTGTATAACAGAGATAGTTATTAACAGCTTGGTGCCAGGAGACTGAATTTTCTGAGTATGAAATATACAGTTGGCACAGGCTGCACCAAGAACTGCTATATCATAAGGACATGCAGAAAACCCCTCTACTATGTTAGGACATGGATCTGAAAAAGATAAATCAGGAATTGAGGCAATCAGTGCATTTTAACTGCACTCTTTTGTGACCTGCTACTGCAGAATTAATAATAAAAGATCTACAAAACCTGTTGTCAGAATAAGTTATTAGTGAATGTAAATTCATCACCACTAGAAAAGTTCAAAGGATGAACCTAAAAGTCCTGTCAAATTTCAGTTTTGATCCTGCAAACTGAGACTTGGCTCAGTAACTTCAGGAATGGGGCTGGAATGGGAAGGACAGTCCTTCCCAGCTTGCTGCATCATGACAATGAGTGGATTACAGGCCATCCTTTCCTCTGCCAGCTCTTTAGCAACTTCTTTACACAGGTCTGTGTACACTCAGTGAACAGTGTTAATGTGGAAAGAACAGAATTCAGTGTTTCCTCTAATCTGTGTTGGTTTCAAAGGGTGAGCAGCAAGCAAACAGGGATGTGGCACTTGGACATGGTTTAACAGGGAACAAAGGGGTGGTGCTGGGATGATGGTTGGACCTGATGACCTTAAAGGTCTTTTCCAACCTTTATAATTCTATAAATAAGGCTGAAAAGACAGGGAGCAGGTAAAGCAACACATATCCACTAACATTCAATACTGAAAGAGTAAACTTTGCCCAAAAGCAACACACAGCACCCATAAACCCCCAAGTATACAGCAAACCCACATAATACAAAACTTTAGCTTTGCCTCACCTCCAGCCAGCACAACGTTGCACTCAGTTTCCTGATGTTCCAAGACGATTCAACCTAATTTTAAGAGAAGACAGTAAAATAAGTGTTATCTAACCCCACACTCAAGACTGCTGGCAAACTATTTAAGATAACATTCTGGCAGCAATTTAAGAACCTTTGTGAATAAGCAGCAGTAATTACATTACGTGCATTGAAATGGCCACGGGACAGCATTAAAAATTATATTGCAATGCAGATGTTGGTTTTCATAGTGGGAATATTGAGCCCATGCACAAAGTCTTTGAAATACAACAGCAATGCACAGAAAAACAGTTTTTTAGTGGAATTCTGTCCCTTTGCACAAAGCAACAGAAACTTGAATCAACAAAAGCCAAGCTCAACTGCCTTGTTTCATGAAAACAGCTCAAGACTTTTGGCTTTGGGAGAGGGTCCCAAAGCCAGCAGTATATGTAAAATGTCATTATTCTTAAAATGTGACAGATTCACAGTATTTGTGTGCAAGTGTGGTCTAGTGGGATGATTAGGGCAAAAATCCAGAAAGCCTTGATCTGTAATCCTGGCTCTAGTAAAGATTTGTGTGGCCTGAATGTCTTGGTTTTCCTATTAAACAGGAATAAAAGAAAAAAAAAAAAGAGGGGAAAAAAGGACAAAACCCACAGTGTGTTTTCTGCATATCCCATACACTCACTGCAAACCAAATAAAGAATTGTACAATTGTGTTCCTGGCAGATTTACAATTTTGTGCAGCACTAACACACAAAACAACAGTCCCAGATTATTCTGTTGAGTAAAGAGGTCTGGACATTTCTGCTTCTCTTTCTACAAACCATGCCCTCCAAGCCAATCTGATTAAGACAGAACAGAATTTTGATTACATGTTCCAATATTTTGATTAAAAGCATTCAGAAAACACCTCACTGGTTAATACCAGCAGAGGAGATTCAAGGTTCAAAGCTGTACTTGGGAAGCAAGTCCATTTCCAAAAGGGCAAGTTATCCACATAACAGCATAGAACAAAAAAAGAACAATTATTTTGTTAAATTTCCATTTACATAAACCAAGACCCATCACAACACAAATCAGAAACAAACAGAAGTGTCTGAAATCTCCTGCAATTCCACATCTCTCCTACTAAAATGCTGCTGCAGAAGAACACAAGTATTTGGAAATCCCAATAATCCCCACATACATCCCAACAACTCAATCTAGAGATACAAAGTCCTTAATTTTAAGTTAATCATATATTTTTAGTGCTTGGAAGTAAGTTCACTTTAAAAAATAAGTTTCCTAAATGGCAGGACAGGGTCCAGCACTAGGTTCCTAACACATATTTTTATTTTTTCTAACTTACATTTTTGTCCCCTTCATTGACACAGATCTCATAGCAATATGCCAGGAGGATATCAATTAATCCAAGATATACATGATGACGGCTCCTTTTATCCAGCAGGTAAGATTTATTTGTGAACTTTCTGAGCTGCTCTCTCTCTTCCTCAGAGAAGACAACTATAAAAAGTAAAAGGATAATTGATTATGAATTTAAAGCTGGCACATTCATTTTAATAGGTGGTAATACTACTTGAACAGTCTCTTTAAAAAGGAGCATGTAACTAATCACAAGTCACTCATCACTCAAGCAAAAGCTTAAATCATTCTTACTTTCATTTTAACTTTTATTAAACTCTGATATATTCCTTTCAATGTCAAGCTCCAGCCCTGCAGTCTACTGCATGTACACACTGATGATTTGGAACCTCTCAAAGTGCCAAGGATTTCTGCCTGGATGCACAATCAGAAGCTGAGTAAGATGAAGTTTAAGTCCACCTTGTGTGGGAGAAATAAAAGAAGATAGGATAAAAAGATTTTCTTACTGGAGAAAAGGGCAAGAACTAAAAGAATAGGGAAGGGGGAAAAAAAAAAGTACAATTCTGTTTTCTAAGCCTCATCCATTTTGACTCATGACCTAGGCATGGTTGAGGATCTTTGCTGATGCCGTCTGAGAACATCCTTCGAGTGTCTGAGGGAGATCTAAAAGATCAAAATCCTATCCCCACCAATAGTTATGGAAGCTGCATCTCCTCCCAAAGAGCTGTGGTATCCCCCATCAGTGACCATCAGACTTGGCTTATCTTCAGTGCACCTCCCTTAGTTAAGAGTGGCAATACTGAGCCAAGTCAAAGAATCCTCTCACCCAGTACCTTCTCCTTTGGGAGAACTGAGTAGGAGCCACTTCTGTGCCAACCCAATGGAAACCAAGAAGCCACTTAGAACAATTAAAACTGCCAGAAGCCAAAGCCAAGAGATTTCCATCCAGGCTGCATGGAGCACTGGCATTCCCTGCCCACAGGCTCTGATTTACTCAGTAGGACTGGTGCAGTGAGTAGAGTCTGGTCACACCACAGCAGCAGCTCAGTGTGTTCACAGATATTTCTCCTCAAATGTTTCACACAATCCACAATCTCTGGGATATAATCCACTGGTAAGACTGGTGGATTTATCCAGTGGTGATCTTTATCACAGGAGCTTTCTAATTTGATGACATGTTTTGAAACAAACGTTTGTGATGCCAAAGGCATGTACATGTGCAGGCACCTCACCTCAGGGCATAAAATTATGCATTAGGAGGAACATTTTTGAATGTTTCTACTGTATGAACTTCTTTTATGTTTCTATCAGCTTCATAACCACGAAATGCTTGATTTAAATTCCTATGGAAACTTGTTGATGAGCTAAACATTATTCTAGAGTCAAGTCTCCATTTATTTACAAGCTCCCACAAAAAGAAATTCCAGTTTTTGTATCATCATGACAAAGCCAATCTCTTCCACTTGCTAAAATCTAGAAAAAAGTGACAATTTAGTAAGACTATGGCAGTTCTAACTCTGTTTTTCTGTCCATGCAAAGCAGCTCTGTATTACACCTTATATCACTAATACAGGTGATGTATCTATATTCTACCAGTACATTTCTTTGTAAATTGATGCTTCAGTGTAAATGTAAACCCTATTTCTCTTTTAAGCAGAAAGCAAAATAATTCCAAGTGAAGTTCATGAAACATGGGAATAAAGTTTTCTTCCTCTAAAATGCAAACTCTGAAGCATCATAACATCTACAACTGGACCATAAACACAGAAATTCCAAGTTTACTAAACAATGGCAAACAAGACACAGACTAGAAAATTCCCAAAGGTAAATGATACATGATGTACTCACTGCAAAATGCCAGGTGTTCCACATAAAATCTCTCTCTGGAGAAAATACTTTAATGTTACAAATAAATATCTATCTGTTCCTTAAAAGTTTTTGAACAGTGAACTATCCAGGCCTGAAACTCATTATTCATCATCATCATGGCTAGGCTTTGCAAACGAAGATTTGGGAAGGACTCTACCCACATTTACTACAAAGCTCACTATTAACACACCCAAATCACTACTTTCTTTGTTTTCCCAGTTCAAAAAGCCAAGTACACAGAGTATGATGAACAAGTGAAATTGTAATTGCACTTTCTGCTGTATTAAGCTGTGCACTTCCATACACTTGCATTACCAACATTTTACTTAATAGTCTGTACAACAATTAATATTAATCTGACGCAAAGCAGAAGCTGCTGGTACTTATCAAGTCTAAATTTGCAAGTTTTCTGTAACTTTGACTTTACATTGCTTTGTACATTTGTCAGTGGCAAAACCACCCTTCTAGCCCCAGCGAAACTGTTAATATATGCAAGCCTAAAGGACTGAGACAAATTCACCTCACAAAGTTACTGATAGATAGCTCTGCAGAGATTACCTTTACACTTTAATCACCTCTTTTACATACTTTAAACTGGCCATTCCTCATGTTAAAATAAAGATATTTCAAATTGCCCTTCAGAACCTGAGTGTCAATGAAGCACAGTTTAATCTCTGAGGGGAGGATGAGGTCTGACAGCCAGAGGGTGTTTTGTTACAGCCTTACTGGTATTTTGCTGCGATAACACCACTTAAATCACTGTAAGATCTGTATCTCCAGACCACTATGACACTTCCAGTTCTAAATGTGTTAGGGGCACTTAGATAAAATGTGCTATATCTGCACAGAGAGCTGACTCAGTGGTCAGATCAGGAAAGCACAGGTCAGGAAGGACCTCTGATAACCAGCTGTTTTCTGGTGAGAGCAGAGCCTTGGCTTAAGGTCCTGTCAAGCCAAGCCTTGAATCCCACAGCTCTCTCTCGAAAAAGAACTGAGGAGAACTGATCCCTCCTTATTTTATGTTTTAAATTAAAATATTATTTTACCATATTGAGGTTTTTAAATGTGTACTTCTATCCCTGTAGGTTAAGGAATCAGCAACAGCAGATAAAGGAGGAGATTAGTCAGCAGAGAGAGGATTAGTCAGGAATAAAGTTAGTTATTGATATTAATCAGTAGCAAACAAGTCTCTTTTCAAGCTCTTCCTAAGCCATTAAGAGATAAAAGGCAGCACTACTCTGCCTAGAAAGATGCCCAAAGGCTTTGTGCAGGATCAGCATTTTCCCCAGTGCTGGATACTGCCTTGAAAATACTTGATAGTAACGGACTTAAACAAGTGACTGAACTAATGAAGTTGATTTTTTATTGATTTGTCTCTTGTGCTTGAATTTGTTGTGAGGTTTATGAGAGGTTACTGAACATTCCCACAGTGCTGACATCCTGATAACCTCTCTTTCCTGTATGGACTCCACATTTAAAAACGTGGCACTGAATATTCAAGAAAAGCTCTTTCCCTTGTACACGGGGCCATTTTTGGAGAAGTTGCAGATGGGCCCATCTTTAGGACCCCCTAAAGCTCTGTAAGGGAGACTTGTGATGAGAAGAGCCTCAGTTTTACAGGAAGTGAACTAGGAGGTCTAAAAACACAAAGCTATCCCTCCTGTGCACATCTATATTCCCTCTAAACTATGATCAGCCAAGTCTGCTTTGTTCATCCCTCCCCTTTCTTTGCCTTTCTTCCATTAAAATTTTAGCTCCTTCACTAATATATTTTCTTCCCTGCACTTCTTGAATCAACACATTGCCTCCACATCACTTCTGACTTTCTTCCTCCAGGCATTCTCCATGCAATCATTGGACTTGGACAGTCTTTCCTGGATCTCACAATCTCCTTATACTAATTTTTCCCATTATTCTTTAAGAAACACACAGTTCCTGCAAACCATATCAAAGCCATACATCATTCTTTCTTCTTACTGTTCTTGCCTTTTAAAACCTGAGGTACTTTACAGAGGAGACAGATCATTAAGGATTTTGCATGAATAAAAAGCAATCTTCCCTCACATGACAAATACCTGCTCTGCAGCAGAGCAGTGCCAGGAAGACAGACATGATGCAAAGGTGGCAGAGCAATTGCAGAAATCTGATAAAAAAGGAAAAATTATTCATCTTAAACTTATGAATCTACCAGTAATGGTATATATTTGAGCCAAGTTCTACTGAAAGGTGGATCTTTAAGAGGAAATTGCTTCTCATTCTATAAAGAAATCAGGAGAATGGTCACAGGTTACCATGAACAAAATAAGATATCCTTGGAGCATATAAATGTTAGATTGAATACATATGTCAGCCTGAGCCTTTGAAGATTATTGTGTTGCCTAAAGAGGAGTTTTTACAGTTGTGCAACTGGAAGTAGAATAAAAATGAACTTTTAACCAAGCTGAATGTGACTGTTAGAAAACACAAACCCTTTCATCTGAAATCTGTAGAAGCAGGAGACACTGATGTAAACTTCAGCAGCAGCAAAAAGAAAGCTTTCCAAAAGTTTTATTCCCTCATGTGAAAGGCTGGGTAATTAGTTGGGCTTTATGGAATATTACTTGACTTGCATTAGACACTGTAAGTGTGAGCAAAACGGGCCAGGAGAGATGATACACAGTAAAATGTAAAAAAAGGACCAAAGAAAGAAGAGACATTAAGGACAAAAAAAGAATAAATTAAAAAAAGGTAAAATACACACACCATGCACACGAGTTGGAGAAAAAGGTCAAATAAAAATAGATTTAAGGTAAGGACAGAGGAGAGACAAAGACTTTAAATGTTAATGAGAAAAGATAATCCAAAAAGAAAAAAAAAAAATCTGGTAATGAGACATTAGAAAAACCTGATGATGTAAAAACAGGGAGAAAATAACCAGAGATGAATATAAGAGCAGTAATCAACCAAAGAAAATCTTCAGTTAATTGTAATGCCATGCAAAAAATAAAAAATGCCATCTCTATTCCTAATTACTCCTTGCAGTCAAAGACGAAGACAAACATAATGAAGTTTTTAGTTCCAAGAAAACACTGAAGAGAACGACTAAAAGGACATCAGTATAAGTAAGGAAAAAGAAGAAACAAAAACTTATTCCATTCATTCAGTGTCTCTGAATAAGAAAATAAACATTTTCTAACAGCTTTGGAACAGCATATGTTTAAATCAAGAACAAAACCTTCCTTCATACAGGACAGACAAAAGTTTTTGCAAGCTGGCCAGGGCAGTACACCTGCCATGAGCTGTGCACGTTTTAAACATCTCAATATTTGAAGTCTCTTTACAGGTTGTATACTTGGAAGTCCTCATCATGGAAGATGGTGGAAATTACCTTATTTTAGATGCTTTCCTTAACAGAAGACATGAATTTAGAACTCAGGAAGAGAAAGAAATCTGGGTACTTTCATTTTATGCTTCTTCTCCATAAGCAATAAAAAACAACCCTGCATCAAGATTTCAATCCCTCCCTTTATGCCCTTAAACAAGTTCAGAAGTAAACAGGCGACATTTCTATCTGATTTTTGTAGGAAAAAAGGTTTGACCTCCCACCTTCCTGCATACACAGTTTCAAAGAATCACCACACATCATACAACACCTTGGAACAACCTGCAACATGGATAGTGTTTGTGCCCTTAGAGCTTCTGTGCTTGAGTACCCTCTGGCTTTTTACAGCTAAGCACTTGTGTTCAAAGGCTCCTCACTAGGAGCACACTCCAGTGCAGTGAAAGCCTCCTTATCCTTCTCCCTGTACAGCACACCCTGGCTTAGTGCAGGCAGACTTCTCGGGTTTAGTGGAAATAACATGGGATTTCTCAAGCAGTAAAGAAGGCCCTTCACTTAACACAGTCCCTGTTCCTTTTATGTGCCTGTTCTGTCACCTCCACTCCCCAGGCAGGATGGAACACACAGTCAGGCAGATGTGCAGTCCAACTGCACCCAGCTTGTAAGGATTCCTGGATCTGTAACTCTGATTAGCTGGATCATCCTTTGATTGGATGAAGCAACAAAAACCCACAGGGAACTCATCCTGCTGATGATCAGATTCCAGGGGGAACAGCCTGGACCCACCTCCTGCCCTTTTGTATTACCATTCATAGACCTTCAAGTGGAACCTGCACTCCCTCTCATGGTGGTTTCCCTCACCACAACTCAGGTTTAAGAGCCTCCACTGGTCTCAGTCACTGGTCATTCAAACAGTACAAATGTTACCAAAACTGAGGTCTTTCAAAGGGAAAGGGTGGGTCGTTGTCATTAACATCATCCAAACACCACATCTCTTCTTTTGTCACTTAAATTGCCTCAAGATCCACAAAACTACACAATCCTCTTCACTCAACCATATCTGACTCAGACCAATTTTTTTTTATCATTCTTCTAACAAACGGTTTAGAGAAAAATGCCCTTAATGTAGCTCCATTTTCTGTGTAATTTTCATTAGCAGGCTTGCCAAGCTCTCAAGTAGTTTTTCTGTTGTTGCTGCCCCTAAAACCCAGCAACACACTGAAGAAAAACACACCTATCTCAATACCTTCCTCAATAAAATCATCCAGCAGCTCTTCATTTTAATGATATTCCTTAACACAGGCAAACAGTAAGAGTGTTTCATTTACTAAGGAGTGAATGGATAAAAACAAACAAAAGAACCCCTCATTATTCTGTTTTGAAGCTTCTTTGTACCTTTGTCCAATGCTTTTTAAATCAAATATTTATGATGGATATAATTAACAATTTCTTGCTTCAGAGGCTGAAAAGAGACCAGGAATGAAGATCAGATTACATTCACAGTAAAATACACAACATTTACCCAAATTCCATTGTTCTTCTCCTGTAGCAAATGTGAAAGTGCAGGTATTATTAGTTCACTAAGAACCTCTGGTGAAGGGATTATCATTATCTGCTTTCAATATCAGATTTTCATACTACAAAGGAAATGAGCAAAGGACAATAGAAGAATATGCATAATAGTAACTTGCAGTGCTCTCTGCAGTCACTGTGTGCAGGGAGGTGACCTCAGTTATCTGTTAACAATGCTCTTACAAGGCCATCTACTAACCCTGAAAACATCCCTTTAGGTTTCTAAAAAGACACAATTTTCCTTCAAAAAAAGGCCGAGACCCACAAAAATAATAGTAAGGTAATAAATTTCCTTTAAGAACAATAACCTAGAACATAACATGGCATCACAGCAATTATCATTCAAGCAACAGGTGTGTGCACAGATATATAGATAGATAGATAGATAGATAAGCATGTTCTCACCGAATGTATGAGTGTCATGTTCCTGATGACTTTCCCTCTGCAAGGCTGTCAGCTTTTTATGTGCATCAACCCACCAGGGTTTGTACTTTAAAACATGCTGAATAGCTTCATCTTCAAAAAAATCAGCTCTAGGGAAAAGAAATAGAAAAGTCATATGCTATTTATTTCAGTTCATAGTGCATGTGGGTATATATTAATGCACATATAAAATACACCTCACTGGGCTCTGGGCTATTTTCCACACATTAGAGATATGTTCTTTGACTTAAAAGCAGAAAATAATCATTATTAAAAGCATAAACAACATTCTCTTATCTTATAGTATCCCTTCCTTACTTCTTCCACCTTCCCTGAGCCACCCAGAACCCCAGGATGTCGATGAGCTTGCAGCATGACACAAAGCTGAACAAACATGATTTGTTCTGGATGTATTAAAAGGAAAATATTCCAAAGAGAAGGCTCCTCAGACAAATCATCTGCTTTTACTGGGAAGCTCTCCCACTCAAGAACTAGGTATTCTGTGGGGAAGAAGGGTGTGCAGCTGAAGGGTAAACACAAAGTAGGGATGGACTTTTAGGTAAACAAGGACACGAAGCAGGAAAGTTGAAAAAGAAGAGTTGTACATGAATTCTGGAAGAGAGATTACATCCATCTCAGCACAAAGCCACTGTGGTAAAAACCTCAAAGTAGTAATTCTGGGAGGATTTCTACTAGAGGACTCAAGTTCTAAGCCTCCTTTTACCATATGAGCTTTTTCTTCGAGCCAAACAATGGTATAAATACAGAGAACTGAAAAAAACTGCAGGAAATTTCTTAAAACCTTCTTAATCACCACACAAAACCTGCCCAGTCTACTGAACAGAGAATGGAATTTGCTTCACTCTCACGCTGACAGATGTTTTTGTTGCCTTCCTTCAATGTCATTATAAAGTCACTTAGAGATATCAGTCAGTGTATACTTTGCTCAAAGGCACCAGAACACTTGTTTGCCACCATTTCTCCCAGAGCTTCTGTTCTTAATCAGGGTACTTGGGAAAACAATTTTTCTTGAAGAAAGGCTGGGATCATCTGTTCTGAAGCAACCAAAACACAGCCATTAAACTAAATGGTGTAACTCATCTACCAGGCCAGAACACAGAGTCTAAAGTGGAAACTTAGAATTACTGTAATTTGCATCCCATTATAGGTTAGGAACTACTTCAGTTCTAGTGAAATGTACTTTCAAGTGATATTTCCAGAAAGCTGTTCTATTTTCTGTGTGCTACAGAAAGACATGAGGCTGCCTCTGAAACACCCAACTGGGGAAAAATTCCAGGTTTGCAAAGATACCTTCTGAAAAAACTCAGAGTGGGTAAAGCCTTCCTGACCCCCACAAAACACACCAGAGGACTAGTTCTCCCTACTGGGGACTAAACTCTTCCCCCACCAAACTCATCTTGCAGAAATCAAGGTATATTAATAGATCTCATGGCTCCAACTTATTTTATTTACAGCTTCTAAACCTAACTTGACCTGAAAAAAACCAACCTGAAAAGAACACGAAGAATCACTTCCATGTTCATTACATGGAATGAAGCACAAAAGAAACACAAAGTTTTGATTTGGAACTTTTCCTCATTCTGCTTTAAAACAGCTTTCACGTGAAAGCAAAAAACAAAGTGGCCAAGACAAAATATTCCTAACTTCAAAACTGAAATTACCTCCTCATAGACCAGGATGGTTCATTAATCCTTGTTTCACAAGAGGAAAACAAAGTTCTGACATGTACAACCCAAAATGCTGGCAGGGATTGGCTGCTCAGCTGCTGAAGAGGTGAACTATGAAACAATGTTCTGCAAGAATTCACAGCAGCCCCACTTGAACACGGACTTAAGCAGTAATTAAACAGTTGAGTAACCCCAAAACAGATGGGCAATGTCTTGTGTGTCACACTAAGAAAACCCTCCAGGGCCTGCCCTGGTGAGACAAAGAAAGAGACAAATGAAAAGTGAAATTATTCTTTCCAGACATGATCTTTAAACCAAATAATTTATGAACAGGAAAAGTGAATGTATTTCAGCTGAGCTCCCTCTCCTTGAGCAGGTGAAGTCAATCAATACTCACAGGTAATGATCAGGCTCAAACTTGGCAGCCTCAGCTTCCAGGCGTCTCCTCCTTCGCTCATCTGCAGGAGTCTGGTCTGGATCCTTGATGTCAATCACATCACTGAGCTCATCCTGCAAAGGGAGCCAAAAAGTTATAGGACCAAGCCACACGTATGACATGCAAGACTGATTTAGTAATAATTTAGGAAGGGATCAGCATTACACTGAAATCCCTGGATCTTCAACCTCCCTTTCCAAATTCTGCCTTCACTGTGCAAATGAAACATCCAAATTCCAAGGAAATGCAATTATTTGAAGCCTCTTAGAATTCATGATGTTATCAAGTCTATTCAGGATATTTTATCATAAGGCAGGGAGGTTATTTTGCATTATTGTAAAAGTTGAAATATTTAACAAAAGCACACAACCACAATGAAGACAAGATAAAAATCACAGATACTGTTCTTGTGACTTTTGAGATTACTCTCGCTCTCTGAAGTGGCAGTACATGAATTAATAGGCAATTGCAGTGCCCTTTTAAACATCATTAAGCAGTGGTACTTTAATGCTCCTGGGAAATGTATTTCTTCACAAGTAAACCAGTATGTATATTCTAACAGAATATAAATACTTTCTCCATAAATAGCAATCCTTCTGCTCCAAAACCTGAAAATACTACGATTCATGCAATAATTAGAGTTACAGAATTAACTTGCTTTAAACAGCTACAACTTAGTTGCTTAGAGCAAGAACACTACAAAAAAATCATCAGCTAATTTAATAACAGTGCTGTGGACTACAAGTATTGTTGTACTACTCAGCATGCTACAGGTTTTAGATTAGTTTCAATCAATTCATGGCTAAAAGAAACTGCTGAAGGCACAAGAGCAGAGTAACAGCATTTGAAGTCTCCTATCCTACCAATCAACCCACAAAAGCAAATTTAGATGCTTCAGCATAATGCTAGTGAATCCCAGACACCAGGTGGACAGACACCTTGAAGAGTCCACTCTTCAAAAGTTGCCTTGTGAGCCAGAGAGCCTACACAGCCAGTTAAACAGAACTTTTACAACAGGAAAAGACAAAAATGCACCTACCTGCAGCCTCTGGAACACCCCTGACCGCAAATTCCCAAATCCATAAGGGTGCTGCAGTGGTGGAATGCTCTCTGAACTTTCTTCATAAGGGGTCTGTTCTATTTCCCAGTCAAATTCTTCTTCTTCCTCCTCCTCAGACAGCTCAGCAGAGGCAGCTGCATATATTGCATGGTCAGAGAAAGAAAATCAGTGCACAGAAAACATATACATGATTTCCTAGAAAGGCAAACACTGGTAGCACAGAAAGCCTTTCTCATTTTACTACATCTTTTAAGAAATCTCACACAACACTGGGGGGTCATACAGGTCAGTGACCCATAGGTCCTGCTTCCAACTCTCCCACTTTCAAAACTGAAGACCGGGAATGCTAAATTTTTAAGTGTACTCCCTCAAAGACTGAAATACTTGTTCCACTGATTTCAACAAGATCAGAATTTGATGTTAAGAGGACCCTGACAGAAGTGATGTTATCAATAATTTAAGATAGGTACTAAAAGTTTAAACAGAGATAGTCAAACATTTTTGTCTGTTAAATACTGATGTTAAGCAAGATATCCACCAGAACCTGGGGTTTTAATCAGCTGCTTATATGAGCTAAAAGTCCAGTTGTGGTAGTTTGTAGAAAGCAGAAGACTCCAATGTGTGTGTGCTCTACAGCCACTAGAGGGGTACAGAGATCTACAGAGAATTAGCATATTTTAAAGCACATTTTGGAAAAATTTTAACATAACTAAACCTATAAAGCTGACATGTATATTGTCTACAACATACTTATTTCTACATTTATTCATACCCTTCTCACACCTAGGACTAGCCAGTAATAAATACTGTATTTTTCCACATATATCACTTTAGATTTAAAACCGTTTCATTATGTACATATATCATTAGTATAAACACGATTTTTCTTATCATACCTATCTCTTCTACCAAAGGCTTTGCTGATCTTGATTTCTTTGGTGCTAAAAGAGATGTCAGCATGTCCAGGCCCTCAAAATGTTGGCCAGGAACCTCCTTGGGTAACCGAATTGTAAAAGTTCCTTAAAAGAAAGTCAGAACGTAGTTAGTGCATTAAAATATCCAAGACAAACAAAAATGTGCATTTTTCCTCTCATCAAAAAGGCTCAGAGGAAGTGGGACACATACTGGTAGCATTTCATTATGCATCAATCTCTGTGCATGTTTTTAACCTTATTTCACAAAACTCAAAGATTTTAATGATAAAACATCAAAGAGAATATTTAACCAGTTGTGGTCTCCTGACTCACATTGTATAAACACAAACCAACAGAAGAATACAAGCTCTGTTTTATTTTTAATCCTTCCACCAAACAAGTTACACAAGATCATAAGAAACTCCTTCAGCAAACTGATTGTCTTAAGTCAAGCCTGTAATAAACACTCTGCAAGCAACAAATTTATAGGCTCTATTGCTTTTTTGTTTTCAAGTATAAATTACTGGAGCTGGTAGCATTTTTAATGACATATATACCAATAACATGAACCAATACCTTCGTCTGTATTATAGGATGCTTTTTCTCTGCCATCTTCTACAATTCTCCCAGGAAGTGTCAATCTGTGGGCAAAAAATGAGATGCAGAATTAGTCAGGCTTTCAATGAGGCAACTTAACATCTCAGCCTATAAAAATGTAAGGCACATTCCAAAAGCAGCCCAAAGGATTAGACTACGTGACTCCCTTTGATAGTAATGGAAGCCACGCAGTTAAATCCCCATGGATTCCTCTCAGGAAAAGACACACTTGTTCTACAAAACTACAGCCAGAGAACTGTCTGGCCGTCTCACAATTAAAAATATATCGTAAGTTAAATTTAGAAAAGTTTCTTTCAACTCTCTTTAATGGGATTTAATGCCTAAGAACAAAGAGGCCAGACCCAAAATAACAGATCTTTGCATGAAGTGGGCTGTCTGCAGCCACCCTTGTAAAAGCTGCAGATGAGGAATGTTCTGGAGGGACCAAAATTAAGTTCAATCTCTACTATGAAGTTCAAATTTTATAAGTTTTTCCTCTACTTGCCTGAGAAAGTATGGCTTAGCATAAAATTTAAAGTCTTCCCCTTCAAAATACACATCAAACTCTGAAGCTCTGGCATAAGGTACTCTGATTATTATCGTGAGAAAATCCGGATCCTGGGTCAGTTCAAAAGCTGGAGTTATCATGATGGATCCAGCAGGAAAAGCAATGACTGTGTGGCCCTATAAAAATAAGAAAAAGATTATTGTAGTTTCCAGTTTATGAAAGCAAATTGTGTCTCTCCAGAATTTAATAAGAAGAACATTTCAGATTCTCACAAAATGATCTTCCACATGCTCAAGAAGAAAACACTCATGACAACAACATCAAAGTGTTATCCAGAATGTGAAGGTACCACCTCTGCACCTTAATGAAACACCTGAATGATAACAGATGCAAAAAGCACCTGTTATATTCTACATAAAAATCCCACACTGAATTAGGCCCTAAAACTTTTCAACTTTTTGTAACTGTTATTTATAATCTCACATACAGACCTTTACAGTTCTTTAGTGAACTGATCACAAACCACTATTAGAAAACACTGAAAAAGAGTAAAACTTGCAAAAAAAAAAATAGAGCTGTATTTTATAGTTCACACACACCTTGGCCAGAAAACAAGCAACAGATGCAAGGTCAGTTCAGATGAACATCCATCAGAACCACAGGTGTGTATACACACCAGCACATGTACATATTCAGCACGAGAGAAGGAATTTACATAGAACTATTCACCCAATATACAACTTGTCTGACTCTTCAATAGCTTCTAAATACGAGGTAATTCATCAGGTGGAATCCAGTTGTGGACTGGAGTTTTGTTTGTTTGGGGAGGGCATGTTTACAAATGGCCACACAGTTTTGAAAACTAACTTTTTAAAACAAAAATATTTTAGTCAAAAAACGCAGAATAGAACTAAACTGTGAAAGTGAGTGAAAAGTAGCACTTTCCCAGATAAATGTTTGTTAAATATATCCCCTTTGTGGCAATTTCATGAACAGACAGCAACCATTAACCATTAACAGGGCCAAATTAACAGATTACCTTTTTCTTCATATGGGTAATCTACCTCATTTGGCACACGTGAAAAAAATTAAACTCCCCATTGCACCGTACTACTTAATTCAAGGGCAACATTCCCACCCTTTCCAGGCTGAAAAGCTGCCAGGTGTTTATATAAAGTTGTGCCTGGATAGGGAACACCTGCAAATCAAAAGTACAGCGCTATGGGCTTTCTTCTTGCCTACTTCAACGCCGCAAACTGGGATACAAAAATCCAGCCGCTCATTTAGACCCCTCAGGGAGTGTCAGTCGGCAAGTTTTATTTCCTTAAGTCAGAGTTTCATCTATTAAAAGCAGTCCTAAAGCCAGGCCCAGCCGTCCCTGCGCTGCTGCTGCACTTGGAGCATCCCTGACCCAAAGGAACGACCCCAAACCCCTCCGGAGGCTGCCACACAACCCCTCCGGTATCTCACGGCTGAGGAACGGCGCCAAGACGCCGCTGAAGGCGCATGTATCCCGAATAATCCCGTTTCCCAGCCCTTCCCGAGCAAACACCGCCGCGCTCCAGGGAAAGGCGCAGGGAGCAGCACGGGGGGGGTCCGGTAAAACACAACCTCACACCGGGCCGAGGGCCCACCTGCACCCGTAACCCCTCGGGGCCACCCTCCCGAGCCCTCCAGCGGGACAGAGCATTCCGAGGAAGCGGCTCCCAGGGGGAAGAGCCCCGGGATAAGGGGATGAGAAAGGGATGCGGAAGGCATGATAAACCCCATCCGCGCCCGCCCGCGCCGCCACTCACCGCCCGCGCCGCTTCCCGCGCCCGCCCGCACCGGGGACGGGGCCGCGCAGGCGCAGACGGGGCGCGCCCCGCCTTCTTCATGGCGGCCCCTGCGCCCGCCCTCATGGAGCGCTGTGCCCGGCCAGCCTGGGCACAGCCGGCTGCTTATCTGTACCCCTGCTGGCTTTCGCGAAATACGCCGGGATTCAGACATCATCTTTAAGTTCGAGTCGCTCTTAAAAATCTGATGGAGTTGCGCGATGTCTCCCGGAGTTGCTAGAAAGGAAATGGTTAACAGTTAGTGTGGACATGGTCAGTGTAACTGTGTAAAACCTAAGTTGTTTAGGCTAAAAATCAGAATCCGCCCCCTTGAGAAATGGAAAGAATGGATTCTTACCTGCAGTTGCATAAAATGTATTGCACACGCTCTACATGTTTTATTTCAGCTGCTTTTCATAAGTGGAAATCGAACAGTTTTTAGTGCGCGGAAGAGTTGGTTTGTGCTTTCCTATGAAAACAGTGGTTACTCCAGGACTAATTCATGTGAGCAAATGTCCTGTTATTTCTGTTGTGTTCACACTTTGCTGCAGGGGAGGTAGATCAGTAAACTGAGGAGTGATCCTGTGAGCACTGCCGGAGTAGGAATTCCCAATTACATCTCTTCTAAACCACTGGATAAATGCAGAACAACACTGACAGTGTGAAAAGAGGCAGATCCTGATGCAATACAATGCAGCATTAAGGAGCAAATGCAACAAGAAGCTCAAAAAAATGCCACAAGCAGAAAAGTCGGTTTAAAGGCCGTAATTTATTAAATATAGCACCTAATGTAGAATTAGTTTGATTTTCCTGCCATTATACCATGAGAGGTATTCTGGTTCCAGATAATTCTTTGCATCTTTAAATACTGCTGACTATCTTCCTCTTGCTGCCCCCTCTGAGATGCATTCAAACATTTTTCCTGGAGGGAGAAAGCATAATTATGTAACTTCTGCTAATAAATTTTTCTTTTAAAAAAAAAAGTAGACAAACAATCCCCCAGGCTGGAAATCCGCTGAATATGACATCTCTTCATGGGATAACTTCTTCATTCTTGTGCAGAACTGAACCAGCAGTTTAAATACTGCACAAAAATCAAATGATTTGCTTCAAAATAGATCATTCTCCCCACTGATCTAAAACTGATGTACGGTTTTAATATTCTACCTAAACTTCCTTGTGTCCCACTTTTTCTCCTGCAGAAATTGAAGATGCATGGCATATAAAATGCATTTTCTGTTATAATAAGAAATTAATGACATATAATTTCAGATGCTGATTTGACTTGGACCAAGGCCTCGATCATGTCCTTAGAAACTTTTGATGCATTTCCAGAGGAATTCTGCACTAATTAACTTTTGGACCTTACCAATGTAATCTATTATAAGAATATTGGACAGGAAGCTGGATTATGAACCAGTAGGCACCGTCTTCTCTGCATAAATTCAAATTTGCAGGACAAGTCCATAAAAGATAAGAAGTTTCATTAGAGAGTTTATTCTTGTCTAACTGACACTTTCCAATACTGCCTCACTATCATTTTTTTAGAGTCTAAGAACTCCCAGCCCTTTTTTTCTGGTAATAGTTGCCTTGTGAAAGAACTATTTATATGCTGATTTCAGTGAAGAAGCTGGTGCCTCAGCCATTCTGCTTTTTCATCCAAGTAAAGTATGAAGGAACATCTCTAAGGAATGTTTATTGCTTTCTTCTGTAAAAAGCATACTGAATTTTTTAGAACTGTAATAAAAAGTTTTATTTGGAAATGTACAAAGACCACTTTACATCTCTTGGTGCGTCTCTCTGATGAAGAAGTTAATTTGGCTGCTATGTGTTTAATGCAGCACTGAAGAATGAAAAAACATTATCTACAGTGTTTTGGGCAAGTAATGAGGAAAACTTGCTGTTCCTTTGAAAAATAGAAACATGAAGCTTTGCAATTTCTGAGCACATTTGACTCTACGTGGCTAATAATAACAAGTAAATCTGGCATAATCTCACGGATATGATACATAATGTATTCTAGATATATAATTGGCATGTACGTACAAATGGTAATCAGATACAGAGTATGCATTTAGTTTAACAAGTAAAATGAAGAATAAAATGGTTTCTCTATGTAGGAAACAAATGGAAATAAATTAGGCATAGGTTTCAATCAGAAACACATTTCTCTGTGAAATACACTATAAAATACAATACAACACATTGCTATTTCCATTGTCTAAATTATCAGTGTAATAATTTCTATAAACAACTAGAAGTAGTTCTGTAGTTGTTAGACTTACACTTAGCAAAAATTTGGTATAAATTAACAATGTAAACAATAATTGAAGGCTTTTCGTGTGATAGAAATAGCAGATATCACTGCACACTTGAGCAAAATTCAAGGCTGCACATTGTGGCCAGTCCGTTGCTTTACTGCCAAAATTGAACATCAGAGAGTGCAGCAGATTCAGCAACATTGATTTAAGGGTGCACTGTAATTTTGTTCCAGCCCAGCCATGGAACTGATTTTGGGTGAGCATGCAGCTGGCAGCACGGGAAAGTTGATATTTGCACATCTTAATTTGGAAAAAAAATGATGCAAGTAGGCAGGTGAGTGGTGGCACTGCAGTAGGTCATGGAAACAAGATGAAAGTATCTAATAATCCCTTAGAATGTTTTCCAGATTTCTAATGTTTGCCTTGGATTTGTATGCAGACATTGCTCACACATCTCCTAGAGAAGAAAAGAGATTGTGTTGATAGTATAACATCACACATTTGAACAGCTTGAGGATTTCAGGGGGTTGCTACTGGTACTCATTTTTTTTTACTAAGTATGAAGTTTGGTAGGGTTTTATTATAGTCCATATATTCTAATGGAAAGAGCATATGTTTATGCACTGTGGTTTTTCTGTAGTTTCTCATTTAGTATTGCTATTTTCCCTTACGATGAAGTGATTTATATCTGGCCAGAAACTGAGTTGGATGAAATTCTGAAACAGTAGTTGTTCATTGCATTTGCACTAATACTAAGGTAAAGTACATTTTGGGATACGACTGGTAAAGGCATGTGGTGACAGCAGTGTAAAATGGACAGGCTGCAGAGTTTCTCTGCCAAGTGAATGCCATTTAAGTAGTGAAGGCCAAGCACAACCAAGTTCACTTCCAGTGCTGACTCTGTGAGGGACTTGTGAGGCTCCACTTTCCCTTCTCTCCCCATTGCAGTGCTGACATTTCCATTCCATGCAAAGTTTATGCTCCAGCTCCATGGGGCAACAAGAATCCTTGCATTTCTGTCATTCTTTTCATTTAAAGGTCATAAATCAGATTATGAACCCAAGTAGGATTTATTTCCATGAAATTCACAGTGTGGTAATCTCTGCTGATGTTGCACAGAAGACTAACTAAGGTGGGTCACACGGGCACAAGTCCAAAGCTGCACAGAAGGGAGGGAATGTTTTGTTCCTTCGCTGTCCTACAAGTATTGCAGTTTATTGCCATACAACCTGCCGTCGTAGCAGGTGGGATGGGAACAGCGTGTTTGAAGGTGATGAACTGGGGCTGCAAGGCGGAGGGAAGCTCGGCACCAGTTTGATGTTGGCACAGACAGACGAAAGGCGCTTCAGAGCCCAGTTCCCTCTCTCCCCCTTCCCTCCTGCTCACCTTGCTGTGAACACTGACCCCTTCCAGCACCGCGCACCTGCACGGGCGTGAAATCAGAGGTACCTCGGAGTAACAGCGGGGCGCGGGGCCCTGCCTGGCGTTCCTTGCTGGAGTTATTAATCAACAATAAGCTTTATTGGTCTTGTGGCTGGTAAGTGACGAGACTTTCCCACCGTGCGGCGGCTACTCCAGACAGTACGGTAGGACAGTACGGTAGCGGCCCCGCCCCGCCGGGCCGGGCCGGGCGGCCACGTCCCCGCTCGGGCCGGGCTGGGGCGGCGGGACCGGCGCGGGGACCCGGCCATGCGGCCGCGCTGACCGGCCATGCGGCGGCCCTGCAAGGTGGCGGCGGCCCTGCTGTGCCTCGCCGTGCTGCTGCTGCTGTATCTGCTGGCGGGCAGCGCGGCCCCGCCGCCCGCGCCCTCCGCGCCCGCCCGGCGCCCGCCGCGCCTCGGCCGGAGCCCCCCGCGCCGGAGCGGCGGCACCGCCGGCCACAGGTAACGGGGGCGGCCCCGGCCCCGGCCCCTGCCCGCGGAACCCCCCCTGTGCCGGCCGTGCCCAGCCCCACGCGTGACCCGCGGGTCCCCCCGGCTGGTCCCTCCTCGCTGCCGCCGGTGCTTCCAGCACTTCCCTCTCCCAGGTGTTTTCCCGTCGCCTCCGCGAGTGGCCGGTGATGGGAGACCCTTGTGCGAACCGCGCTGGTATAAACTTTTCCCCGCGTAGTTTGCACTCGCAGCGCAGTTGCCAGAGACGCCGCGAAGGTGCGTGCAGGGTTTCGCTCCGCCGGCGGTCCCTCGGTCCGGGCAGCGGGTCCCCTCCTTTGCCAGGCTGTGCGAGCACAGCTTCTGAAATAGCTGCTTTCCCATTAGTTTTGGCCTTGTTTCGAAGGCTGACGGGGGCAGTGAGGTACTCGCTGGCCGGAATGAGGAGCTGCTGTCACCTCGGGAGCTTCGCTTCTGCGGATTTCTCATCAGGGAAGGTGTCTGGTTGTTGCTGTGTGATACCATGGGGTTCCAAACCGCGGAGGCACCAGTGCATTTTGAGCTCTCGAGATTTTTGTTTTGAATGCTTTTTCTATGTAAATTCATTATGCATAACTTTTAAAAAAAGTTTGCAGTCCTGGTGTGTTGTATTTCCTCTCCCAGCACCTTACAGGCAGAGTATTTAAAAAACCCCAATTAGTTCAGAAAGAGACCCTGGCAGCTTTCGGTGGGTGGAGGACTGTTTTCCCCTTTGCATTCCAATTATATTATGGCCAGTGTGACCTCATATATCTAATTAACTTGGTATGTCTTTGTGTCTTTGATTCATGATTTCACAGGGATGTTCTGAATGAAAGACTACTCCTGTTTTTTGAGCTCTTACTCCTTAACTTATTAAGGCAGTTGGTTTCTCACCAGCATTGTTACCCCACTGAATGCAGGAGATGTTTACTGGGTTTGAGAATGGGTCACGGGCAGAATCCAAATGCCTGTATTAAAGCAGGATTATTTCCACTAGCAACTGTACCTCCTGAAGTCATTTTTCTTTAAGGCATATCTCTGCGATTATCATGGAAATCAAGAAGAACACTGAAGGAGGGAGCCCTGAAAGTATGGAACTGCTAGAGAGTGTAAACAACTGTTCCATTTCAATGAGCTTCTCAGAAGCATCTTCATGTTTCAAACTTTGACATTATCTAACTTTTCGATTATTTATTGACTTTGCAAGTACTTTTTACAAGGTCTGCAACACAGCAACAAACAACAAAAGAGGAATTCTGTATTCAAACCATGCCTTTTCTTCAAAATATTATTTGTTTAGAGGTTTGATTGTTGTTTTTTCCCTCACGATCCTGCACCATTGGCCCCAGCAGTTTGTATAACTGAGAAGCACAATTCTGTGGGTCCAGTTCTGCCCCTTGCTGAAGGTTGATTTAATTTATTTGAGTAAGAGTCTCCATAAAAGGAATTTTTGTGAGGCAGGTGTGACATAACCTGGTCCAAGTGGAGGTGGTGCCTGAATTCTTGGGAAGGCAGCAGGTGGTAGGATCTGCTGGGCTTAAAAATCCTGATCCAGGCGAGACTGAAAGGAGTGTGAGGGGCTTGAACTTGGAGCATAAAAGACAGACCAAAATCCTGTGATGTGATCACACTGTACGTGCTTATATAAGACTGCATAATCAGTTCACAGAACCTTAGTGAAGTTTTGTCTGTGTGAATGTAAAAAGTTGTTTCAATTCAGTTTTGCCAAGTTGGTTTGTGTAGTTTGGTCAGAGGATGCAGGTTTTGGGCTGAGCTCAGACACAAAGGCATTTTCTAGGACGTGTTTGCTCTAGGAGAATCAGCACCTTGCAGGGAAGGTGAATTGTGTTTTAGCTGGGATTTGTAATACTGCTTTCTGTAGTTCACATGATGACAGAACACATCAGTTTTTAGGTTTTAAATACAGATTTCTTCTACCATAAGTAGTTATACATGATAAAAGCTTCATGTATGCTCATATTGTTAGCTGGCTGGTACTTAGCAAATGTTATCAGTGACATTCATGGGTCCTGCTTTGGCCTTTAAATAATTTTGGCAAATCTAGGTGAGCATTGCATTTAAGTTTCTGGTTAGCTTTGAAAACTGATTTTTGATGGTGGTTTTACTGCTCCTTCATATAGGAAGTAGCAAGTCCTAGGCTTTCAGTAAGACATTTTTTATACGAGGAATTTTAAGTATGTGCCAAACCAGTGTGTGCAAAGTATCCAAAAGCAGAAGGGTTATTTTACATTTGAGGGGCAGATGTGACCATGCTCTCTATTAAACCAGCGTGGCAAGGCTCAGGAAGGGAACCTTTGCCAGCACATTTAGTTCCCTGAAAGTAACTTTTCCAAAGCAAAACATCTCTTGCATGGCAACCTGTCAAGACACTTTTTCTCCCTTTGCAGCCTGTGTACACACACATACGAGTTTGGCTTGAGTTTGATAATAACATGCTGAAGCCCCAAGTATTTAATACTTGTTTCACAAAGAACTCACTTGATAACAGGAGGCAGAAACACCCATTCTGGTTTTGAGTGTCATTTTCCCCTTTCTCTGAACAGTAAGAGGAGGTCGAAACTTCGATTTTTTGATTATCAGCAGCTACAGTTGGTTTTGTGCAACTCCACTGAAGTGAGAAAACTTTGTTTCAAAACATTTAGAGCCTTTCTAATTTATGTTTTAAAGTGTGTAAGAAAATGTGTTTCATATCATGGAGCTGCTGTTGGGACATTGACTCAGGGTGACTGTCAGGGAAGGAGCCTGTTCAGTGAATCACCAGTTTGGATACAACGCCTAAATCCAACCTTGTTTGTGCTGCAACAGTAAATGAGATCATAATATGAAGAAGGTTTCAAAAATTAACAACTATATTGCATTTTGTAAGAGTCTGCATGCATTATCTTCCTCTCAGGAATAAATTTGAAGGCTTGAATAGATTAGCAGGCTCTGTAATGAGATGGGAATGCATTATTTTGAATGGATTTGGATTGATTTAGACAGGTTTTGGGTTAATTATGTTTGAGACACTTTGACTGTGACTAATAAGAAAATTACATGTAATCTAAACTTTAAGACCTAGAAATGTACACTGTTGTGCTTGAGCACTCAGGCTGCTCCTGCTGTGTCAGTGCCTGCCTGAAAAAAATGTAGGCAGTAAATAAAATACCAGTGAACAACTGGATGGGAGCTGCTCTGTATTGTTGGGAGGTCTTTGCTATAAACATTTTATTGTGCTCCATCTTATCAAGTCTGTATTTTGTGATGCTTTCTGTAGAGCTTAATCTTAGTTTCTTTATTTGTTCCTGTCAAACACATTAAACTTCAAGGCCCAGGTCACTGTATTGATTTAGATGCATTTAAACCTTTAATTTATGTTATAAAATCCGATTATAGGCTCTATTCATAACCAACAACTTGGAGTACAGATGGATGAATGTGCATATAAATGTTAGGAAGAATTGGCTAATGTGGATCTATGGGCTTTTTAATGTGCTTGGGACTGTCTTGAGGTGGGGAACTCTTACTGCTCTAGCAGCTGTTCCTGTTGTACAGGTAGGACAATGTGGCTGTATCCTGCACATCTTTAGGGAATATCCTTTCATCCAGCTGATATTTCTCCCTGTCCCTTCCATTGCTCCTTGCACTGTGTGTAGGTGTGTGGATGAACAGAGGAGGGAAGGGGAGCTGTGATGTCCTTTGCTGTGATCTGCTCATTTGCCTTCCTGGCAGTTCGACTTTGCCTTTACACCTTCCTCTCCTCAGACTTACGGATGATAATTGTTATTTTTTAAGGGCTAGGTTAAATTGTAGTCAAATGCATCCTGCTGTGACACTTTATCTCCCATTCCAGCTCACCTTTATTTCCACAATCCTCTAGTTTTCTTTGTGTACTTATAAAAAATATGTAAAATATTGTGTTCCAAAGTTCTTCTGTACCTCTTTGTGACTTTCCTCACTAACTGTTGCCCTCAGTGTCCCAGACTGTTACTGGTATAGTTCAAGTACTACCTCGTGCCCCTTTTCTCAGAGATTTTTATTCCCCCCTAAGCCATTACATGCTCCTGACCCCCTTTGCAAATGATAATTCCTTACCTCCAAGGTTCAGCTTTCTCCTCCACTTACTGTCTCTTGTTATCCCTACTCCCATGGGCTTACTGGGAATTCTGCTTTCATCAAGGGTTGTTTCTGCTGAGTCTGTCCATTGGAAGTGCTTGTCTACACACACTGGATTTTTCACTGCAAAATAGCTGCATAATGGAGAGCTCGTGGCTAAAACTGCACAGAGAAGCTGAGTGCTTTGGTGTTGGGTTTTGAAATGTTGCAATAAAAGTGTAGTTTAGTCCCTCTCCCAGTGAATTCCGTTGCCACAAGCTACATCAAAGCAGCTCTATGGCTTGCCTATGGCTTGATTTAGAGACTCAATTAAGAGGAAACATTAAACAGATAGGGAGAAGGGGGAAAAGGTGATCTGTGTGAGCAGCTAATTATTCACTTCAATAATTCAGCAGATTTTACACTAATAGGTTGGAAAGTAAATACCACTTCACATAGATGTAGTATTCCATTATTTATACATTGATGAAATTGGGGGTTAATTAAGACTAAAGCAGAAGACTTTAAACCCTTAATAAAATATGTTGCTTTGGATAGTCAGTAAAGTGCCAGTTGATGGTGTTCCTTTACACAGAGGTGAGTTGCTCTGTAAGACACAACTCTGTTGTTTCACAAAACAGCATTCTAATGTCTGTAAAAAAGAATAGCAGCTTTAAAACTGTCATTTTTCTCTTTATTTAGAACTTCTGTTTGTACTATTAACTTTACTGATTAATTGTGTGTATGTAATTATGTGTGCTGTGAAGGGGCCAGGATTGATGTCCTCTGCTCAGAGATATGTCCAGAAAGGGGAGTGATCTATGATTTACCTTTTGAACTCTCCAAGAGTGATTACTGTGCTTCCAATTTAGTTCCTTGGTCAGCTCATCCCATGTAATATAAGTGCCATCTGTGTTAGAATGTGAATGCAACATGGTAGAAACGTTCCTGGAGGATTCAGTTTTTAGCTCCATGCTGAAGTGGGGGACACACAGAGCCAAAAGGCTGTGTTTTCAAAACATCTTCAACTCCCCAAGAGAGCCCTGATTTTTCTGGCCAGCAGGTACAATGTGCTTTTTATGAGCAGATTCCCCTGTAGTCTGGCTGAAATGTATATAAATCCCACACAGGTGGGTGCTAAGTGAAAACCCCATAGTTTACCCCTTGACCACTTGTGGAATATAGTCTGACTCATCTGGGACATGGGAATATGTTTGTTTTCAAAATTCTCTATTTTAGCAAAATCTCAGCGATTCCATGGGGTGAAATAGAGAGCAGTCCTTTGAAACTGTGCCAGTGCCTTCAGGCCAGGATTAAGGCATGCATCTTTAATAGCAAAATTAATTAACTGTTAGAACAATTTACATATGGATAGAGTGGGGGTTTTTTTTAAAGTATGGATGTCTTCTTCCAGTCTAGCCATTATAAGCCTGGGAATGAAGTTGCTGGATGTAGTTGTGTGATCTGCAACGTGTTAGAAAGTTGGCTGGGTAGTAGTAACTCCACTCTGGCTTCCTGACCTCTGAGCTGGGAAAGGAGCTGTCACTTGCACAGAGCAAGGTGGTGTCTGGTTTGAGGTGCTGTGGAATTTGTTTCATCTGTGTCTGTAGTGCAGTGATTTATGCAAATCCAGAAATGTAGGAATAACAGGAAATTTCTGAAAACAGCAAATTCCTTTGTGTTATAATTGTAACGCTGTTGATCTGTACCGTTGACAAAAATGAGTGTGCCAGTGCATGTTCTGTGGATGTCTAACCACAAAAAACTCCTGACCCCTTGCACAAGGAAGGGCAAGAAAAAACCCTGCTGTCTGTTAATGCGGGATTCTCTTCATGTTTGCCTCAGTAATTTTTATATGCCTATTTCTGAGTTTTCAGGAAGCCTGGGGAACAGAAACATCCAAAGGAGCCTTCATCCTTGCAGTGCATGCATCTGGCAGTGGTGGCATGTGGGGACCGGCTGGAGGAGACGCTGATCATGCTGAAATCAGCGGTTCTCTTCAGCAACAGGAGACTCTGCTTTCACATTTTTGCTGAGGATTCCCTTAAGCCTGAATTTGAGAAGAAGGTGAGTTTCTTTGTCATTTGGTAAATAAATAAATGAACGTGCTAGTTATGAATTGCAAATCTCTGAGAAGAATTACACGGGCATCAACAAGTAGCAGTCGAGCTCGTTGTTTACTGTACACAGTTATAAACTCCTTGTGCATGCTCAGTTTTTTTAAAAAGCTGTATAATATGTACTGTCTGATTCCTCCCATTGTGTCTTTCAGTTAAAGGAGTGGCCTTCCTCATACACAAAGAAGTTTGAATCCACCATTTACCCAATAACCTTCTCAGTAGGAAATGCTCAGGAATGGAAGAAGTTATTCAAACCATGTGCTGCCCAGCGCCTGTTTCTTCCGGTAAGGCACCTGGATTTCTGAGGAGGTTGCTTCAGGAAAAGGTTAATTCCACAGAAAGGAAGCTTTGCTGGTGCAACATTAAAACCGTTTTCAGGCCAAAACAGCTGCTTCACGATATTTTGGTTTGTGCTTTAGACTCTGTAAAAAACAACACAGAAACCCAGCCTGGCTGTTTCTCGGCTAACAAAGGATGTGTGTTTCTGATTTGTCTCCAGTTCCATGAGCCTCTCGGGCTCTCCAGATCCTCCAGAGAAAGTGTGAGAGCTCTCTCAGGGCAGATCTTCTAGGGTAGATGCTGCATGCCTTGTTAAATAACATTCTTTTCAACATGTCCTCTTCTCACACCATCTTCCTTTCCATATGTTAGCCCTTAAACTGATGCTCTCAGCAATCCCTTTTCCTTGAGTTTTATTTCTTTTTCCAAGACTGTCAGAATTACCCTTAAGGTAGTAATTCCAGTGTGCTCAAAGTTAGATTTTGTGCAAGAGCTTTGTGTGTCCTGGGATCTTCAAGTTCACTGAAAAGTTGTATTATTTACTGTATAATACGTAGTGTCAGAAACTTGGAAAATAGTGAGGGTTGCTGGAGAGAAGGAAAGTGTTGATAACAATTTTGCATCTCAGAAATGGAAAGAACTTCTGCATAAAGCAGTTTCTGTGGAACTGAGAACATCTATCAAAAGTATCTCGTGTGTTGCCGTTTATTGGGGTGACTCCAGTGAAGTGACAAGCTGTTCATATGGTCCAGATTTCTTCATTACTGTCTTATGAGACGTGGGGGGGGGACAAAAAATCTTTACTCTGTCAGATGGAAGCAATCAGGAGACAGCTGCACGTCCAGATACGTAGCCTATGAATACATATGTGAGAAAATATGTGCTGTCAGCAGTTCTGTTGATCTGCCATTTAGGGGCAGACTATCAACTGCACAAAGGCCAGATGGGCTGAAAGTAACTCCAACTTCAGCAGGGATCCTCTATTCCCTGAGTAAATATTTGTATCACCTGGGAAATAATCCCTGAGCGTTCGCTTGTTCAATACAGAGTGTTTGTCAGGATGTGCTGGGTAAACACAAATCTCTGCTCTTCTTATTTCTGTGGTATTTTCTGTTATTTTGGTGGACTAACACAAGAATGGTTATGGTTTCACTTTCGTTTGTCATCACCCTTTTGATGAGAGAAAGGGGTTTATGCTGATTCCTTCAGGCTGGGCAGTGCTTTTATGGATTCCTTTTTGTCACTCACATGTTGCCGAAGTTCTCCAATAACTTTTTGTAAAGAATATTAGACTGTTGCACGTTGTCTTAGCAAAACAAGGAGGCGGCTTGGACTGTAAATGTTTTTGTCTCTTGGGGCAGTTGCAAAATGTTGTGTGTGTTCAGGCTGAGGTTTGTGTCTTTGAATAGGAGGGGTTGTCCTAGAGGAGCTGCAGCTGACACCGAGTCAATGTGGATATAGTAAAGAAAACAAGCTGAGGTGGCAAGTGTCCAGTTGGGCTTTGGTACTCGAGCTTGCAGGCTGACAGAACCTTGGGCTGTTTCTGGGCAATTTCAGCAATCATTATTTTTGTTTTGGTGCTTGATAACTGGGTTCTGACATCCCAGTTGAACTGCCTGCACACAGCAGGAGCAGAGGGTTCCAAGTGTTATTCTTTAGATAACTATTTTTATTTTATTTTAAATAAATACCAGCAGGATGTCAGTATAATTTTTTTCTTATCCTTCCCTGTACTGAGCATTTCCCCTGCAGCGGCATAAAATGTGCCTGGATTTAGGGAGGACCCCAGGGGAGCAGTAGTTGAGTTTATCAGCTGTTTAGCTCTCAGTTGTGCAAATTGTCTTGCTCCTGATAATGCTAAGCCCGAGTGGAATGTGAGTCTTTGATTCACAAGTGCCTCTCCTGCCAAAGAAATCTCTGCTGCTGCACCAGCAGGCGTGTGAAAGTGGACAGGAGGGTATGAGGAATGTGTTAAGGGAAAATTGGGTAAGAACCTTTCAGTGGTTTTACTCACTGATAAATCTGGAGCTGTGGGAGGTGACCCTGCATTTGCAGTAAGAAACTGTTCTGTCCTGGGTAACAGGTTGAGGTGCACATTCTCAGCTTGTTAAATCTACCTTGGATGCTAAAATACTAAGGAAGATTGTACAGCATCCTGCATTTTTAGAGGCATTCTGTGACATCTGATCACGTTTAGCCACTTAGATGCAGATAATGCAGGTTGAGCCTCCGTGTAATCTCACAAGCCCCAATCTTTTGCTGCAGTTTGCTGCAGTAAAACCATTCAGGGCATTTGTAAAGACAAAGTTAGGAGGATGGAAATCTTTGCATGAGCACAAAATGAAACTGTAACAATAAACTAGGAGTTTATTGCTGCTCTCACCAGTCTCCTGAAACTGGTTTGTTCTACTGACATGGATGTTAAGACAGCGGGTGAAGAACATCCTCTGCTCCCAGGGATGTTGGTCCTGTAGAGCTGGCAGCAGCTGTCACCCTGCTGCTGGTCTGGAGCTACCAAAACAATCAGCTAAAGTATCCTGAAATGCTTAAGGGATTTTCAGATGATTTTTGGATGAACATTTAGAACCCTTCTCAACACACTTAATCTACTTAAAGAGCTTTTAAGGTAGATTAGCAATATCCCTGTGTTATAGCTTTCCTCTTGAGGGTGCTCAAGTATCCAACTCTGTGGATTGGTGGCAGCACTGGGAATAGATACCAGGGCATTATCTATACAAAGGTCTCTGTTGTAGTTTGAGTTAATTGCTTACTACAACTAAGTTTACTAACTCAGCTGTGTGGTACTGTTACATTAGCATCAAGCTTTGTAATTTGTCCCTAATTTTGGATAAAGCTGGGATAGGCTGCCATGCCAACCCTCACAAGCCCTTAGGTTTGTACAGCTTCACAGTACACCAGCATGTTTACCCAGGAGTGTGTTATTCCTTGCTAACCTTGCTAACACAGGGAGAATCTATGGAGACAGAAGTTGTGAAATCAAATTACAGATAATTGAGTATTTAAGTGAAGTGCCAGGCTAAATATAGCCAGTTCTGTGCAGAACTTTTTGACAGATTTTTCAAGAATACTCTATATAGCTGCAAAGCAAAAAAAAAAAATCACACTTCTTTAAGCTGTAAGTGCCTGCAGAGCGAGGGGGAAGACAAGCACAGCCAAGGCGTGTTCCTGGCCATTCCTTCCCAAAATCCTGGTCTGTCAGGTGTGTCTGCATGGTTTGAGTGAGCTCAGACCTGCAGACACAGTCTGGTGTGGCTCCTGCTCCAGGTCAGCTGTGTGTCATTTTTAAGCTGCACTGCAGTTCCTGCGAGGTGATTTCATATAGTAGGTCCCTATGAATTAGGGCTTGCAGGTGTTGCAGAATAATTAATACACAATAACCAGGATATCCTTAAACTGAAAACTCTTTCTGCTTTTCAACTGTTTGTCTTCTATTGATTTACAGTAGCTGTCTTTTTTATTGGTTTTGTCTTTAGGACTGGACTCTGGGATACTTAACATCTGCAAATATTTACTCTGAGCTCTTAGTGTGTTATTGAACTCTTTGTGTCATTCATTTATTGATAACTCCACGTGCTGGTTTGTGGTTTTTTGTGGGAAAATGGTGTATTGCTGGTGTATTCCAGCCAGCAGAGTGATCTGAATTGTGTGGGATGTGTTTACTTGGAGTTTGTTGTAAGTGTAACTTTGGTTTAAAATGCAGAGACACTTCCTTCTCCTGCTTGTCCTGTTCTGTAGGAAGAACGTGTTGTTATCCTGTCAGAAATACAGGTCAGGGATTTGTTAAACTTGACTAAATGTCAGTCTGAATCCTCAAGTGTTTAGTCAGGTGAAAAATCTCATTTAAGTCCATCCTCACGGATTTGGCATCTCAGTGGATGCCTGTTGAGTGTTCTTGGAGGTGATACGTTTCACCCACTTGTTGAAAATCTTAGTGTTGTTCTCTCTATTTCAGAGGTAATCCTCGGTTACAATAGTTTGAATTTATGTAAAATCCAATTTCTTTGGTAGAATTTATTTTAACCTGCATAAATAGCAGGGCTTGTGATTAATATCATTGCAGTTGGAGAAGAGAGTGATTGTTGTGTTCCACAGCCTGGTGAAAATCCAAAGCCTTTTGGGTTTTCTTTTCAGAGCAAAAGAGAGAGAGAGAAATAGGGCTTTTGGCTGAGACCAAATTAAGAAAATTTCAGTCCTTCAGGAATTTTTGGACAGTTTTAGCAAATAAGAAGAGCAGCAAACGTGCAGTTGAACTGATGGTCAGCTGTAGGTAATGACCTTTATTATTTGTCAGATGACCTTACCAATAGCGGGTGCAAACATCCAGACAGTTTCCTTGGACTGTTGAAGCACCTCCTGATTTGCCCCACTGGCATTCATGAACGAGTGTGTAAGGATTTGGGTAGCCACAAGGGGGAACATGGTCAGCAGGAATAGATTAAATGTCCTGGCTCTAATCTGCAGTTCACACCCTTCTCATCCGACCAACCTCACTGTGGTTATTCCTGATGGAGTCTGGTAACAGAGGTCAGAACCTGACCTGGTGGGTTTTCATGTGACACTTCTGTTCAGCAAGCAAATTTTGCTCTTCAGGAGGATGCACATACTCTGTGATTGATGGGGTTGTCTTAATTAATGTGAAACACTGGTATATATTAATACTGAATGCAAGTCTGTCGGTAGCACAAGGTTAGAAGAGGAAAAACAGTCTCTAGAAAGGCATAAGGAAAAATGATACAAAATGGAGATGGAAAGTATTCTGCTCTCCTGGGTTACCCTTTTTGTCTGTGGAGAACACTCTATGCTTCACCACTTACAGATCTTGAAAAGAGCTGACAAAGCTCTGTATATAGACATTATTTACATCCTATTTCTGAACTGATACTAAATAGTCCTTGCAGGTATTTTTGAGAGCTCTGTGTTACTGTTTCATAAGAAGGTTAATCCAACCTTTGTGCTCTGGTAGCTGTTTTGCTGTGCAGATTAAAGAAAAAACAAGCCACAACAAACGACAAGACAATAACCTGATAAGTGTTGTTCCTCTGTGTAATTACATTTAGCTGATAAACGGATAATTTGGAAGAGTTTATTGATTTAAAAGAAAAGTACTTTTTGCTAATAATCTTCCTGTTTGTTGCCTCTTTGATTTCTTTCCCGTCTCTTCCTCTCCTCGCAAACCCAAAAGGTCATCTTGAAGGATGTGGATTCCCTCCTTTACGTGGACACCGATGTTCTCTTCCTGAGGCCCATCGATGACATCTGGCACGTCCTGAAGGAGTTCAACTCCACCCAGCTGGCTGCCATGGCCCCGGAACACGAGATCCCAAAGATTGGCTGGTACAGCCGCTTTGCACGTCACCCTTATTACGGGACAACCGGGGTCAACTCCGGGGTGATGCTGATGAATTTAACGCGGATCCGCAGCACGCAGTTCAAGGTGAGAAGAGATGCAGCTGTTGCAGGAGCTCGGGATTTATGTGTTTTTCACATCTTGGAAAACTTAGTGTGAAATTATATAAGGTTTGTAATATAAAGAATCGGAGAAATATGGAATTTTTATAATTGCACGCTAAAAGCAACTAGTGAACGTGGTTGTTAAAACATGTGAAACTTCCCCAAGGGGATGGAGCAGTGAGAACCTGCAGCTGAAGCAAAATGGCTTCTTCAACATCTTATCTTCCCTTGAGAACATATGAAAGAATAAACTCAAGGATCTTCAGTGCAGTTGCTGTATTGTTTTTAAAATTGGAAAGCTTGATGTGAAAATCCAGAGAAACTGGTAATTTTTGCATCTATTGTAAATAGACTTTTGTATCCTGCTGCAGATAAGTGGCTCTGTGAACTGATGTAAGTGAGAAGGGAGCATTTTCATTGACATCTCCCCTCCTCTGTGAAAGAGGTTTTGGTTTCATTGAGCACGTATTCTGAAATCACTAAAACTCTGCTCACCCCAAGTGGTTCCTCATGCAAGGCCAGGGGTTTCACACACCATTGCAAGAACAGCTGGAGTGAAAAAACCCACATTGCTCTTAATACCATAATTCCCAGGGAAGATGATCCTTAGACTGTGTTTTTCCTTGGTTTTATAACTTGGTTTTCACCTCGTCTCTGCATTTTTCCACTTTTCCACTTTTTTCCCACTTGTGACCAGCAGGAGCTGACATCAGAGCTGGACCCAGGAGACCTTGTTTTCCTGTTTAGGCAGAGAGGAGCACAGTCAGCTCTGCTGTTCCAGCCCTGTCCAGGTCTGACATTTCCTGGCAGTTCTTCATTTTTCACCTGGTGTCTGATATGGCTTAGCAGACTTACAGATCTGGTTGTGCCCCACTCTGAGTCAGGTATCACAGCACTGGTCACAGTATTAACTACTTGCTTCTGTTTTTCTGCCCTGCAGAACAGCATCATACCAGGTGGTTTGACTTGGGAGGAAATGTTATATCCATTGTACCAGAAGTACAAAAATTACATTACATGGGGAGACCAGGATTTACTAAATATCATTTTTTACTTTAACCCAGGTAAGTAATGATTCTTGGAGTTGTGATTATCTGTGCTAGGAAAATCTCCTGAACTTGATTTTTCTTTTAGGTGCTATTTGTTTTTTATAAGTTGCATGAATACTCTGGCATGGAGTTACTATGTAAGTGCACCTTGGATTTACAAACCATGAATATACTTCTGACATTGCTGCAGGTAGTGAGACTTGGACTTGGTTCCATTGAATGTGTAAATTCGTTTTCTGGAGATTTTGAGAAAACAGTGAAGTATAGGATTAATGATCAAATGCAGGAATGGAGTTCAGGTTGTATGTGAGCTTAAGGGCATCACTGGACCAGGGTGTAGGTGCAAAAATGTTTTTGTTTCAGATGTTTTCCTGAATGTGAAATTGCCAGACTTTCTCCGAAGCTATGCCCTGTTTTTCTGAAGTTCAGAATTTTGAGTAACAAATGAGTGACAAAGATAATATAGTCAGAAAGAAAGTGAACACAGCCACTGGAATATCTTGTCTAAAACTGCTGTGCCCTCCCTGCTTCTACTCCTTCACTAGAAGTTACTATTGGAGGAAGATGCTTCCAGCCTCTGAACCAAGTGATCAGTCTCAGCAAGCACCAGGATAGTGTCATAGATATCCTGCTGGTGAAAAATGCAGGGATTTAAACACTGGAGCACAGTACAAGCTTCCCAAAGAAGCTGAGAACCTTATTTCATGCTTTGAATGGATGCTGAGTGTTCATTCTTATTGCTTTTCCTGTTTCCTGTGTGATCCAGTATTTCCTCGAGTGATCTTAAGAACAAAACAAGTTTGGATTTATCTTTATTTATTCTGTTCCCTTTTCTTTTTCTCTAAGGAATCACAGGGTAGGTAACTGGATATACCCAAATCCAGGCAAATAAGAGGAGTGAGCAGAAGCAAAGCAATAAGCAAATATCTGTTTACTGCAGACAGATGTCAAACATTAGTGTCCCTGGTACACCACACATTACCCTTAGACCTAGGGAAAAATAGAGTGGGAATTAATTTCCAAAAGAAATTAATGTTATGGGACTAGGGTCTCCTGGAAGAAAAAAAGAAATGAGGCCAGATTAGTCATGAAGTCAAACTCAAACTGCTAACTGAAGTGTGCAGCAAAAACCAAAGATTGCAAGAATATCTTAATTTTGAGATGAGTGTTCTCTATCAAAGCCACATGTTGGGACTACTCTGCACCACAGTCCTTTCCTTGTAACTGGTAAATAATTTTTTGTGAATTATGTAACATCAGACTGCTCAAGAGAACTGGATACAAATAACACAGAAAACTGAACTCTGTGAGGTTTTAAACTCTGGGTTGTTGAAAGTGGCCTGCGAAGGAATCGGCCAAGATGCTGCAGGTACCTTTTTATAGATGCAAGTTAAAACCACACAGGACTGTGCTACGTGGGGCCTGAGGAGCTGCTCCCTTTTCCCATCTCTGAGGGCTGTTCTCCCTTTCTGGAGAGTTCTCCTGCTACAGAGGCCTTAAGGGAAGAAATGGTTCAGAAGCTTATTCTCCTACTCTTCAACAACCACATGGGACCAGCTGCAGACTTCTGGGAAGCTGGGAAAGGCCAAGTGAAGAATTCAATCTTCAGCACTTCTGCCATGACCTGCTGGCACCAGACATGATTCATTGTTCTCCAGAGCCGAGGCAGAAAGGTCGCAGGGACTGGTGTGATTTATGACAAGCAGATTGGGAGTTCTGTGTGCACAGAGAGAGCGTAAAAAAAATCAGTAGGAGAAAGCGAGTTACGAGCCCTTTTGAGGAATTAGGCTCATCTTTAAATAAAACCAGACCTGTGAAATTAATGGGTGATAACTCTTAGGAGGGCTGTGAATAAAATACATGACTCCTCATGCTCTGCTGTGTAACAAATTGTTGTGGCCTCCATGACAGCTTCAGCAGCAAACACTGGATGTACTTTGCAAGTTTTCCCATGCTGTCTCCAAAGGAGTCAGGATTTTAAGTAACCATAACTGCTGTGTGTGCTTCCCTAGTCCTTCCTGTCACTCCAGAAACTCTTTCCTCTGGCAGAGGACACTGGATAGTGCCGCCTGATGTGTACTCACTGGGTTTGATTCTGCCACTTTCAGCTCTGTGAAGGGCTCCCTTGGGTTGTGTTTGCTCCCAGACTTCGTGTTGCCCTGTCTGTTGGTTCAGGACCAACATCTGAGGTGTGTGTAGTCATCCTCTGAGGGAAGGAAGCATCTCCATCGAGCTGCTGCTTGGGATAATTGCAGAGGAAGTAACCAAACGTTTCCTGGTCATCAGTCCCAGCTTTTCACGGAAACATGGTTTAATTTGTTCTAACTCTTGTTTGACTTGTCTTTTTCCCTTCCCTCTCCCCTGACTGATGTGGGCAGAGTGTCTCTACGTGTTCCCCTGCCAGTGGAACTACCGGCCCGACCACTGCATGTACGGCAGCAACTGCCGCGGGGCGGAGGAGGAGGGGGTGTCCATCCTGCACGGGAACAGGGGCGTCTACCACGATGACAAGCAGCCCACGTTCAAGGCACTCTACGAGGTGATCCGTGATGTGAGTCTGCTGCCTCCACACAGGCACTCCTTGTGTTTCAGTGTAGATCCCTGCTTTACTGGGATTGCTCTTCCAGCCGATCAGGCTGAGCGTGGTTGTGTTTTGTGTAAACCCATCAGACACAACAGGACACAGCTGCTTTGGCTTCTCATGTATTCGAGGTGATTTAAACACTTCTCCATATTATAGTAAACTTCCAATCAGAAAGGCTGATGAACTACTTTTCTGTAATATTGAAGCTAGGAACAAAGTTTTGGAATGGAGCTCTTCCTGCTGGGAAGCAGCTCTGGTCTACAAATACCTGGTGTAAGTTTGTCCTCCCTGAGCGCCTCGAGCCTCCAGGCACGTGGAAGGCAGAGGCTTGCACGCAGACACAGTGCATGTGTCCAATTGGAACGTGGTGTGTGTACAGCTCCACACCCCAAAACACTGTTTCCTTACAGTGTCCCTGCATCAGTAAAGCTCCTGTAAATGCACACTCTGGAAGTGCAGTTTCTGGGAGTTGGCTGTTTCAGGGAATATGCCGAGACAAACTTCTCTGAAAGCAGGTGCTCCCAAGCAGGGTTTGAAGTGATGGGCTTGGTGACACCTTGGACAGGTGAGGGACAAGTCATTCCCTACCCACAGAAGGTTTTCTCTTACAGAAACTTCTAAAATGCCATTTCTCATCTAGTGAAAACTAATAATTAATTTTTTTCCTTTTCTTTAGTTTCCATTTGAAGACAATCTCTTCCAGTCCTTGTACTACCCTCTGCAGTCGAAGTTTCTGGATACAGTGCACACTTTATGTGGGAGAATTCCACAAGTATTTTTGAAGCAAATTGAGAAAACTATGAAGAAGGTGTATGAAAATCGTGTCATTGTCTACTTGGGGGCCAATCACAGATACTAATTGTAGCTCTGTTTTTACAGAGTTTTTAATTCTTGCACTCCATCTAATGAAGGATATAAATGAAGAATATGAACTCCTTTACCGAAACTCAGATTTAAGATATTTCCATATCCAATTTCCTAATAACTCCTGAAGTTACAAAAAGCAGGAAATCCTAGAAGCCTACCTAAAGTGTTATTTCTTGGGCCTTTTTTCTCTTCCTATGTTTACTCTTGTTGCAACAGGGAGAGGTGATGATTCTTACTTTAATTTGGGTTTAGTTTGGGTATTTAAGTACAGCTGTATTCCTGTAACTTTCCTGAAACTGTGCAAAAGGTTGTGCTGCTCTGAGGCTTGACAAAGAAGTTTATGGTTGGAGCTTTGTAACATGAGGACTCTTGAAATGATGGGGCAAATATTCTTGAGTGACATGAGAATTCTGAATTACAGAAAAGATCACTCCTGTGACAGGATGAGTTAAAATCTACTGTAGTAAAAGGAAAGTATTTGCTTAAAAGGGTACTTCTGTCTGAAGGTGTATTACCTGCTGTTCTTCACGTGTAGGACCTGAGATTTCCTGTACTTAAAAAGATTAGGGGAATACAAGTGCCTGTTTCCTTTGTGTTTTACAGCACTTTTTGTCTAGCGATTGTCATTTTTCCCATCTGCTCTTCAGGAGTTTTGTGAGGGCTCCTCATGAGGAAGTAGAAGGAAAATACTTTAAGCATAAGACAACCATGTACAAGAAGTGGGAGGTGACTGCAGGGGAAGCTGTGGCACCTGCTCGGCTGACAGAGAAGAGCAGGAGAATCCTTTCCTGAATGGAGTACAGTCATGGTCCTGCTCCCCCAGTCCCTTAGAGTTTAGGAGTGTATTCTCTGGCTTGGTAACGTGAATTGTATTAGGTTCAGTCTAAGAATATTGTGAATGAAGAGGACAAAATCAGGGACTGTGGATCCATTTTCCTCTAGAAGTGCTATTCACTGCATAGGAACAGTGGTATTCCACCAACAGCTGTCCCATCCCTGCCTTGGGAGATGGCCAGTGCTGCCTCTGACTCCCCTCTCCTGCTTTGCCAGAAACCTGGGGCATGGAAATGTATTTCTGCCTGGCACTTCCACTCCTGGAATCATAATCACAGAATTCTAGAATGATTTGGGTTGGAAGGGACCTTAAAGCCCATCAGTTCACCCCCTGCCATGAGCAGGGACATTTTCCACTATCCCAGGTTGCTCCAAGCCCCATCCAACCTGGCCTTGAACACTTCCAGGGATAGGGAAGTCCAGAGGTTTATGCTGGGATCATAATGAATAGCCTCAAAGTGAAAGAGCATTTGATGTTTATTTAAAATGATGTATTTAGCTTAGCTTTCCAAAGTATGATCATCTTAGGATATGCACAAAGAGCTTATTAAAATTGCAGTAGCTGAAAGGTGCTTGGAACCAGTCCCTGGGGAACTGGAAGTGAGGACACTCCTAAAGAGCAGCGATCCAAGAGCAGACTCACTCCTAAAGAGCAGTGATCCAAGAGCAGACTCCCAGAGGGCATTTTCTAGGTGTAAGCCCCAAGGGTGTGTGTGGGCGAGTGATTGAAGAAAGCAGTAGAGAAAATGATCTTACTTTTCAAGCCTGTTCAGCAAAAAAACATTAGGCAGAACTCGGAACTGCTCACTCTTGTGTCTATGTCTAACAGGCAAAGTAGGAGAGGGGTGAGCAGGGTGAGAGAATTAAGCTTTCCCCTAATTAAAGGAAAACTGGCACAGATTGACATCCTGTACATGTAACATACATTTATTAGAGGTAAATGTTTGAGGTGTGTGAAAGAGGGAAAAGATGTTTCCAAAGTTAAAATAGCATTTCTGAAGAATTGCAGTTTTGGGGATTCTACTCTATCAAGTCAGGATGCACAGACTCTGAGAGAAAGCCCTTTTATCTCACACATCCTTTCTCCTTGTGTGGCAGCTCCCAAAAGGAGGGAAGACATGGCCCTGTTGGCATCCCAGGCTGCCAGATACCAGCCTGTACACGGGATGGAGTGCAGACAAGCTTTTCCCAAACACTGGAGTGTGAAGGTGGCTGTGACACATCTGTGAGCGTGCTGGGTGTGACAGCCGGGCAGAGAGCAGGGACAGGGGTTTGGAGTAAGGGACAGTTGGTCTGGCAGTTCTGTGCTGGCCTGTGCCTGTGCCAGTCCTCACAGGCACGGCAGGGGAACAGAAATGTGTGTTTGCACCTCTGTGTGCTGCAAAGTGTAATCCACCAGTTTGATTACACAGTGTCGTTCTGACTCCATCTCTTATCTCCCCGTGTTTGCCACCACAGTGTAAATTGATGTGGGAAGAACAGAGGCAGCTCTGAGTTGTAGATGTTGCTGTCTCTCCAGCTTTGCTTAGGATTTTTTATTCGACTGAAGTTTAAGTTGCCACTTTAAAGAACACTACACTTATACCTATAGAGAGAAGTTTGAAATGTAGCCCAAATAGCATTCAAGAATTCAGAACCAGAAGGCAGAGTAAGGAAGGTTGAGCATGCTGGTTTAAGAATTTTAAGATAATATGACAGGGAAACCTTTAGGCCAGCAGTTCTGAGAGCTCGTAAAAAGTATTAGCTTGCTTTTTGGTCTTTATTTTCACATATCAGGGTAAAGCTGACGGCAGGTCAGATGAGGCTGGAGGAGCCACATGCTGGGAATGCCGAGTTCCTCATTTCCATGGTGTCTCCAAGCCACAGAAAGCTGCAGAGCAAAGTCTTGCTGCCCAGACAGTCGCAGCCCCAGCGCTGAGGCTCTGGAGTTTCGGAGGCTGTGGTTGTGTAAGCTGTGATTCAGCAGAACCCTGCAACCACGGGCACATTCAAATGAAGGAGTGGAATTCATTACAAAACAAAGGCATTATTGCATATGAACTGGTTAGAGATTAAAGCAGTGCTTTTAATGTTTACAGGAGGTGCTACATTTTGTTTAGGAAGAACTGTGTTATGTTCTCAACAGCTATTAAATATATAAAGTATTTGCTTTACATGAAGACTTTTGTTAATGTAATATCAGCTGGCAGGAAGAATGGGGAGGTTCCCCCCTGCTGGGCTTTTTCTGAGGAAAAAAGCAATAATTTCAGCTCTCCAAAGCGTTTTAAAACAATTATGTAATTTTGTTTCTTCTTGTTGTTAGAATTATTAATTTATATTTTATTGCATCTTCCAAAACCATGTTATATTTTAGTTTTAACAGTAGTTGGTTGTAATATTCATCTTATTTAGAAGCCAGTTTTAATTCATTTTGTATTTCATACTTGTGGCTAATTCCTTGTTAATTAGCCTTCATTTATCTTAATAATGGGATGTGTAAATACTCATAAAGACTCTATGTCCTCATTTCCCCTTCCTCTCCTGTATTTTGGTTGTTTCCAATGGTATAAGGTAAACACCTTCACTAATGTAACACCTTGAGCAGTGTCATCATTTCTTTACATGGACAGAACGTGCAGCACATGGGACGTGTTGGCAGCAGAGGAAAAGCATCACCTTTCCCACTGTGATGGGAAGAGCAGGTACAGCCCCGAGCCCTGAGCCTGGGTCAGCTGAGCCTGAGCCCTGACCCAGCAGTGTTTGACACTGTCCATTCTGCCTGTGCAGAGCAGAGCTCAGGGTGTCCCCTCATTCTTGCTCTACCAGCCCCAAATATTCAGGGTTTCACTTGGCTGTATTTCACTTGAACTTGCTGAAGACAGATAAACAGGGGCTTTCTGTGAGGAGCTGCTGAGCCCCTCCCCTGAGCCCAAGGCTGGGCACATTGTACAGCAAAGAGCTGTGGCATCATTTCTGTAAGGGGAAGGGTTTTACCTGTCTGATGATATAAGGTGGGCTTGGATAGAGCTCATCAGCATTTCACCTGCAGCTGAGACTGGAAACTGCTCTGTGTGTGTGTGTGTGTGTGTGTAAAAAATGTACCTTTTCTCTGTCGCTGAATTCCTTGTGTGTTTTCCTTTGACAAGTGCACCGACTGCTGTAGTTCCCAAGGAGGCCAAGCAGTGCATCTCTGGGCTGAGGACACTCCTTTGGCTTACAGTTCAAATAAATGAAGTTTTAAGCAAGCTCTGTAATTGGCTAGTTTTCTTTTAAATACAAAACTGTGTGTGTGTGTGCTGGGTCTGGTTGTGATAGAGTTTAGAAGTGATGTTACAGCCTATGTGTACAGGGTATGACAGCATGGAACAGAGATAAATGTTCCTCTTTTACAATTTTACTGTAGTGAGAGAGCGTGATATTGGATATAGAGACAAATACATTTAACTTTCCCCAGAGTGCTCGTGTGTCATGCTGCAGCTCCAGTTGTGTTATGGTGAGCGTAGATCAGAACCTGGTCTCAAAGGAAATGATTTTACTCTTTACTGTTTCTCCATTTCATTTAGCAGCATTTCCTTTCCCTCCTTGTATTTTTTTGGCACTGTGCTGTGACATCTCTGTGTGACAGAAGCTTCCAGGTTGTCTGTTCAGCCAAACCAGTTGCCTGCCTGGTGCTGACATTGTTCTGATCTGGGTGGTGTGTGTTACACCCTCCACCATCACACTGTCCGGTGACCCAAGGTTTTTCCCTTGCAAATGTGGCTCCAGTCAATATTGCTGTGGGGAGAAGACAGTTTTTCCAAGCTGGGAATAAAGTAAATAAACTGAAAAAAACATGAGACTGTAATACGAGGATAAATCTTGACACTTTGTCAACTGTCAGAGCCAACTGTCAGGGAATGTTTTTCTCCTCTCCATCAGGTACAGTCAAATACAACAGCAGTAAAAAAACTGAGCACCCCTCCAGAGGTGGAATGGGACAGGACAGGTCCATGGATTGTCCCTCTGGAGGCTGGAAACATTCCCCCACTGCTCTTGAGGCAACTACGATGGGATCCATACAGCTGCACCTCCCGCTGGCCCGAGATAAGGAATTGCTGTTTGGGCTTCAAAAGAAAGAGCAATGTTTGGAAATTTTGCTTTCATTCTGGACTAGAATGAAAACCAAACTGTCAACACTTCCTTTGAAATGAAAATGGAGACAAAACACCAAAATAAGAATCAGCATTGAAGGTGAACAAAGGACTTTGTTAATGTTTTCTTTCGAGGTAAAATATTTTGTGTTGCCTTTTACGTTTCTATAAAAGTACCTTAATTGCTGCTGTTACTTTGTGAAAACTACAATATAGTCCTAAAATGTGGAACACTGTCTTGGAACTAAAATATTTTGGTAATGCTGAAATAATGACACAGAAATGACGCAGCCCATTTTTTTTGAAGACCTATTCCTGCAGAAATATCTTTCCCTAACCCTTCTGAAACAGGTTAATTTCCTGCTGTGGAGGTTAGAACTGTACAAAGCAGGTGCCTTCTCAGGGTACACACCTTTAAAAAAACATTCCCGTTCTGCTCAGTGCTTCCAAAGGGTGCTGTGGTTTGAATACAGCTTCCTCACACCTGAGGCTCCAGGTGAAAAAACAGGTCTGGTTTTAGTCTAACAGGTCTTGTAGTTTGTGGAGTGATCTGCAGGAAGCTCCTGTCCCAGGGATATACTGGAAGAAAGGTGTGAGAAAGCAGCTTGGAACGAAAACTGCCCTGGCACTAGTTTGCCATGGGCTCTTGGATTAATAGGAGACAATCCGCAGGGACTCTGTTTCAGTGGCTGACCCAGGTAAAGCCAGGAATGTTTATCACATCCCACTGTTCCTTGTTCCTGTGGGTACTCTCAAAATAAATACTAACTCCCACAAATACCATTTTTCTGTTTTCAGCCTCTTTTTAAAGCACTGCACGTGAGCTGTTTGGATCTTTCAATACTCCCAAGTCCTCCAGAGTTTTTAAAAGCACATTGAAGATTTGTAGTGATTTTATTAGAGGAGGGGCATAATTTGTCTCGAAGTGGCTGTGATATACTTCAAAGAAAAAACCAAAAAACTTCCATTCTGAATGGAAAGCAGAGACACAACTTTTAGGGTCATTTTATCGTACCATGCTCAAATTTCTGCAGCTGTAAATTAAAACCAAACAAAATCCCTATACTCCTTTTGTAAATCCTTTGATGTGTATCGATGTACAATATTTTCTGAAGACCTAAGCGGGACTTAAAACATAATTGTTCTCATTTTCTTATTGTTCTCACTGGATTCCGCTGCATCTCACTTGCTTGATGCTGTATTGAATGGCTACAGATTTTTTCAAAGCACAACAATCAATTTTGGTTCAAACTGGGTGGAAATACCTTACAAATTGCTGTAACACATCAGTGAATGAAAGGTTGGGTCAGGGACCTCTAGATACCTAATCTAAGCTGCATTACTGGGAGCAGAAGTATCTGCTGGTCCAACACCCCACATCATTTTAATTATTGATCCATGCCCAGGGGTTGGACAGCTTATCACTCTCAAAAGATACGTTTTGCAGAAGCTTAAAAGGAATCTAAAATGTAAATGTGAATGGGGCTTTGTGTGAGTTTAACATAAGAGGAAACCCAAAATCTGGATTGTAAAACAGTTTCTCATTGTTCTTTAGTTAAGTGTTTAAACCACCACATCTTCTCCAAGAAGGTGATTTTTCTCATTGTTGGATCTCAGTGAATACAAGCAGGTTGGGAACTGACACAAAATGAAATCATCCTCTCTGTGTATGTTGTTATTACAAGGTGTGTCAAATACCTTTCATTAATGAAGAAGCTGAGGTGTGATTGCCTCACCCCTTTGCCCAAGATCACACAACAAACTGGTGATGAAACTACCCACAAGCTTTTTGTATTCTAGGATTATATTTAAATGTTTCACCTTTGAAAATGGAAGGAAAAGATGATTTGCTGTGAATTGAAATCTTTTCCAGTTAGTTGAGAGGGCTGGGCTGGAGTCTCTGAGGGCACTTGGTCTGTTCAGCCTGGAGGAGACAGGTCAGACCTCATCGGGGTCTGCAGTGTCCTCCAGAGGGGCAGCTCCGCGACCGGGACAGGGCCCCAGGAAACGGCTGGAGCTGTGTCAGGGGAGGTATAGATTAAATACTGGGCAAAGGTTCTTCCCCCCAGAGGGTGGTCGGGCGTTGAACAGGCTCCCCAGGGCAATGATCACAGCACCAAGGCTGACAGAGCTCAGGGAGTGTTCGGACAACGCTCTCAGGGACAGGGTGGGATTGTTGGGGTGTGCAGGGCCAGGGGTTGGACTGGATGATCCTTGTCTGTCCCTTCCAACTCGGGATATTCTGTGATCTTCTTGAACAATAAAAGGGAGACAGGCACGTCCCCGCACAAACAGGGATTTGGTTGGTAAGCGTGGGGGACGCGTAGTCACCCTCAGCCTGAGGGGGAGGAAGGCACAAGAGCTCCCTGAGGGGCTGGCGCGGGGGAGGCTCCGCGTTCCCATCCCCTTCCCCGAGGATCTGCGTGGCTGAGGCGGCATGGGGAGAGCGATAACCCGCGGCCAAGAGGAGAAGAAGGGCAGAGCCTCCCCCAGAGCCTCCCTGGCGGTAAGTCGGGCGGGCGCTGCAGCGGAACCTTTCCCGCGCCTTTCCCGCCTCCTCCCTCACGGCCGCACGGCCACGCCCCCTCACGCGCCACCACCTCCCCTCAGGGCGGCCCCGCCCCTCGCGCTGCCACCGCCCCTCACTCGGCCCCGCCCCGCCCATTGGCCCCGCCCCATGTCCCCGCCCCCGGCGGGCGGGGCCGCGGGACCGCGCACGGGCACGGCGCGGGCGCCATGTTGGAGCGTCGCTGAGCGCGGGGTCTCGCTGCGAGCGCGGCCCGGTCTGCGCGGGGCTGGGGCGGGGGAGCCGCGCGGAGCCGCGGGGGAATCGCCCGGGCGGACCATGGACGTCGAGAGGCTGCAGGAGGCGCTGAAAGGTGGCGGGCGGGGGCTGGCGGCAGGGTGCTGGGGAGCGGTGTCCCCGCGCTCAGGGGAGACGGGGGGTTCCTTAGACTCTGTGGGGGGAGCGCCCCGCGCTGAGGGCGGCGGGTCCCTCCCTCCTGGCCCCTGCCGGGGTCCCCGCGCCGTGGGGAGGGGGCTGCTCACTGTGAGGGGTCCCACGGAGCGGGGAGAGCGCGGGGGTCGCTGTGGGGAAGGGGAGGACAGAGCCCCCGGTGCCGCTGCCCAGCGACCCTCAGAGCTGAGTGTGGGCCGTCAGTGACCCCCGGCTCCGGGACCGGGGCTACCCGGCCTGCCCGCCCCTTCCCCCGCGTCCCGGCCCCTTCCCCCGCGTTCCTGCCCTTTCTCCCCGCATCCCGCCCCCTTCCCCTGTGTTCCTGCCCTTTCCCCCCGCATCCAGGCCCCTTCCCCCCCTTGTCCCGGCCCCTTCCCCGCATCCTGGCCCTGCCCGGACCTGTCCCCTTCTCCCTCTCCAGCCCACCCTGTACTGGGCTCAGCCTGAGGAAATCGGCCTCTTTCTGTGCTATAGCTGCTCAAAAGAAGTTGCAAATCAACTTCTGATTCTCCGGTGCATGCAGTTTCTCCGCTGGAAAAATATTAAGTGTTTTACAGGGCTGGGAAAGCTGGTGGAGCTCTTGGGAACAGCCGGAGCGTTGTGAGAGCGACAGTGTTTGTGTGGGAACCGTACTGATAGCTAAAGCAAATAGCTAACTATTGTGAATTGTTGTTCTGTCCCGTCTTCTTTTACCATTTCTTTTGTGTCCTTCTCATGCCAACAGATTTTGAGAAGAGAGGGAAGAAGGAAGTGTGTCCAATACTGGATCAGTTTCTTTGTCATGTGGCTAAGACTGGAGAGACGATGTAAGTGTGACTGTTTTGGTGGTCCTCAGTTGTGGCTCATAACAATTCTGCACTTTAAGTCAGTGAGATTCTACCAGGATTCTCTTTTTGCCTGTGGGTTGCTTCAGTGAGCTAAACAAGCTTTCCTTAGTACCCATAATTTTGGGCTGATTACTTTTGTTTGCTGGTAGTTTTAGCTAACGGGGGGAGACTTCTTTTATAGGCTTTGCCCAGGGGTATCTGTCAGGTCTCACTGATCCTGCTCAGCACAGTAAAAACCTGTTGCTTTTTCTTCATTTTACGTGAGATCAGGTTTTTTAAATGGCAAGTTCACCCTGTTGCAGTTTCTGTTGTAAACTGTTGTAATAACTGTGTTTGCAGTATCTAATTGTATCATTTACATGAAGATATCCGCGGCTCAGAGTATTTCTCTGAGGGCTCTGTAACCGTGCTGTGATCGTGTCTGAGTGTTCTTGGTGAGGAGAACCGGGAGGTGCTTCCTGCAGAGCAGGTGTGTGGGAACTCGCCTGAATTCCCCTCGCTGTTCAGCTCGCACGGGAGTTTCCCTTTTCCCGGACTTTGTTCCCTGCCGTCCGGAGGTGTGAGGCAGCAGGAAGGAGCCGCGCTCCTGGTCAGGGATGAGCGCTGGTGCTGGGTGACTTCCTCGCGGATCACTATTTGGCAGGAAGGGGAAAGGCTTCCCCGGCTGCGTTGCTGTAGCTTTGCTCACTTTCTGGCTCCCAGGCTGTCTCCTTGTTTTTGAGGCCTAGTGCCAGACTACGGCTCCAGCAGGAGGGATGTGCTTTTACGAGTGTTTTGTGAGCAAGCAGTGACCACAGGGGCTTTGTTTGGGTTTCTAGAGTCCCTTCAAGTTGTGAGAGGTTTGTAGGTTTTGATGTTTTTCTTTTTTTTTTTTTTTTTTTTTTTTGGTAGCTTGCAAGTACTGTTTGGATTAATGGTTTAGAAAGAAAAACAAGTTCTGAAATGTACTTTGCTCTTTGAATAGAAGGCTCAGGCTCAGCAGACATACACAGCTGTAATGCTTAATATTTTGGTGTAGTGCTTATTATACAGAAAAAACACGCCACAGTAACCCATACTAAAATATGTTTAAAATATCCTGTTCAGAGATATTTCTTCAGGTTGTTTTTATTGTTTCTGCCACTATTACATATATTCCGAAGTTATTTTAAAAAATGATTTTATTGGGGTAAGTTCTTGGGGAAAATTATTACCTATCTGAAATTTGGAGAATGATTTTTATTTTCACTTAGGAAATCTACATTTATTTTTTTATTATTTTTTATTTTTACAAACTTAAACCTGAACTGGAATCTGTCATCTGAAACAATACAGACCCTGCCCTCTATGTTTCCAGGTTTTCCTTGGGCTTTTTTTTGAGGTCTGTAGCTCATTTCAACATTCTTAAACCTTTCAGTTGAATTAAATTGTTTTTTAAAAATGTTAGATATGAACATCAGAGGTATCTAATATAATCTGGAGACAGACATGGAAATATTGTTGTGTAATGTTAAATTTGCTTCCCATTGCCTACCAAAGTCTGTATTTCTTCATCAAACATGCTTGTGTTTTCACTGCTGTGTTATGTATAGAAATATCAGGAAAAAATGAGTAAAAACTGAAATCTCCTGGGAATCATTCATGTAAAGATTGGTAATGTGCGTTTTAAGAACTTAACATAATTTCAGGCTGGTACAACTTGACCATTGTAAAAGTGTTCTTGAATATACAAACCTACCAAATACATATAAATTTAAAATGAGCTAGATATTCTTTATTTCCTCTTATGGAAAAGTAACTTTGTTTAATAGAAATCTAAACCAATAATAAGTAGATACCTTGGCATGAGAAGTTAAAATAATGGTTTACAGTGACATTTTTAGGATTTTTACAAAGTTCAGAGTATAGCTTAAAAAAAAAAAGAGGATGGTTAAGTCAGAGGTAATTGCACCAGTGGTTTGCAGACTTGATTATTGAAAAGCAATGGATCTTACTCAGTCACAGCCTGTTCCTAAAGTAACATCCAGAGGGTACCATGGAAGTGAGGACCGAGGCAAATCAGGATAAGTGAAATGTGAAGTATTTTTGCTTTGAGTTATTATTTATAGGACAGTTTTATAGTGTTCACAGGGGTTCTGCCAGCTTTTTAACTTCATGATGAATGCTGATTTTTAGAGGAGATACTGCAATCTACATCTTGGGTTAAATGTTCTCACCCTCTGTACCTCTTATGGACACAGTTGCAGCAGCTCCTGTCAACAATTAGTAAACTTAGTTTGAAGAGATCCTAATAAAGCCAATTAAAATGACTCTTCAGGTTCTCCTCAAAGCCTGGTGGTGACACATGTAGCTTGTTCACCAGATGGGAAGCACGGGCTCATGCAAGGTCGTGTGGTGCCTCCCTGCCCCCACTTGCTCCAAAGTGCTTATTCATCTGAGGGAGTTGGGAACAGGTAGGTGCAGGTTTAGGTGAGGCTCTGATCTTCCTGGGATTTCTCTTGGCAGCAGCCTGGGCTGGTGCAGCCTGTGTGTTACTGTTTCACTCCATCTGGTTCAGCTGTTTCTGGGGCTGCCTGGGAACCTGGAGCTGGAAATTGCTCCCGGTTGGGACTCTCTTTGACAAGGTTCAGTTCATGGATCCGGCCTGTTCTGCCCCTGGTGACTGGGATGTCAGACTCCAGCACAGCTGAAGAGGTGGTGAAGGGGAGGAACAAAGGATGAGAGATATTAAAGCCACTGCAGTTCTGATAAGGCTCCTAGAATGTGTCTTTATTGTCATTAAAGGTCTTCTCATTTCCAAGGAAGGAGTGGAATAAAAACGCTGCTAATTTTGGTTGTATTATCAGTGTAAGCTTAGTTGTTATCGGTGCTGGGCAGTAAAATCCTGATGGTACAGTCATGTGCATTAACTTCATCTTTTTGAAGTTGGAGCTTTCCTCCTGTGCAAAGTTAACCATTCACTTCCTTGCTTGTGAGATTATGGCCTACGTTTACAAAAGCCAGTCTAAACTTCCTATATTGGAGGTGACAGAAGCAAAAGTCTGATTGCTTGGCTGCTTCAAAATATTTTTCTTTCTTAATAGTTGCTATGGTAAGACTTAGCCTTAGGTGAAGTACAAAGTTTATGGTTCAACCTTTTCTAAACTTGTCTTGAGTATTAGGACTTGTTTTTTTTTTTTTTTCAGAGGAGTGACACACTCCTTAATTGACCTGACTTTTTATTGAGATACTGCCATGGAATTTCCTTAGTGAGATCAAGTATAGTCAGAGAGGATTGTTATAACCTCCTTGTCTCTAGTCTGTAACAGATCAGTGTGACTTGCAAAACTGAGGAAAGTAAAGAGAGAGGAAATTTGTTAGTCTTAATACTTTATCTGAAAGACCTTTAAAAACAGGATATGTTTTTGTGCTTTGCATAAGAAAGCCACTTATCTACTTTTTTCTGAAGCAGAAATGGTTTTAAAAGATAGGATGGAAGTCACAGCACAGCAATGCTAGAAGTGAAATGCAGCAGTGAAGCTTTTTTGTTTCTGAAGAATTCTTAAAAATAGGTGTGAAATTGATTTATCAATTGTGATGTTGTCCTGTATTTAAAATATATTTTCTCTTACCTCTTAGGGAATTTTCTTGGTTTTAGAATCACTCTGCCCCTTCAATAGCAAAAATGTTTTTAAACTATTTATTTGGGTACTTCACCAAGAAGATCCAATTTGTTGGACTGGAAAGGAAAATTAGGATTTTCTAAAGTGGAAAATAAAACTTAGAAAACAAAAGCAATCAAAAATTTTATGTCGGTTTTCTCTACATTTCCCCCACTCCTGCCCTGGGGCAGGGAACCTATAAAGTGCAGTTTTCATGGCTTACTGTAGTGGAAAATATAATACAGATGCTTACTGACAGTGAAGGAATCCAGAAATAAGTGGTGAAGTACCAAAGTCTGAAGAAATACAGTATATAGGCAGAAGTGATTAACTGTAAAATACTTTTAGGCTTAAGTTGAGATCCTGGCCTGGGCAAGATGTGATGCAGTTACACCAGTTCTTGCCTTGAATACAACATAAACAGCCATTAAAATACATCCTGGTTTTATTTCTTCATGTAGTGAAATTCTTTCCTCAGAGTTCCACTGGAAGATCTGAAATGTTAATTCAAACCTCATCTGAGCCTGAAGACAGAAGGAGGTTGTCTTTTTGCTTGCTTCCTTGAGGACCAGCTGAAGCGTTTTTCTGCAAAGTTTCTTAAGTCAAGTTTAATAGGTGTGATTGCAGAGCAAATAGGGACATGGATCCTGTCATCAGAGAATAGCTGCAAGGGGCTTCTGGAGGTGATCCAGGCAGACCCTGTGCTCAGGGGGAGCTAGTTCCCAAGCTAGTTCAAATTGCTTAGGGCTTTGTGCAGCATTTCTGGAAATCTCCAGTGATGGCAGTTCCATAGCCTCAGTTTGGCTCTCTGTTTCACTGCTCAACCACGTGCATGGGAAGAACATTTCCTTGGGAGCATCCTGGTGCCTCTTATCCCTCTCTTGTGCACCTCAGAAAGGAATCTTTCATCTTCCCTGTATGCACTGAGCCCTTCAGTGATGAAAGGAGTTTGATTCTCCCTCCATGGCCTGTTTTCCAGAAGCATACACTTCCCACTGGAGTTGTGTGCTGTGGCTCCATAACCAGCTCAGTGACCTTTTCTCCCCTGCCTGTCTGCTCCCTTTGGTGTTGTGTGAGCCCAAATCAGACACACTCCTGCAGGTGTTGACTCGGGAGTGCTGGCAGAGGGCTCTGTTCGCTTGGATGTGCTCACAGCATGGTCTGACAGGTGCTCAGCATCCCCTCTGCCCCAGCGCTGGCTCTGGGCACCATCGTTTGGAACTGGCTGCAGTGGGACTTGGAGGAGCTCTGCAGTGTGGGGCTGATGCTCCCCTGTGCCTGCAGCTGCCCAGCTCTGCCATGGCAGACTGGGCTCTGTGTCTTGCTCAAGCTGAATTTAGTGTCTGCTGATCTTCCCTCCCCATCGGTCAGTCAGGTGGATCAGGGACAATTTGCCTTTGGTAAATTACATAACTGTAAATGTAAGTTACATAACTGTAGTTCTACCAAAGATAATGGTAAAAAACACTTTTAACCCTTTTCTGATTCATGTACTTTGTGTAGCAGTGAACTCTTGTCTTACCACATTTTTAATGCTTTTTGAATCAGTTTAACTTTTATATTAGGTTGTTGCAGGAGTGAAATAGTTTGTCAGCTGTAGGAGAGATCTGAGTGAGGATACAGTAGCCACGAACTTGTACAAGAATAAGTTTGCTTTCTCAGCTTAAGTGTTTTAACCATGTACTCTGAACTCTTGTGTAAATATCCTTTCTCATGTTACAGATGCATAGATTTTTTAGCTGTATATCCTTCAGCATGTTTCACATGCTTAAATTTGTCTACTTTCTTCTCTAAATTATGTTTTCTGATTTTATTTAACTGGTGATTTTCTTGCTCAACATGTGTATGCTAGTATGTTTTCTGATTTGGAGACAAATAGTTACATGGGGATCTTAGCACCTGTTTGGAGAATATAATTCCTTATTATTTTTTTCAACAATGAAATAAAACAATTCTCAAGTTTCTGCCATAATAAGCAGGATAATATTTTTCTGGAAGAAGTGTGTGTGCCTTTTTTAATATAAGCCTCTTTCATTACCATGTTCTTAGTGAAGCAAGAGATATGAGTAAACTTCCTTGTGTTGTTTCCCACTATTATTCCTCACTAACTCCATTCCACTAAGTGTCTGGAATGATTCCCCACTAATTCCCATTCCACTGACGTTGTGTTCTGTCTCATAATCCACTGATGTCTGCAAAGGAGAGGAATCTGGGCTAAAAAGCCAGTGATGTATCTTTGTCAAAGCTGGTTTAACTTCCTTGCTCCTTTACCTAAATTATAAAACCAAATTTGTGTATGTATCAAATGTGTAGCAGTAGTACTTCAGAGGAACCAGTTGTGATACTGATGAAATCACTTGCTCCTTTGGGAAGCACACTGTTGTAGTGTTTTATTTTAAGTGCTGCCACTTCATATCTGTTGGGAGTGGGGTTTATGGTGTAAAGGTCAGACTTTAACTGCCATTATAAAATGTGTGTGATGAACTGATCCTAATAAACTTTAATCTCTTTGTACAATACACATGTAAGGAAAGACAAAAGGCAAACTGATCGCAGCAGTAACTTCTCAGGGTAATTGGGCTGTGTTATCCACAAATGTAGTGTGCATTCAGACTTCAGTCTGTAAGTACATCTCCCTTCCCTGTTGCTATACACAGCTGTTTGTGTAAGCACACTGCCTGGTACTATTTTTTCAGGCAGTTCATGTCACTGTGCACAGAAAACCACCCCACTGTTCGTGCTGTAGCAGTTAATACAGTTAAACACGTTTCTGATGATCAGTTTTAGAAATAAAACTGCTTGAAGACAATTACAAGATTTCCAAGTGGCTACAGCTGGTGAGGCTTGGTTTGGGAGTGGTAAGGGAGTGTGATGATGCACAAACACCTAATGCCTGTGTCTGAGGTCACTGGGGTAGGGTACACCTCGTCAGCCCCAGCTTAGCATGTTTCTGTGTGTAGAAGCCAGTTTGGGTGGCTTTTGTTTCTGGTTTTGGAATGAATTAGTAACAGAATTGCGATTTACCTGATCCCAATGGTGCTGCTGAGAGACCTGAGTGAGGGCTGTGGGTTTTGCAGGACAGTGCCTAAGCTGGCAGGTGTAGGGATACAATGCCAATACAGATCCAGAAGTAGCTGCACAGGGTGCACTTTCCTAATCTGGTTTCCCAGCTTTATTGCTTGATGCAGTGAAGATCTGACTGTATTATCTCAGTGTGGTCTGCTGCTCCTCTGAGGTAACCAGGTCATTTAACAGTGATAGTTACACTTACCAGAGGAGTTACAGCACTTCTCCTGTGTATTTGATTATTCTGCACAAACTGGTGATACCTGGAGCAACACTGGTGTCCTGTATTAGTAGATATGTGGAATTCAGTTTGCTTATGGAAGAGCTGATGTATTCATATATGCAATTATTCAAACACCAACTTTATAATACTCGTGGTAATTTTTCTATGGGTAGCCTCTTATAGAGAGAGTAATTTTAACTTGCTGCAAGTTCAGGAAGACTCTTACATGTCCTTCATTTATTTCATAATACTTTTAAAGAATGTTGATTCCTGGACTTCTGTTATACAGGTTTATTGAGGAAGTGTCATCTCTTTAATATTCCTGTATTCTATCTGCATCAACTCCAAAATACTATGGAATGATATCACACCTTTGCCTGATGGGTTATTTTTCTGTGCAATATCTGTTGAATCAGATCACTCTGGACTGTGGTGTGGAATTCCTGCAGGATTTCCACTACAGAGTGCACAGCATCACTCTTGAAACTTGGTGAACTGTTCTGTCAAATTTGATCTGAAATGGAAATAAATAAAAGCTAAGAACAATCCCCAGAACTGTTAGAGTAGAAGTCAATATGGCTGTCTAAAGTTCAACAAAATGTTCAGTCCTGTTAAAGGCAGATCTGAACTCTGTCAGTGGTTTTGGGGAGGTATTTTGGCACAGACAATGCCTATCTGCTATTGATGATCTGTGGTGAGTCTGCTGAAATGCAGCTGCAGTTGCCCTTGGTAGAGCAGAGGGCTACAAATGTTCTTAGGGCTTTTGTGGTTGTAACTTGGGAGAGAAGTCAGATACCTTCCTCCCCCGTGGGCTTTTTGTGCCAGCCACTTAAGTGAGATTGTTTGCAATTCTAAGGTTAATGTGAATGGCCTTGAATTGAAGTTTAAAGATTCAAAATGGAATTTCAAGAGTATGGTTGCTGAAATCATGGCACACTGAAATTTCTACAGAAATGAGGCAGATGTGGGCTGGGAAAACAGTTGCTGTACCCCAAGTGATTACAATTCTGATTACAGTTCTGAACAATTGTGTTTTACAATTCAGTTACGCAGGAAATATTGTTTAGAAAATTGTCAATCGCATTAAAAAGTGCACGAAACTCGAGAAAATCTAGTACAAAGCATGTTAACAATTTTTTTTTACAAAGATAAATGTAATAATTACACAGAATATTGGTAAAATATTGTCTGGACTAGAGAAATAAACTTTAGGGTAAAGTATCCTGTAAAATATGTGTCAGCAGGAAGGTACTGAGTCTGCATCTATTGTGGCATAAGTTTAGTGTGCTTGCCTGAGCCAGTGATTTTCCTGCATAATAGAAAAAAAGAGGTAACTAAATTGTAAAGAAGTTTAGTTAGTACTGCTCAACTAGGAAGACTTGGGTGATATTTATTTGATAGTTTGTGTTTGTAAGACTTGGAGACCTTTGGAGTTGCTCTGCACTTTATAGGAAAGTCAATATCTGGGGTGACCATTCTACTTTTAATAAGACTTGAGATTTATAAGAAACTTTATTTGAGTATGTGCATAAGTGAGATTATATTGAGAAAAAAAAATCAGTAAGGGAAAAATTTAGATATTGGTACACTGCAGAAGCATATAAGTGGAATAGTTCAGTAAATGCCCAGTTTATTCTTACCAGCTAAAGGTGACTAAGTAAATTTTCAAATGGAAGAGGGAAAGTGAATGAAAACTGAAAGCCAAAAGTAAAAGTAGATGGTGTTTCTTTGTGTGCATTGTTTTCTGCTCTGCTCTGTGAAAGCTAATTCTTGAATGAAGAATGTTGTAATCTTGTACTTTTTTGTTCTGTCGTCAGTTTTTGCCTTGAAAATAAAAGAAAATGAAAGGTACTTGAATTTGGCTTTAGACAACTATATTAAGAAATGTACTTTCTAGAAAATTTTGGAGGGAAAACCTTTTCTGCTCTGTGGGACAGCTGCGTTCTGTTGGAGTCAGCTGAATATTTATCAGCAGAGATCAGAATTAGTCCCTTGATGATTACAGATAGTACTTTAACGTGTTCTTCAGCTGTGTGTTTCCATAACTAAGTCCTAATCTTTGTTGTTCCTGGCAGTAGCCGTAGTAATTTGCAAGCAGTAGAGAGATGAACACTCACTACTGAAGTAGATGAAGTTCTAATGTCTGACAGTTTCTGTGGCTCCTCAAGGAGAGCAAAGACTTAATTTAGGCTGACAACAATCAGTGAGTGAAAATGGAAAAACGCCTTCTGTGCTTGTGGGAAATACCAGTTTTTCCTCTTTGGAGCCCTTCAATATATTTTTAATTAAAGTGAAAGGTAACATGAGGTCAAATTGTACTGAAGATAAAACGTGAGAGCGTTTTAATTTTCCATGAGTTATCAGGTGAAGGGGAACCGGACGCTCCCCCAGGAAGAGTGTTTGCCAGTGTTTTCCTGACAGGAGCACACTGTTTACAGCAAGGCACAGCGTTCAGTAAATTCACCCTGCTGTAGCATCTCAAGTTTTAAAATTGATTGCTCATTCAGAAACACCCATAAAGGTTCTAGCACTTGCTTATGGCTTTAATGTCTGCTTGCCAGAAGCATGTGAGAAACCAGCCTGCATTGGTGCACTGGGGATTTTACTGTGTAAATCTGTTGTCATTGTTTGGAATTTCCCATATTAATCTGCACTGTGTGGATGGTGAAAATAGCAACAGTGTGCAAAATCACGAGGCTAAAATGAATTGCATCAAAATAGTATTAAAATAAAGCACAGGACGTAAAAAAATAAGTTTAAAATTCAGAGAATATGTGAAGCAAGAGTGGAATTAAGTAAGGTATGTTCTTCTACCTGGTACCTGAGTGCAGCTGCTTAAAGGAATGGCTTTGCTCCCTGCCAGTCACATCACACATCTTATTCTGCCTTATCTGCAGCATTAATTTTGTGGTTAGATTAGTGATCTACTTCGCCACCCTGTGTGTGGGATCACAGGAATGTGTGGGAGCAGCAGAGCTGGCTTGCCCCTTTTGGTGTAGACCAAGGACAAGGTTGGGTTAGGACGTGATGTGGCAGCACCTCCTGCTCTGCCCTGGGATGAGATCCCTGCAGAACCTCAGCATGACTCAACTCCCCTTAGTGGGAATTCTGTGCTTTTCATCCCAGAAATTTTCAGAGGTAAAAAATTGAAAGCCATTTCATTACCCTTAAGCACTCCTGGTTAAGAAGCAATCTTTGTTTATATCATAAATAACAAAATAGTAATTCCTGAACAAAAAATATCAAATGGCAACAGGTTTGGGTTTTCTTATCTGTTGGTGTGGGAACTCTGGGAATTGTGTTTTACAGGCAGTCCTTAGCAAGATTTTTAGCTTGTGCACCCCTTCTGTGTAGCTGTGTATTCCAGGTATCCTTGGTTGTACCCAGTGTATAGATCTGCAATTAGGCTGTGCTAGAGAAGGGAGGGTTTGATACAGAACAATGGCATAAAAAAGGTGGAGGGAGTAGGCTTTGCCTTCCAGCCCAAAGAACAGAGATATCCGAGGGAAGAGATGAGTGTCCTCTGTCTCCTTTCTCCCCCAGAGCTGCAATCCATCAGTTCTCTGTGCATCTCTAGCCACACAGGCTGCTGGAGAGGATCCCTTGGATGTGTGTTCCGTGTGCTGTGCCGCTGCCAGGGAGTCAGGGAGCGGGACAGGCCGTCCTGGGCAGGCTCCCGGTGCTCGCTCCCTGCTGCTGCTCTTTCACAGCCTGGGGGAAGGGAACCACGCTGGGGCCTCTCCTGCCTGGGATAAGTCCTGGGCTCCCTGGTGGCAGAGATGGGCCTTTGATCTGGGAAGTGGCGTATTCAGTGTAGTCCACAGTGTTCCTGTTTGGATACATCTTGCTGTGGAAGAGCATGCTGCAAAGTTTGCTGCCTTGCCAGGGGTGAATTGGATGTGTGATTGCTGAGTGCTCTTCATTTTCTCTGCCTTTTCACTTTCCAAATTATTCTGGAGATCCCATTGATAGACCAGAATAGAAAAGGAATTAACTTGTTTTGGATGAAACTTTAATTTTGCTTTTGACAGCCTAGGGAAATTACTGTGTCTTGGAGTATATCTTCATCTTCTGTGAGCTCTAGAACAAGGCAGGAAAGAGAAGAAACAGTTATTAAAGTTGGCAAGTTATTTCACTTTAAAACACCTGTTTCCTCCTAGTAGGTCTCTGTGGGAGTGTAATCTAAGTGAACAGTAATTGGGGGGGCAAAGGTAATACAAGTGACTCATATCTCTTGTTACATGTTACTTAAATCCCTCAGGGGTTGTCCTCTGGTTCTTTCCTTCTGTATTCTGAGGGCATTGCCTTAAAATCAGTTCAGCTGAACATGAATTATTTGCATCCTAAATATACTAATTTATATTTTTTTTTAATTTCTGCTGTCAGAGAGCCAATAGCAGAAGAGTGGAGAGGGAAGTACTCCCTTGTACTAAGTTCTGATACTTTTTATGGCCTGTTCAATGAACAGAATCAATAGTAGATCTGCTTATTTTCATTTTATGTTCTGTGTGGTGTGTAGCATGTCTCCAAAACAGATGGCATCCTCTTAAAATTTAAATCAAGTAATTTTGTAATGAACTTAAACACTGTGAAATCTGAAGACAGACATTCCACCAGGACTCCTGGGACTCTTCATGTTTTAAGTACATAGCTGGGTCTGTAGGAGCTTAACATCTCTTCAATATAATGTTTTTCTTAATTAAACCTGTAATCTGTGAAGCAATTCCAGAAAGATTTATGAAATAATTGCAGTACTTTCATTTCAGGAGGTAGCCTGGTTTCAGGCACTCTGAATTCTTCCTCCTGTTCATCAGTTAATTTTAGGTTTTGTCCTGCTTTGCTTCCATGGGTCTTACTGGAGTTTGCACCTTGAAATCTGTAGAGTTTGTCTGAAGTGTGTAAGCCATATGTGCTATCTTAGGGTTATATCTGATGTTTTATTGCAGTTGCTAAAAAGGGAGATGGATAACTCAGTCTGGTTGTCTCCTGCACTTGGGGAGACTTGCAGTCCAACCTCCCCTTCATGTCCAAGCCCTGTGGTAGTGTTGGGAGCAGTGTTGTAGCAAAGCCTTCCAGTGGAACACTAAATGCACAAGAGACCTGTGTTGCTAGTCCAACATGGATAGTTTTCCCTTAAAAATAGTAGGGATTTTCATGTTCATCAGGTCTTGCCCAAACAACTTTGTTAGATGTTTCAGGCTTTTTGCTCTTCTTGTTGAAATCTCATCTCCCAAAGTGAAGATACCAAAGTGGCAAAAGAATCAAATATAAAAACTTGTCCAATGGTCAGAATAAAATATCAGTTATCTCTGATATACAAAACTAGTGCAGATATTGGCAGAGGCTTCTCCTCCTCCCCAGTAACCACTGTGGTGAGCGAGAAAGCTGCTCCCTCAGTTCCACCAGTACAAACATTTTGAATAAGCAGGAGATAAGGGAATGGGAGAATGTCTTTTGCACTCTGGGAGTGATATGATGAGATTATTTCCATGTAAAATGCAATTTTGTTTTGATATGCATGTTTGGAAGGATGAATTCTATGCAAAGTGTGTTAGTACAGACACAATCATTCCTTGCAGGCAACTTTGTGCTGGTAATTCTTTTAAATCAAAGCATTGCATCAGATTGCTTGACCTGCTTTCTAAGGTGACCCTTGTCCCTTGTTGAAGATACCATTCATCAAACAGAATTTCTAAACTTGGTTGGTGTTGCTTGGCAAACTTTGATTCATCTGCAGATGGATTAGTTTCAACAGAAAATCGTGTAGTTTGTGTACAGATGTGAAATATTTTGCTTTTATTAGAGAACAGAATTATTAAGGATTGTGTTCTTCTGTGTTTCTGCCTTGGCAGTGTTAGGTTGTGCCCCTTGTCTAAATTAGTATCTCTTTTTGTTGTTGTTTTTTATTATTCTTCCCTGTGCAGTGGAGATATTTTTGCTGCCTCATCAACTTTCAGTGTCTCAGTGATACTGTAGAATTGTTCTAACAATTCCCTTACACTCCTTTGTGGTTTTGTCACAGGGCTTCACTGTCTTGTCTTCACCCAGTAATTTTGACCCCATCCTGGGGCTTTGTGTAGTTGTGTGGGGAACTTCTTAAAAAACAATTATTTATTTGCGATTTTTTTTTTCCACAGCCTGTCATTTCATGTAATCTCTGCTTGCTCATTTCATGTCTTCCCCACCCTTTTTTAGCCTTTTGTCACGCTGCCTCTCTAATTACATGTAAATCTTCTCAGAACTTGCTTATGTTTCTCATACAGTTGGCTGTTTGGTCAGGTGCTGTCTGCTTTCCTGTTTGATTTCTGTAGAACACAACTGAGTTTCTCTGTTGTAGTCTTAATTTTTACTGAAACTGCAAGGTCAGGGTCTGCACAGGGGTACAATATTATGGTGTAAAACATCTTTTCATACTTCAAAGCACATTATTAGCAGATGTTAAATCTAGGGCATGGTAGTATTGTTTCTGAAGGTATTTTTACAGATCACAGAGTGCTCTCAGAACTTTTTTCTTCGAGTGGCTATAAAAGCTCTCAAAGTTGCTGGTATGAATTCCCAAGCTGCTGTAGTGGACAGGAAGAGCATGGTTTGGAAGAAAAGGCTGATTATGTACAATGCTGAGTGGGAAGAGCAAGTATTTATAAACAAGCTTGCTCAGAAGAAAGCACAAACAGTATTTTCTCCGTGGCATTTCTTCAGTTTGTTTCTTTTACAGAACTTAAAATGTTTCAGTTATTTTCCAGTGTATAAAACTTAATGAGTTTATTCATAAAGCTGTGTTAGAAGAGTTTTCTTTTGCTTCTGTTTGGCTCTTGATTTAACTAAAGAAGGTATTGACCAAACTTTTATTAGTTTTGGGGTCTCACATTTTGTAACAAAGCAGCCAAAATAGAGATTTTTCATCTTAATACTGAAGTTGTTCTCAGGGAGCTTGTGATACATATGGAAGTTTTTTCTTTTCCTGAAAACAGATATTTGGCACTTGTTTGTCTCTTTTGTTGTCTGGCTTCCTAAGCGACCAGTCTTTCAGTGTATGGAGATAACTTAAAATTTGTACAAATGTAGATATAGATTGCTTTGATAGCTAGGAGGATATGCTGGTTTTAATCTTAATTTTTTCTGTATGGGCCAACAGTTCTACCCATGGTTTATGAACTAGTTGGTTTTCTCTATGGATGAGATACAAGTGAGTTTGTAGAGTTCAACTGATCCAACTTCAACATGGCATTTTCATGGACTGGTGAAACAGGAAAGGTGACTTTGATCTTGTGACACTCACTTTTGATCACTTCCACGAAGTAAATGGGAACTGAGAAAAATCTTACTGTCCCTGCAGAAACGTTTTTATATTTTTGGTCAGAAGTGGGTTTATTATTTTAACAACACTGAGGGCAGGGGAAGCACGAGACAGTCTGTGGCTTGGAAGCAGTTTGCAGTTGGAACTGCACTTACATCTGAGATTGCACTATGACTGTCCCCCTTGCCTTTGGCCAGTTGAGCTTTCACACAGCTGCCAGTGCAGCCCCAGCAGCAGGAATTCACCAGTGCTGAAAAAACTGCTTGAGAAACACAGCAAGGCTGTGCTGAGCCCCTGCTGCTGTGGTTACACTGCTTCTAGCAACAGCTTGCTGAGTTGATTTAAGCTGGTGTTGCTATATCTGGATTAGGCGTAGTCAGGCTTGTGACTGCAGGCTGAGTTTGTCCTTAAACTCTGCTGCCTCTGTCTGTAGCCTGTCCTGTGTCACCTGGTCAGCAGACAATTAGGAAATGTTTTGGAATACAGGGCAAAAGATGCTTTTTATGTCAGTAGTTCAGTGTGTTGCAGATACGAGTTCTTAGCCTTTTTATAATAGAAGAAATACTAATTAAAAATACTTGAGTTTAAAATCCAAGTGATAGTTTTCTAGACTTCTGTGTAGGGGCAAAATGTTACGTTCTTTGTTTTCTGTAGCTTCAGCATTTTAAAGGAGCTGTGGGTGCTGCTTTTGGGCAGTAGATGGACATTTTTAACTTTGCTGTTGATATATTTCAGCAACACAACACTGATGGATTAATAGTCTATGAAAAGATAAGTGTTACTCTTTAGCAAGAAATAAGTAACAATGAAAACAAAGAACAGCTCAGTTTTTGGAGTGTGGAAATATGTCTAAATGGGGTTGTCAAAGAATGTTTAGAATTATAGTGGAATCCCTTTTCATGAGGCAAATAAAACTCTTGGGATGCTCTGTGGGGAGTAATCCCACTCTGACATGGGGTTATTTACTGTGGGTTGTGATGTGTTTGTGTGTTAAATCTGTGATTTGTTATAAACACTTTGGTTTCATGGTAAGAGCACTGCAGAGTTGGGCAGCTTTTTTAATTTAGCATTTGTAGTAGTAATGCCTAATATTGTATATTGGACCATTATAGCATTCAGCTTTGGGTGTAGAAGGCTGATTGGAGACATAATCCAGTGAGTCAGTGGTGGTGTTTAATTTATCCAGGCCATTCCCTTTTGGGACCTTGGTATTTATTTATTTATTTATTTATTTATTATTATTATTATTCACTAAGTCCTTCAGTCCTGTCTGTTGTGAGGTGCTTAATGGTCCCCCATGAAGGAGAACAGAGGTTTGCTTTCCTCTTCATATTTCTCCCATTCTCACAAATTTATCATTCTTAATAAAAGATGGGGGCTTTGTGTTCGGGTCTCTGTAGATAAACCTGAGCTGTGTTTTCATCTCATAATTGCTATTCTGAGACAAAGGAGAAAATTAGGGCAAAGATCACATAGCACTGCTTTTCTGGTGAAAGGAGGTTGATATGACTTCTTTGGCCTGTAGTTTGAGATTTGGTTGTACTGGTGCTGGAGAAACAAATGTCACCATTTGCTTGGGTCATTCACAACACAGATCGTGGTATCAGCCTCACAGAAGGTCAGGTGTTTTGTAGGATTGAAAATGGTTAGGCTACCAAAGGCAGCCTGTAGAAATAAAGCCTTTGGCAAAATAGTTTTATATCTAGTTTAATATTTCTTTGAGCAGGAGCTGAAGGGCTGTCCAGGGACTCACATTTTGTGCCTGTTTGATTTGAGTCTGTTCCTACCAGACTGTGTATGTTACAGATCAGTGTCAAAGATCATTTTCTCTCTTTCTTTATTGTTGGCTTGTTATTCCCTGTTACTGCTTTTTCTCTACTAGCATCTCCATCCTGTGAAAGCTCCTGCATCAACAATAATAGAATAAAATCAATAGTTAACTAAATCAGTTGTTTTCAAGTTGCTCCCTGTGCTGCTGAGACATGAACAAGCTGGAGGAGGCCCCAGGCGTCTCCTGTGGCTGTTGTGTGAGGCAGTGGCTGTAGAAGGAAGCACTGTCCCACCTTGTCTGTTGCAGGGAGAGACCTTTTCTTGAAAATTTCAATTTATAGAATTCTGTAAATGATAAAACTTGAAGCTGAAAGGCAGAAGGTAATTTGGAAACATCTTAATAGATTACTTACTGTCGTGGGAATGTTTATCGGGAGTCAAAGTTGTTTTGCTGAGTTACTCATCAACGAGTGCTGTGATACAAAATATATTTGCTTTTTTGAGAAGAAGAGGTACTGATAAATGCTTCTAAGGTGCACAGAGTTACAAAAGGCTTTTAGTAGTGTTTTGTGAAGGAAGGAGATAATGCTGTTGTGTACCGTTACTGTATGGACTCCTTGTTTTGGTGTGGTGGGGTTTTTCTTTTATTTTTCTTTTTTTCCTCGACCTGTTGTGAGCTCAGTGAAAACTTGAAGCAGTCTGTAGGTTCACTTTACACTGTATAGAACACATGCACATGTCACATTCAGGTTTGCATTGTCAGTGGATATTGGTTCTTCAAGGAAATGGTTTACCCTGCTGTTAATGACTTGTGTTACATTGTTGTACTGTAATTGTTTAAATAGTTATCGTGCTTTAAATTCAGGAAGGAAAATAATAGTGCATTAGTTGCCTTGTTTATCTTAGAACTGGCATACCAGAGTGAATGTTGTTATGCAAACATAAACTTACACTGTTTTTCTTTGGGTTTGGGACTGACTTGCAAATGTCTTAATTCTTGTGTTTTTTGCAGGGTTCAGTGGTCTCAGTTTAAAGGCTATTTTATTTTCAAACTGGAGAAAGTCATGGATGATTTCAGAACCTCAGCTCCTGAACCAAGAGGGCCTCCCAATCCAAATGTGGAATATATTCCCTTCGAAGAGATGAAAGAAAGAATCCTGAAAATTGTCACTGGATTTAATGGGTATGTATCCTTTGTTTTCTAAAATCAGGATAACAAACTTTTTTCCCAGTTTTTAACATAGTAGTTTATATTGTCTGTCTGTGATTGTTCATTTTGCTTCCTGAAATAGCTGAGCAGAAGCAAATATGCACCTTGGATACATTACAGTAGTTCCAGAACCTTATTATTTTGTCTTTGAAAATGATGACATCCTGTGACATCATTCACTTGGGTTTTTTCAATGTGCAGTTAGTTTTTAAACAATGCAGTTCATCATATTACTATGTGCTTTTAAGAGGTTAAATAGATAGTAATGTCAGATTTCTTTCAGTATATTTTGAAATACCTAATGGAAAGAAGTCTTCTGGTGTTGAGTTCTCAATTGTTTTGTGGAGGTTCAGTGGCTTTTGAAGAACTCCTGCTCTGATAAACAGGGTGGGACCAGGAGGCAAAAGTGTACCTGGTTTGCAATTGTTGAATTATTGCAGATTCAGATTTATAGCTGGGGTGGTACTTACTAATGAGGGACTTGGGGTGTTTATCTGTGCTGACAGTGTCCTAGGCTAAAGTGTATCTGTGCCCTTTGCTGCTTTCATTATTTTGGAAGTTTTTATTTCCTTTCAAATAAAGCTCCTGATTTTTTTGTCTTATTTGGTGTGTCTTTTTTAATACCTTGCATAGTATTTTTGTTGTTTCTAAACTGGATTAAATACTTGCCATAAGCTGAGTCATCCTGTTTGTGAGGCTTGGTGCTTGTTAAGAAAAATGCTGGAAGTCTTTCTCAGCATGTTAATAAATGGGGATGTTCCTAATCATACCTCCCTGTTACACTGAAATTTCAGCTTTGGAGCCGCTACTAACACATCCTTAGTGTTGTATTTTGACTCTATGTTGATAATTTACACTGTCATTTCCATACTACTTCATTTATTTGCAGTTTAGGTGTCTCACGAGTCAGATCTCCTCTTCCCCCTGCAGTTGCTCTCGTGTAGGAGACTTCTAAGAATGTGAAATTCAGCTTGTTCTCAGCCACCCAATATTTATACCGGGCTACTTCACTGCAGGAATTTAAAAACAAACCTATCCTTTATGCTCAAGTCTGCCTCTCTCCCGCCTCCCCCAGCTTTTTGTTAATGCTCCGTTGCCCACAGAATGGGTAATGTTCTCCCAGGGACAGCTAATGAATGGGCTGCTGTTATCTGCTGTTGTTCCCAAGTGTACCGAACAAACCTCTGGATGGCCGAGTCTGGAGCTCACCCTGTGCTATTTTCATCCCCCGCTGGAGCTCTCAGGGAGCTCAACTTCCTCCTATCTTGCAGCTCCCAGGCTCTGAGGCAGCAAACTGCACCCATTAATTACCTTAAAGAAAGTAAAGATGTTTCAGATCTGAGGTTGTAGAGTGGTTCATTCAGCAAATCCTGTGACCCCCATAGAGAGCGTATGGTTGGGAAATCTGAATCTGTGGTGTCCTCAGGTATATTCAGCATCTTTAGAGTTGTGGATGTCACTTCAGGGTACCAGAGCAGAGAAGGAGGCTTCTTCGTGTGACCCTATTATTGGAATGTTCTTATTAGTGTTTGTTTAAAAGAGTGAAGGAAAGAGTTCATTAAAATGAGCAAGTTTTCGAACAACTTTTCTGTTTAGAGTTGAAGAAGTAACAAATAAGGAATGACCACAGTTTCAGGGTCTTTGTAGCTGAAGTGTCCTTCAAAGAAAGCACAGACTGGCTTTTTAACCTGTCTGTATCTTACTTGGCATGTTGTCAGAGCCTTTCAGAGCCAGATTCTCATGCTGTTCTTTACAACTGCTTTGGAGTAGGGACTTTTCAAGACTTGCCATTTTTTTTTATCCTATATTAGTAAAACAAAGTTCCAGTATAAGTTATTGAGGACATGTGGTGACAAAGAAGTCTTCGCAGCATGAATAAAATAGATCATAATCCAAATTTTCTTTTAAGTATATTTTTTGCTACAATTTATTATAGCTTATAATATAGTTATAAGTAATTTTCCTAGATGTCTTCTGAATCCTATCTATGCAATGAATTTTTGGTTTGTAATTCATTCTGAACTGTAGTGCTGGAAGTGCAGTTTTGAGTGTGTTTGTATAGAATTTTAAGTGGTTACCTTAAGTAGGCACATCAGGACTATTCATGCAGCTCATGTGCTGAACTAATTAGATTTCTGAGCATTTACAGTCAATTCTCATGCTGCTCACAAACTTCTACATTGGTGTTCCTGTATAGATTTGCACCAGTTTTAAGTTATTTCTATTTTAAGATCACTTTGTTAAAGTATTTTAAAGCAATAATTTCACCAAAAAGAGTTCCTGAGGTAAAGTTTACTTTGGGTTTTGCCAACTGAAAACATTTACAAATGCTGAAGAAGTTCCCTGCAAAGATTGTGATAATGTGACACCGGGTGCCATCTGCTGCTCAGAACACGAAGTTCAGTCTGCTCTGGAAAATTTTGGAGGGAAATGAACTGGTTTTTGCTTTTGTTTGAACTTTTTATAGTTGAGAGTAAAATACAAAGGCAGCTTTTACTTCTGGAGTTAAATGCAGGCTGCACACTCCTGAATTTGCTTATTCCCAAGTAAGACAGAACTGGATTGATGTTCCAAAATACTTCATGTCACAGCATTCCTGAATTACATGAGGTACAGCTAAATCCAAATTGGCCAGGCAGTGATTCCCCAGGATGTCTTATAGATCTGGCTGACGGAAAATAATTTAAAATTCAGTGTATATTTTCTTTTTGAGGAATAAATCAATTTTGAATTTAAAAATAGCAAAATCTCTTTAATTATGGACTTCTCAACCCAAACCCAAAATGGCCATCACAAGAAACAGTAGATCAAATTAGTGTTGTATCTATGTGGAAAAGTTAACAGATCAAGTAAATTCTTTGTGACTTAAAATTGAGAACTTTGGTAAAAGGAGGCACTGCACAGAAGCTCAACATTATGAATATGGTTGGACTTGATGATCTTAAGGGTCTCTTCCAACCTTGATGATTCTATGATTCCATGAAGAATTTGGTTGTCAAAGATTGCTGGTTGACCAAGAGTTGCTGAAGACCAAGGGAGGGGAAATTAATGGTGACAGAACCATTGTCAAGCTTCAGAGCCTTTGTGTAATAAACTGAATTAAAAGGCACACTTGTTCCTGTGTTTTTTTCTGTTTTGTTGAGGATTAGAATTTCTTCAGTAACATCATGTACAGGCAGTTCTGAAAAACATAATTAAATTGTTGATACTTAGTCACTCTCTGATTACTACTTGCTTTTAGTTAAAGTGAAGTGTCATGTGGGATGATTAATTGCAGCTGTGCTGACCGGTTTGTGCTGAGCTGGGGGCAGGTCTGTGCATCTCTAAGATGTGGCTTTTTAGCTAATGAACAAAGCTGGAGATACAGACTATGTTAGCTAATGAAACAGGCTGAAAACACCATGTACCGAGTTCCTCAGGAAATAATAAAAGGTGAATTTTGACAAAAATCAATAGTATAGGGATATATACACACATACATGTAAATCTGTATTGATACTGCTCTGGATCTGTTGTATTGCCACTCAAGAAATGGTTCTTAAATATTGTATTGTGCCAAATATTCCTCTTAGATAAATTTTTAAAATGCTTACGGCTTCATCTTGAACTGTAAAAATGCATGATTCTTTGTTGGTTTACTGAAATATTTTTGTCAGAAGTTTGTTAAAATGTGACACTGAACTTGGGATGAAGGTGTGTGACATCTCAGGTAAATGTCTGTAAAGCATTGCCTGTCTGAAAGGTCAGGGATGAAATTCAGTGCAGAATTATCAAAACCCAAAATGTGTGAATGTGGTTCTTGTGAGTTTATACATCACTCTGAGTTTAATTATTAAATTTTTAAATTAAATTTTATTTATTAAATTTTTCCTGATCTGTTCCCTGATAGATAAGTGCACTGTCCAGTTGTGGCAAAATAGAGTGTTTGTAACAGCTGAAGTATAATGGTTGTGCTGATTTCAACATTTAATGCTTTATCTGTAACTGTGTTTTGTAAAACATGAAATAAACTACGAGTTGAGACTTTTTTAGCTCTAGTGTGTATGACTCAAATTTGTTTTGAATCACTTACCATTTCTGCTCTGTGTATTGGAATAATACAGTCAGAAACTTTACTGTTCATGACCTGATTTCCTTTTTGTTGTTTTATTGAATCCTTTGAGTTGTGGGATGATGTATTTAGGATTCTACCTGTGTTTTGTGCTGCTGAGCACAGAAGACAGAGCTTTGTGTATGAGACAGGAAAAAATAAAGCCTTGAATTACCTCCCTGTATTGCTAATAGTAACAAATTTCACTGCTGTTTTTGTTCCACCTTCTCAATTAGGGAGAGAAAGCAGTAATGTTGTTGCTTCTTAACAGTCATACTTGTGAAAATAAAATTAAATTGTTGTAAATCTATTTCATTGCAGCATCCCCTTCACTATTCAGCGACTCTGTGAGTTGCTGACAGATCCTAGGAGGAATTACACAGGAACAGACAAATTTCTAAGAGGTGTGGAAAAGGTATGTACTTTTCTGAGAGAACACAGCTCCACAGTCCCAGCCTCCACTGAATAACTTCCCAATTGCTCCCCACAGTCTCGTGGTTTCACTGTGGCTCAGAGTACAGCCAATGGCTGCTCTTGAATGTACGAGTTTTTGTACCTTTCAGCATTGAAAAGCGGTTCTAAAATAACTTAAGACATAAAAATAAATCTCAGGGCTGCAACTGTTGTGTTTCCTAATCACTGTGCAGTACTCCAGCTGTAGTTTGTGGAGGGTGTATTGCCACTTTTTATACTGAGTCCTAGTTAGAAAGAATCAGCTGAAATAATGTGAATTTTTTGATCAGGCATTTCCTTCCACATTTGAGTTCAGAGCAGACCCAGAGGTGAAGGAGAAGGGAGGCCCCTTCCCCACAGTGTCTTCTGTTTCAGTATTTAAATCCCACAGCAGAGGACTGTGCCTTCAGAAAAGCACACAGATGTCATGTATTTTATAACCTATGTCGGAATGTGGGATTGTTCAAAAGTCAGTAACAGACTTTCAGGATGTGCTTTCACGTAGGATTTTTTAGCATTTCTGAATCCTTTGTTTTCCAGAGGTCCTTCAGTTAAAAATTACAAACACCTGGGCCTGAGGCTTGATGTGCTGGTCTTGTTAAGACAGTAACCCACTTCAAAAAATACTGAATTTTAGTGTAATTATGGCCTGACCTGGTAAGAAGGAGCAGAGATACTTTAACAGATATGACCAAAATCCTGTAACTCTAAGTTTTGGGATGTTGTCAACAGCTGAAGCTTCTGTTTCTGAACTCTTGATGTGTTTATTGTTTGTGTGTTACAGAATGTCATGGTTGTCAGCTGTGTATATCCATCTTCAGAGTGAGTATAATCTCCTTTTCTGTGAAACTTCAGATTTGTGTTAGTAACAGGGAGAATGTGTGTGTGTGTGTCTGATGTATCTCTCTTGTTGGCAGCAGTTGTATCTCAAAGACAGACATACAGAGTTCAGATGTGGTTATCAATAGCTGAGTCAGCAGCAGGGATGGCGTCTGCAAGTGCAGTAATTTGGAAATGGATAAGTGGAGAACCCCTTGGGGACTGACAGTGGGGGCTGTTTAAGTTCGAGGGGTGGGGAATTTTGTGCAAACAAACTTAAAATAATTTATTCCTAACATTTTGGTTATTGTTTTGTTTCTTAGGAAAAATAATTCCAGTAGTTTAAATCGGATGAATGGTGTTATGTTCCCAGGAAACTCACCAGGGTACTCTGACAGGTAAGTTTAGTTCCAGGAGAGAACTTTTTCTGGATCAGAGCAGGGGAGTTCTGAAAACAGGTGGTTCAGAGCCCTTATTACCTGATCCCAAATAAGTAGCCTTAAAAATGACATGTTAAATGGAATAATGGGGGAATGGGGTAGAGGAGGCATGAACATGCACACTATGTACTCTGTATTTTGATCCCTTTGTAACCTCGTTGTTGAGAATTTTTTTTGTTGTGCAAATTCTTTATCATTGTACGCAAGGAATGTTTCATTCAATGTAAAACAGCAAAGCACCCGATCTGTTTGTTTTGTTCTGTTGAATCTTTTAAACAAGGGTATAACTGCTTTCTGCCAAATAGGGTTAACTTTTCATTTTTATTTTTAAAGATCTAATGTAAATGGCCCTGGAACCCCCAGACCAGTAAATCGAACGAAGGTTTCGTTGTCGACTCCAATGACAACAAACGGTTTGCCAGACAGCACAGAACATAAAGAGCCAAGCTTGCAGCAAACAGAAGAGAAGAAACACAGGTTGGTCAGGAGGAATGTGTTTTGAGTTTTTATTATTCTCAGGTGTTTTAACTTACATTTTTTAAAATAGTTTAAAAGAGACTGGCCATCCAAGGGATGCATAATGGAGTCTTAAATCAGAAGTGATGGCTTTGGGGTTTTGTTACAAATGAGTTCTACTGTTATCTCTTATAGAGGGTTTAAATTGAAGTAGCTGCTACTATTTTTTGAAGTCTGACAAGATAGAGAATGTTTTTCTTCGGTAAAAGCTCCAGCTGCTTTTCTTGCTTACAGTGAATCACCAGCAGCTGAACCAGAAGGTGCTCAGAGCACCCCAGTAAAAAATAAGCACTCTGAGGATGATCCCGCAGAAGCAGAAGGACATGAGGTAAAAAGACTTAAATTTGACAAGGAAGGGGAAGCCAGAGATACACCAAACCAAACTGCCTCCAGTGAAGTCTCTTCAGGCATGGGGGAAGAGACAGAAGCATCCTCCACATCTCAGGATAAAGAAAAAGATGCTACTTGTGCCAGACAGCACTGTACAGAGGAAGAGGAGGAAGGTACTTCAGATTTATTGTCTTTGTGCATTTTCCAAGGAATTGGGATTTTCTTTGCTGGAGACTGGTACTGTGGGATTGCTGAGTGCCTCCAGTTGTGCATAAGGATGAGCTATTGCATAATTGAGAATTCCTGTTATTTCTGTTTCCTTTTTCCTACAACTCAATTTAAAACTTACAAAATGGTACAAATGGCAGTAAATTAAATCAGGGTGACAATGGTGTACCAAGAATTCAAGAATCCCTCCTTTAGGGAATCATCAGGGGTTCTTATCCCTTCCCCAGGAGTGGGGTGTGTCATACCTGTGTTTGACTCTGTTTAATAATAATATAAATTACTGAAATACAGGTAAAAAGTTATGTTCTTTCACTGAGGAGACTGAGCAACAATCTCTCTGCATCCTGTTAGAAAAATTACGTCACTCTAAGCACCTAAATTAAAAAAGAACTGTAATTAAGAGACTAATTTAGGTTTTTACATATTCTCCAAATTTCTTTTTCTTTTTTCTTTTTTTTTTATGGTGGCTCATACATTTGTAAAATTTCCCTTTAGCTCATAATGGCTGTAGACTTGAAACAGTCATGTTTTCATCATTTCCAGAAGACTGTTTCTGAAGGCAAAGGAAGGAAGCAAGAAAAAGTCACTTGTTAGATGTGTCTTTACCCACTGAAGCTTAATTAAGTGATACTTCCTGTTAAATAAAGTAACTGGCCTTTGTTTTATGGTATATTAGCATAGTTTAGATGTCCTGACAAAGGTGGCTCATGTTTTACATCTCCTGATGAAATCTGGGTTTGTCTGTTTTTCCTGTCCTTGGCTGTGTTGTGGAAGTGTTGCTCAGCACAGCTGGGAATGGAAAGTAGCAGGATTAAGGTATGTTTAAAAATGCTTCAATAATACTGTACTTTCCCTATTTCTAGAGTCCTTCATGTCTCCCAGAAATGTTGGTCCAGACAGAAAAGATCAAGACAAAGACACTGAATCCTCGGGTGTGACCGAAGAGAGCTCTGAGGAGAACAGTCGGATGGAGGAGTCCGACCAGTCGAGGGCAGAGAAGGATTTACACTCGGATGACAGTGAAATCAGTGGCTCTGCCAGTAATGGAGCTGACTGCAGTGAAACAGAAGAGCTGGGGTCCTATGCTAGTGAAACTCCAGAAAATTCCTCAGAGAGCCCGATGGAAAACAGTGATGAAGCCACAGAAGCTGCAGATGAACCTATGGAGCAAGACTAATTTAAATAAACTTAGATGCAGTATTTTCCATAAGGCTCCGGTTTTACACTGTATAAATAATTTTATGTAATAAAGTGGACCTTTAGTTTTACAAAAAGAAGCAGGTTGTAAAATAAACTTCTCCATGGATTGAACCTTGAAAGAGTTGTACATGATAAGAACTGTGAATACCAGCTCCTTCAGGTCCTGCTTACCGCTGAACTTTCGTTTGGTCAAATCAGTGGTTTGTGTATAGTTTTTTTTATTTAGAATAAAAGTTTTTAAACTGGAAGGTAATTAATTATAATTTTGACAACTTTTTTGGAGATCACCACACCTAGTTGTATGTAAGCAAGAAAGCTTTTTGTCTTGTCTTTTTCTGACAGCTATAGCAGTTACTTCATATTTTGGTTACAGTTTCAACATTTGACATATGAAATAATGGGGTTTCAGGCTGGTTTCCAGATTTTTATTTGAATACACACTATGGAACCTTCTGTTGTGTGTTTAAAATGTGTTACATTTCACACACACATCTATATGCACGCATGCACACCTGTGTGTACCCTCGCTGTTCTAAGGGGGAAAGGGTATATTTTTCTGTTTCTATAAAAGATAAATACAGCAAATACTTTTTCTATAGGAAAAGACTGAGTTCACCTCTCAAGGCACTTTGTTTTGCCTCTGGAAAAAAACGAAACAAATGAAATCTGGCCCATATGAAACCCTGGAAATACTAACATTGTTGAAAACACCAGAGTAAACACATTCCAAGAGAACTGTTCCAATGACAACATTTTTGTACACTTCTGAGGTGCCTGAGTGAAAGGAGTTCGTTTATTTATGAGAAAATGTGCTTTATGTTGAGAACGTCGTAATTAAAACATTAGCTTAAACTTTTGTAGAAGAAATGTTTGAAAATAAGAAAATATCTGGGAAGAAATGAGCAGGTACTTGCCTTTTTTGAGCTTCTTGGAGCTTTGTGAATATTGTAGAGGAGTCTCAGAATTACTTTAAGGTTTGCAGATGGCATCGATCTGATCACACCACTGGAGTGGAAGGATGGATACGTGACCCTGGTCATGTACCTGAGCTACAAGGTTTAGGGGTGCATAGAAATCACCATGATTTGTATAACATTTTGGAAGTGAACTAAATATTTTTGAACATGCTACTTTGACAGCCAGTGTTACGTTTTTTTCAAACCAGCTCAAAGCACAAACTACTGCTTTAAACTCAATATTTTCCAGTTCCCATATTTAAAGACATGCAAGCTGCAACCTCCCAGTCACAATTACTGGCTGCCAAATTTATACCTGTTTCTTCAACTGTACCTTTTTGATATTTAGAATTTTTAAATTTCTGTAAAGTAGATTTTTTGTAGATTGTAATGAGTGCTCACTGCCATTGTGAAACGGTATATAATTGTATAATTTCTGTGTGTAAACTGAATGCTTGGGCTTTCAATACAGTATTCATATAAAGCAATAAATATTAATGTTATGAAATATCTGAGTACATTTTTATCACAATTGTCCCTCTTTGGTTTTAAGTTCACGTACCTGAAGTACAAAAATGACCTCTAAAATGCATGCTGATAGATTCTTGTACTACATGGTCTGCTTTGTATCGTTTGGGGGAAATTTAGGTTTTGATTAACACCAGAATTAATTTGGCTCAGTTGGAATATTTATAAAGTTATTTCTTGCTGATGTTACCTATCAAGTTGTGAGCAGACAGGATTCAGGGAGATGCTTGCAAAAAAAAAAAAAAATCGTATTGATTGAGATCCCCTTAAAGAAGGAAAATTGTACTTTGACTCATTTTCATTGTGCTGAAGGGTTGGATGTGTGTTATCAAACTAAAGGACTGAACCAAAATGATGAGATTAGGAAAGTTTAAGACTATAGTGACATCTTTACAGTTCTTTTTTTTTTTTTTTAAATATTTTGCCAATGAGAAAATTTTAAGATTTCTAAGTTCGGAGATTTCTGAAATTTTCTTTTAGATTGTTTATTTGTGACGATATTGTCAATAAACTTGTTCTTTAAGCACCTGTGACCTTTCCAGATGTTTGTTTTAGCAGCGTTAGTGCCACTCCTGCAGAGACCTGCAGAACTTTGAGGTATGGATCTGCAGCTTCTTTTAATGGCTAATGAAAATGGAAATTGTGCTTCAACCTCACAGTAAGGACCTTAATCCTAACTGTGCCCTACATTAAATGAGATCTGCTTTAAATTCCCACACACCCCAGGGCGTGTGGCTTCAAACTGCAAGAGAACGGGTTTAGATTGGATATGGGGAAGAAATTCCTGAGTGGTGGTGGTGAGGCCCTGAAATGGATTTCCCAGAGAAGCTGTGGCTGCCCCAGCCCTGGAAGTGTCCAAGGCCAGGTTGGAGCAGTCTGGGATAGTGGAAGGTGTCCTACCATGGGCAGGGACAAGGGGGTGGAACCTGGGTGGGCTTTCAGGTCCCTTCCAGCCCGAACATTCTGTGATCCCATGATTCTGTGTTCCTGCACACAGCCAAATTCAGCGTCCTACTTGTCTTCCATAAGGAAACGTGTGGTTGAACCCCAGCAAACCAGGCAGCAGGTGCTTTAGAGCATTCCTGGGTGTATTTCCTATTAAAAACTGTTATGTGGGACCAGAATATAAATAGAAAGTGAAATGGAGTTTAGTTTTCAGAGTACAAGCTCGAAGTCAGCCCTTAATTCTGCTCTTGATATTTAAAAAAAATAAATTAAAAATGACTTCCTTGTAGTATCCTAGATGCTCAGTCAGCCTTGATTTTTAAATCTCAGGAAATGCTTGGATGATTGCATTAGGGAGAGCTTTCTACTACAGCATGGATTTGGGATTTCTTTTGTAAATCCTCTTGGATCTATTGCTGGCTTCAACAAAGTGAACTTCATTTTTAATATAAGAATAGTTCTGTGGGTTTCTAAGGCAGAGGCACCTCTGCAGCACTGACTTGTTTTTAAACATGTCAGCAGGAAATGCTCCTGGCTGGAAGAGTAGGTTGGAATTGCATTTCAGTTTACGCCTGGCCTGGGGGATGCAGGAAACGGATGAAAAATATTTCTGCTGCTGCTTCAACCTGGGAGAAGTTCTGTGTGTGTGCTGGTTTTTAGTCGAGCAGTTCTCTGAGAAGCTGCATCCTGATAGTCCTGGGTCTGGAACAAAAAAAGAAACAAACTTCAATTTTTAGCTTCTCTGTTAATTGTATGGGGGGAGGGGAATAAAACCAGAACCAAAGCCTGACAGAACCTTAATTATATGAGTTTTCTGTTGCAATAGTTAAGTGGCAACACAGTGACTTATTAAAAAAAAATAGATTTTTCCCAGAATGGATGCCTTCTATTGACTGGGACTGTACAGAACACCCTTCTGCAATCCTTTGGCTTTCTATTCATATGGAGCAGTTCTAGGAAGAGTTTAAAGGTTGTTTGTGTCTCTGTGTGTCTGAGGTCAGTGTGTTTCAGTGAGACAATCATGGGTGAGGTGTGAATTGCCAGTTATATCCCAGTTATATCCCTCTATTGCCAATTGGAGACCCACGTTTTGTCATGTAAACTTTTGTTAGGCAGCTCTTCATCGCTTCAAGGACATTCATGCCAGCAAATTCCTTCTGGATATAGTGTGCTTTAGTGTCTGCATGGTTTAACGGACAGGTTTGGCTCTGGAATGGCACACAGGCTATGCCACCACCTGTGCTCCCTGTACCTGTGTGGGGGGTTGCTCTGCTCCTGGGCCCTCCCGAGGCTAGCAGTGGTGACAAGTTTATGGAATATCTTGTCTGTGTTTCTGTGTTTGTGAGCAGGTCCTGAGACACAAGGCACCTTATTCCCAGGATTCCTGCAGCCTGCCCAAAAGCATTAATGCCAGCAACTCGTCTGCTGCAGGCTGGAGTTTTTGGGTTAGGAAGAGGAGAGTGAGAGGGGCTCTCACCAGTGCATATAAATATCTCCAAGGTGGGTGTCCCAGGATAGTGCCAGACTCTGTTCAGTGGTGCCCAGTGACAGGATGAGGAGCAATGGCCATAAAAAAAGGCTCAAGAAGTTCCACCTCAGCATGAGGAAGAACTTCTTTACATTGAGAGTGGCAAAGCACTGGAACAGCTGCGTGGTGCCTCTCTCCCTGGAGACATTCCAAACCCACCTGGGGGTTCGTGTGTCACCTGCTCCAGGTGACCCTGCCTTGGCAGGGGGATTGGATGATCTCCAGAGGTCCCTTCCCACCCTGAACCATGGTGTGGTTCTGTGAGACAGTCCTGTGTTTCCAGGTGACTGTGGATGTGCTGCTCCCTGTGGACACAACCGGCAGTGGGGGTTTGGACCATCCTGTTCAGCGGCACCGACAGATGCCCTGCGATAACAGGAATGGAGACAGCGAGCCCAGCACAGCGTGGTCCTGGTGTTGATGTCACACAGCTCACACACGTCAATACACCAGTGGAAGGACATGGATTCCTTGGATAGGGGAGCAGGGCAAGGAACTTGTGTGCCAGCTCGTTCCCATGATGAGAAACCTGAGATGCGGAGCTGCCTCCGGACACGGGGCAGAGCACGAGGGGGAACTCGAGACGCCGGAGCTGCGGGTCTGGAATGGAAACCCCGATGAGTGACGTGACCCGGCTGCTCGGCAGGTCCATGTTTCGGTGTGCCAAGGGGAGGAGAGGTCGGGGACAGCTGACAGTGACAACCAAATGCCGGCAGAGGCCGCCTCGGCAACGTGGAATGCGATGAGGCATCAAAGGAGCTGCCACAGCACCCCTGTCACAGGTCCCTGCTCTGAGGGCCCAGAGAATAAACCCACAGATCAGATAGTCTTCCACCTTAAAGAAATCAGGGATACCTTTATAACCTTCAAACTTGCCCCTTTGAGTTTCCCACCTCTGCAAACTTTCCTCTTAAACTTACACCCTCGTTCCAGTGAAAGTTGAGCCGTTTCTGTATTAATTCCGTGGCTCCAGGAGATGGAGCTTTAGAACAGACAAACCTCACACTGCAGGAAAACGGGAGCTGAGATGCTACAGGAACATCAGCCTGAGAGATTGGAGCTGCAAAAGTTTCTGCTTCTTCCCTGTCCGAAGTTGGAAAGCACCATAACTTTGTTATTGTATCTGCAGGGAACGACGGGCTGGAGGTGAAATATCTGTTCCCTTGAGAGGGATTGATCCTGTCTGGAATTCCATGGCAAGGGTGCTCTGGCATAGCTTGTCAGGAAATCAGGGGGAGGGATGCAGTGCTCCACACCTGCATCACTTCCCAGCCTCTAATCCCCGTGATCATTCTCTCTGCAGTCCCACAAATCTCACAAACCACTGTAGCAAGTCCAAGGCTGTGAAAGAGATCTCAGTGAAATCCATGTGAATAACAGGAAGCTTTTCAGCTCTGTGTGCTGCATGGTCTGTTCTCTTTGCCCATCGTGCTTAGGAAAAGAAGTCACGGATTAAGATGATCAGAGGGAAATAGTCCAGGTGTTTGGGTAGCTGAAGGGATAAGTGATGTGCTGGAATAGCTCACCCAGTTTTCTCAAAGCACTTCTCCCTCACTTCATCCCTGTGATGGAGCCCAGTCCTGTGGTTCAGGGTGGACTACATGACTTCTAGGTTTCAGAACAGAGGTGATAGCTCTCAGTTGTGTGGGTGTTTAAGATAATTCCACTCTCCAATGTACTTACCTTTCAGGATTGTTTATTTTCCTTTGATGTTCCTCAGAAACCCTCTCTGTTCCATCCCATTTTTCCAAGATATACTTAACTGTCCTAGTTCTCCTAACATACACCTATTTTTGAGTGCCAAGCCTTTCCCTCTGGGGCCACTTCTCTCAAGTGTTTCATATTTTACCTTTGCTCACAATGACTCCCAGTGACTTCAGTTGCTCTTTCCTGAACTCCTGGGCCTGTGTGGCATTTTATTACCAACTTGTAAAGATACTGAGGAGATGCTGGTTCTCCATCAACTAAATGACTGCTTATGTGGGAGACAGAGAGACTCCTGCCTTCCACTGGCGTCACTTATCTCCCTGGGAATCTTACCAAGGAGTGACAGTCCCTGTCACAGGGGCCTCTCTCCAGGCAGTCACCACATCCAGGATCTTGCCTTCGGATGTTCTGTTTTTGGGACATCCCTGGTCAGTGTCTGCTGCACTCCATGGTTTATTTGGGAAGTCATCCATGTAAATTCCTCAACAATCCCGTGAGCAGGAGGTTGACACATCTTTTCCCTGACCAGGTGACTGCTCTGATCACTGGGCTGGTGGGTGATGCCCAAACTTGCTTTTTTGTTTGTTTGTTTTCCTGAACACACACACACAACTTTGACTCTTCTCTTGTACAAGGGATAAATTAAAATAATGTGGAAAATAAAAACCCCGCGGTTATTACGAGGCTCTCCTTCCCCTGTAATAGAACAAAATGAAGAAAATTGACTTTAAACAACAATTGATGATTTAGAACAAAATTGAATTTGAACAACAAAAGAATCATCCTGTTTTCCTGGTGCTGTAGGACTATCAGAATAGATCTGTGCCTCTCTGAGTCTTACAAGACTCTTTCTACTTCTGTTCTTTTGATTATTTATTCCTTTCTGCATTCTCTTTGACTTTCAGCTCAGTGGAAGAGCCGTGTGCCCTTCACCAAAGGCCTCCTCTTCAGATCTCCCTCTGACTGCAGGTCCTGCCTGCCTTGTTTGAGTCTGGGCATTCAAAGGGGCCCGTGTGTGGCAAAGACTGGAACTAAGTGCAGAGCTCAGTGATCTGGCAGTGCTGCTGCTAAAACATCTCATGGAAAACACACATCTTGGCTCTGTGACTGTAAAGGGAGTTGTTCTCTAAGCACAGGGGTTTGGCTTTACCAGGGCATTACTGCAGAGCCCTCTGGGGTCCCAGAACCAACCAGGCTTCCTCAGGTGGGCTCAATGCCCTCCCCAGGCACATGGAGCTGTCTGTGTGTGAGTATGGAGAGGTGTGACCTTTTGGAACTGAGTTACTCTAAACAACCAGCTTCTAAACATAAATATTTTTTCCCCAATAATTTAAAATGTTTACAGTGGGAACTTCACCTTTATACAGCGTTAAATTCTTACAGCACTTTTACTTAATAACATGAACTTCCAATTTAGGAATTTTATGGAAAACATTAACCTAATCTTTGGATTTTCCTAAGAAATCTCCATAAGAGGGACTGTATATTGATGTGTCTCTCTTGTGGTGCAATAAACCTCAGGTGTTTATAAAATAGGCTTGTGAGTTTTCTGCAGTAAGGCAAGTGAAACTAGAAAGCCAAAAGCAATTTCTCAGTGAAAAATTGAGGACTTTGAAATCAACCCTTCACATGAGTGGGTAGGAGGGATCTGCACTAGTCCCAGCTGATGTGTTTCAGCAAGGAGGATTTCTGACAGTTGGCAGCAATACTGACTTCCCAATCTAGAGTAGAGGAGTGGGATAAAAAGAGTCTGTGGCAGAGGCTGAGTCTTTTACAGATGTGAGAGGATGCTGGTTTTGCTGTTTCTCTGCAGGTAAGGATGGCTCTCCTAGTAGAATCTGAGTTAAATTAAAGGAAATCTGTTTTGAGCAGAAGGAAAGTGATGTGGTGACATCTGATACATTAAAAAAAATGGCTGGGATACTGATCTAGCAAATTAAAGGTGTGGGTTTTGGAAGGTGATAGGGCTCTTTTAAAATTTGCCTTGTAATTTTAGGACCTAGAGTCAGCTGCCTTCTGACAAAGGGGGGATTTTTAGCCCAGGCCTCCTTGTGCCCTGTGGGAACTGGAAGGGCTGTGGAGGTTGTGTAATGACCAGTGTGTGTGGTGGGTGTACCCCCCTCCAAAGGGGGAGGAGGTAGGAAGTCCAGCTTTGAAATTACTTCAGCTGAATTTGGGCTAAGCAATTCTGGAGTGATGAGAACCCCTGGCCAGAGACTGCTCTGCCTTCCTGCCTTGTTTTCAAATGGATAAGAAGAGAAGTTGCTGTTGTGCTTTGGCTCTTCAGACTTAAGGCACTGTCTTCTTTTAGACAGCTGCAGTAGCTTTTATAGAGTGCAACCACTTCAGGGACCAGCAGGGCTTTGATCAGCCTTTGTTAATGAGCAAAGCAACCAACAACACTTCACCTTCCAACAGAAGTATCTCCTTCTCATGAGACACTGGCAAGCAGTTTTGTAGTGGTTTCTCAGGGCTGACACAGGACTGTTGTGTTGCCATTGGGTTGCATAGAAAGAAAAGCATTAGGTGACCTCTGGGGGAGGTGAAGCACACACAGAAATGTGTGAACTGTGTCATTAACATAGAGCATTAAAAATTCAATATTATTCAGGTGAGTTAAAAGTTAAAAGCAGATGGACAGGTGAGACCTACTCCAGGCTGTTTGATCACAGAATATTCTGAGCTGGAAGGGAGCCACAGGGATCACTGAGTCCAACTCTTAGCCCTGCACAGGACCATTCCCAAGTGTCTGAGAGGATGACACAGCTGTGCTCTCCAAAACAGCAGTGCAAGGAGTGTCTGAGCTCTCTGGAACAGCTGCATAGTGAGGAGAATCAAGCCTCCCAGCCATCAGATGTGATGGTGCAGGTTACCTGTGAGCACAAGGACTTCTCTTGCTCTGTGTGCTTTTGTGGCCAGGGCAAGCCATGTATTGATTGTTAATTTCTCTGTGGTGTCTGTCAGAGCTGGCTTTGATCTCTTTTTAATGTTATTTTTATCTCTGATTCTGGTCAGTTCCCAACCTGCAGGAATAAATGACCAGGTTTGCACTTTCCAACTGAGCTGTGGAAAAAGTTCATCTGGGACAGAAGTAGATTCAACTTGTGTGTGCACCCCAGGACAAACTGGGTTTGATCTATGAACCATAAAAAGGTCTTAGATGGGAGTGCTGAATTCTTTTGCATGGGGTTAATTAAAAGTCTGAGCGAAGTCAGCCAGCTTCCCGTGGGTAAAATGGTTTCTGCAAGCACCTCCTTCTCAGGGATACATCCCTGTTGCAGCTGTGCCATGTTCTGCAGTTGGTGGCAGCCTGGGAGCCGTGGTTCTGACCCTGCTGTGCTGGGTGTGCTCTCAGGCTGAGAGTGGAGCTGAGCTCTGGGACCTGACAGTGCAGGGCCTTGGCCCATGGAGGGTGGATTTGCACTTGTGCATGTCCAACCTTTCTCTGGAAAGCTGCAGTTCAATTCCAAATGCTACCCTGCTGCACTTCTGAGCAATCTCTGCCTGGGACTTGCTCTGGGACAGATCTGTCAGTCAGTTTATCTCCTTCCATCAGGCTACCTGGTGTGGGGTGTGCTTTGTGTGTGAGCCTGTGGGAGAGGGGCTTTTCTGTGGTCTCTCTCCTTTCCCACCCACCTCTGGAATTATTTAGCACAGGCTAAACTGAACAGGGCATGAGAGCCAGCACTGGACAGATGTTGGGAGCAGCTGGTAGCAGACCAGCCCTTGGAGTGATCTATGGACAAACTCTGAGAGGTCAAATGTAAGATCTTTGATCAGGCAAACTCACTTGAAGACAGACTTGACAGGAATGCAGAATTAAGCCTGACAATAAAAGCAGCTTTTAAAACTTTCTCTTCCTAGCAAGCTTCTTTAACAGGGAGCTCCAAGTCTTGGCATGTTTCAAGATATGTGATTTCTTCCATAAGTCATACAGAGCAAATATTTTATACAACTGTGTTTGAAAGAGAGGGGTAATTTTGTGTTGGAGTCTACTGCTTTGAAAGTATTTATATGATGGGGAATTGTCAGCCTGTGGCTGCACAGCCTCCCTTTGACTGGCTGGTTGTTACAAGCACCACCCCAGTGCCAGTGGTTGCACTCTGGATTGTGCACATCTGGTGCTTTTTAAGCTTGTGGGAAGACTGGACAGCTTCTTTTTTGTTGTTGTTGTTTTTAATCAGCATTGTTTAAACTAAGCAAATATTTGTAGAAGTGTAACAAGAAAATTATAATGCAGGAGAGGGGGAAGACAAAGGAAAGGAGAAACTGGAGATGGGGTAGAAAAAGCACAGGGAGATGAAACAGTTTGTGGCAGAGTGGGAATCCAGACCTCTTAATTCTGAGCACAGAAGGCTTTGCTTCCTGGAACCCAGAGCATGAAATACTGTTTAACATTCCCCTGTCCTTAGCCATCAACTGGCTGTTCAAAGGACCTGAATGTGTCTGTGTGGTGCTTGCTAATCTAAATCTACTGCAAATGGATGGAGGAGCTGGTTAACTTCTTGTGTGAAAGGTTATTCTGCAGCTGAAATTGCTTTAGGTGGCTCAGCTGTATTTTGTCAATAAAATGTGCCATCAATGGAGGAACTGGCAGTAAAGTCACTTCTGTGAGCTTGTAAATGGGAAGCACGTTTGAAGGGCAGCAAAAGAGTATTTAGCAGATGTAGTCAGCAACTGTATCACTGCAAAGTCTGTTTTTGGGGATTTAGAATTTCAATGTCTTTAATTGCAAAGGGCTGAGACGATTCATAGCCTGGATGTGATTCTTTCTCCTCTCTTTTGGTGGCTGCAAAGTGAACTGTGTGATGCACATGAGTTCAGTGCAGGGAGGAAAACGGTGCATTCCTAATATATTTATGTATGTGTTGGGAATACACTCTGTAACATCTTTGTAAAGTGCAGTGAATGTGTGTGTGGGGTGGTCATGGTACACAATATCAAGTATTTTTCATTTTAGTAGTTGAGATGGAAGAAAGGATCTTGCCAAGCAGTGAACTTCTCATAAACTTCAGCAAGCTTAAGTGTTGATTTCTGTCCCCAACAAGAACACATGGATGAGGCTGTTTCTTGGTGTAGCTCTTCCTCCCGAAAAGACAATGAAGGTCTTGATAGTAATGCTGGTGTCTTGTGCTTTTTTAAAGAAGCTTTTTTTTTTTAGAGTGAAAAAGGATGATCTTGACATTAAGACCCTGGGAATCAGGTGTCATTGTTAGTTCTGATGCAGACTTTCTGTGTGATCTGGGGTGAACTAATTTATCTTTTTTATTTGCCCACTTCCTGCTTGTTCTATTTATTTGGGCTGGATTGACTGGGACCTACAGGCTTTTGCTGCAGAATGTGCCAGCTCAGTAAGGCCTGAGCTTCAGTAGGGTCTTCAGGTGTTGTTGCAGAACAACTGAGCTTGAACAGTATTTCAACAGGCCTTGTTTGTAAAGAACTTTTCCCAAAAGTTATGAGAGAGCATCGTGCTCTGATGTGCACAGAGGGAAACAGCAGATTTTGGTCACTAAAAGCTTCCAGCTGATCTGATGAGCTCTATCAGGTTGCTGTTGCAATCCATGGGTGCAGCAAGGGTACCTTGCCCTCATTTGAAGATTAACCTTTGAAATCATACTCTATAACTAATTCTTTACCAGTGTTTATGAAATCATATCATTAGTTGATAGAAATATGAAATCTACTGGGCCATGTGAAAATCTTTAATGAATCAGTGCAGTACTCTGTGTGTGTGTGTGGTACAAAGGAATTCAGGGTCACTCTTGGACACCATTTCAGTCATTCTGCAAGGAGTTCTGTGGGCCAACAGTAAAATCAGTGACTGGTTTTATGCAGTTTGTTACCATTTCAAGGCAAGTTGAGAAATGAGCTGAAGCTGCTGCTGTGCTGAGCTGCCACACAGGGCTAAGATCCTGCTGGTCCTTTTCTGTGGGAATAGAGATGTGCCCAGGCTTTGTGACTGTGGTTCTGTGAATCACTTCTCTGCTGCAATATAGTGGTGGGAGGGGGCTGGCTTTGATAAAAATGGAAATATTTGGCTGTGAGTGGAGAGGCTGATCCACCTTTGGCTTTATCTGTTCTTCCTGCTCATCTCTGTCCTGAGCAGCAGCAGCTTGGGTAATCTGGGACAGAAGATTGGTTGATTTAGCCTTTTTTTTTAGCCTTGGCTCTTTATTGAAGAGTTCTGAACAACGGAGATGCTCTGGGGGATGTCATCCAAGCAAGGTGGCTGCCCTCAGTTTGACATTTTGGAGAGAGCTGTCCTGCCTGATGATAAAAAGACAGGATTATGGAACAGCTGGGTTACCTCACTGCAGGGAGGGGAGCAGGGGGTGGCTTTGTGAAACCTGCTGGGGAATCAAGCATCTGCTTAGTACCAAGCAACTTAAAATGATGTGTATTTAGACTAGGGAACTAATTTAAGTAATATGGAAATACTGAAACAAATCCTAATTATAATTTTGCAAAACCTCAGGAAATAAACAGGCTTTTTCTTTGCAGGTTGTTCGTGTTGGTTTTTTTTGTTTGTTTGTTTTGTTTTTCTTTTTTTGTTTTTCTTGGTTTTTATTTTTGTTGTTTTTGGTTTTTAATTGTTTTTATTGTTTTTATAGTTTTTATGTTTATTTTTAATTGTTTTTATTGTTTTTATCGTTTTTATAGTTTTTATTGTTTTTTATAGTTTTTATTGTTTTTATTGTTTTTTATTGATTTTATTGTTTTTTAATGATTTTATTGTTTTTAACTGTTTTAGTTTTTATTTTTTATTGTTTTTATTGTTTTTATTGATTTTAGTTTTTTTTTATTTTATTTCCTATTCAGGCAGGTCTTGCTGGTTTTCATCTGGCCTGGGGGGAAGACTTAGAAAGATGAAATTTGATACTATGGTGCTCATGAAATAGATTTTTTTTTTCTCCTATTGTTGCTTCTGTTGCTCACTTAATTATAAAACATGGATAAATGTACATTTTGGTATAAATATTACTAATGTTGGCAGTAATTGAAGGTGAACCTGGCAAATGTATCTATCAAGTCATTTCACAAAGTAATCATTTATGAACATAGCCCTATTAATTTGTTTAGTCAGATGCAGAGAAGCAATAAAAGTGATTGACTAAAAACAATTAAAACAGTAAAAGTAAATTGTTGTGTGCGTTAAAACCTGCTGAGCCTGTCAGATGAAAATTGTAGGTTTAAATGTGAAAATTAAAGCTATTGATTTTAGCTAGTGTGAACGTGGCTACAGAGTCCTAATTTGTTCTAGTTTCCTCAGCTAGAAGTTGCTGAGACAAGAATAAAGATAATCCTAAAACTCATTCCCAGAAAGGCATAAGCTTTCAAAAGGCATATATGATAAATATTTGTTTTGCCTTGGGAAGGTGGGAACATTTTTTGGAAGGCTTATATTAACTGTCAGTATCTTGACACTGCAGAACTATATATAAATATTTACCAATAATGGTAACTTATTGTACTTCAAAGAAGGTGAAGAATGAGACAGAGACAGGAGAGAAAATACAGTGTTGGTACAGACTAGATTACAGGGCTTCTCTCTTAATTTATGTGTATGACTTTATTGTCATTTTACCTTTATGTCTTATAGTAAATCTTGCATTCAGTGAACTATTAGTTTTTAGTATTCAATTAAAATGATAGCACAAAAAGAGGGCTGTGTCTGGACAGGTATTAAGGGATAGTGGTTGGGAATGAGGCTCCAGCCACTCAGTAAGTGCTGCTGTCAGGAACCAGCTGAGCCAGGGCTTTAAACAAGTGTTATGGGTGTTGACTTGCCAGTGTTAAGCAATAGGTCATGGTATTATTTCCCCTTACAGTTTCTTTACATCTCTTTATGGATCACCCCTTTAGACTGTTAAATGTGTTATTTGATGGTTAACTACTTGATCAATGGAATGAGGTTTTTTAAATCTTGCTTTGAGGAGTGTGGAGCACACCTTCCAACAGCCTGGGTTTTTTCTCTTTAGGAAGCAGACTCTGAGATAAGTTCTGTGACCTACAAAAATGCTGAATCCACCCAGACTAAAAATTCCCAGCCCTAGAAGTGTCTGTCACACTAAATCATCTCCTTTTTTAAAAAGTAACCTACTGGAGAACTCTGACTTTTGGGAGACAGAGGTGAGAGGGAGAGAGATGGGAAAAGTTTGAGTCTTTCTGTGTGCATGAGCAGCCCAGAGTTCACAGGCAATGTTTGTCTCATTAGGGGATTTTTTTTTTTAAATGAAAAATTCAGATACTGCGGCCGATTCATTTGAGCACTGTGGCACACCAGAAATTCCTGTGAGTCTGTTCCCCCAGATGAACTCTTTCGGTGTGTACTTGCAGTAAGTAACACAGTAGAGAACACAAGGAACTTGCAGTCACCACAGAGCTGGCTGAAGTTTCTCTTTGCTGGTCAAAATAACCAGTTCAGTCACACGCAGCAGGGTTGTGAACCAGTGGTGGTGCCACTGAAATGCCAACAAGAAAGAATCAGACAGCTTTTATTTCTAAGGTGTTTGTTCAGTGATTTTCAAGCAGTAGCTCCATCACCCTTGTTCAGCAGCAACGGGGTGTTGGTTCAGAAGGTGGTGTTTGGAATACGGGGGGTGCAGCTGCTGCTGTGGGGCACTGGCAGAGAGATCTTGTCCCCCAGCACTGCAGGGACATGTCATGACCTGTGTGAGGGCTGAGGGAGGGGAGAGGCTCCCACAGGAGGGCTGACTAAGGAAGCTCTCAGAAGGGATGTCACTTCTGGGCTCTGGGTCAGCAAAGCTCATGAGCACGTGCTGAGATGCTTTGGCTGAATCAAGTTCCAGCAAAGGAAAGTAGTCAAAAGCATTTTTTACCTCTATCCACGCAACTGTCATGGTAATCTGAAGCCTTCCAGAAACTTCTGTGTGAAGTGTGTTTTTCTAATAGCGACTCTCAATTTGAAGGAAGGTTTTACAGTGTATTTCACTTGTTGAGACCTACTAGTTTTTCCATTTCTGCCTTTCAAATTGTTACTGCTTTCCCAGGAAACAACAAGAAACCAGGACCTTTATTAAAAATAACATTAAGCCTTTGTCATGTTGATGCATCAACCTGTGTCATTAGCTTGCTTATAAAGGCATTACCATGTGTCTTCAAAGTAGATTTCCTTACCACATGTGTGTCATCTCTGGCATGACCTGTACCTCTGAAGATTTTTTCAGTTGAAGCAGAGATTCAGCTGAAGAGGAAGAGGAAGGGCAATGACAGTAAACCAAGCTGAAGCCATTTTCTGATAGAGCATGTTTTCTTTGTTCTAAATTCTTAGTGATGACTGGGAAACGCAGTGTGCAGTGTCCTTGTGAATTGAGTGGGTCTGCTGACTGCACATACAACAACCCACAGCTTACTCCTGAAACAGTTGTACTTCATTTTCCATTAAATAATGAAATGCAGTGCTCAGGCATGAGCCTTGTAGATGATGAGGATAAATACATGTGGCCACAGATGGACAATAGCTATAGCAACAGTGAGATACTAAAATTTTATGGCCTTACATATGTAGTTGATGTCCTGACTGTGCATTTTTACATAAATAATAATTTATTCACACCGATTTTATTTTCATCAGTCCTAAAATTCAATGTGTTTTATGTTTACCATTATCACAGGGGGAAACTATTCCCCTGGGAGGAGGAATCCAGTGAATTTTCACGTAAGCACCACACTAGCATTTCCTTCCTTGTGGAGATTGTAACATCCAGCAATTCCAGTCCTCCTGGGAACTATAGTGTGGCACCATTATAGCAAATAATTTGAGTGGTTATGTTCCTAAGTGCTGTTACTGGCAATACCACGCTGAGCATTTGAAGCAAAGCAGGTGTGATTTTTTTAACTCTGGTTTAAGAATAAAAGTGTTTCTTTTCCTATTTGTAAAGATGTGACTTGGTCAGGATAAATACAGATAAGTGAAGGTTAGTTTAAAAAAATAAATAGAAACCACCTGCCTGTTTGTGAAGGCAGAAAATGTGGCACATGAAGCTCCCATCTCCCTTCCTGGAGCCCAGTGCCCCAGCCCAGGGTGTCAGTGAGGTGGGGGATAAGGGTAATGGCTTACTAATAATACTCTGAACATAAACTTGTGAGGCTTTTGCAGAGGGGAAAGTCCCCACTGAGAAATGGAGCAGGTCGAAATAAGACTGATTTTTTTTCCCCCTGAATGGTTTACTGGAGATGAGAAGAGATGCTCTTCCACTGGGATATTAGAACTGTATTGACTCTTCTCCACATGGACCTTGGACTGCTCTTTAAGAAGCACAAGCAATTAAGAATAAATGCTCATTTCTGTACTGGATGCATCTCAACAGCTTTGATAACATATTGATTCTGACATGGATTCTGTTTGGTACTGAAAGCTTTGCTCACCTGTGGAGATGAGGAGGTTTTGAGGGACCAAATTTTATGATTTTCAAGCACTGCAGAAATTCTTGCCTGGAATTGCAACTCCTGCTTAATATTGAAGCTGAGATGCACTTAGAGGTGCTCTTTGTTCTGAGCCACCTTTCTATCCAGAAAACTACTTAGTTGGATGTTTAGTTCCCAGTTGTACCCCCATATTTAACCTTTAGATTGTGGAGAGAGGAACACTGAAACTTTTTGTAAAACTCACTCTACTGCAAAGACTCTCTTAATGCAACAAAGTGCTTTAAAATGTGAAGGTAAAATAGTGTTTTGTAACTATATTGTCAGTCAGGATCGAATAACTTGTTCCTTTAGGTATTGCAGAAACTAATTTTAGTTCTTTTCCCCCTATGTATTGATAATATAAAATCCAGCTTCGTTACAGGACTCTAAGGCATAACTTTTCATACAGTTTCAAATGCAAACTGTATCCAATAAATATGCAAATAGCCTTTTTCATAGGAATAAAATTTGATATAAGTTGATAATTAGTAATTCAGCTTCTGATGTGGACCTTGCATTATGACATTAAAGTGCTAAACAGATCCAGTTTTAAAAAAATTTAACACAAACCAGGACTTTTAGCAGCATATTATGAAGCAGGGGAATGAAGAAACAGTGAGTCCTAAACATCCTAAAGAAGACCCCACCACTAGAGTGAGTCCTAAAAGCCAAGTTAAGTGTACCATCACCCTTAAAGTTTGCTGGCTGGTCTTAAACTCTTTTGGAATCTATCTTGGAAGGGTTTTACATGTGATTACCCATAACTTACATGCTAAAATCTAACTGAAAGCAGGATGCCACTTTTATTCCTGTCAGTGTTCCCTGTGGTGTCTACATTCATTAGGCTGCAGGTGGGGTTAACAGAGAAGGTGTTATAAAGCTGCCAAGGTAAAATCTGCCCTGGAGATGTTTGTCCCTGCCATTCCTCATCCTGGAGGGTCCTGGATTGTTTGCACACCTACAATATTCCTTTTCCTTAAGGCTTGCTTGACTGAAGAGCTGGGAAGTGTTTATAAGATCCAAGTCCACCTTTGTAGTGGGGGTAAAGCTCTGGCCAGCAGTTCCCTCTTGGATTAGGTTAGTGCTCACTTCATTAACTTGTTCCAACTGAGCACCTGGTTTTTTGTGCTTTGCTCCCTCAGTTATCAAAGGGGAAAATAAAATAAGAACGTTGCTATGAAACTGCCTTCCCAAACACCAAACCTCTTTCTCCCACTGTACTTTGCTCAAATCTGGAGGATGAAGCGTGAGCTGCTCTTCAGCTGGGTTATTAATCAGGAGAAATTTGTGCAAAGCTGTTTTACTGTGTCGCTTCTTGATGCTTGGGCTGAGCGCTGTGTGACACATCACTGGCTCTGGAGCCTCTCTTTTGGTCATCTCCACGTCCTGCAGAAGCTCTCTGCACATCTGTCTGCTTTTGTAGAGGGAATGCATCAGGGCTCATCTTGCAGGAGAAATGAGACCACTCCACTGAGCTGAATTGAGGCGTTTGGTGGAAATCTTACTTAATCGTAGTTTTGGGCATCATTTCAAACAAAATATAAATCAGTCCAGATCTGTTTGAGCTAAAGCTCAAATCTGCCAAGAAGATTTGCAGACTTCAGAAAATGCAGTCCAAGTTTTACATATTGCACTGAAATCCAAACTTGCTACGATTTGGTCACCTCTCTCAAAACTTTGTACAGCTCCAGTGAGACACCTCTTCCCAGCACTTCATTTAAACCCTATACCATGAGAAGACGTGAACTCCCACTTTCTCCAGCTCTGCAAGTCAAAAAATGACTGTGGCTGTTGTGTTTGGAATTGTATGTGCACTTACAGGAGGGGTTTGTAGAGGAACAGAGTTTGTTTTACTGCATGGCTGGGGGAAGAAAATACTTGTAAAGTATTCCAGTCCTGATTTAACATGTGCTGCAGTGGATAGCTTAGCACTGCCAAGAGAGAAAATATAATAAGATGTGATGTAGAGCAAGATAGCATTTCCAGAAGTGAAGAGCCAAGTTTCTGCTGGGGAATGCTGGTGGGCTGGGGGTCCTCCACAGGAATAAGAAGTAATGAAATAAAACTGATGTTTGCATGAAGTGCTGTGGTTGTGCAGTGCTGCTGCAGAGAGTGAAGATGTAGAATAAACCCAGAGTTTAGTGCAAGGGTTCCCGTGGACTTCCCTGGCTTTTGGATTTCACCTGAGCTCTCTGAGGATCTTGTGATGATGATGTGCTGGAATCCTGGTAGTCCTCTGAAGTGTTGAAAGATGTGTCTCCTATTTGTAGAGGTTTCAGGTCCTGACTTGATAGTTAATTTAGACATGTCTGCATTGGCTTTCAATTGGTCTGAGTGGCTGCAGTGGGTTTAATTATGTTTGTTTAATGCAGGTACTTAATTCCCATCCTGGTTTTCTGCCTTGCTCAGATAACTTGCTAAGCAGTTTGCTTAACCATTTTACAGGAAAAGCACAAATATAGAAAGACAGCCATAGTCAAACACCATCTCTCTGGTTTTGGCCAGCTAATTATTTTACTTCTTCCTTTACTCTTCAACTAACAATAGAAAAAGAATTATTTTACAGACTTGTTTCATTTTTCCCAATTCTAAGAATACTTGAGATTAGCCAGTAGTGGTTTGCTCTTCAAATTTTTCTATGTGTTATAAATAAGATTTTATTTTTAAATATTTTTTGCAGCCATAAGCTGGGGGGGGGGGAAGTGCCTTTGTTTGCTTAATGATGTTGGCTTTATGGATCCATAGAACATCAGTGCCTTAATTACTACAAATGGGTAATAAACACTTTCCTGTATATGAGAATGGGAGACACACAGTGTGACTGTCATTAGGAACAATTGGATTTCCTCTTGATAAGTTGGTAAAAAATGTAAATACTACAGATAACCGCCTGAGGGCATGTTAGATAACTGTGCCAGAAACCAGGCAGCAAAACTGGGTTTTACAGAAATTGCTTCCTCTGTTGGAGCTGAATACAGAATAACTGAATGCACACCCTCACATAAGCTGCAATATTTTTTAGCTTCCTCGTGAATATTTTGCACTAAGGTGTATGGTATACAGATTTCTTGTATTCCTGGAAAGAGCTGAATATTGGCAAAGGAGTGGATAGGATCCACCTTTTTGGCAAAACCACCACTGGGCTGTCAAAACCCCTACAGTAGTGATGGATTCCCTACCAATACACGTGAGATTTCTACCTTGCTGGAGTCCCAAAGCTTGGCTGTGGTTTGGGTTCTTTGCTCTGACACTCCAGGCAAGTGCTAATGGAGCTCTGGACAACCTGGTCCTGGTGTCCAGAGGGGCTGATGGGCTGTTCAGCCCTGTGTGAGTCACTCCAGAGGTCAGTGTTCAGCACTGGAACAGCCCTGTGCTGCTCCTGTCCCTCCCACCCCCATGGAATAACAGCCTTTTCCCACTTATCAGGGTGCTGAGCAGGGCTCTGAGGGATGTGGAGAAGGCAAAGGCCAGTCTGGGAATGGCTGCACTTTGTTCTGTTCTTGCTTTGCATTGTGAATCTTCATTTTGTAGAAAGCTGCCATGCCATAAATTGGGAAGGAGGCAACACAAGATAAATTAGCTGTGCCATCCTTTATAGGGGAGATTTTATGATGTATTCTTCCCTGTATGGGACTCCCATCATACCTACCTCCTAAAATGAAGGCTGGTGAATAATGGCTTGGTCAGGCAATAAATACATAATGCAATGCCACCTTTGAACCTTGTAGCTTGTGTGTAGGTCAAAGATTATATGGGTTGTAATCATGATTTATGCTTTCAGTCTCTTGATATTTTTTAGACCATCTTTGCTTGTCTGCTGGTATGACTTTAATTATTTAATTATTCTATTTTAGGAGGCCACTGTAATCCTTCTGATGCTGCTACAAAATACACATTTTTTTTTCTGAATATGAAATAACTCAAACTTTGTGTTCAATGTACAAAAATTTCTTGTGCTTTTTAGGGCAAGTATATTCAGAAAAATGTCAATAAATACATTCTATGCAAGTGTCTATATTTGAGATTAACAATTTTTTAAAGAGACAACTTGATTTATTATTGGTAACAGGCTTAGCAACTGTCTGTCTTTGAGCAAATAATGTAAACTTCCTAATTGTTGCAGAACAGTAATTACAGAGAGACATCTTGACAGCTTCTGTATTAATTAATCTCACACTGGTTGATTTGGTAATTTTTTAACTGATGGATGATGACTGTATCTCAAAGCTTCCAAGATTAATGTTGTTTGATGTTAGAAGTGCATCAATCAACCCTTAAGCATAACTTGACAGAATAATTTGATAGTGGCAGCTGCTTGTTTTCCTGTCTGGCTGCTGCTGTTTCTTTGCTGTACCTGAGGTCTAAGCTCACCTGGCTCTTGGCAAAGAGCTTTCTGACGTGATGAAAGCAAAGACTGTTATTTAGCTTCACTCTTTGCTGTTTGGCTTGCAGGAACTTTGCTGCAAATGAATGGAACTTGCACACAGTGCTCCAGATAATGGTGTTCACACAAAGCTCTGTTTTATTCTCACCCTCTCAGGCCAAGCTGTGAGATCTGGTGGTGAGTGACCATGTCCTGTTCACTGCTGCAAAGCAGCTCCCAACCTCCACTCAGACATTGAATGGACTGATTTTCCTTCTTAGTTGTTTCCTTTGCTGTGCTGTTTGAAGTTACCTGTTCTGTGGAGCAGTGGGTGCTCTGGACTTGCCTTATTTCTTGTAGGACCACTCAGTGTGTAGTGCTGGTATTTGTCAGACTAGTTTTGTGCTCCTGGAGTCCCGAATTACCACAAGTGATTTTCTCTTGGAGGAGGTTGGTTTTGTGGTAGACAAGCTCAAACAGTGATGCAGCAGCCAAGAAATCACTGCATTCTTTCTTCACTGGTGTGCTCTGAGAGCTTTGTCACTTGAGGTGAAGGACTGACGTGATCCTGTCCCTCCTTTTCTGTTTGAGCCCGTCAGTGTGTGCATTTCCACAGGTGTGCATGTGTGACTGTGATGCATCACAGAAAACCTCAGGCCTTACCTCAGCTGGCTTTTCTGTGGTACTGGGTCACTTGTAGGATGGAGGATGCTGCTGGCTGTGGGAGGGATGGTGGAGAATGTGCAGCCTGGATGCTCTGAGGGGCTGGATGGCACTGAGGCACTGCCCTGGCACTGGGATGGTATCACATCACATCCCCAGTGCCAATTCCAGTTTTAAATCTGTTGCCTCTAAAACACACAACCAAAAGGTTTCAAAGCCATACTGTTGTCTGTTATCACCGATATTTTAATCCACTATTAGCTCTATTAATGTACTTGTACTTTGTGTTTCAGCTGTAATGATCTGTATAATCCCATTAACTGCCTGGGAGCTCAAGTGTTGCCCACCAGAACTGCAACAATAAGTGGTCCTGAACATATACAGTTAACAATCAAGTGTAATTGCAAGGAATAGTGCTTGGAATAGATGACTCTACTCCAGCCTCAGGGCATCGTGGCAGATGCAACATAAGGTTTAATAAACTAGGTCCCTGTTGCCACTATTACTATATAAGAGTAATAATAGCAGTGAAAGTGAAAACATCCATCAAAAGCTGACAAATCTGACACAGGTTGTACATATGCACATGCATAGACTAAAGATGCCACTTAAATCTGATGGAACTGCTAATAAAAAAACCTTTAATGGTCTTAATGAAACATCAGTTTGTGCTTATTACTCCTTTCATGTGAGGTTATTTTCAAGGAAACAATTATCTGAGTGTTGGAAAAAAGGTGTTTGTAACTACAAAAGTAAATAGCAATATGTTGCCTGATAAATCATAAGTACAATACCCCTGTTCAGAGAGGAGCTTATAGTTAAGGCTTAAAGTTAAAACTATAAACATAGTGAGTGTACACATTTATTTTTAGCACAAAGGCTGTGCCTTTCTTGTTGAGTGTTCCACCAAGAAACCCTGCTAGACAAACTACTCTTATTTCAGTTTGTGGGTGGCCTTGTTGCAGATGTGTCCTTTTTTTAGGAACCAGAAAAAGAACATATGTGTGATATAATGAGTTTGTGTGTGGGTATTTAAAAAAAAAAAGTTCCAAAACAAATACTGAAGAGGACATTCCTTTGAGCTGACCTGGCTTTTGGTGCTGGTAGTCCCATGAGGATCCCATTCAGGGGGCTTGTGTCTTTTTTTTGGGGCTGGCAATGTTATCTACAGGATATAGTTCTTATGATTTAGGCAGGTGACAGCTTTGGCAGTAGCCTGATGGGCCATGTCATCCTTCTTCCTCCTCTTAAATGAAGTGTTCTGAGATCCATTGGTGAAAACAAGTGTGAGTGGGTGGGGGGAAACTGTTCACATAATTTTTATGGCAAGACTCAGTGCCAGTGTCCTGGTTTAGTAAGAACAAGGGCAAGCTGCCTGTTAGGTGTGAACTTAAAATGGTAGTAACTTAAATTAAAAAAAAAACAACACACCAGCCATTTTTGTGGTTCAACTGTGTGTTTCAGGTAGGTCCTAACTTTGGAGCTCAGTTCTGATGAGTTCCAAGCTGGTCAAAACAGCCATTTTCCATCTGTGTTTGTTCTTCACTTACACTGCACACTCACCTTCAGAGTTCAGCTTCCACATCAATGTTTCTGCCTTAAATTTTGAAACTTAAGGGTGAAGTGTAGGCCCTGTGAACTGCTCCTGTGTTGTGTGCCCTCCCCAAGGCTGGAAGCAGATGCCTGTAGCTGTGGATCTGAGCCTTTCAGGTGCCTGCTGTGCTGCCAGCTTTGGATTGTGCAGCCTTTTTTCTCTGGTTGGCACCTGTGTGTCAGATACACCTCTGCTCACTGGGCCAGGAGCTCCCTTGGATGCTCTGGGACTGGGCAGGAAGGGGGAGGCACTATCCCAACAGGCAGAGTCTCAGATCCCACTAGAAATAGTGTTACCCCTGGGTTTTTTTGGGTGATGTAATTTTTCTCATGTCATCAAACGTGGGGATCCATCAGTTCAGAGCAAAGCAAGCACAGGCTCTTCTCACCTTCCTGCTGATGGCAGTGGGAGATCCAAGGAGTCTGGGTACCAATGTGCCTCTGCCTCATCAAAGCCAGTGCAAGCTGAGATGATTTGCACAGTTGGGCTTTCTTTGGAGCCTCTTGCAGAAAAAATGCACTTCATTTTCAAGCAAACATCTTATTTGCATTCAAATTCAAGTGCTAACAATCCTGTAAACCTGTTGCAGGTGTTTGAATTTGGCACCTGCTCCAGTGGAGTTAGTAATACAAGTTAAAGAAAACCTAGCCATGGGGCTTGCTTAATATTACCTTAGAGACTGGGTTAGTTCCTTTGGAAATGTATGTTAATGAGAAAGCTATTCAATAAACTTCCACTTTTCTACTGCATAAAATGTGTGACTATTGGAGCATTTAGTTTTTGGCCTCCCAAATGAATACCTTGCAGTATATTAATGTTGTACATCCCTTTGGGGAGACTTAGGCAGGGAGAGAGACCCTCTGAAATTAGATTCTGGATACAACTGTTCAGACTTCCAAGGCTCTTGCTCTGGGAGAGTTTGGAAGCCTGGGTTTGTCTTTGAGCCTTTTCTCGTGCTCACTGAGCATGAGGAACTATGTGGAAATGTTTATTAATAGTTATTACTGTTGAAATAAATTATGACAGCACCTGAACTACACAAGAGTGCTTCCTAATTCAGGACTGTGATGTACAGGGCACGGTAGACATCAAATTTGAAGTCAATATTCTTTGGGTTCTTTGTGTATCTTATTAGATACATTTGTGGCCAATGACTAATAAAAACAGCATTGGATTTTGCTCTTTCCCCCCCAAATGTGTGATATATTCAGTTTCCAAAGAGGAGGGGTTTGTTTATATTGTATTGCTGTGCTGCAAGAGCTAATATATTAAACATTTTCCCAAAGGATATCAGTGGTCTTTAATTAACTTTTTTCCCATAGGCCTATAACACAGCATTATACAATATTTGGTCAGTACCCTGCACTCCTACTCCTGGGTAGGACTTATTGGCTCTCATTTCCTGGGGGAGCATTATGAGTGCAGACAGGAAGAATGCATCAAATGAAAAGTTAATTGTGTTTAAGCTGTGGGTGAGAGGGAAGCAGGATTGAGACTTGCATTCTATTGTGCCTCTATAATAAGAAAAGCTAAGTATACAGTTTCCTAAGAAAGCAGGGGAAAATTACCTCAATCACAGAAAGGACAAAATACAAAATATGCAAATGGCCACAGGAAAGTCCCTACTTCAGTCTGAGAGCTGGTTACAGAACTCACCAGCATTCATAGGGATCACTTCCTGAGGAAGGAGAAAATCCTGCCTGCTTCCCAAAGCTGCTCTGATTTGTGCTGTTATCCAAATTCCACAGAAGTGAGGGATGGAATGGAGGAAGTCTGCCCTTCGCAGATCCATCCCAAGTCATTACAAACACAGGGTATTTGATGTCAGGCTGAGGGCAGTGTCATGCCCAAGTCCTGGCTGGCAGGGGATTGTTTAGGGAGAAGCCAAATGGGGCACATCTGAGATGGGATTGTGAGGCACTTCGAGCAGCTCTGAGTGCTCCAGCTACAACCTCCTCATGCAAAATCTGTTTTGTGCAAGGACATCAGTTCCCAAGGGGGTGATAACATGAGAAATAGCAGCTGTTTCAGAGCAGGATTTCCAATATCCTCCTCATTGGAGATGTCCCTATTGCTTATAAGACATTTTCATTGGAAAAGCTCCAACTGTCAGCAGCAATTTACCCAGCAAAGGTCTGTTATTTTCTGCTCTAATCTGGTTAATGGGGCTTTGTGGAAGCAGGTCTTTAGATGTCTGCTTGATCACTGCTTTCAGTGAGAGAGTTCTAGATTTTAATTCTTGAGTTTCAGGTTTTCGTATGAACTAAAATTACGTGAAAACTACTGGATCAAAAAGGTGTGTGGCTTCTGATTTAGTTCCGTGCCTTCTACTGAAACACTTGAAATCTTACCTTGCACTGGAATTTTAGGATAGCTTTAATCCAGGTTTCTTTGATACTTGACCATAGTTTACTCAAAAAATCATGAACCAGAGAGATTATGGCTTGCCTGTGAAAATGGCTTATGTTTGTCTAGAATTTATCACAAACTTTGGCCATATTTCAGACTCGAAGGGTAGAAGCCAACTCCAGAGACAGAGCTTTGTTAACTTGTACTGAACAGAGCATGGAAGAAGGTGGGGAAGACAGACAGAAGTTCTACTGTGTGATAATTCACCTGGAATTTGATTTGAATGCTGCCACAGTCTGTGGAGTGCACAGACCAACATTCATTGAGCGAGAGCAGCTGAAGGCCCTTCCCAGCAGTGAGCACGTGTGTCTCTGTAAATCAAAATTAACTGGTGTGCTGGGATCTCCTGTGCCAACTGCACATGGCAAGCGACATCACCACTGTGCCTTTATTACTTGGATGGTTGTAACCTCCAGAGAGCTTAATTGAGGTTTCATTGCACTGTTCATACACTTAATTAAAAAAATCAGTCCAGTCTACTGTCCCCAGTCTGAAAATACCTGCATGTCTTACCTTCATTAATGAGTGATTTTGCTGGAAATAGTGAGGCTTTCATAAAATAAAATCTCAGTATAATCACGAACCAAGCAGATTGAATACTTGTATATGCCACAGTGTTGCTATAAGGCCAATACCAAAGATGCTGTTTAAGCAAGGCAGGTTATTAGTAAACGTGCTCAGCTGTTACTGTGTGACAGAACTTGTCACAGCAGAATCAGAGGAGTTATGCCTTGTGCTCCATTTGTATCAAGGAATACCAGTCACTTTGGATTTTCCTTTCAATGTGATGTGACAGGCTGTGACTGACACTGGGTAATGCAGTGAAAGAGATCATTGCCCAGAAATCTTGACTGGCAACCCAGGTAAATAAAAGTAGTTTTCTGATAGTAGCCTGGTGGAAGAATCTTAAAATAAAAAAGAAGGGGGTGGAGGATAGGGAGAAGGAGTATTTAACTATTTAATATACTGGAATTTCCACATGCCTGCTTTTTTTTTTTTTTTTTAAGAATGTATAGATTAAGCACTGCAATATACTGAAGCTTCTCTTTCCTCTAAGACAACAGCTTTATTCAGAATGCAGGCACACAGATGTTGCTGTGCCTGATTTCAGCTGTTGTGTCCATAATACCAAACAAGATGATTGGATTGAGGCATCCAGGCTGTTCGTACAGAACACATTTAAATTAATTTAGAAATGGTGGTTTTCACAGAGAAGGACAAAGCTAATAATTTTCTTGGATATTTGTGGTGTGATAAGCTTTTCTCTGCAGTTGGGCATTATGCAAACTGCTATTTTAAACAGTTTCTTTGCATGTTGTTTTTCCTTGTAGCCTAAACAGGAATATAAAATTGCTGTTACACTTCTAATCTTGGTGACGGCACATTATAAAAAACATCTCCTGATCTCAGACATCATTAACTGTGATTGAAACAACTGCAGTGGTTTGATGAGGCACTATAAAGGGGTGTATTTAACTACCTACTCAGCCTTTAGCTCTTCTAACAGGGCACTGTTAGATCAAATTCAGTATCAGCATAACTCAAATATGCAGTTCCAGGTAGAATGAGATAAAGATGATCAGGGCTCACACTCATTTATGGAGGGATCTTGGAAGAAGTCATAGGAATCTTTATTTGAACTTTGAACAGGATTATTCTCTTGTGTAGATAAAGGAGTTGCATTTGACATAAGTTCAGCTCTACGTGGATGGTGGGGGGAATAAACCCACACATTGATTTGTGATGGTTTGTAAGTCATAACATTGATTCAATGTCTGGCCTTAGTTCTTACTGGGAAATGAAGTATTAATATACATGTTCAGTAGTAACTAGGCCTGTACCTTTCTACCAGTGGGATGTCACGAGTGCCATAGAAACTATCCCTGAAGGACAGTTTAGAATGCCAATCACTGCCCCAGGCTGTGTAGGAAACATTCAGCAGTATCAGAGCTGGGTCATCATTTGGTGCAGCTGTGTGGGATAGAGGAATCTGTGAAGTAATGATTACATGCAAGAAAGAAAGAAAATTTTGTACATGTGCTTAAAGAGGAGTGAAACCAGTTGTTTTGGTGTCAGTGATAGTGGTGGGGTAAAGTCACAGAGTGTGTTGGCACTGCAGAAATCACCCAAGCCTCAAGTAGGTTCTTTGTTATGAATCTTGAGCCGAGTTCCAAAGGTTCCTTTGCTCAGTAAATACACCTTTGTTCCAAGGCAAATCCACCTGTCAGCAAGGCAGCTTTGTTGACCAGTCTTTAGTGCGTTGCAGAGTTTGCCAGTGGCCAAAATCCTGAAAATCTTGCTATGATTATTAAGTATGTTCTTTTCCTTACTGGAGATTTATTGCCCTCGTGTGAGAGAACACCCAGGTCTTTGGAGAAGGGTTTGATGCCAAGTGTCAGTTCTGCTCAGATCCACTACAAGATTCATGCTGTGGTGCAAATGGTACTTGAAGTCTCCTGCTACATATGTGCCTGTCTGGAGCTGAATTTCCCTCTGGAGACTGGCAGTTCTTTTGCTGCTCTCGTGGTGCAGCTCCTTCCATCTGTCACTGGTGCTTCAGCCCTGAAGTGCCACATCTGAAACAACAAAGGCCTGGGTCTACTTTGACCAGCTTGGAACTCATTAGAATTGAGCTCCAAAGCTAGGACCTACCTGAAAATAATGGTAGCTGGGGAGACAGGGTCTGTCCTTTGCACCAAACTTGGTTAAACAGTGCTCTGAAGGCAGCAGGGCTGTTATCAGTGCAAAAAGGAGTTTCTATGTGAGTCTATATATGGATTTCGCATGATTTTGAATCTCCAGGAGAATTTAAAACATCTGAATCTTTCAGTATCTTAGCTCTGGTAGAAGATGAAGTCTTTTTTGCTGTGGCACAGTGGTATTTTATTATAATTTATTTTTCGGTAGACCTCAAGAAGCAGAGGAATTACTTTCCAGCAGTCTAATTTATAGTCTAATATTTATATAGGACTGATTCACAAGTAATTAGGTATCTGTGCTTGTATTGAATTTCCTTTTAAAGAGCAATAACTTAAAGTCTAAAGAAAATGCTGTGGGATTTCACCCATTCCAAAGCCTAAAAGGGTTTCTTTTTTCTGATTAAACAATGGATGACACTTATTTCCCTGCATGTAAAACGATGAAAATCCTCTGGTTTGGGATACGGAACAGTATACATTCACTTTTTTAATGTTCAGCAGCCATATCCCACTGCAAAGCTGATGGTCTCACTGCTAACTGGATGATTTGGTGCCTCTCTTTGAGAAGTCAAACTCTCTAGAAAAACTGAGTTTGGAGTTCCTTAAATCTTGCCCTGAGAATTTTTTTCACCCCTTCAAGTCACAAAATCCACACACCTCTCCTGTGACTGCCTTGTGCTTGACAGAGTTTCCCCAGAAACGGTGAAATGAGAGCAAGGGAAATGGGGTAGGTGCTCCTCCAACAGCACCTGCAAAACCAGAGCAGGTTTGGCAGGAGGCATTTTGCCCATTTCCCAGACCACCTTTTCCCCATGTCCGTGGAATGGAAACCAGTTCTGCCCCATGGGCACTGCTCTGGCAGTACAGGAACCTTCCCCTGGGCAGGTGGCACCGTGACAGTGCCAAGTGCTCTGCTGGCAGAGCTGAATAAAGATGGGATGTATCAGGAGGGCCTGCCTGAGCTCTCCAGAGGTGAAGGATGCCAACATCATGATGTCACCTCCCAAAGGGTCTTTTGTTATTGTAAGGCCATTTTCTTGGCCAGAGTATTAGATGGATGCCAGATTTTTTTTTTGTTTTATCAACCTTATCTGAGATTAGTTAAATTGCTGACTAAATGCTGGATTTTGGAATTGAGACTTTCAGAAGAAGGGCAGGAATATACAGCCAAAATTGCAATGGCTCTTTTCTAATAAAGTTCCAACTCATTTTTTTTTCAAAGGTTTGTAAATATGGTAATTAGGGTTCTTCTCTAGGGAGACTGTGATAGATCTCTTTTGTTTTGGAAAGTCAATGAATGGAATCACTGGGAATTCAGGCAGGATTGTGTGCTGAATCTCTTCCTCATAATAGCAGTAAGGTAAAGTAGGAATGACTTAAAAAATTAATTTGGACTTTCAAAAATTCAGCAGAATTGGGACAATGCTGAAAATGAGATTCTGGAATGTTGAGTATGTGTTAGGACAGCTTGGATACCAAGCCAACATCAAGGTCTTTTTAATGTTTAAATATTTTGCCAAGCAGCAATGAGTTTTAAGCTTGTGGAAAAAGTGTGAATTTACAGGAAAGTAACAATTTCATAGCTGAGCACAGTTATTTCTGTTAAGGGATGTCTAACCATGGGGAGCTGTTTGGGGGATATTGGATAATTGTGGGTGTTCTGAGTGTTAATATTTGTCTTTATGTACATTTGGATACTTTCATGTTGTTAACTTTTTATAGGGCCCTCTTTTAAAGGAGTGTGTGTGTATAATTACGTAGCCCCGTGGTCTGTATGGAATTCTGTAATCCAAACTGGGCACAGTTGCTGTCCTAAAAATTTCAGCTCCACCTCAAGTACTGAAACTGTTTGAACATCATTAGGTAAACAAGCTAATAAACTGTTTGCTTTTAAGAGTTGTCTGAAGAGGTTGCAGATTTGTGGAAACATATATTAGAAATAGAAAACCCAGCTAGTTGTTACAAGCTAGAGTGAACTGGTGTGTGAATAGTTCATTTTTTTTTCCCCCCACACTTGCTTAAAATTACATAATTGCTACACTTGGCTGTGAATTACCAGAGCAAGTAATATTCTGCATCCAGTTGGAGCTACAATAATAGAAAATGTACCACAGAATACCCGTTTGAATTATTGTAATGGTTTAGAAACCTGTGGAGAACTTCACACCCCATTCTGTGCAATCCTGTACCTGGCAAACCTGACCCAGGCAGTGCCTGGGGTTCTGGAGCATCTCCTGCTCCCTGGGGAGGGATGTGTGTCCCTAGGAGGGGCTTTGAACTTGTTGTGAGGGAGCTGGAAGGCAAAATTCCCAATTATCTGTGAAGCTGCCTGTTGGGAAGCAAAGAGAACTTTGTGCTTTCAGTGCTCCTGTAAAGATTGCAATGAATAGGAAAATATTACTTTGCATCTGTACTCTGAGGTTTTTAAACACCACGTGGTGTGATTTTGGGCTTGTGGTGTTGGAAGAGTGAGACTGGAAGACAGGTGTTAACAGGCACTTTCCCAACAATTATAGCATTTGCTTATTAAGTGAAAGATCCCACTCAAGTCCTGCTCCAATTAATATTTGATTTGAGTTTTTAGAAAGCAGGGCTGAGGATGGAGAAGCTCTGCAGTGTTTGAGTGGGACATGAGGGAACAGTCATTTGGCTGGAGGTTGACAACTGAAGTGTTTGACATCTGAAGTCAGTCTCTCTGCACTAATGAAAATATTTCTCACACATTTGCATCAGAAGTTTTATCCCATTTCTGAGAAGACTTGTACCACTGAAATCATTAGGCTTTCAGGAGAAAGGTCTCAGTCAAACTGTGCTTCTCTGGCCAAAAATAAGAAACCATTTAGCTGGAAAGCTCTTATCTGAGTCTGCAGTGAAGACAGTAGTGATGTTGCTAAGAAGAACTTCTAATAATCTGAAACACAGTTTTTGTCCTTTTAGAGGCTTTTCCAGTTTTAATTTAAGGGTTATTACACAGATTTTTACCTAAAATTTCTTTTTGCATGTGGATGGTGTTATTCCTGCTTTTAAAGAGCATTCCTGTTTGATTCTTTTAGACCTTTTACCTATAAAATCCTAGGTGTGGAAGGGTATCCAAGAGGAGTAGAAAATAGTGTGATGTGAAATCAGAAATGATGCACTCTGAATTTTCATTCATAATTAAGAATATTTTCTTTCTAGAACTATTCCTCTTAATGCTCTACAGAGCTTTCTTTACCTGCACAAACTTTTTCAACCTTTCATATACAGGGTTGTGCTGAGTAGGTCCTGGGCACTACAGTGAGAGAAAACAGAATTTGATCTTTGTGTCAATTATAACCTTCAACAACTACAAAAGAAGCAGTGGAAAGGTTTGGGCAAGGTGGGATAATAAAATCCACCACAGCAAAGGCCAGGACGTCCTCACCCCGTAGCTCTGCTCTGTCAGATGTGACAGTGTGTCTGCACCCAGCAGGACTTGCCCTTTTTCCTGCTGCTGCTCTTTCAGTGCTTCACATTCTGATTCTGCCTGAACTAAATCAAAACATGAGTCATGTGCTTCTCTTTCATAGGCATTATCTAGTCTGTACTTTATAAGATGTTTCAGCTCATGTTTGAAGTGCAAGCTGTAAAGCTCGTCGTGGCACCTGATTTTGCAAACATCTGTTCCCCAGAAAAGTGCACAGCAAGTTCTGTGATCGCTGATCAGGGATGGGCAGTGCCTTGGGCAAGTGCAGAGCAGCCAGAATATGTGGTGACAATTACAGCCTTCTGGAAACATGAAAATGCATTTGTGTCCCATCCAAAAGAGTGCATTTCTGTAGGGGAAAAAAAATGGTGGCTTCTTTCAGTCTGTACTGGAATTCTTTTAAAATGGTTGATCTCATGTGGAAAAATGTTGGTACTGATAAAGATAACTAAACACCAAAGCAATTGTGTGATGTGGTGGCTTGAGGGGTTCAGATTAATATTGAAGTTTTTCCAAATAATATGCTATAGATTGGCTGGAAGATGACACATGACAACAGCAGTCCTATTGGTCTTTGGTGATGTGAATGTAATACCTCAGTATAGCCATAGAGGTATAAAATGTCCGTATATAATATCTTGTGTTTAAAGAACAGCAAAGCACGTTTGATTCCAGCACAGATATACCATATAAGCAGTATTTTTCATTCCTTCTACATTATCTTTGTGACTCTGCTGTATGAGATGTACATGAATAATATATCTAAAGACTACAGAAGATACAGCACTTCTTGATAGAGAATTACACAGGAATTTTCCTTTGTATGTCTTGGATAATATATAATTTAACCATTCAGTTGATGCATGAACTTAAGGTGAGCAGGACTCATTGAGAAGGTTGAAATTCAAGAGCAATGACTTCCACACCCCCACCCAGCCTCCACACAATGATCCATGAGTATTAGATCTTTTGGTTTAATGATGTTATAGTTTGCAGGGGGAAAATGCCCATAAAGAAACCAAATGAAGTCTGTGAGGCATCACCTTCCCTGCAGCAGGCAGTGAAGGAGGCTCTGCGCTGTGTTTGTTAAAGATGCACATGGGGGTGTGTGTGTCCATAGATGAATGTAGGTGTTTAACAGCCTGCCCAAAAAAACAACTTCCTGTTCTGTGTGGTGTGTGAAAAGCACAGAACAAAAATTCCCAGTGGGCTCTAAGCACAGAGCCTGAGTGTGGTGTCCCTGGGCAGTTGATAGTGGAAACAGGAATATCACTGCACACACACTGCCCATTTTCATTTTCCTCTCTGTCAGTGGCAGCTGATGGAGAGAGTATCAGCATCAATGGATTCTTGCCTGACCCTCTGTGGTCATTCTTACGTAAAACTGATAACCCTCTGTTCTTTCTAAATTGAACTTCTGGAAGATCCGCTCTCAATCACAAAGTGAGACCTTGGACAGCGTTAGGGGAAGGTTTAGATGCAGAGGTGGCTTCAGAAGTCAGGTTACACGAAGCTGAGCACAGCAAACCTCTGTGATGGGCAGCCAGCAGAGAACACGAGTGGTGCTAACAAGCCATGAGGGTCTGTGCCAACATCACTTGGGCTGGGAGCTGAATTATACAGAACATAACTGATGCCAGTCAGCAGAAGATGGGAGGAGCAAAAGCCCAGTGACTGATCTGGTTGACAGGCTAAGTGGGCTGTCTCTGGTTTAGGCAATGAGCCTCTTGTGAAGCATTAGTGTAACTGGACACTGCTCCCTGGGTGAATTTGGCTGGAGGATGATGGGTTTTGGCACAGGTGGAATGGCAGTGCCATGAGCCAGGTGTGCTGAGCTGTCCATCTGCAGGACTTTGATTCCTGCCAGATACTTGGCTTGGAGGAGGGTCATCAGAGCTGTGCCTCTGTTTACTTCCTCTCATCTCTCCCATCTATTCTGAAGTGGGTTCTCTGCACGGCTTTAGAATTTCATACCTGGCTGCAAATTTTGGTTGGTGGTGCTTCAAATGTTGGTGACCATTTGCTCATCAAATAATCCCTTTTTTTTTCCTGTGTACTGAAAGAGTGCAAACTATTTCAGGTGTCTTATTTGCAACTCCTTCCAGCAGATGCACTTTAAGTTTTTATGACAAGCAAATGCTGGGGTGGGAAGGAATGCATGAAAAATGTGGTTTGAAAGTTCTGAATTGAGTAGAAGTGGAAAATTGAAGTATCCCAGCAATACATGATGTAGAGGCAAAGAACAGCCAAGTTAAATGCTTTTTAATTTCTGCCCTCACTGGAGTCTGTAGAACTGCTCCTGTGCTTCAAGCTGCATGTGCAGCATGGAAGTCTGTGTGACAGAGCTTTATGTAGTGGGATGAGGCTCCTTTCAGATAATTATATATTTATTTTTCTTTTTTTCCCTCCTGTCTAAAGCCACTGTAAAGGAATGTTGCAACACGAGCTGGTTGAGGTCTTTAGATAATTTCTCCTAGTACCCATCGCTATGTTCTCAGAAATCCATTTCTTGGTTTCTAGGTGTAGTCCTGATTCTGTATTTCTTGAGCCATTAATTAAAATTGAGTGGTCCCCATGTATACAAAAATGTAATGAATAAAACAAATACAGCATTTCTTTGAGTTATTTTGTTTAAATGTATCCCAGGTAACTTTAGTATTGTTTAGATCATGTAGTTGGACGTGTTTAAATGGTCTAATATCCTTTTATGCTACTGCACAATTTAAATGAGAAGCAAAGCCTGGGCTATTCCTCCTTTGTTTTTATTATTTTACTTGTACCTTTATGCTCCTAGAAAGTGATGGAAATGAATGCTGTACAGGCCAATGTTTAATTCAGCAAAATCTTCTGTATCAGTCTTTGTGAAAGCTGCTTAAAAACATTTCTGTCAGGATTAGAGCTTGCAGTTTGTGACTTGTTTACTTTTACAGCCCTTTATATCAAGTTGCAATCATACTTTCATCTAGTATTTTATTTATTTTTGGTTCTCCTGACTCAAAAATAAACCCTAACAAAATAAGAAGTTACTCTTGTGACTCAAAATATTCCTTGTGGCTATTACTAGACTTGTTCCATAAATTTTTATCTTTTGGGGGAGTGAGAAAGGAGTGCTGATTTTTTTTAAAAAGGCTTGCTAACTTTTTTTTGAGGAAATAATTTGATTTTGCAAAATGATCATGAATCCAGAGTTGCCTCTTGCTGAACATACAGCAGCCAGTGACTGATCAGCAAAATTCAGCAGGGCTGTTTAATGAGGGATGAAGACAATACGAATGCAAATCCAGGGAACAGTTGCTTTTTCACAGTTGGTAGGCTGTGTTGCAGGTGCATTTTCTTAATGAAGGTTAATTTGTCTCATATTTTAACCTGACAATACTTGGCATTGTTAGTATATGGGCTTCCTTAAAGAGGTAAAATGAAGGTTTTCTGATGTAAGATTGGGAGCTGGATTTCGAGTCATCTCTTAGTGCTGAATATTAACTGGAGTTATTCAGCAAAGTCCCATTACTTAGATTTTTATGAGAGAAAGGGCATTTTGATTATTTTGACAAATTGGAGCAAGGCCAAATCCAGCTCTTTTCCTTGGATATAAATACTGAGAGACTGAGATGAGATGGAATAGACTGCTGCTGATCAAGATTTACTGAGCGAGAACTAGAACCAAAAGCAGGCTTGAGTACCACAAGTAATAAAAAGAACTTGTGGTACTGTTCCTCTTCAGCACGTGCTCTTTCATACTAAACCCCACTGTTCAGCAGAAGGAAACATCAGCTTGGCTCACAGAGTCCCTACAACTTTTCCAGTTGAGCGAGGGGGAGGTCATCTGTTCTTTAAATGGGAATGTTGGAAATGAAGGGCCTGCAGCCCCTCCCTGAGGAAGAAGGTGTCAGACTGACTCAGGCTGTGGGGATGGGCAAAACAAGCTTTCCAGACTTTCACTCTGTTGCTACTGCTGCTGCTGCCAAACAAGATGCACTTGCAGGAAGAAATACCCTGTGCTTCTGGGTAACCTACTGTCACATTAAACCCGGAGTATGAGCTACTGGCCTGGCTCAGGTTTGCCAAGATAAAGTTTGCTGTGCAACTGTAAAGAAAAAGAAAAATTACCCTGGGCGTAGGCAAAAGAAAAAGCTTTTCTGCAGTTGCTTATTAAGCATCATGTGTAAATTATCCATTGTTATCCTACTGTACCTCGTAGCCTTTTAAATCTCTCATGCCTCTTGTATCGACTTGTTTTCATCCAATATGAGCTCTCATGAATGCTGGATGCTGAAGGACTGGCTCAGAAATCAATTCCAGCCTTCTGAAATATTACCTCGATGCCAGTGACTCCTGCTTCAGGGAATCTAGCTCAATATCCTATCTTACACTCATATAGATGACTTCTTTAGCTTTCCTATTTCTGGAACATGCAAAGGGGTATTTCTACTATTGTAAAGTAAATAACACCAAAAATCAATGTGTGAAAAGGGTCTGTGATATCTCTGGCAATGGGCAAAGGAATTTAGAGTTTGTTTTTTTTTCCCCCTCCCTTGAGATGTGATCCCAGTGGATAATAACTGAAAGCACTATTGCCGTGATATTTATACAATAAACCAACAAGTTAAGTATCTATTAAGGACCAAACTAATGGAAGAAAAAGCAGCATAATCTGGCACTTGAGCTGAGAGTTTTGGTGAGGAGGCAACAAAAAAATCAGTGGAGATGTTAAGCTGTTTCTCACACTTTAGGCACAGCCCTTCTGGTTCAGGTTTGGTGCATCCACTGGCATTTTCATGTTACTGCACTTGCCCAGGCACAGAATTGCTGTTAGGATATTTCTGTGGATATATTTCTGGGGTTCTACTTAATTCACCTGACAATTTTTTTTTTTCTGACTTACTCAGAAACATTCTTGACAATGATCCCTCACTTATATCAAGAGACTGGTTTGAGCATTACTTTTGGCACTTATGGCTTCATTTACATACTATGTGTGTGTTCCATCAGTGGGAGTTACAGAGTCAGCCCTACTTGAGGAATCACATGGAGAAGATGATGTATCTGCTCATGTTTAAATTAACAACCCAAGTCCTCAATTATGCAGAAAGAACCAAGACAGTTCCTTGGCAGGGTCAGGGTTTGTATGAAAACTGAGGATAAAGGGATTTTTGATCAATTGCAGGGATTAAAGCAAAGGAAGCAGTTTATTAAGGTGGGATTTTGGAAGCATGAATTTCTTTGAAAAACAAAGGCTCTGAAACACCCACATTTTCAGAGTTACTCTCCCTCCTCAAAGACTCTGTTCCTGCAGAGTCCCAACTGCCTGTGAGGCCAGAAGTTGAAGACTTAAAATTATTTGAGACAGTGAGGTATGAAGACAACTTGCTTTGCAACAGGAATTATTGATCAATCCAAATTTAACTTCAAAACACAATAAAGCAGAACAGCCACAAAGCAGCAACATTCATAATGAGTTAAGGACAGTGAGTGCTTGTGGCTGTGACTGCAGCTCTGACATGTAAGGTACCACTGGAGAGGTGAGTGTTGCCAGTGCTGTGGGTTGCAGGGGATGCAGGGGCTGGTGCTGACAATCCCAAAAGCCAAAGGGTGGACTCAGAGGGGCCCAGGGCTGACAGAAGCATGACTGGAGAGAGATGTACATGGTGTTTACGTGAGGAATCAGCAGCTTTGCAGAAGCTGGTTTTGTATTCCCAAGTACTGTGATAGGTTAATTTATTTCTGTCTAGTCAGGGGAATGATAGGCACAAATCTCACCTCTGACTGAAACCAAATAAAATCATTACTCCCCTACAGCATCTGGGGTGCTGACAATACTTTCAAGAGGCATATCCATCAGGAGTGTAGCTCTAAAATCAGATTAGCATGAGGTCCTGCTCAGAATGTTACTGGAATTCCAAACAGAATACAAGTACTATACTTCTGGTTTTAAATAATTGTGTAATAACTCAGGTGATTCTTCAGGTATACTCAGTTTCACCTGGCTTTGAGAAAAGAGGTTTGTTTCATAGCCTGTGAGATTCATCTCTTACTTTTCAGATGTATCAGTTCATTTTGATGTATCACACCAACGTTCTTGAAAAATGTGCTCTTATTCCATCATATTTTATGGGCATATATAATAGCTGATGCTTCAGGTACTACACATAACCTTAATGTTTCATGTAATGCACTTTTAAGCTACAAACTTGCTTTTTATTTTGATTAAATTTCTGATAAACTTGCTTGTGAATAGTGATTAATTTTTTTTTTTTTAGTAGTAAGTTTCCAGATCTTATTTGAGGTGTGATTAATAGCACACAGTCCACACTAGACTGCCCTACTGCTCATAATCTTGCTTATTTTGATTAAATGTGGAGTCAAGATTTCTCATTAAGCAAAGTTCTGTCTCTTTGAATTACAACCTGCTTAGCTGCTTTCTTTACCCCTTTTGTAGGAAGCTCAGATGTGCTTAGTAAACAGTGAGGGTGTTATCTGTAATCAGACACCTGTCTGATTCACCCCTTTACAACTATCTATTCCCATGGTTCCATCCCTTCTACAGAAAGCCCTAATGCTTTCATTAACCCTTTTGGGGGAGGTATGACAGTTGATTAAAATAATGGGCTTTGGAAGTTTTCTCAAACATAAGACCTCAGAGGAAATCATACACTTTCACATGCCAGTTATCTTTAGAAATTAGGATTAACATGGTGGGTGCTTTAATGCTTAATAAAGTGGTCATCATATGGATCAGGCTTGTATTAGCCTTGTATTTTTATTAAAAATGTCTTCTCAAGGAGACACAGTATGTGATATTAACCCAACTGTTCTTATTGTTGGAAGCAGAGGTTTTTATATACACAAATCTAGGGTGGTTGTTCCTGTAAGTAGAATGTTTCTGCAACTATATTTCCAGGGCTCTTGTGGATCAGAACATATGAGATACTCAACAACCAATGCCCCTGTTTGAGTTGAAGGGCTCAGTGCTGGGTTTGGTTGTTCTAACAGTGATATCTAAACTGAAAATGACTGTTTGTTTTTTTACTGAAAGATGTTTGTTTTGAATCACGATGGGCTGAGAGAGTTGGGGTTGTTCAGCTTGGAAAAGAAGAGGATCCAAGGAAATCTTAGAGCCCCTTCCAGTATCTCAAGGGGGCTTATAGGAAGGGACTTTTCACAGGGTTATGCAGTGATAGGACAGAGGGTAATGGATTTAAACTGAGAGAGGCAGTTTAGATTAGAAATTGGAAAGAAGTTCTTGACTAGAAGTGTGGGGAGGCCCTGGCACAGGCCCCTGCCCAAAGAAGCTGTGGCAGCCCCATCCCTGGAAGTGTCCAGGGCCAGGCTGGATGGGGCTTGGAGCAACCTGGGCTAGTGGAAGGTGCCCCTGCCCATGTCAGGGGGGGTGGAATGAGGTTCCTTCCAGCCCAAACCATTCTGGGATTCTATGAGCTACTGGGAAGCAGACACTCCTTTTCCTTTGGGCATATCCAGCATGGCACACAATGGGAGATGATGTTTTGGTGGGGGAGTTCCTGACCAGCTCTTCTCAGGGTGGTGGTAGGCTCTGCCTGAGCCTGGCTATTGTTGTGTGCCTCTTGTTTGCCAGTTGAATTTATACAAACCTGAAGACTGTTCTGGTTGAAGCTTTTTGGAGGGTGATGCTCTGCATTTGATGCACTGCAAGAGGACAACTGTTACACGGCTGCCCCTCACCCAACGCAGCAGGTGAGACTGACACTGTAAATCTCCTGCATGACAAAACATAAAATCTATGTGGAAGATCTAATCTACCCTGTTCTGACTGATAAAAAAGGAGGGTCTTTGGTGGGTAGTAAATTAAGGTGCACTTCAGAAGTTTTACCTGGAGGTGCTAAATCATGGAACCGTATCGGGCTCATAGGCCTATCCCTGTTAATAACCACAGAGCAGATTATCTGCCACTGGGGTGGGGAAGAACTCAGGGGAAGGTCAGCATCTGCCGAGCCTTTCCTGTATAAATAACGGCTTCTGCAGATCCTCGTGGATTACTTTTGTCATTTCTGTGATTACACAGTTTTTCATCAGGGTATCATCCCACCGTTGGGCAGCGTGGCAGTGTTGCCTACCTTTAACAGCAAGGCAGTGCAGATGAGTGGGCAGAGAAAGGCTGGCTTCACTGGGGGGGGGGGGGGGACCAGGGTGTTTTTGATTAGAGCTCCTAAATAGACAACTAAAATCACTGATATAAATGGAGAGTTTACTCATATATCTGAACCTTTGTGATAAAGCCCATTTTGAACAATCTGGGCATTCTCTGATCATTCACATATATATATGTATATTTAATCTTTAACCTTGCTTGCAGAAATATGTTGAAGTGTTGGTGCCTCTGTTACAACCAGTGTCACAAGCCAAGTGCCTGAGCCCTTGCTGTGTGTGCAAATGCACAGGTGCACATGCAACACACTGTGAATGGCTGCAAGCCTGGCTCTCAGTAGACTTTGTCTATAATTCTCCCTCTTCTCTTTAAAACTGAGTTGTAGCATTTGTCCTTGCAATTGTATGGAAATCCTCCCTGCAACAGACTGTTCCCTGCTGAGCCCGGGCTGCACGCGTGAAAGGAAAGCAGGTGGTGAGCGTGCTGTGACTTGGGGGATTTAGGCAAAAGATGGATTATGTATTTCATTGAAATTTTAAGCTCTTCCTCCCTTCTCTTCTTTCAGAAGCTGAAAAGATCAGATGTATCCTAAAACTAAAATCTTAAAGCGTACAGCTGAAAATCTCTGCTTCAGATCACCAATGTGCCTTTTTTTTTTTTTTTGTATTTTACAAAGGACTTTGTTGAAACCAGAAATTCAGCTTCTGGACTGAGGAGGAAATCGGTTCTTTGTAAAACAAATAAGTGTGATGCAGGGGTTTGTTTGTCACATAAAGACCCAGTGTTTTGGGATGCAATTAGACTATAGCAACTGAGGAAGGGTAATCCAAGCATTTTCCAAAATCTGATAGAGAAGGACCTGTGCAGAACAAAAGAGCTCTTCTGCTCACTGGTACTTTGTGACTGAAAGAAGCTGCACAGGTTAATGGTATTCAAGACCCTTCTGAGTTTGTCCCTGCTGGCTGAGCTAACTTAGACCTTGATTATCAAAGTGGCTCACAGTGCTGACCTAACTCTGGTCCTGCTGAAATCGGAAGGGTTTGGGGTGAGGTCAAAGCCAAGCACCTTTTGGAAACACTGCTGGACTCTGGGTGCCTCTGCCCAGCCTGTGAAAAGGGAAGCACTGTGCTGTATGAGAGGCAGGTTACTTGGAATTGTTTGTCTGGATAGCATGTTAAAGAACACCTGAGGAGATATGGTCTGTTCTCTTCAGCCATCAGAGCAGACTGAATATTCCAGTTTATTCCAGTATTGGTGGGCATTGAAGTTACCAAGGTAATTTTTACCAGTTGTTTTAATTGACTCTGCAAGGAGAATAAATACTATTAGGCCTTTTGGTTTGTTTACCTGATGAAGGAAAGGTGTCCAGAAAGTGTGGAAAAGCTCGGCTCCATCCTACGTTCTGATTCTTTCAAATCCCAAAATGACATGAATAACCAATGGTAGCCCGGGAGTGCAGAGTGAAACCCTGGACAGGAATATTGCAGTGGGGGAACCCCTGCAGCAGGACAGTGTTCTGTGAAGTTTTGTGTGTTCATGGTGAGGAATCAGGCAGCCAACAGCTTTGTGAGATTTGTGTTGGTTTTTTTTTTTTTTGCTGCTGCAAATGGAGAGAAAAAGTGAGCTGCTTCCCCTGCTGATCAGTGAGGGTGAGAGATGCTGGAACTCTGCCTGGGAGGTGTCAAGGATGGAGCAGAAGGGTCATCCTCTGGGAGCTGTGGCTTGGGCCACATCCAAACAGGCTCAATGAGACATAAACATAGTTTGTCAGGGTTCTTGTCCACAAATCTTAACTTAATTTGGGGTTGGCAACGGAGTGCACCAGCAGAAGGGTTTCACTTGGGATCAATATGAAAGGTTCAGATTGCTTTGGGGGCATCTTGCTGCAGAGGAGTTAAAAGCTGTGTCTGGAAATTCAACAAAGGTGCTTGAAATGTCCTGTGGAAAAAGAAGAATCACAGAGAGCGATTTTTGTATATTCAAAGCAGTGTGTTTGGAGTTTCAGTTTCTTGAGGCATTTCTGCCATCAATTTTTAAAAGAAGAAAATAATAAAATTTCAAAATTAGAATTAGTCAATATTTCATTGCAAGTGTGCTTGCGTAGAAACGGAGGGTGAAAGCTATAAGGAGAGTGAAATTACTTCAGAATCTAATATCACCTTTTCCCCTTCTTAGCCCCCTTCGTTCTTCCATTTGTTTTGGGATGGGAGATGCCTCATGTCAGCTGCTTTTTTTGAAGGAAATCAAGGGGAAAGAAAAAAACACCTACAAAATCTTCACTCCGTGCCAGGTCAGGATGATCATGTCACTTCATGCTGACGCCTCTCCTGAAAAACAAAAGCAGTGGAAGTGAGGCTGTCCTTGGCAGATGGATTCATCTGTGGCATCCAGCTGAATCCTGGCCTTCTATTGCCCCTCCTTCCCCTGCACTATGTGGGTGTTTTGGAGCACCAGAAGTGTCAGTGCCAAGCCATGGCAGGGATTTTCCCAGCACTGGCAGCTGGAGGGTTCTTGGTCTCCCTTTGGCAGCCGAGCTGCTCCCCCAGGGAGGTTTGCAGGGCTGTGAAGGCTGGATGGGCTGCCCCAGGGCTGGTTGGCCAGTGTTAGCCCCCAGAGCTCTGTTTCCCTTTGCTTTCTGGGTTAAATGGACTGATATTTGTGCTATATCTCTGTTCTGCGCCCGGTGGCACTATCACAATGAAAGATCTGTCAGCATTTTCAGGCAAAGGTGTTAATTGCAGGCACTTGCAACTCAGCAATAAAAACTTGCTTCAAGCAGGAGTATGAGATACAAGTGCTTAGCAGTGATGTTAATATTTATGCCCAATCTTTCATAACAAGGGCTTAACCATTTAAAAGAGATTTCAGCTTAACTCTCTTCTCTGACTGCACTTGAGAAGGTGATTTCCTTACTGGCCATACGGGCACCACGTATGTTTTACACTAAGGATGACAATTTGCCTACGGGGACAGTCATTTCTGTGGCAGCTGAGAATCCAAAATTATGGATACCAGCAATTTTGGCAGTAACTAACAACTCTGCTAGAACTCCTCACAGCTTTCAGCACCACAGGATGCCCCGTTGTGGCTGAGTGAGGATCCTTTGGGGGAGAAAAAAAGCAAAAACCACCAACACATGCTACATGGAATAAATCCCTTGCTGTTCCATTTTTTAGTCCAGTGAGAGTTTGGCTGAGACTTCCAAAACATTTGCTTTCATTGGGAGTTTGCCAAAGGTTTCTGTACTTATCCTTCAGTTTGCATCACATTCTCCAAGTTGTAAGGCTGATTTGGTGTCTTTTCATGTCAAAACTCTAGTATTTTATTTTTTAAAAAAAGAAAATCTATGGTTTTTTTTTTATCTCCCGTCATTGTGAAGCAAATGGCAGCAGTCAATCTTTGGGAGTCTTACATTGTCAAGGACTACTAATTGCATGGACAGAATCTCAGCTGTGCTCCAGTATGGCTGTCTTGGTTTAACCCAGCAAAGGAACCCTGTGGAGGATGCCTTCTCCAGCCAAGAGTGTCTTACAAGCATAAGGAATCTTTCCTACCATGGCCATTATTTCATATTAGTAGTAGCAGCACCTGAATTTCAAATACAGCAAAATTTGGGTGAGTTGATGTTTGGTTATTTCTTACCGTAGCAAATATGGTCCAAGCTGAGATTTATGATGCAGAGAAAGGGCTCAGCTCCCACGTGGTGTTACTGAGCCGTTTCCAGCCACCCAGAACCAAGGATCCTCTGGCTGATTTGGAGTGATGGTCTCCCTTGGACCTTCCTGGGTAATGATACTGAATATAAGCACATTGTTAATGGTCTGCTTTGTCCAGACCATCTGGGAATGCTTCCAGTGGTGGCAGCAGCACTGCACAAAACTCATCACAGGATATGCTGAGTTGGAAGGGATCCTCAAGGATCATCGAGTCCAACCCTTAGCCCTGCACAGGACCCTCAGAGCATCAAGGGTTCATCTCCTGGGAGTCTGGAGGGACAACACAATTTACTCAGAAGTCAGGTGAGTCTTGGCTATGATTTTCCATCATAGCTTCCAGTGTTGCTGATGAATATGTGGGATAACCTCAGAACTGCACAGGAATGTGATTTTTGTGGTCCCGTGTCTCGAGTTAGAAAAGCAGATCCTGCAGAGCTGCGCAGGTGTGTGCTCTGTGTTCTGGCTCTGATGGGGTCACCTGCACAGATAAAGGCCTGTGGGGTGTTCAGGGTTTTGGAGGTTGCTCTTACCTCTATGATCAACAGAGCAACTCCTACCTCTGTTATGGCCTCTACCAAATCTGGGCCTGGAAAAATTCCTTGCAACCCTGTCTCTTTCGATATTTTCCTGAACTGCTTGGCACATTCCTTTCTCTTTACCTTTTCCATGCAGTAAATCTTGCTCTTGCTGACAGCCCTGGTAATTGCCTTATGTAGAATGAAAATCTTCCATTCTCTTTGTTTTTATAGCATGCAGCCTTCCACAGCTAAGTTTAAAAGGACAGAAAAATTCATGGTGTTTGCAGTAAGAGCATGTTTTATGCTTCCCTGCTGCTGCAGCAAAGGGAATACTGCCCTGATATGGAGATGTCAGGGGCACAGGGCTGTATCTAAGGCAATAAATGTTTCTTTTATTTCTTATTCCTCTTTATGCTGGTTGCTATTCATTTTAAACTTTTCTTGGCATTTGCAGTAATAAAAGAGATAAAATCCTGAGGCTTTGTTCTTCTGCTCCTGAACCAAGCCTTCAAACTTCAAATGGGAACTTGGGCATATTCTGCTTTCAGAGACAGCTGGGGACTCTTATAAATATATGCAAACATTGGAACACCACTGCCTTCAGGCTGAAGGCATTATCTGTTTCTGATGAACTCCACACAGAACATGCCCAATGTGGATGAATAGAGGCAAATGTCTGAAATCACCATATGAAAAAAATAAAATCCATCTTCCAAACCTTTGTGACACTGGCCAACTGTGGTCTTAAGGCTGCTTTGTGGGTTTTAGCCACAGCCCTCTGATGTGCAGCAGCTAAAGAATGTGCCTTTGGCTGCAGCCCCCAGTGCAGAGGATGTGCCTGCCCCCAGTGTGCAACCTGAACTGAGCTCTGTGTCCTGTCCAGCACCCCAACCCCCTGCTCACACCAGAGCTCTCTGTGCTGCAGCTGATGTAGGGGCAGAAGGTTCAATGCCAGTCACCACCTTTGTGATGATTCATTGTAAACTTGTCCTGACTTTTGCAGATCAACCTCAGAACACCCAGGGGAAACAATGACACGCTTGCTGGTCTCATCTGTGCTCTCTCAGGATTCCAAAGACTGCACCTTGAGCTCAGGTGGAGGAATATGTGGTGCTTGGCAGTGGTCCATGGGGTTGGAAGATAAATTCAGTTGTATGTAACAGCCAGACAGATTTCCACAGCCTTTGATTTAATCACTGGAGTATTGACAGGAAGGTTTGGCCCAGTGCTTCCCCACTGAGCTCTGCTATTTGGGTACTAGACTGGAACAGCAAACAGCAGGTATTGTCATGTCAGTGAAAGGCCTCCCACAGCAAGTTCTGCCCTGGCACAAAGTCTGAGCAGAGAAGACATAACAGTTCCTTGCTTGACCCAAGACTGTTGGTGAAATTGTGCTTGCTGGAACACGAAAAGCTGTGTTGAACTCTTGTATGTGAGAATCCCTGCACTGCTCAGGACTTGGCACACATGAGCCCACCCTGACCTGCAGTGTAGGCACAGTGTTGAATGCTGACAGTGTGAGTGAGACCAGTTTTGTGTTTTTCCTCCTCTACTATTTTATTAATTTCAACTCTTTAAATAAATATTTGTTATATAATTATGTAGCACTGATGAATGTGAGCAGCCTGATCTAGTGGAAGGTTCTCTGCCCATGGCAGGGGGTCAGATTCATATTTAAGGTCCCTTCCAGCCCAAACTATTCTGTGATTTTGTGATTTTTCTGTCAAAGTTTTCAAGAGACCTTTAGCCAAGATGATGCTCTATTATGTCTTGGGGAGGAAGAAGTGGAACATTCATCTTTCTGAAGTGAGATTTCCATTCTGGTCTGTATAAATAACCATAGAAATGCTCGTTCTTTTTTCTGATACTACACCAAAGAGGATTTATATGTGAAATAGATCTTTGTAAATCTTTGCAAGGGTGCCTAAATTATTTATGGTGGTTTTAGTTTGGTTTGCATGCCATATTGCTCTCTTCTGTTAAACACTTTATACACCACCCAGCTTTTCACATTAATCACTGCAGTATGTGCTCAGTTGTCCCAGCTGAAGAGCCATCTATTACATTCCAGTAGGCACAGCCAAATGGCCTAATTTTTCTGTTGGTTGTTTTACCCAGTGGTTCATAAACCCATGGCTGTTATTACACCAGCAAGGATGTTTTGTTGTATCACACTGATGCATTGTCATCTCCACGATTTTGTCACTTTCTTCTCTCTTTTCATAGAAGAAATCATGGCTGAAATGGGGGCTGGTTCACTGAGCTTTACTCAGTGGGTGTGGGCCCTGTCCTGAATTTCTTTGTCTCTTTATGTGTAAATAGGTCCCTGGTATTGCAGTTTAGGCTGTTTTCCAAACCAGGTGATGACTGGTTTTTTGGGAGAGTGTCCAAAATCTTACAGACATTGCAACCCTTTCTCATTTTGATTGGGAAAAAAAAATAACCTTGAAAGAGTCACATCTTTTATGGTGCTGTTAGCACTGAAGTGTGGAGACTGATGGAGGTGACATCAGCTGGCTGGGATGAGCTGCACTAGAATTGGCCCTAGTCCCTAAATCTGACCCTGTCTAGCCCAAACTCTTTCCCCATGTCATTCAAATGTAGAGTATTTGTGCAGCTCTGTCTCTGAGTCTGATTTAGTACTTGTAAATGATGTAAACCTTGTTTGATATTTAGGTAAGTCTTCCTATGTGTCTCTAAGTGCTGTGATACCCTCCCTTGCTGCATTGTGAACCATAAATGGTGCATTAATCAGTATATGCACACAAAACAAGATATACAAGGCTTTATTGTGAATGTGAACTCCTGGAGATGATTAACAGGATGAAGATGTGCAAGTGATGAGGATTTGGAGTTATACTTTCCTCACGTGCAGTTGACAATGTCCTTGAGTCTATTTTGATAAACTCTTGGAAGACTGAATTCATTGCTTTTGTGAAACCAAACTGTTGGACCTTAAGGATAGTGCAGCTGGGAGGAGCTTGTCCCTTTTTCCCTCTTCCCACAGATGACAGTCCTGGTGCTTCCCTTCACCTGCAACATGCAGTTCAGTCCTGATGCAGTAAAGCTCATGTTGTGTTAGGTCCCCTCTCAGCAGTGCCAGGGCTGTCTGATAACAAGGGAATCTACAAACACCAAATCAAATAAAACTTTTGCAGGAACAGCCAAAATGATTCATGAAAAATACATGAACACAGATGGCTGTAGCTTAAGAAAGTCATGGCTGTTTGCTCTCTTACAAGTCTTAGGAATGTGTTTTTAGCTAAGGTGCCTGAACCACCTTCTAAAAATAAGGGAGGGGGAGGCCAGGAAACCTCCTGCCTTTAGGAGAAAAGCATAACAGGAAATGTTGTTCTGCTGTAATTCATGGGGGTGTTGCTCTAATCCGTAAAGCACAGACATGTGTTCAGATCCCAAAGGGGCATAATTATTTCATGATAACAGCTCTCCCTAGAGTGGCCTTACTGGTATTTTAAAAAGCAATTATTGTGGAGAAAACCTATATTTTTGGTGCTGACAGTTTTAAGAATATTGAAAGGGTGTTTGCAGCTGAGACAGTGGTTCACAGAGATTATTGCAGCTCTTCAGACTAGCTTCTTTCCAAGACAGAAGGAGGTGGGGGGAAGAAGAAATTCTTTACATAAACATTTACAGAAGTATAGAATTTTTAGCCCCTTCATGCAAACATCAGCATTTGCCAGTTCTAGAGAGGAATTATTCATACTTTTCTTTTAAGAGGGTGAGCTGTGGAGTTCTTTGATCCAAATATCTACACACCAGGGCTCTCTTAGGGTTTTCCAGGTGCTCTGGGAAACCTGTGGGAGCAGAAAGCAGAGTGTAAGTGGCATTTGCTTTGTGAGGGAGGGGTCTTGTTGAAAACCTGCCTTTTGTGGGAGGTGAGCTTGCAGCTTTCTAAATAGTCCACAAATAATTGCAACACTGGAGTTTGGATTTGCACAGCATCTTCTGCAGATGCTCGTCCTCAGGTAGTGGCAATACCTTACACAAAACTGGCTCAGCTCTTGGTGAGATGCTACAGAAGAGTTTTACTTTGACAGGCTTTAGAAAGCACATCTCAAAGCTCAGAATTCATCGTTCTAGAAAGATTCCAGTGAAAGGATGTATATGAACGTTTCCTGAAGTTGTTTTGTATTAATTCTTCAGTGATACACCTTTCTCCAGTGCAAAGAGTGCATGTACAGAGCTGTGTGAGTGAGTGGGATTCCCTTTGGCTGAGTAATCTCCACATTTCCTTTCTCCCAAAGAGGCTGGGATGTAAATGCCCATGGTGGTCTTGGCTGGCTGGAGTCACTCTAAAGCAGTCCTGAAGTCTGGAAGTCTTTCACCACTAGACTGAATTGCCCCTCCAGGTGGCAGGTGGAATATGGTGTGGTGCAGCAATTGTTTTTGTTTGTTTTTAATAACAAGCTTTAAGGCAATAACAGGCAGGCAGTGTCAGCCTGATGTATTCTGGTTTGATTTCAGGCATTACACAAGGGATCAGACTATTTTCACATCTCCCCCTAGAGCTCTTTAGCAACAACAGCAGCAATAATAACAATCCAGGTTATTAAAAAAAGAAAAGTAAGGAGAAACCATCACATCAATTCCCTTAAGGAGCAGCACAAATCCATGGTGAAGGTGCATAGGACTGGGCATCTTTGCTCCCAGTGTAAGAATAGTGCACATAAATAACAATTTCCAACAGTGTTGCACAATAAGCATTTCTGATGTTCAGGAGACACAGGTTTTCTTTCAGTTCAGGAAAAATACGAGGCTTTTTGCCAAAAATACCATATTTTCAACCCTTGCTTTTGTAGAAAAACTAATTTTTTGCTGTGTGTTTGATCTCTTTAGAACAAACATTGAGAGAGCTTGTGGGGTTGCAGTGAGTCAGGCTGATGCCCCGGGTGCCACCTGGAAAAGAGCTGTGAGTTTGGCCACGGGGGCTTTGCCTCACCTGAAGTGCTTGGCCTGGGGGCTTGAGAAAGATCAAACAGCAACAGAAGGAAGAGCTGATGCCTTTTTAATGGAGAAGGGTCGGTGGGTTGGCAGGAGAACTGATGAACTGCCACTGCAACATGCTGTGTGTAACACCAAGGCAGTGCCATGTCTGTATTTTAGGAGGGAATGGCACAAACTTCCCTTTCTGCTGAGCGAGTCTCAGACTTGCCATCTTGTACAGCTGCAGTTAGGCCTTTCCTTTCTGTATTTCTTTTTTTTAATCTAAAATGATTAAAAAGAGAACCTCTAGGCTCCTTCGTTGCTGGAACTCTCAGGAGGACGCAATTTTGGATTTCCTGTGTGGTTATCAGGTGTGTTTGTGTGGTGCCAAAGAGAGGAGGTTATGAGAGGAGGTGAGGAGAGGGGGAGCAGTGCTGGAGGGGAGAATTGTGCAAATGTTTGGTATGAACATTTCATCAGAGCAGAAACAGCAGAAATGAAACTTCTCTCTTATCAGGTTGGAGGAGGTTGGTAGCATTGCAAAAAATATTAAGAGTGTGTGACCTTATTTTTTCCATTCAGAATCAACTGTAGGGATAAACATAATCCTCTGAATGGGCAGCCAGGTAGGAAGAGAGGGAAAACAATACAGTGGAGTCAGGTACAGAGCCATGATCTTCTAGATTGTGGCAGACATGGAAGATTCCTCTAAGTTTTAAGCCATCATCTGCATCCCTGATGTAAGCAGAAGATATTTTTGCAGCAGTTGTTATCATGATTAATTGCATTAGTTGCAAAGTTTTTGCACTGATTTGGCTGGGCTGACTGTCCTCAAAGTCTTTGAGGCAATAGTTAGCAAGGAGTTAACAGAAACCCTATTTTGCAGTGGATCCATGGTGGGGATGGCTGCACTGTCAGCTGAGAATTATGCTAATGGAGAGGATAGAAGAAACAAATGTGGAGTGTACACATTAGTGAGTATACTTGTTAATTGGTGTTTTAACATGTGCACTGTGGTGTGATTCAAAGGCCCTAAAAGATCTCCCTGACTGCATTTCCACTGCAAGGCATTTTGCCTTCTATTAAAATGTTTTAGAAATGCAGCTTCACCTAAAATAGCCACTGTAATTTTTCAGATTGAGAGAATAAAAAAAAGAAACCAACAAACCCTCTTTGTTTCTTTCTTGGTTTAACCTTCTCCTTGTTCTTTAAAACAAGGCATTAATCAATGACAATAGAAACTGCTACTCTTAGTGCTGTCAATGTTTATAGCTTTGAGTTTAATAGCAAGGACATAAATATATACTTTTCATTACATTTTTGCTGTTATTTGCTCATCATCCACAGCATCTGATATTATCATAACTCTTTGGTTGAAGCTATTAAAGTTATGGTTTGCAGCTCACACTGGCATGAAGCAGACAGAGAGCCATAAAAGAAAAAAAACCCTCACAGACTGAGATTCAGCTATTAGGCAGCATCGGTTGTTTGCTCATTGCTCACATAACAGCAGCTCCGGTCTTGGTGGATTGTGTTTTTAACCTTCCTTCCTTATCCTGCCCTCTCTCCCCACAGTAAAATTTCTCCTCTTCCCTTTCAGCTCAAGTCATGTTTGCCACTGCTGGTGCAAGGTGATGTTTGGCTTGTGGTGGACCAACAGAAAGAGAGTCTGTTCATCTGGACAAAAGAACCAACTTGATTAGGGCTTAGAGCAGAGTTGACTTAAAGCTTTGCTTGAAATTGGCCATGGTGGTGCCCACCCCAGTTCTGGGCTGGGATAAATCTCCCCTGGGTCACTTATTTAGCAGGACAATCTCCAGTGGAAAATCTTTGCAGAGAAACTTTTTCTTTCTCTGTATTTGGTTTTGCCTGGGAAATTTCTCCAGTGGGGCCCTACCCATGAGCTTTTCATCTTCACTGGAGGGACTTCTTGCTGTCAATACTTTGGCCTGTTTCCAAGTGAGTGGGTAGAAAGACAATGAACTAATAGAACCAACTCATCAATTAAAGATGGTCAATGAGCAAATACAGCCCCGGCTGAGACTTGTCAGGATAGGAATGATCGGAGATGGTGACTTCATGGGTATAAATCATTCATCCTCTGGCAGAAGATGCCTGGCTTCCTTCAGCTATGGTTTGAAATAACTAGCAAGACATTCTAGATGAAATTCTGATCTGATTTTAGCTCTGCTGATTCTTGTAGTGCTGCCAGGCTCTGATAGCCATAGAGGGAGGAATCCTCATTTGCAGGGGCCTGATCAAAACTCACCTCTGAGTTTTGAACTAACTTCTAAGGACTCCCAGCCATTTCATACTCTGTATTAGTTTAAATTTCTGTTTACACACTGTATTTCTGAATATAAATTTACAAAGAGTACCAAAGCTCTTTCATCTCTCCCCCTTCAGAACTAGTCAATCAGCTGTTGGCAGAGACTTAGTTTTGCTGGGTTTTCCCAGCTTTCTGCAAATAATCCAGGCTAATCCTTAAATAGCCTAATTCTGTGTCAGAGCGTTTTAGGATTTATTTTAGTGTCTAATATTTCAAGCGACTACGGAACAAAATAAAACATCATTTAAAAAAAAAAGTCTTTATACAAATCTAATTGTATTTCTCCCCAAAGCAGCATCACATTTAACAGCTTTGGAACAAGTTTGATTTCTATTTCAAGTAAGGTTTATTCTTTATAAGCTGCTAAATGCTTGTAGTAGCTCAAAGAGAGGAACCAGAAGCAATTGCATTTCCCTTCTCCCTTTCTCCAGTGCATTTGTTGCTTCTTCACCTGAACCAATACCTTAAGGCTCTCTCTGACTGTGGGGTCCTTTTGTATTTGTCCTATTTGCATATGTCACCATGGTGTGATGGTTCAATCCTGGGACAAGCCCAAAATCCACATAACCCAGACTTTTCCCTCTAATTACACCATTTAGAAGATGCTTTTGAAAAGCACGGTGCAAACCAGTGCTGTAGCCTGGGTTAGCCCTCACAAGTTCTGGCAAGTAATGTTTTGGGAACTTCCTGAGCTGGCAGGTCTGCCTCCTCATGGGGACTGGCACTGAAGCTTCTCAGTAATGGTCATTGTTTGGGTGCAACAGCTGTTCTGCATTACTCAGGTTCTTTTTATTTTTTTTTTATGAAATGCTTTACCTTTTCTCAGAAGTGTCCTCTGAAACTTCTTAGGTTGCAACAGTGGCCAAGAATGGACACTCTTAATTCACCTCTGTGGAGGTCTACTTATGTGCCTCTCTGGCATGTACACTAAGGTGAACAGTGCTCTTCCTTAAAATACTTTTCTGTTGGAAAATTCTTCTTCTTCAAAATGGAAACTTCAGGCAAAAGATGAAAAACCTTCACTCTGAAGGTTTTAAGATTCAGGAAGGACTTCCCAGCTGAAGGGAGATGGTGAGAACACCTGTGAATAGCTGGCAAGGCTGAGATTTGGAACTCAGTGGCTGAGTTTGTTGTTGTCTCTTTCTATCCCTTATTTTACCCTCAGACTGTTTTCCATCCCGTGGAGATGAGAGCTTTACACTGAGCAAGACCAGAGCTGGTTTTACCTGTGCTGAAGGGTCCTCAGGACAGTGGTGTGATGCAGCTGGAGGGGGGGCTCCTCCTGCTGCTGCACTTTGGTGTCCAGGTCTCCTTTTCCTATTCTCACTCATTGCTGCAGAATTTGTATTTCAGTACCACCCTGAGGACAACATTTACTTTGAAAGAGAATAGAAGTGTCTTGGAGGAGATGAGACACCTTACAGTGTGTCCTGGCATGTGTGTTGATACCCCTGGGGGTCTGATGTGTCAGCAGTTCCCTCTTCCTTGCTCCTCTCAATACCAATCGGTCACAAAAGAGTGGAATTTTGTGGCCTGGTGAGGAGCCCACTGTGGTGATTCCCCAGCCTGGAGGTCTGTGTGTGTGAGGGCCTTTGTGTCAGTGTTTAAACAAGCACACACCCGTGGCCATGTGTGTGAGGGAGTTGAGTTGTGCAGGGAGGAGCAAACAGAGAGTGACCAGGGCACTGTGATCCTTGGCTGAATGAGACCATTACAGATGTTATATTCAGTGCTGGTGTTTTTTTAGCTGGTCACCTCCTGTCCTGGTTGAATTCCTCTTGGCATCTGACCACTGGCTGACAGTCTTGAGGATTTGCAGCAAGACCTCCCACAAGACTTCCATTCCTGAGAAACGACAAATTTCAGATTGGCCCAAGACAAGAATCACAAACTAAAATACAGGGCCCTTGAAAGGCTTGCAGTGACTGCCTTTTGCAATGTTCTCTTCTCACTATGGGTGCTCATTTCAAACCCTGTTTAGCCCTACCATGTGTTGTAGCTTCACTGGGCACTAAATTGCTTTGGAGCAGTTCTTCTACCCCTACAGAGAAGGGTAGTGCACCTCTGCCTGGGAATGGAGCATTCCCTTTTGCTTGCCACAGCCATTTATGTATCTGAAGACCACAAGAACATGAGGTCTGCCTGATGTATCAGTCTTCAAAGATAATGGACTCACACAGGAAAGTGCTGCCTCTGTGAGTTGCTGGAGTGAAGGCTCTTGATTTGGTCCAAATGGATTTAAAAATAATTTCTGGTACTTTTCCAGAGGAATGATATGCTTGGTCACTGAACTTGCAGCTCTGAGTTATGTTCCTCTTTATTTTTAACAAATGGTTGCTGTTCCCTGCACGGATCAACCAGGAAAGTGAGAGAGGAGTGAGAGAAGTTTGAGGGGTTGCTGGTAGAGTTAAAGTAAAGGGGGAATATTATGAAGTTCTTTGCTGGGGTCTGTTGCTGCTGTTTGTGGGTTGGCACACGGGTAACCTGACTTGGAAGCAGGTCTCCTCCTCCTCCAGAGGATGAAAATTTGAACTGCATTGTTAAGGCAACCTTGTTGCCTCAGATGTTGGCGATGACTTGAGGTTTAAAGCTGTGCTGGGAATACACAAGTCCTTTGGCAAGCACTTGTTATTTAGCAGAATTACTGCGTTTTGGGCTCGTGTGCCCCTGCTGATGGCACTAATCTCCATGTTAGGAGACAAAGTACCAGCTGTGCCTGGTCCTGTTTGTACTACTTTAGCCACACGGATGTTCATCCATTTAATTTGGAAATATTTCTCTGCACTCATCAACAGCCACATGCAGGCAAGTGAAATTGCCACATTTATTCTGATTTAGTTTTGAAAACGACAGATGCTGCATTACTGTAAAACATGGTGAAAGGGTTTTCTAGCTTTGGTTTTGTTCGTCATTTGTGTGAGTGTGTTTGATATATGAGCTATTAATTCTGATGAATGAAGCTACTTTTCTTCAGCAAGGTTGGCTCCTTCTCCTACAGCATCCAGTGAAGCTTCCACTGAGGGACTGCTGCTGTTTATGCTTAGACAAAGGACTTAGAAACTGTGTTGGGACTCAGGAAGGGGAACAGTTGGCACACGAGTGACTTACAAACACAGGCAGATGTGTTATGTGCTAGTTATTACTTTTTCTTAATAATGAGACTTTTTCCCCAGCCTGAATAATTCAAAGGCACAATTCTGTGGTGTGCACGCCCGAAGGCGCAGAACCTTCTCCATCCTCTGGGTGTGTGGGGTTTGTGCTGCTTCCACTGCAGGTATTTTAAGGGGATAAATACAAACCCATCTGCCAAATCTGGTGCCTCAAGTGTAAGCCTTGTACAACTGCTTCTCTTCTCCTTCAGGGCTGTGGTACAAATGTTTTGCAGCATGATGCCAGCCTCGTTCCCACTCCTTGACCTCATGGAACAGCTGTGCTTGGGGTCACCAGTGGGGACAGGGACTGTGCCACTGTGCTCCTCACCAGGGCCATGGGACCCAAAGGACTCTGTTCACACAGGCACTGCCCTGTCCCACACCCCAAGGACCACTTATGTCACTTTTCAAAAACCTGAGCTTCTGCCTTTGTTTGCATTGGGAGAGCTGGTACTTAAACAAGGTGCTTAATGAAAAATTTTGCAAGACCAGGACATGAGGGGCATGTTGTAGTGTCAGCAGAAAATGCTTGTGGAGGAGAAAGATTGAAACTATTAACCCCCTTTTTAGTGTCTGGTTCATTGTGCCTTTGGGATTTGCCTTAAAGCTGCATTCTGTGGCACCTTATTTATTTATATTGTGTTTAGCAATCCTTGCTAATGCTGTGTTTGAGCAGTGAATGGGGCGAGAGGATCTCCACAGTTCCCTTCCAGCCTCAATTATTCTGTAATGCAGATGCACAGAGATGCCTACAAAGACTTCTGGAAAGAATAAATGAAGCAGAACCTCTTGGCCTCATTGGAAAACACTGACACAGGAGAAAGCTCTGTGGTTGTATGTACAGAAAGGGCCAGTCTTTGCTTACTAGAGATAGGTTTGCATGACTTTGAGATGAAATACTGAAAAAGGCTCATCAGTTCACTACTAAATGGTCATTCAGTGCTTGCCTCTGCCTTGAGCTCAGTTTTTGGAGGGCAGTTTGTGGAGTGTCTTTGAACAAGAGTTCAAATGCAGTAGAGCAGAGAAGTGTTTCTGGAATAGCTTTGTAAAGTTGTTTTTGTGCTTTGTTACATTTGGAATCTGTGTTTGCTGAACCTTGTGGTGTACCTGGGTCGTGTTTCTTGTGAAAGTTACTTGGATGTGACCTCACTGCTTTTACCTGGGCTTACATCTCAAGTCCTAAGGACTAGATGTTGGACGCTCACATTTATTTGGAGTGAAACAGAAATTTTACAAACCTTGGGTGCCTTCCATTTGCAGCCTTTTGATTTACTTTTATTAAACAATTATAGCTGGATTTGCCTTTTGGGGAGTCTTTGTTTATGGCATTCTGAGCTAACAAAGCCCAGCTAAGCCGAAGGATGGATTATTGAAAAATCAAAGCTAGCTCTCCTAATTGGGACAATGGAGCCTCGCCACGACACCTGGGAGGCCCACGCTCCAATATGATAAAGTATTTTCTTTGAGAGAAGGTCACCAAAAGTTCACTTTTACAGAGAAGTTCTTATTCTCAGTTAATGGGGCTCCCCGTAGCATGGTCCTGCAGTTGCTTCACATAAAAAGGATGGATTGTCAAAGAAATTACCTTTAAAGTTCCTCCCCGGCAAACTGATTTGAAAGGACAGCCCAAGTGTTCTGTCCTGGCCAGCAGAGCAGTCCATGACCCAGCCACACAAGCTGTTGTGCCTCTTTGCACTTTTGCAGCTTAGGATTTGTCAGCAGTTTGATTGGGACCCCTTGTTTCTGGGCAAGCGCCATTCTTTGGGGTTGAGTTTTATAATAGAATCTTCCTGCCTGGGTTTTAGAGCAAGTCATTTAATCTTTTCATGCTGTGGAAATGAAGACATTTCCAGACCTCTGGGGATACAACGTGCTTCTCATATCATATGTGAGATGGGGTAGGTCCTTTTTTGGTCCTGAAGAACTAAAGACAAAATCAAAACACACAAGCAGAGTCAGACTTGGCGCTTGTTTTGTGTGTGTTACGTGTGTAATTTCCTGCACATGTAATTGATCCCCAGTCATAGCTGGGCCCAGGCCCAACTGTAGAAGTCTGTGGGGATTATTCTTTCTGATCCCTTTCTGACTTAGCTGACTCATTTTTCCCAGAGAGGGGAGAGATGGGAGTAGGGTGAGAGAAGTGTGTGACTTAAAATCAACATCATCTGCTGGCAGAAATAGGTATGGGCTGTTTGGGCTTGCTTTAACTTGATTATTCATAGAGGTGCTTGAAGAAAATTTTATAGAAATTAAGTTATCTTTTAAAAATTATTTTGATTTTGCATAGAAGGAAAAAATAAGAATATCAGCCCAAATGTTAATTTGGGCTTTGGCTCCAGTGGAGCTACACTGATTTTTTTTATGCTATTGGCATTGCACTTTTGCAAATTAGAACACTAATTGGAGCATTGTTACCAAGTCATTATTTTAATTATTAATTGATTAGATTAAATCTCCTCTAAGAAACATTGTGTCTCAGAAGATGACACAGTTTTTCATTGGAAACTGGTAGAACTTTGTTCCCATTTCAAACTTGCTCAGTAAAAAGCATTGCAAGTATGCTCTTGGATCCATGATCTTGATGTACTAATTAGACAATTCCCAATATTTAAATCTGATAGACTGAATTAAAAAGCCGCATGTCTGTTGTCTGTTCTACTGGATTAATTTGGAGGGGTGTTTCTACCTAGTTTTTAGAGTAGACAGTTGCATTTTTTATGCTATAGAAATGAGGATGTTTCTAAAGTTTTGGATGTTTAAAGATTCCAGCAAGAAGGTTTGGGACCCAGCTGAGAGGAGGAGTTGACCCAAGAACACTCTGAGCAGTGCATGATAAATGTGAATCTGCTTCATGGTCAGTCATGTAACAGCTGCAGAGTTCATTTTGCAGCATGAGCTCGGACACAGATCTCCTGGAGCTTCTGGAGGAGGGCACAGGTTGGGGTGGCAGTGAATTAGCAGGGCTGCAGGATGATTTTTTAAAAAGCAGTGACCTGACCATTAGAAGGTATCTGGGAAATGTGGTTAGTAGTAGAAAATCAAGTTGTACTCTGATGTGCAAAGCTGGGATGGCCCTTCCTTTTATATGCTTCACTAATACTGTTGAGGATAATTAACTATGTAAGTTAATAGACCATTTTCAACTCCTCTGGGACTGCTTGGAGTCTTTCAGATCACGTAAGTGGGCTCTGTGGCAGGCCTGTGTATTAAAGCCCTCACGCCCGAGTGTGAAATCAGCCCAGCCAGCCTTTATATGTGACCCCTCCTTAGTTTTTTCACTTCAGTCCCTCCATTACCATTAGTTTTTCCAGTGGCCAGTTTTGTGTTTCTGATGCCATAAACTGGGAGTGAGAAGATTTCCCCACAGAAACCCCTGAATTTGGTGCTACTTTATGCCATGACAGACACCTGGAGAAAAGGGGTGTTAATTCTGCGTGTTTGCATTTGAACAGTGAACACATCTCCATAAACCCTGTGTGGCTGAGGTGCTGCACTCATGCAGAAACCACCACTCTGCCAGCTGAACTCTGGCTGGGAGCTCACAGAAGCTGTTCTGATGAAACCCCAAGCAGAATCTTTGGTATTTTGTCACATTAAACAATTTACATTCAATAAACCCAGGGGCCTTGGGATGGACGTACAGCATCTGCTGTGTCAGTCTCTGCCTCACTTTTGTTTTTTGAGTTTTCTAATTAGTTTATATTCTAATAAATCCTTAATACAACAACTGCTTTAAAACAATTGAAAATAAAACAAAGAGAGGAATTTAAATTGCTTATGGCTTGCTTTGTATGGCTTGCAGGCATTTGAGCAATTTTGCTTACAAGTATCCGGTAACCTATTTCCAAAGGCCACTAGCAGATAATTATATTTGGTTAATTTACATACTTTCAGTTTATAATCCTAATTAGTTCTCCAACCAGCAGTCCCTAGGCAATATGTAGTCTTACCTCATTTTATTTGCCATCCCTACTGTGCAAGTTCTCTTAATTTACAAAAAAATGCTGTTAGGTTTGGTTCAGGGCTTTCCCATTTCAGAGCACATCCAACCCGGGTGATTCCATGCCGATTTAGACCCTATTTGCAAATAAGTATTTTACATTTTTATGGATTTTACATCTGGGAGACATTCTGCAGTTTAGGGAAGCTGACCCTGGTTTGACACAGAGCCTGTTTGCATCGCAGAGAATCAGGTCAAATTCTGCACCAACCTGTACCCAGAGTGTCCCACTGTCATCTCTGGTTTGATGCAGGGAAATGTGTAGGCAAAGGATAGGGACTGAGGTGTTGCTCTGTGAACAGGAGCAGGGATGGGTGTGGGACAGCAGGAATGACTAATGGCTGTGTGAGAGTTCTGGGGAGCTGCTCACAGGCACTGCTCAAACCTCTCAGGCTGCTTGGCAGCTGCTCGTTCCCCTTTTGTGTATTTAGGATCTCTCCCTGTTTACTTATTATTCTGGGATCAGTTTTCACCCAAGCTTGAGACTGTGCCCAGTAAAGTGACTGAGGAGGAAGGGAAAAGGAAGAGGATGGAAACGAATATTTATCCTTTCAGGTGACACTCTCTTTAGCTCCCATCAGGTTAAAATGAACTTCAAAGAACACGTGGAATGGAAGGAACACATCTCCCAGTGCTGGTCCCTGCAGGAGTCTGAGTATCTGAGGCTGAAGCTGGGTTTCCAGCTGGGAAAACCCACCACACTGTCCCACAGCTGGATGGTGCCCCAGGACCCCATGCCCAGGTGTGAGGAAGTTCTGCTGCTCTGCAGGGGTGTGTGGCACTGGTGGGTGGTGTGTGGGTTTGGGTAAAGCCTGTAATACCCCAGGAGACACAATCTCCACTGTTCCCTGGAGATTTCTTGCCTGAGATGTCCTGTGGACAACTGAAACAACTTCAGTGTTACCTTTTAAGCACTGGGGGATGGACTGCAATGTCATTTTTAGAAAGCTGTTGGATGAAATATTTCCTCTTAGGTATCCAAGGCTGCTTTGTGGTCAGATTCACTGGGCTGTAATGAGGCCAAGTTTGGACTAAACACAGTGGTCATTTCCAATGTATTCTTGCAGGCAGTAAAAGGACCCCAAATCTCCCTCTTCAACACCACATTAAGCACTTTGATAGGGCAAATGAAAAGTGTGATGATAACTGAAAAAGGAAAAGGAAGATCTGCAATTTGCAAAGCTTTTCTTCAGATTTCCAGGATAACTGATGGATTCTGTGAACTGATGCTAATTAATAAATCATAGTGTTGGAGGATAGAGGTGATTTTTAACTGTCCAAAAATAGCAACAACTGTTTAGGGAGGAAAAACTCAAAAGGTGTGAGAGTAATTCTTGGCCAATACTTTTATTTCAACATCTTAAAGAATGTAAATTTTATACTGTTGATGCTTTGGTGTAACTTCTGCACATCATACTTAAATTCCCAAATACGTTTCTGCTGTTACACACATTTATACAATGCTCAGCATTTATGTAACTGGTGCCATCAACTGTGAGGTTAATCCAAAGGAGACTGTTTTTATGAGGAACACCTTGATGATAATTATTTATTAGAACATTTCAAATCTTACTCCAGTATTTAGCGTAGATTTAGTATTTAAACCATCTAGGCTAAAGATGGTTTAACCATTCTTTCATGCCTGCTTTAAGGATTTTTATTCCACACTAATCAGAGCTCTGCCTGTGCTGCTGAGTCTGTGTGCTTTAGTATTTTGCTGTGACTCTCATGCCTGCAGTTGGGATGAACAGAACACAAACTCAGAGAAAAGCAGATTTGAGATAGAAAATGTCTTACACTGAAAGCAGTGTGTGTGCAAATCCTGTATTCTTCCCACTGTACCACTTGTGATGATAATGGCTGGTGTATGTCAGGTGAAATCCTGGCTCTAACAAAGTCAATACAAAAATCTTTCACAGGCTACAGTAGGACTAGCACTTTATCCCAGAGGAAAATAAAAGAGTTTGAAGATAAATTTGCAGAGGCTTATTGACATGAGTGCCAGATTACGTGGGCTGAAAGTGCATTTTCGGGTATGTAGAAGTTTACTGTGGAGTATGGCAGACACACATTCAATGGCAATTCAGTGCTAGCCCACAGAGGGAGGGGAAAAACCCCCAAACAAATCTGTTGTTTCCTTGTTGGCGACAGACAGAACAGGCACCAAGAAGCTGTTAATCTCTCCCCTTCTAACTTTTTACTTCTATCAGCAAGATTTTAATTTTTGTTTCGTATAGTTATGACAGAAGAGTCCAGAACAAAAACTTAGAAGGCTTTGGAAGCAAGTTTTCAAGGGAAAAGGGGATGGGGAATCTTGAAGCTATTCATGAGTCTACATCACCTGATCCAGCATGACATTCCAATTTATATCTGAATTCTTAATCAGAAAAAGAAAAAAAGAAGTGTGATACCTCTTTGACACCACTTTGTCTTTTTTCACCATCTCTTTTAATTTGTATATTTATTTGCTATAACTTATATATGCTTTAAATTATGTACTGTCTGTTTTTAATGCACACCCACACCAAAGTCTGTAGGTGGGTCTTATATACTGCTAACCAACCACAAACCACAGCAAATCAGGAGAGTAGAAGTCCTATTTCTTTCTTACAGTTCATCTTAAATACCTTGTGAGCTGAAGATAAGCATTGCTTGGTTCTGCTCTTGGTGGTCCTTGCACTTCTTCCTTGCCTCTTCCCTCCATCTCTTCTTCCCTCAAGAAAACCTTAATCCAAACTCCCCCCAAAGTCAGGATGCTGATTATTCCCTCAGGTTTGGCTCTACTGGGTGTCCAGGCATTTCTGCAGCATGGGAGCTACGCTGAGAAAGAATATTCTTGGCGGTGAAACCAGAAGGGAACAAAAAGAATTTAAAATAGTTTGAAATATAAAACAATAATTTATTTTACTTCATTTTACTTGTTAACGTTCGTAGCTAATGATGATTTCATGAAACTGCTTTTATAATTCAATACATTCAAATCTATAAAGCAAACAGTTACTACCATGGGCTTTTCAAATTCCACAAACTGTCGTATATAAACAAATTAGCTGTACATGCACATTTCTTCAATAGGTTGCAACATTTGCAAACATGCTTTAAAATCCTTTAAAGCTGCAGTATAGTGTACTTTGCCTCAGGCTTTTCAGATGAAACCTATATACTTTCTTCAGAAACCTTAAAAAGAAAAATGTTTAAATGTTGAGCATAACTCTAAAACCTGCTGTTTGATAAATGTTAAATATTACAACAGAATGACTCTGAGTTTAAACCTTGAGCTAAGTATTGATAAACAACACTGTGTAGAAGTGAACAACAGAAAAATAATATCACAAAATATGGTTTCAAAAAAAAAATACATAAGTGCAGTTGCTCTTGTGGGTTTCTTGCATTTTTTTTAGGTAAAGAGAAGCACGGGTACCTTTTAATATGAATATAGTTTAAGCAAATTACCTGTGTAAGTATGGTTAATACATTTCTGATATTTAAACACTTCATGTAAAAGGTAACAAGTAAAAAAGTACAATCAGTATTCCAAAAAGCACTGCTAATATTGCCTTTGAAGGAGATGGGCAAGCTTCCTCTCCACTTTATAATGGAGATCCCGGCACCCACAGTTGCAGAGTTCAGTATTTGAACTATAAACTGGTGACTGTATCTTATATACAAAAATCTTGCCACATTGAACGAGGCATTGATTCCTACCCCAATGGTAGTGTTTTATGTACATAATTTAGCACTGGTGATTATACAGTAGTCACTGACAGGAAGGAATTGTACACCCGTGTGCCGTCCGGTGACTTTGTTCCGTGGGTTAGCAGTTCTTGGATTGTCATCCAATTGTCAAATATTTTTTTATTCCTCTTCTTCATCATTTTTTTGTGGCTCAGTTCAATGATGTTCATCTCTTTCTTTTCTTCCGCACCTTGCTGCTCCTTTAAGCACTCTAACCTGCTCTGCATCATAAACTCACGCCTCCTCCTCTGCTCCTTCGCCTTCACCAAATGCTGCTTCCGCTCTTCCTTGCTCCAGTAACGGCCCATCTTCATCTCACTTATGGCATCATCATCAGTGGTCATCCCACTGCGCTCCTCCTTGATCTTTATGGCGCGTTCCCTCAGCAGCCTGTCCCTGACCGGCCTCTTGGTGATGTACCGGGTCCCGTCGCTCCTGACCTTCACTTTCCACTCCATCCTCGGCTCGCTCTGGCCCGAGCTGAAGTCTTTGCACATACTCACCAGGCTCATCTGGCTCTGGGCATACTCCACGGCGGATTTCTGCTGGATCAGCTGCATGTAGCTCTGATAGTGCTGGGCATGGGCAGGGATATGAGCGTGTTTATACGGAGAGTGGTGATACGGGGACGTGTAGGAGCCAGAAGGCTTCTGACCGTGTGTAGGGCTTTTGCTTCCATCACTGGCTTTTCTCTCCTTGCTCTCCAGCTGCTTGCCGAGGTCGGGATCTTTAGCAGAGGCATGGCATTTACCAGTGCTGGATTCGTGGCTCTCCGAGCCGGCAAACAAATTCTTTTGGGAGGCATTATGTGCCGCTGCCCCCTCGTTACCTTGACAGTTCATGCCTTCCGCAGTTCTGCGCAGGGAATTGTCGGGGGAGATCTCCAGCGTGAGGGGCGTGCTCCGGCAGCTCTCCCCGGTGTTGTAGGCGCTCGAGCTGTCCTTGTCAGACTTCTCCGGGAGCTCCGTGATGTCCGAGAGCTCGTGCCTGCGCACGTCGATGCTCGTGTTGTAGTTGCGGAAGCCGCTGTTGTGCAGCATCCAGGGCTCCCGGTACTGATCCTTCAGCTGCTGCATCTTGTGAGCCCTCACGATGTTCAGGCACTCCAGCTCGATGTTGCGCAGCTCCTCGTTCAGCATCTCCAGCTCCCTGTCCACGCTCTCCTGGTCGCTCTTGCTCATGTCCAGGGTGCTGTTGTGGTAGTAGAGGCTGTAAGGGTTGGCAGACTTCACCTGGCACTTCAGCTCCAGCAGCTCGCGGAACCGCTCGCACTCGTCCACGGGGATGCCGAGGAAGTCGACGTCTGTGCAGTCGGCCGAGATAAACGACTCGTTGCTGAACTGCATATCGCCGCTGCCCAGGGTGTCGTGGCTGTACGTCAGCTTCTTCTGGCTGCCCAGGGTGTTGGAGGACGTGGTGTGATCGTCCCCGTTGTTCTCCTGCTCGGAGCTCTCGTCGTTGCGGGTGCTGTCGTCCGTGCGCCCCACGCCGCTGTCCTTCTCGTGCTGGTTGGATAAAATAGTGGCTGTGTCCGTGGTACCTCCGTCCTCCTCGTGCTTCTTCTAACAACAAAACAGAAAGAGGAATTACTGCAAGGACACAAAATATTTCAGGGTGTTTATTTTTTAATCATTTTCTTAATCTGTCGCTTTTTATACTTTTTGCATCTTTATCTTGCATGGAAGGAATATTATTAAGAACTCATAGAAATGGTGACCAAGCCCACAGCCTGCTGTGGATGCCCCTTTCAGAGGAACCTGAGGTCTGTGTTTCAGTTATGTAGCAATGATGGCACAACACAAATTTTGAAATGTTTCTTCTCCCATTTAATTGCACAACAATATCCAGTTCCACAGCAGTGCCAAATTGAGAGCATGTCTCTTCACTAAATGTGGATGCCACAGAGGATGTAGAGTTTTAGAAAGGGTAGAAAAAACTCTAGACAAAAACTGAAAAACTGTTCAAGAACTGCTTTGATCATGGCACAACAATGGGGAATACAGGCCCAAATCTGTGGCCGTGCACAAGCTTTGCTATGTAAAACCTTTTTCTTTGCCTTTCTCCCCTCATGTAGATCTTACTTCAGTAATTTGCCTGAGTTCTCCATTTGGATTTTCAGGTTTTGGGAGGCAGGCTGTTCTCAGTCTGCATGCATATCAAACAGGAAATTCTAAACCCCAGCTCTCTGCCTGCTCTATCCACCACACACCCAGTACTTCTCTCAGTGACCACAGCGAGAACAGTGGATTTCTAAGAACTGTGACTGTGTTTTGTAAGGGGCAAAGCACAAAAGGTAACATTTTAAAACATTTTGCTCCCCAAGATGAAGTTGTGGATAGCCATGTAATACTCTGATTTTACATGAAGTCCTTTTGCCTTGATCTTGACTTAGTGTCACTTGAGACACGCCAAGTGTATTCAGCCAAGCTCAGTATTGGAATATTGAGTGCAGTGGGAAGTTTGACAGCACTGCACACCAGAAGGGCAGTACCTGCTGAAGCATGCTGGCAGTAAATTGCATTGCCTGGTGGTGCTGTTCCTCTAACATGTCCATGTGCAAGTCATCCAGAAAATCATTTCTGTCATCATCCATCCATCCTTCATCCAGCTATGTGAAAAGGGAGGGAAAAAACAAACCAATTGTTGTCAAAAGAATGAAGACTGACATAAATTAGATTTTTCTTTGTGGAAAGTGCCTGGGAAATCTCAGGGGATTCCTTCCTGTGACAGTGCTGCCGTGTCCTGGGAAGGAGCACACGTGTCCCTGTGCTAAGTGTGGGTATTGACTGTCCTACCTCCCCTCACAGCTGCCTCCATCTCCAACAGCATGGTTTTATCTTCAACAGCCCTTTACATGTGATAAAACTCCAGCTTCTTCATCCATGGAAATACTTCTAAGAGTTGGGGCTGTTTTGGTTTTTGCACAACTTGATTAGGATGTATAAAAACACTCTGAGCCCAAAGCTTGAACACACCACTTGTGAGGCAGCATCAAGGGCCAGAGGGAAAATCTGGCTGGGGTCTGTAGGACTTTTTTACTCCCATCCCCAATTATCTCTATGGGAGAGATCAGAAACTTCCAGGCTAACAGGACAGTGATGATCCTGACCCTGTGTCTCCAGGTGCACTGGCAAGGGCTGCTCCCACAGCACCAGGAGCAGAGACAGATCAAACAATAATGCTCCTGGCTGTTTGTTCAGCACCTTTGTTGTGCTAATCCCTGCTCTACAAAGGGACCTGGTTCAACCTTTTATTATAGCTGAGGAGGCTTCTTGACAGTGTTCAACTGCTTTAAGAGATGGTGTGCGCAGGGCTAAATAATAGGTGTTTTAATGAATGAATAATCGATGGCTGCAGGAGTTAGAGTTCAGGATGTTCTTCAAAACTGGGGCTTAAAACCATTCATAATACCTTGCACTGATGTTTGTAATAGCATTGCAGCACATATAAATCACTAAATGTCTTAGAAATTGAACTTTAATATAAAATATATACATATAAGTACCACGACTGCTGAATTCCATTATTTTAGACCATATATAAGTCCAGTCAAACTGGTCATGTATATACTATAATATGGTTTTAGATAGATTGGTAGACTTAGGTAGGTCAGAATTCTTTGAAAGAACTGCTTTCTACAAAATAGCAACTGTTTTAATTAAGACTCAAGTAGAGTGTTTTTTTTGTTGTTGCTACAGTACCTGAATTTCTGGTCTTGCCACAAGTAAGGAGATATTCTTGCTCTCCTCACTGCTCAGAAGTGCCACAGCTTCCTCTCGGTTCTGCACCTCTATGCCGTTGATCTTTGAAGGAAAAGAGCAACACCATGAGATATTCTCCCAGGGACACCTGTGTGCTGCTGGGATGAGCTTGGCAGAACTGCTGGGATCTGGACAGACCCCGGTGCTGCACGGGCTGGGCACAGCCCACGTGCACATCTCCAGCCTTGTGCAGACAAGTGTAGGGCAAGAGCGTTGGCTAGGACAGGAGATGCTGTTCCATCCCTCTGCATGGCACGTGCAGAGCCTTGTTATTGAGGGCAGGAACTGAATTATCCCGTGTCAGCAGGCCTGGAACCCTCCACACACGTACCTGAATAATGCGATCCCCTTCCCGGAGCCGCCCGTCCTTGGCAGCGATGCTGTTGGGATCGATCTACAAAACAAGGGAACTGTGAGTGCTCTGGAGGTTTGGGAGCTCAGGATTTGCTTCCCCAGTGTTGGTAACACGACTGATGGTGTAATCAGTGTGCCTGTCATTGCTGCTCCACCCGTGCTTGTCACATCTGCCCCAGTGACTACAGGACTTCTCCCTGCTCATGTCAGACAAAGTGAAATGCAAATTAAAATGATCAAGTCAATCCCAAAACGTTTCTGAGCATCCTGAGCCGCATCTTCAGGGAATGTAGGTTTATCAAATTTGCCTGGTATCGAGTTAACTCAAATTTTAACACTTTGCTTCACACAGTGCTCTGATTAGAACCAGTTTTTGCATACAGAACAGGAAGGATTATTTGCTAAGCGGGCCATTTTAATGGAAGATTTTAGATTTAGTTATGAGTTTCTTTCCCCAAACTGCTGCTATTAATTTTGTTAGAGATCTTTATGATAAAAAGTTGATGTATAAAATACTACTTATTTCATGGAAGGGAGCAGAGAGAGACAAATGGACCTCAAATATTTGCAAATGAGAGTGTGTGGATTTTTTTTTTTTTAATAATTTGTACTGATTCCGGAATAATTAAGAACAAAAACTAATAGAGGGAATATATTAAAAATACTTTGAAGGCATTATCTGAAATTGAATGCTGAGACTGTGTTGGGGGAAAATGAACACTAAATGTATATATAACCAAGTTTGACTTCAGTGGGTGCAGGACTTTGGAGAAAAGGAAAACAATTAGATTTCTTCAAATTACTGCACTCTGGCTGTTTTTTCTAACATGGTAAAAACAGAAGACAAATGTCTTAAATGCCCAACAATCAAGTTTAAAACACAAATTGTATCTTATGGAAATCAGCTCAATCTTACCTCACTCACATAAATCCCCATGTCATCTTCATCATCGGTCCTGTAACAGACAGTGAGGCCAAGCTTGTCCTGGCTGTTCACTCTATGTAAATCGACTTCCTGGGGTTTAAAAAAAGAGAGATAAAGGAAAATACACTGTCAGTGAGACACCAGTGACTGATGGAAGCAATTTTTCAAATACAATGAAAATATTTTGCTTAAGTGATATAGTGGATCTCTTTTCATTTCACTTGTAGACGAGGTTAACTTACTGAGCAAAACGGGATTATATGCAGACAATCAATACCTGGGGCATTTTTGACCCTTCAATCAATATAAAGTCATTTTGAAAATAGACCTTTTATTGATCTTAAGGAAGAAAAATTACCTATATTTCATGTCATGGTAAGACTTCAAAGGCTAAAATACTTATAAAGTATGATTTCAATATTTGTCACAGCTGATACATATTTCCTTATAAGCAGGGAAATTCTCTGGCTTTTCAGAGAAAAATATAATGCTCTATTACCTTAAACTGTATAATTTTCATAAGATGATCTAATAAGTTCTCAGAAATGTGACTGAAGATCAATATATTCTCAGCAAAGCATTTGGTATTGGTAACAGAAATATAATAAGCACTTCAGTATCTTTCAAGGGTTTGGTTTCAGCAGGTCATGGTGGTCTTGTTAGTCTTGGAGATGCTTAAGCATCTTAAAAATACGTGTTCTTCCTCTATGTTTCTTTTACCAGGGAGAATTCCTGAGGAGACAGCTGTGGGGCTGAAGGGAAAAAGTGGGACCAGGCATAGGGACAGAGACTGAGGAAGAGGAGGATCGAGGGCTGTCCCAGCCCCAGGACAGACCCTCCACCACGTGTTTGTGCTTGGACCCATTGCTCCAGTGGAAAAGTCCTGATAACACAACTCCCCATCCCTGCACATCTCTGTTGTGACCCACGCTGTGCCATTTGGAAGGGGCAAGACAATAAAACGAGCTGATGTGAATAATTTATCGGCGCGTCTGGATGACAGCTGCCAAGATCAGCAATCTCGTGTTATTTACTTGTCAACATGTGTAATTTCTCTCCTTTTTTTTTTTTTTCCCCTAAAGAAACGTAGCTGTAAATGTCAGCGACATTTCAGCTGGTATTTAAGTGGTTTCAATCAATAGTATCCATGGTGAACTGCTGCGCTTTTCCTCCCTCTTTTGTTACTTAAAGGTTTGAACACAATGCTTTAATAGTGGGGGTTTTTTTCAGATTTCTAAAGATTTCTAGAGAGGACATGGAGATTCTTCAGAAGAAAAGATGAGATCAAGTGGATTCAATTCGGGTCTCAGCTGATCCTTGGGAATGCCACTGCAGCCAAGGTGTTTATCCTGCACTTAATCACGGGGTGAACTGGGGATGAGGTGGGATTGGGTTTGTGGATTGGGCCTGATTCAGGTCTAGAATGATTCCCATGTTCCCTGCATACTTAACAAAAGTATCTCATGTCTTCAGGAATGTTTTTATATACTTTACTGATTCGAAAACATGGTAATGAAATGGTGGCAAGAAACTAGTGCTGCTCATTCTATTGCTTGTCATACTGGCAGTGAAAAAATATACATATAATGTTAACATTCCCCCCAAAACAAACAGAAAAATATGGTGACTTTGGCCATTATTTAAATAGATCCTGTGTAACCACAAACACTTGCCAGCACCTTTAGGAGTTGAAGGAAAACAAGGAGCAGGCTGTTTCATTTACTTGCCACCTATTTTGACTAAACAATAGGTGTTTTTCCAACAGTGTACAACTATAAAGGGTATCATAATTAAAAATAAAGTATGGATTTGCATTTAAAATGTACCCTCCGAGACACCACCTGTGATATACTGGAAGGTAATAAATCATCTGATAAATTAAATAATATATATATTTTAAAAGGAAAAGAGATAGTTGTTTAAAAACACACAAATAAAGAACAAAAAAAGCCAGAGCAAACAAAATATTTATAGAGCAGGTGTTTAGAACCTGAATTTTTATGAGTAATTAGTTGACAGACTTACTCTTGGGTAGAATCCCTCTAGTCCTTGGTGGGAATAGAGTAAGTGGGTTTGATGCTACCCAAACATGATAATTTTACAAATTCAAAGACAGGAACAGCTGCTTTCTACGGGTCTTTGTGTCAGTGAAGTTTTAATGCAATCATAAAAGTTTGAAATATTTGAGAGATAAAAGTGTGCAATTCCAGTTGGAGTTGAAGAATCAACACCAGGGTCTTCAAAGCAAAGGTTTTTTTTCTATATTCCGAGGTGAGTCTGTGTAATGCAGAGATACATGAAAAGGGGAGAACAGAAAACTGGCACCTACAAATACAGGTTTTATGGCAGCTTGTGTAAATGCATCAGGAAATGATTAAATGAGAGGAATTAATGTGGGCCTAGAGAACTTCGAAGGTGTGAGTTGATGTGTTTGCAACGCCACAGGACTTGCCAGTTCTTACTGTTCTGTCTCAAGGGCTGCATTTCTGGGCAGCTCAGGGGCCTGATCCTGCCAGCTGACAATGGTTCTGTGCTCCTGCTGCTGGACTGCTTCCAGAGCCTCTGCCAGGCACCGGATTAGTCTGGAGATGAAAGTGTATTTAGTGCTCAGCCGGGGCTCAGATACTATTGAAATGAACTGTATAAACCCCTCAGCCACCAGCCCCGCAGAAGGGAGACACTGAGGTTGTTCAACACCTGGTCTGGAACCGCAGAAACCAGCTGGAAGGCAACGGTGGAACCCACAAAGTGTGGGAATGTCAGGGCTGTGTTAATGTGATAAATGTAAGAATTTCATCTATGACAATTTTTACGCTCACAGATGATTCAACTCTGCTTCTTCAGATCAGGTAAAAGTGACATTTTGAGAGACGTTCCAGAGAAGGATTTGGATGCTCTTTCAAAATAGTTTGTGCAAGAGAACTGTCTGAAAGGTTATTGGCTCCTCATCAAATGTAGAGCCAAGGAGGGCTCAAAGAGCTGGTTGCTGAAATCCATATGGCATTTGCACGAAGACAAGATGAAATGAACGTGCCCTATGACATTATACCTGCAACTACTCATAATAATGAATTAGGAGCAAGTGATAATAGTAAATTAACCTCTATAAGCTCAGAAGATCCTTCATTTGCAAAGGATTATTGAATTATTATACTGCTGATTTAGAATTATGGCCTGCCTGCAAATTTATAAAAATCAAAGTCCTTTCTCTAACAAGACAGAAATGAGCAGTAGAAATCTGAAATGAGAGGACAGAGATGGGTAAAAAAAGTTCAAACATTGACAAAGCCTTACCCACAGCTTGCAGGGTAAGTACTCTGTCCCTTCCCTCTCCCTGTGAAATGTGGTAGGATTTTTTCTGTGCTGACCTCTGACATACCTGACCAGCAGGGCCCACTTTTTTGCTGTTCCATTAATAGGTTTCACAGAGAAAAGAATGTCAGGGAAATAAAGAACTATTTCCTTTTATACTGTGTGAGGCCTCATCACCACTTTTTAGCAACTGACCCTGGTACAGCAGGAGGAAAAATCTTGTTCTTGCTGTCTTGAACCTAAGAAAGGGATCTGTACACTTGGTATTTTCACATAAATGTGCTTTTCATCATGGGTAAAAAGCAAAAACCCCACTCTTCTGCTCTTCAGAGGAGAAAATTTTATAAACCACATTTTCTTTCCAAAATTCTTTGCCCTAGAGAAGGAGCAAAAATATCTCTGGAGATTTCTGTGCCCACTCAGCAATATGATGGTCATTCTCTGACAGACCACAGAGACTGGACCAGCTTTAGTCATCAGTGGTGCTGGGAAAGGCTAAAGAAAAGTGTTTCTCACCCTGATGAAAAGATGTTTGGGATAGTAGGATAACTTGAAGGATGCCCAGGCTCTCTGCCAAGCAGATGGGCAGTGGTCCATGATTTAGACCTTTCTCATGCAGTATGAGATATTAAGGCCAGGTTTAAGCCCTCCAGAGAACCAAGGAAGGACAGCCTTTCAGTACTGGCTTGTGAGCAAGCTGAAATGTTTCACCACTTTTGCATTTGTTCCAAACAAAGAACATACAAATATTTGCCTTAGAAAGTACAGCTGTGAAGCTTTTTAAACCTTTACATATTCAATCACTGCCTGAAGCAGGCCTGGGCTGCAGTCCTTTGTATTCAGAGACACAGCAATGCCTTGAGAAGCTCCTGATCTGTGCAACTCCCTGCAGAGAGGGAGTTTTCATAGAGGAAAAAATGTATTCACATAAAAGATGCTTTGAAATGCTTTACAACCAGGATGGAATAAAAATTGCAGAGTGCCTGTGATGGAGCCTACCAATTCCCACGTTCAGACAGTTACCTCCTCCCCTCCCCTGCAAACAGATTATTGGAGAAGTAAAAGAAAAATTTCAACCAAAGCAGCAAAGTATAGTGAAGGGGAGAGCTTGAGAACCTGGTACTCAGATTTTATTTATGGTTTCCTAAAAGCAGCAAAGTATTAATTTCAGATTTTGAAGCACAGGTTCGGTCGCTTGGTGTGTTCATTTTTTGGCTGATCAGCTGTTGTGGTTTCATGCTGGGAACACTGGGAGCTGTGCACCGGGTGGGCAAAAAGCTCTTTGAATGAATCTGTGGTCCTCCTTCAGCCTTTTGACATGAGCACATCATGTCTGTCCAAGGCTGAGTGAGAGCATCAAAAGGAGATATCTCAGCAGTTACCAAACATTTCGTGTTTTCATCTTCAAGCTCTACTGAGTCTCAACCAACCACTCAGCCGAGTTCAGTTCTCTACTTGGAAAGAAGGAAGACCTACATACAAGTTGCATATTGGAAAGGGTGAAGACAGAAAGTCAAAAGGGAGGGAACAAGGCCCTTTTTGATGTAGAATGTTCTCCTTTGTAATGTGAGAAAGTTACACTGAGAGAGCCTTGGCTTGGGCTGTGTCTGACAGCTGGCCAGACTTGTTTGAATAAACATATTAATGCATAACACTGCTGGGGAATCCTGGAGTGACATTATTCTTCCTTTATGAGCCTGAAATGACTTCTAGCTGGGCCTCCGTGAAGAATGAATGTACTTTTAATTTATAATAAAACAGGAGTTCAGGATTTAGTCCCTCTTTACTTGTGGCATGTAAACTTCTAAAGAAAAGAAAGGGTATTTATTTATTTTTGTAATAAGGAATATATGGCAGTTACCTCTGAGTCATCAATTTTAAGATAAATGTTGAGAGAGAAAACCAAGAATACAATTTTGGCATCTCAGCAGTACTGCCAACATAAATTCCTTCCTATGGATATTTACATTAGAAGCTTGTTGTGAACTTGGGTATTTCACCTTTTTTGTCTTGTTTACTTGTTACAAATCACTAACCAGTCAGCTACAGACCATAAAAGTTTAGATGAGGAGCTTCTGATTTAAATTCAAAGCACATTTTATGGACAGAGAAACCCAGAAGTCTGACTTGATGGCTTTCTTACTTTCGACATTCCTGCTGCAGTCAATGAAACAGTGCCTTTGTGGTCTTTTAAAACATATCTATCAAAAGGCAAACAAAAAAGCAACCAGCCAGTTGAGTCCCTGTTAGCACTTTGACCTTACCATTGATCATAGTCTTTATAATTTGAACAGGAATCTTTAGTGGTTTTTAAGAAATACTATTAGGGTACAGAGACTTTTCTAATGTTCATCTCCCTGTGTTACTGAGCTGATCACCTTTTGCCATCAAGTACTATATCAATGTCAAAATTATTAATGTTGTGGTTTAAGGCATATTAACGTTTGGCTACTGGAGTGTGTGTTTTTAAACTGTTTTCAGCTCAACTGGTTGACCTTTTAATGGAAGCAATATAACTTATCCACAATATTAGATTTCTTAAAAAATAGATTTTGGAAAGATACTGGTAGAAAACACTGATTTGTTCTACATTTTCCTTTAAGACTCAAATCTATACTGTATTTGTTTTTATATAAGAGAAAAAAAGGCCCTTGTTTGAAAAGTGAGGCCTTGAAGTCTGCAAAGTAGCATTTGTTTTACTGGCACTTTGATTTCACCCTGCCTTTGATTTAGGTTTGTATACAGAGATGAATTGCTACCAGATCTGCAGAATCTGAAAACAGCTTGCAAACTTTTTTATGGGGTTTTAGTCCTTGATCCTGCAAACACTTTTACAGGAGGGAACAACTTCGTGCTCATAGAACGACTGAACTCTGCTCTCACTGAAGCTGCTGATAAATCCACCCCTGATTTGAACAGAGCTACAGGCAGGTCAGCATTGCCTGCTTTGACAAATAGGTGTTAGCAGGACCAGGATCTAAGAAATCAGAAGTGCAAGCCAGCTAAGGGTAAACTATTCACTTGATATCTTGGATAGATTAGCTGGGTCAGACATAGCTGGCAGTGTTTATAAGTATTGGGATATTTTACTGCTATTTATTGCAAATGATTAAAAACACTTCACTGGGTCAGTACTGCTTAAGTATCTTGCAGAACTACGGCCCACAATTTATGTGCTGTGCTCTGAATGGCTGGGAGCAAGTTATTTAAGCATGAGAAAACTGAAGATGAACTTCTGATGGGATATACAAGTGCTAAAAGCAAAAGTGACTTTTAAAGACTTGGCAGGAAAATGGACTTGCATACTTTAGTGACTGGTTCAACTTTTATTATCTGTAATTTCATATATATACATATGTCACTTTTAAGTAATGAAAAAGGGAGGGACAGCTTAGTATAGTGGCAAATCTATCCTGGTCTTGTCTTGTAAACTTAGCATACTTCTAAACTGTATGATCAAGAACATCTGTTTCTCAGCTGGGGAATATTTAAGAGAAACTCACACATTTTTGCTGTGGTTATGTGGAACAGGCCCTGCCACTCAGCAGAGTCTTTCAGAAAGCCTAAATCAGCACAGTTACACGGAATTTAATTAATGGAATCAATGACTTCATTATTTATGGTAATTTGTTGGCTGAAGATCATCAGTCCCTGGCTCACAGTTCAATGAACTGCTAAAGGTACCAGCAAGGTTTGCAGCTGCAAAGTCACCGGTGAGCAATGTTACCCCAAATATCTGCTTTGAAATGTCTTTTCACTTTATGTGCAATACAAGGACCAAGACGTGCACATGCTAAACTATCAGTAAATCAGAGCAAGTACCTCTAATTCCAGCTCATCCCGGTCCATTTCTTGATGAATTCCTCCCATGTAGTCGTTTGGATCATAGTATTCATGCACTGATGGATGGCTGGAAAAAAAAAAAAGGTATGTTTAGGGACAGCACTCAGTGCTTTAATGAGCATGTTAATGCATTCCAAGCTTGTAAGGAGCAATCATGACCATGATGGACTAATCACCACACCAAGGAGTTGCATGTGCTTAATTCTAAATGCTACACCATCTAGACCACTAAGTGTTTTAAACAAAAATTATATGTATTGCAAGAGGACAGCCTGCTGCTTTTTACAGCTTCAGCTCTCCCACACTTTCACTGTCTATACTTTGGAAGTTCAAGCAGTGTGATGCTCTTGTGATCACTGTTTTCTGTGCTGGGATTCTTTTCTGTAGTGAAAGTAAACTCCCTTTAATTCTCTGTTAACTAGATACATCCCTGAGGCTATTTGTGTAACAGCATCTGCTAATTGGCTAAAATACCCAACTTGTTAGAGGCAGGGTAGATTAATCTGGATGGGATTTGGAGAAGTTAGAGGAAGCATTAGGAAAAATGACTGTTTGCTTGCGCATGCTGGGTGACAGGATACTGGAACAGCTGCCTGCCTGCTCTCACATGTCGGGACAGCCACGAGATGGGCTGTGTGGGGAAGACCAACATCTCCAGCTCTGAGTAAGGATGCTGCTGATGCCAGGAGTTTGTATCTGTCTCATGATTAAGGAGCATTATGAAGTTGATAGGGCTGAGCTGGAAGAATGCAGGCACGTTGCAACCTAAATCATAGAATTACAGTTTGGTTTGGCTTGAAAGGGACGTTAAAGATCATCTACTTTCAACCCCCATGCCATAGGCAGGGACACACACCTTCCACTAGACCAGACTGCTCAAAGCCCCATCCAACCTGGCCTTGAACACTTTCAGGGATGGGCATCCACCACTTCTTTGGGAAACCTGTTTCATGGCTTCACTGCCCTCACAGGGAAGAATTTAATCCTAAATGATTCATCAGGAATTAATATTTGCCGTTTTCCTAATGTAACTGGTTTTGAAGTTGGCAAGTTGCAGGTACCGAAAATCCCTCTCGCAGATGTGGTTGGGGATGTGCAGGGTCAGGGCTCTAAGAATAATCACTGTCCTCTGCACAGTGCTCTTAAGCCCTGCTGTTTCTTCGCTGCAAGAAAGCTCAAATACAGGCTTTTGTCAAATATTTCCACTAAATGGTGCTGCTGTGCTTGGATTTTCAATGGGCTGGGAACAGGTGGCCATGCAGGAATATCTGCTGGAACCATCTTTCAAGTATCAGCAGAGTCACGAAAGGAACAGACACTGCACACAGAATCCCAGTTCCTGCCTGAATGTGGGAATGTTAACATGCCATGAAAGTCACTGAGGAGCAGCACAGCATCAGTGCCTGTTTGTAGCCAAACCCTATTTCCTAGGAGTGCTGACAGGGATGTCTAGAGAGGTGCACTGGGGTGGTGTGTGTGTGTATTGATGGATAATTCCCCTCCCAGAGTGGTCCTGCACACCAGTCCTGCCTCTCACTGTGTGCAGGATCACCCCAAAGCCAGGTACGGCTGTGCCTCGACCACATCAGCCTCTGACACACAGCAACTGAGACAGTCAGAAGCCTTTCTGTCCCTTGTTCCCTGTGGAGATGCGTGGCAGGATGACAGGCAATTTGCAGGGGTTCCTTGGGGAGCTGTTTTCCTCTCGAACAGCATGTGAGGGCGGGGGGCGTGTGCGCCAGGAGATAATTGTCATTTGTATTTGTAAGTACAAAAGCATCAAATTACCATTAACAATAATTAAAATTTGATTCTAAAACATCCTTGACAACACTGGTAAGTAATTTTAGCCCTAGAAAACAACTTATTTGAGTAACAGCGCTGCAGGGTTATAATAAAGTAATTAATACGCTGGAACAGAATGTAGCGGCTCTTAGCATTACACAATTTATGGCAGCCATAAAAAATAAAGTTAAAACATAAGCAACCCAAAGAGGCAGTGAGAGGAATTACAAAATGCAATAACTTTATCCATCAAATGCCAGCAAAAAAAATGAGCTTTATGAGGCCATGTTGTGACTCAGTGGCATTACTCATGTGAGTAATGGCTTGCTAATGTGAAGGAAAAATGAAAATGCTGTGAGTTATGGCCGAATGGTTGTATGGATCCTGGCTGCTCCTGGGAGCACACGTTCACCAGCAAGTGAAGGTGAGTTTGTGAACTATACTAAGGAACACAAGGATTTTTCAAGGGCTTCACAACTGTGACTTACTCTTCAGGCAGGAGGTACGGGTCCAGCACGGAGACGGGAGGGGTGGGAGAGCCCATCTTGCTCAGAGCCATGATGTGTTCGAAGGTGATGTCTGTCTGGGTGCCCACATCCACCAGCTGCGAGTCATGAGCAGGAGGGAAGGCCTTGGAGCGCGGGGTCCTCCTCAGCACCTGCACCACGATGGGCTCCTTGGCTGTTTTGAAAGCCTCCACCGCCTGCTCGTGCGTGGCCTTGGACAAATCCTTCCCATTGACCTGCAGGAGAGAGGCACCGTCAGCGAGTGCAGGATGCCCTTGTTGGCTTGGGCTGCTTATCTACAAGTCTCAGCTTCCAACTCAAGGTATCTGCAGCCAGTGCTAAGAATGATTTCTGCACTGTTGTGCATCTCTCATTTTCCCCTTCCACTACAGTAACTTTACAAATCCTCTGCTCTGTTTTTTGTTTTGATAAGATTTTACCAGGCCTGCTCTTTGACCTGAATTACAAACCAGCATCCCATTTGTTTCTTGCAGATTAGAAATCCCTCAGCCCTTGTTCAAATAGAACAAGTTATTAATTCTCCTGTAATTTTTCTAGTTTTTGTTGGTTTTTTTTTTTTTTAGTCTTGTAACCTTTTTGCTGAACGGAACTGAAATTACAATACTATGTTTTTGTGTCTGATAAACAATTGTTCAGATGAAAGACGATGGTGGTACTCAGTCACTGCAATAAAAACCCTCTATTTTAGGGTAGTGAACAGAAATAATACTAAACATGCCAGGCCTTGGAAGATGGGGGTCTGAGAAGAAAATCAGGACACAGGTCCCTCCCATCCCAAAGGAGTAGTGAATCTTTTGTTCACAGGAGCAAACCCAAAATGAGACATTCAGTTCCACAAACAGATTCAAAACTTTGGCAATCAGAGGTGTCATTCCTGATCCAGAGAGAGGCCTTGAGCCCTCCCAGATCACTGTGGCTTTGCATTTAGCTCACACTTCCTTCCTTCCTTGCATGGTTTCTAATGAATCCTTCCCTAAGTCTACCAGGGGCAGTGAAAGAGATGAGCTCATATTTGTCACAGTTTTTACAAAGCTGCCAAACCACAATTCTCATTTTGAGTTTTGGTTTGTGAGAAATTTTAATGTTTCTGTGTCTCTCTGACTGCAAGATTTGTAATTTTAAGAGAGCTAAACACAATGAACAGTGCAGAACAAACTCCAAAAGGAGTTCAGTCCTGTGTTTAAAGGACTGAATATATGTTTACTTCTTGCTGCTTCCAGCCTTAAATGGAGATCTGGTTTGTTTGTTGAGAAATCTGAAAATCCAAAAACTCTATGGGTTTACATGCAAAAAAATATGTTACAGACATGGTGGGAACCACTGGTAACTCTAGTTTTTATCTCTTCTAACCTGAAAACTGTTGGCAATTTAATACAGATGGAAAAAAATAATAAAACCAAACAATTACAGAGAAGCTGCCCAGAGTAACTTGTTTGTGCAAGCTGATAGTGAAATTACAATCCTAGAGCATCATGCTATGGTGGATCTGTTACCATGTTCTTTGGACTGGGACAAGTGTTGGCTGGCACAGAGATAAACTGCAATCTGAGATGCTACTGGCACTGACAGTGAGAGCCCCTGTGGTATCAGTTCTTCTCATCAATTCTTTATTTCACATCATTCATCCCTGGGAGGGTGGGGAGGCCCTGGCACAGGTTGCCCAGAGAAGCTGTGGCTGCCCCATCCCTGGGAGTGTCCAAGGCCAGGTTGGACGGGGCTTGGAGCAACCTGGGCTGGTGGAAGGTGTCCCTGCCCAGGGCAGGGGGTGGGATGAGATGGTCTTTAATGTCCCTTCAACCCAAACCATTCTGTGATCAAGGACCATACTTTGCCTATATATCTTTATGAATGATGCCTTACACTGTACTCTTCCCAGTGAGACACTGTGTACTTGATAATCTGTATTACTGTATCCATAACCACCGGTGTGAGTCTCACAGTGGCAATGATTGCTTTCTGCACAGAAAAGTAACATATTTTTTCCAAGGCATAAAAATAATGAATTGCCTTGATTGGACACAGTTACTGTAGCCTCAGGTGCTACTGGTGGCTGCTGCTTTGTCATTTAATCATTTTGTACATGTCTGAAACGTGCACTAATGTGGTGACTCTGCCACATTAACTTCTTGAATATGATTGAAAACTCTAAAATACATGTCCAGATTCTCTCATCTTTACTTGTATCACACTGCCCTTAGTTCACACTGTGCAGTGCCACGTTTAGTCTCATTAAAGTAAGTGGGGCACTGAATGAGTAACATTACTCAGCCAGTAACTAAATTTAGCCCATACTTAACATATTGCCCACAGCAAAAAGCTGGGTGCTAATAAAGAGGGTTAGCTTGAGTGCAGAATAGATTGAAAAGGCTAAATTCCTGCTGAATTACCTCGTGCACATAACACTTCTTAGGCTGTCATCTTTGGTTTATCTTAGAGGGGTGATGACACCAGGTTTTTTGTTAAGCCAGCTGAGAGTGGAAGGTGTTAGCATTTATGTTACAGAAACACTTGCACAGCATAGCACTGCTCACAGCAACACACAGCATGTAAAGTTTGGCCTGGTCAAATTAAATATCATTAACTCGCCCAATTGAGCAGATTACTTTAAAAGAGTTTGTACAGCTGTAAAATTCAGTTCAGCGTAATGTTTTCTCTGGAAAAAAAGGAAATGCTGATTATGGTTTGAGTTTTATTATTTGCTGCAAATTAAACGTTGCACATTTTACTGTGTGCATCCTATTTTTTTTTTTTTTTACAACTAAATGCAACAAGCAATCAAAAGAAAAGAATCTAAATTGCAGTATGTAGCGCTTTTCAGAAATGTGCTCAGAATAACCCCTGAACAGGAAACTATTCATATGAGATGCTTTCTGCATCTTTATGGTAAAACCTGGCAAAATCCCGCAAAGGACAGATTTCCAGTTTATTCCCAAAATTACAATGAACTTGGATCACAGTTTAGTACAGGCCTGCATTTCAGTTTAGGTTCCTTAGGGCACTTTATTTATGCAAACCCATGGACTGGCATCCTCTTTGTGCTCTCCTATGTGATTGTTACATAAATAACCATAACTTTAAAGACAGGTTGATGTCACGCAGGGAACAGGCAATAGTTGGACTGTATCATAAATTGTTGCTACAGGAATTATTTCCAAGTAGTTTCCTGACTATGTTTTCTGCAGGCTGATAATGCCATGAAAAAGAAGTGCTGCACAGCCAGGCAGAAGGACACAGAACCAGATTTTAGAACTGGGGAGAAGAGCCAGCTAAATTTCAATGCAAACCCTCTCCTTCTGCAAAGGGAACCTTGTGTAGAAAAAGTTTGTGACTTTTAGTTGGTAAATTAATAACTCTAAAAGCAGATCTATATTTGATGTGAATACGATTTTAAATCATGGGTTTGGTATGATGGCAATGATTACAATAAAATGAAAGCATAGCTCACTGAACTCCTGTTATTATGGGTTTCTTAACCCACTGCTAAGATATGGTTGGGGATTTTGTCTCTAAAATTAGTAATTCTATGAAAATTGGTAGCACCCACATCATATCAGGCAAACAGTTCTCTGGACAGTGGCTGTCACATGATGAATGGTCTTGGGGTCAGCCCATGGATCCCTTACAAGAGACTGATTCCAAACTCCAGCTGAGTGGAATCCTTTTAGCCCTGCAGGTTCCTGTTGTGAGCAGCAGCCTTGGCCACTGGTGGCTGCTGACCTGTGAGGTATGGTCAGAACTGCACTAACAGAGTAAGACTTGATGGGCTGCACAGACATCACTATTAACCATTTAGATCCTGAATGTGGAACAATGGAGGAATATGCAATGATGCAAAAATATGCTTTAAAGTGGTTCACAGCAGGGAATTACACTGTCTGAACCTGGCTCCTAAAAACCTGCAGTAACTGCCACATTATGTGGTAAATACTGAGCAGTGAACAGTTTGTAATTACTTTTTTTCAGTATTTTCCATCCCACCACACAAATAATACAATTTTCCATTGAAGGACATGAGGATGGGAGAGTTAAATATTTGGATAATAAAAATCAGTAATTCTCAAGTCTGCTTATGTATAACAGAGATAAATTGCTTTTTGGTCTAGAAAAAGTAGCAGGCAGCAGCAGAAAAATCACGTGGAAGAAAAATATACTGGGATCATCTCAATGGTCTGATTTCTGGGGTCTGTGTACAGTTAGTACTCGTGGCTAATCCTGAGCCTAGCAAATGAGTGATACTAAGATGTTTGCTTTCTATATTGAAAATTTGTCACAATTGACAAACAATTACTGCCAGTGCTTAAAAGCCAATAAATATATCTGTACAGCCTTGCTTTGTTAAAAAAGGTGCCTTTATATTCGTAGACTTTATTCCTAAGGCTGCTGAATTGTGCTCAGCAATTTTTTTCCTTATAGTTACATCTGAAATAACACAGAAAAAAAAAATTCATGCATATGAATGCTTCAGAAGACTGCCAAAAACTACAAATATGCATAATTTCTTAGGAAAATGCCATGTGACAGAGACAATGGGATCTTTCATGGCACAAAAGATGGATAAATTAACTTGTCTGAAATGGTGAAATGCTTAGCTTTTGGACCTTCTTAGCATTGGGAATATACTGAATATGGAGAAAGCTGTAGTTAAACTGCAGTGTCTGGACTTAAAACTGAGCTGAATTGACCCTGATGAAATCTGTGGTGGAGCCAGACAGTAGGTTTAGCCACTGCATGAGACATGGAGATAAATACTCTGAATTAAGGCCAGACAGTAAATAAGGAAGGTATACTTCACTTTTTAAATAGAAACTATGTAATGATTATGAAATAGAATAATATTTATAGTATTTTTAATTTATAGTAATACTGTATGTTATATTCTTCTGCACACAAGCAGGTTGCAGAGAGGATGCCACTAAAATCTACATTGCAAAGGCAATGAGAAATGTATACATAAACAGCATAATCCTGTCAGAGAGGTTTGTGTCTCCTGGAAGTTTTCCTTTAATACTTGGAATAAAAATAAAACAGTCTCCTGAGCTTGATTTGATGCTCACTAAAGTGCCTGGGAGTTTTGCCTTTGCAAAGCCTCAGTTCAGGCTCTGACTGGGAGATGCACCAACAGCAAAGCGAGATGTTAGGGAGCAGTGTGCCATTGGCATTCCATTGGCATGGCCAAACTGGGATACTGGCATGGAAAATGCTGTCATGGTCAATTAAGGTAGCATGTGATTGTATATTTGTATTTGAGAAGAGGAGATGATGGAAGAAGGTAGAACAGACACAAACCCAAATGGATGGTCCCACCAAACAGATACATGGAAATGGTGTCTTAAACTCTCTCATTAATTGCTATCTCCAGGAAGTAAACAGTGAGAAAAAGAGACAGGAATTAATAAAAAGAAAAAAAAAGAAAATAACCAATATGCTGTATCTGACCCCAAATGGATGCAGCAGATGGACTTCACTGTTGAACTCTAAACATGAGGTGGAAAATACAGAGTGAACATACTTTAAGATTCAACTTCTAAGAATGTCAAAGGCTGGAAATGTTTGAGTGCTACCTCAGAGATAAAAGAATATGGGCAGTAGGATATTGTGGGATGTAGTGATGAGAAGACCCAAGTGCCTTCTTGAGTCTGTTTTCAAATCTCTCTCAAGTTGGGAACTACATGTTAAGTGGCATTTCAGATGCCACAGTAGCCATGGCCACTGGAAAGGGGGAATGAACACATCAGTGATGATTTGTGATCAGTGATGTCCTTGTCAAAAAGGAGAAAAGGAAAAAAAACCCAGGAAAAACCCTCATGTCTCTTTAGGCATGTAAAGAATCTGCACTGCTTTGCTAGGACGTGGCTTTCCATACAATTTTCCGGTGCTGCAAGTGTGTAAGGTATTGGATATACAACGGCTCCTCTCAGTGTCAGAGCTGTGTGAGGCATTTGGCATCCTTCCTGTTGACATCTCCCTCTTCCTCTATTAATTCTGGGTATGTAACAGCGAAATACCTTTTGCAAGGACAGATTTTCTCATGTTTTATACCTTACATATGTGCTATTACCATTACAATTATTCTATATGGAGAGGTTTGGGATCCTCCAGCAATTCCTGAGCCAACTGCCACTGTTTAGATGTTAGATTTCCAGCCAAATCATCCTGAGGTCAGAATTGGCACAGGGTTGGGAGGCTGGAGCCCTCCAGCCTTCACGCTGTGAGGACAAGGCTGGACCTCCTGTGAAATCAATGGGAGTTTGCAGCCAAGACTGGGCTGCCAGAATTGTTCTCTGTTACTAGAAAACACACTCCTATTTTTATTTGAGGTATGAGGCGAGATAGTACACGGCTGTGCTATTACATAAATGTCATTTTATCAATAGCTGCTGTTTAATTATTGAGCAAGGTAAGTGATTTACATGTTTTATTTCTCCGGGAGGGTAGAGAAGACGAATTAATTGCCACTTTTTAATGGCAGGCATAAATTAGAGGCTTTCAGGTACATCAAAATATGTCACTTGTTTACAAGGACAAAATTCCCTCCTGGTTCCCACCAATTCTTACTATGTTTTCCTTCTGAAAATTTTCTGGAAACCCCACTATTGGTTCTTTCTCTTTCCCTGTGACAGCAGAACTTACACACCTGGGTTATTTACACAAGAAAGGTTGTCCTGGAACTTATGCCCATTTTCCCACTTGCAGTGAGAGCAGGAGCACAAGCAGGAGCCTCTGGGAGCCTGGAGAGGGGATGCAGGAGCACCAGGACAGGGCTGTGCTAGGAAGGGACTGGCACAAGGGAATGAGGGGAGGATGCTCAGTGAATGGAGGTGAGGAATTCAGGAAGGAGCAAACAGGATCTGCAATAATACAGCTGAAGTAACTTTGGACACTGGTAGAAGTAGTTACTGAAAGAATGAGAAAGCCAGACAATCCCTGTGCATGAGTTTACTGAGCGTAATTATAATTACTTAGTACTTGATTTTTGCTGAAATAGTGTTTGCTGGATGCTGGTACTACACAGAAGAAACTAGAAACGTTCTAGTAAAAGAAAATTATTTTCTTCCATCAAGTTAGACTGATTTCTATGAGTTTAATGCCATGAATGTACAGCATTTGTATGCATTGTACATCTTGTTGGCTCTCCTATGCCTCACAAATGTCACAGAGAAAAAACTTTTTTTTGCCTAAGAATGAGTAAGCAGCTTTTCTTTGTAGAAATTCATGCAAATCCTTGGGAAGTGCCCTATAAAAATGCTAGTTCTGTTAGACTACAGACGTCTGTGCTCCATTTAAAACACTCTTTATGGTCTGATTCACTTCTTTAGCAAGTTCTTAAGAAGTCTGCATATTAAGAAAAAGCAGCAGAACTTTAAAGATTTTTACAGAAGCTAGAGCAGCAAAAAGCCTATTTTCTAAACCCCCTTTTCCTCAGGAATTGGAGAAAGAAGGTTCGAAATATAGGTTAATTCTTCTTGCAGCTCCATTTAATCCCTCTTTTATTTCCCTCATATGTACAGTCTCCCTCTCTTTCAAAAACCCAGAAATACATTGTTTAGTAATAGACTGTTTCCATGTGTGTGCATTTCCCTTCTGCCTTGTGAGCCATCCATGACAAAATAGTTAAGACCAAGGAAAAATTCTTTTACTTAAGAGCACAGAATACATTTGTTCTCTAAACCGTTAACTTGCAAATGGAAAATCTTGGGAGAAAGGCCCTGGAAATAAAGGAATTTTTATTTTGCTTGTAATTAGCACATTTACGTATTAACAAGGCAGCACTAGTACTGTCTGCAGAATACTAAAATGTGCTGCTTTTTCTTGGGTTCTCAGGCTTTGCTCCTGTGGATCACAACTCAAAATAAAGCCACAGGGAATTTTATCGTTTGCTTCAATGAAAACACATTGAGAGCAGTGCTGGGGCTTCTGAGACTCTTGCACTTTCTCTAAAAGCAAAGTTTTGTTGGAGCCCTTTTTTCTTAAATATGTATTAATCACGTTAAATGACTTTACAGCAGGGCAGAAATACTTTTCCATATTTCTGTTTTAAAGCGATCTTTTGTGTATCTGTTCATGGTTTAACAAACCAGGTCCATCTAAAACACAGAAGTTTTCAGGCCTCCCCTTGTAAATGACTCTTTCTGCCATTTCAGCAGCTTGACCCAGAGGGAGACAATCAATGGTATCTCTGAGTGAGGTACAAATGACAGCCATAAATAATCATGAATTACTAATGACTATGATTCAGCAAGTGCAATTACCCCATTTCTCACATCCTGTAGCTTTGCCCACCTCTAACACTGCCCTTCCAGCCTGGCACCTCAGGCAATGCTCTTACCCTTCTCACATGTGCTCCTCCCAAGAGGCCAAAACCCACCTCTAGGGATTAATTTAGTGCAGCAAATGACAGATTTTTTATGAATGAGAACTTGTTAAAAAGCTGTGTATTCTATATCTATGCCTAAAATAACACACCATGACAGTAAACAGCATGAAAAAATTAATCTGTTTAGTTGAGGGTGCAATGTTACATGGATTCAAGCTAAATTGGAGTAACATAAGAAACCAGTTGGTGTACTGAATCAGACCAGAAGTCCCCACAGACCAGCCCCTTTCTCCCACAGTGCCATGAAGAGGGTGCTTTGAGAATGGTCTAAGAGAAAGACACATTTGGAAGGAACTTTCCCCTCCTGTGGCCTTCCAGCACCTACAGCTCACATAGTTCAGTAGAGCAACATTTAACACCATACCTCAATTAAAATCAGAGTAGTACAAGGTGGTGCACAGACCAGGCCTTCAAATAATAGTTATTTCAGTAGCATATCAGACTATGCAAACACACAACAAAAGCCAGTGCTGCCTCTGGAGACGTGCTCCAAGCAAACAGACAAAAGGAATATGGTACAGATGAGAAGAGGAAACACAGAACAAATCAGTGATCTGCCTGAGGTCACATGAAAGCATCTTCTAGACACCATGTTTAAGGCCATTCTAATTCCCAGCATTCCCATTTCTGCACTGTTGTTCACTGCTTGTAGTTTTTGAGCCCATCCTCCCATTCCCTCCTTGTGGGTCCCTTCCAGCTCAGAGCATTCTGTGATTCTGTCATTCCTCAGAGTAAATGCACATGATCCTTGAAAATGGACAGGCCAAACATGGTTTTACACTGAGTGCACAGTTACTCTTTCTGTGAAGAGAACTCTGACTTCCTAGGTGTTCCCAAGGCATCTGATGGATCTGATGGCAGGTTTGAGATATGGCAAGACCTCAGCTAAGGTGCTGGCTCAGTGTAAAGCCAGGAGATACTTCAGCAATTATAAATGAAATGAAATGTCCAGTTCTGCCCAGTTCCTGTGCCAGTGGACAACGTGACCAATCACCCACTCTCTCTGTCCAGGATTATCACTGTAGGGACACAAGGAAGAAAACACTGCCATGATTCTGATTTTGGATGGTGGCATCTGGCTTTTTGCCCCTGCATTAACAGGAAGCTCTCCTTCAATAATCACTGGCTAAAGTAGTGAATATTGCAGTATGGTTCAAAGTTTATGCTTTAAATATTTGATATTATTTATCCTGCCCCTCGCCTGTCAAATCCCTGACTTGTTACCAAGTTCAGGAGGGTCAGCTGGATCTGCTCCCATTTACCCACTGAGTCTCTGCAAGGACCAATCCCGGTGTACATGTAACTGTAGAGGTGTTCTGTCGTAGTGAAAATGAAACCTGACCTTTTGTTTCATTATTAATCAACACAACAAAGCACATTTATCAAATCAGCACTTTTTCATTACTCCATATGTTTCCTTTTTCCCAGCCCATGTCTGACATGTGACAGTAAAGCCCAGAGTGATCGTCCCTGGTGCCTTCTCCCTTGTGACTTCTTGCCACCTGCTTCATAGGATTAAACAGATGTATAAGTGTAAAGCACTACAAAACTCATCCCTTCAATCATTTATCACTTCTAAAAAAATCCAAATATATCCATGCTATGGTTAAGCATTTTATCTGCCCAATGTAAAGAAGAAAGGCACCATAGATTTTAGGAAGATTATGAAGCAGTAAGATATTTCATGTGCAGAGCAGGTCAAATTATCCATTTACATCACAGGTGACATTAGGTACTTGTTTATGTTCCTTTAATGGCCAAAATACTCCTTTAACTTTACAATAAAGAGCATCTTCCAGAGAAATCCTAACAGGGGCATTGCATTATTCATCATCAAGTGATGAGGAAAATTTCAATTGCCAGTTTCTGGTAAATGTCTAATTAGGAAAGGGGACTTGTGAGCCACAGACAGGCGCCACGATCATTAAAGGGCAGTTTTCTGAAGATTATGAGTCTCCAGTCTGTCAAGCAGAGTTTTTCTACAGCTGAACTAATTTAACAGCAGAAAACCCTGTCTAGAACAAAGCCCTTGGAATTAACATCTTGTTTAAGCAAACACATACCTGCTTTGAAGTAAGTGTGATAGGTCCACAACTGTTATTGAGGTCAAGTTCAATGGTAGTGAAGTGACAGAACTTCAACACTAGTCTTAATTTCAGCTGCAGTACAGGCTGCACATACAGAGCACTTGAAGCCATACACTGTATTTCAAGTAGAGCAGTTTCCTGTAATTGGCACAACCACTTTGGTCTTAACATGGAAAACTACTGAAATGTAGAGCAACTAATTCTCTGGCTGCCCAATTAAATTTGAGGGTGTGAAAAGCATATGTACAGAGGCAATTATTTCTGTTTTCCAAATCTTAGAGTTTTGATTAGAATTTTTTTTTTTTTCCTGAGCTGAATGTTTATTTTGGCAAGCTTCATTTTGGCCCTGATTTAGGATAACATCATTGCT